>NC_138130.1:85354062-86030226 GCF_964188305.1 Podarcis bocagei
TGGAAGCGAGAGCTGGACCATAAAGAAGGCTGATCGCCGAAGAATTGATGCTTTTGAATTATGGTGCTGGAGGAGACTCTTGAGAGTCCCATGGACTGCAAGAAGATCAAACCTCTCCATTCTGAAGGAAATCAGCCCTGAGTGCTCACTGGAAGGACAGATCCTGAAGCTGAGACTCTAATACTTTGGCCACCTCATGAGAAGAGAAGACTCCCTGGAAAAGACCCTGATGTTGGGAAAGATGAAGGGCACAAGGAGAAGGGGATGACAGAGGACAAGATGGTTGGACAGTGTTCTCTTGACCAAACTGCGGGAGGCAGTGGAAGACAGGAGGGCCTGACGTGCTCTGGTCCATGGGGTCACAAAGAGTCGGACACAACTAAACAACAACAAAAGAGATCAAGAATTCCCTAGTTCAGATGCTGCAACTAAGTTGGTCCCTTGGTTCCCTTTGCCGTGAACAGAGGACAAAGATGATACTGGGAGGTTCCATATCCTCCATCCCAGTGGTGGGCAAACATCAGGAAGTGAATGTCAGCCTGGTCCCAACTGGATTTCAATGCCTGACCAGTGGGACCTGCAACATAATGTTGCAGTACGAACCTCTCCTGTTCGTGGTGCCAGCCACGCTCTCTGCCAGAACATTCCCCTCCATTCCCCCTCAGTATTTTTCTCTCTCTCCACTGGATACTAAGCCATTTTCTTTTTTATACTTTTGCAAATCCCTGGGTTCCCCAACCCAGCCATGCTGATGTCTACCTCTTATTTCTAAGCAATCCCATTTTGGCCTACAGCACTTGAGTTCATCAATTTGATTTGAACTGATTTTATAATGAATAGATTTTAGAATGCTGTATTATTTTACTGTTGTTAGCCGCTCTGAGCCCGGCTTTGGCTGGGGGGGGGGCAGGATATAAATAAATTATTAATAATTACTGGAGAGAGTAACTCTCACAGTCATGGTGTGATCTCTATGCTATAGGTTTCCCCTCTCATATCAAGTCTTTGTTCAGCCTAATCCTGTACATGTATATTTAAAAGTAAGCCTCAATTAATTCAATAGGTTTTATTCCAAAGTAAGTGCACACAGGATTGTAAGATTGAAGGGAAAGGCTGTGCCCTTCAGATGTTGGTGAACTTCGGCTCCCATTATCCCTGACTATTGGCCATGCTGACTTGGCCTGATGGGAAGTGATATTCGATAACTTCCAGGGGGTGACATTTTGTCCACTCCAATCTACTTAATATATAGTCTCAAAACTGATGATGTTAATGATAGCAGTAAAGGGTATTCATGAATGGAACTTTTCTCATGTAGGCAAAAGTATATGTCAAACTTTGTCAATCTGGTACATTCCATGCTTTTTGGGGCTACATTAACTCCACTTGGGCTGGAGAGGGAGGGGGCACCAGGTTGCTGAAGGCTATTGTACACTAATGAATAAAAACTGAGAGATAGCGAAGCTGTCAGATAAGAAGATGTGGAAGAGGAGTAAAAAAGATGACATAAATACTTGAGTTTTATTCCGAGGGAAAGGAAGAATTTCCATTCTGATTTTAATGGGAAGCTGTAGAATTTCCTGCAGTAAACTGATAGATGTTCCTTTTCTACATTGAAAAAAAAAGTACTTGCTATAAGAAGCAGCTCAGATTTATGTGCAGGATGTGTTCTTACAGCCTAAAGGTGACAGGTTTCTTCCGTTTTGTTTAGGATATAATAGCTAAACTAGACATGAGAATATTTGTGTCCTTTGACTAGAATGCTGCTGGTGTTCGTTCAGTGCTTGCTACACAAAACATTTCCAAGCAAATTACAACATATTCAAAACACTAGCATGAATAAAAATATATTATAATACAGACATATTTGGTAGCTCTGATATGCAACGTTAAAAGGCACACAGAAGGATTCCACCCTCTCCCAGCCACAAACACGGCTTCACTTCAGTTTAAAAAGATATTACAGTCACAGGCTGTGTGTCGTGTTTTGCCACCTGAGGCACGAGCCTCCAACAGTCTCCCCACAGATTTCAGTGTCTTAAAGCTGAACATTTTAGATACTCTCAACAGTACAGCGGTGCCTCGCAAGACGAAAATAATCCGTTCCGCGAGTCTCTTCGTCTAGCGGTTTTTTCGTCTTGCGAAGCAACCCTCTTAGCGGATTAGCGCTATTAGCGGTTTAGCGGCTATTAAAGGCTTAGCGGCTAAGCGGCTAAAAGGCTATTAGCGGCTTAGCGGCTTAGAAAAAGGGGGGAAGCAAAAAAAATCGCAAGACTTGCAAGACGTTTTCGTCTTGCGAAGCATGCCCATAGGGAAATTCGTCTTGCGAAGCGCATTGAAAAACGGAAAACCCTTTCGTCTAGCGGGTTTTTCGTCTTGCGAGGCATTCGTCTTGCGGGGCACCACTGTATACTTTTCCTGGTGCATCTGCCAACACCACCACTATTTGCAAATAGTAGACATGGGGAGAAAGGAGGCTTTAACTCTTTGGCTCCCACCATGGTCCCAACTGGAATCAGGCCCCCTCACACCTAGTATTTGCAATGGCACCCAGTGGAAGGCCAAACAATGTGCCTATCAGCATGTTTATACTGGCCCTCAGAAGAGAAGCAGCAAGAGAATATTCTCTGTAATTCTCTGTTACCACCTTTATTAAGTTTTAAAGGGAACAATTTATTATTTCTCTCTCATCTCAGTTTTTCCGTCACTACAGTTACTGGCTTTGGAAAAGTGATTCTCCCACAGGAGAGTCTTTACAGCAAAGCAAAGTTTACCCCCCCCCCCCAGCAATTTATTTTGAATCAAAATTAGAGGTGCAAGTTTTCTTTCCCTCTGTATGGGATTCAGACTGATACCTGAGATATAATCGGGTCCCTCGGTACTTCACCACTGGAGATCTCTGAGAAGGCGGTTTGTGTGATTAGCAGAGCGCTGCTCAGAAAGCCTCTGTGGCTAAACATCAGGATAAAATAAGTCTTTGACAAGAAAAACAATCTTGTCACCAGACAAAGAGGGGAAAGGTGTGTGTGGCCTAGAATTATATTCTGAAAGGTGCCTCTTTCATCAAAGTAGCTGGGGAGCATATGAAATTACTTTTTCCCATGGTTCCATCTGCTCATCTAATCTGAATGGTGGTAGTTCTCTTCTTGCACCATCCTATACTTCTTTACACAGAAGTAATTCCCTTTGAGTTCAATGGGATTTACTCCCTGGCCAGGTGAATAACTATAGGGCCATTTTGATAGTGTAACTGGAAGCGGTCAGTTCACTCACATTTAGTGCAAATATCCTCAGCTAAAGAGCTATCTGGCTGATTTCAGAAACAGTATTGGAAAAATGGGAGGCAGGATATGAGATTCAAATGAATTCCCCAAACAATCCTTTTGGGAACAATTGCATACCCTCCAAATAATTTCCACTGAATATTAATTTTGTTATAATTTGCTGACGGTTGTCCAGGGAAAATGGGGGAGGGGGAGAACAGAGGGATCATGAGATACATTTCACCGGATCCTCAAAAGAGCAGAAATGAATTATTTGTCTCACACTGGATGATTTGGTACATTTTATGGGAACTGAGAACAGATTATAGTTTATTATTTTTGGAGAGAGGGAAAAGGAGAAAAGGGGGGGGGAACACTTGTATGCTATTTTTCTTCATTTTGCAGAGCCCACAGGGTTCAGGTAAAAAAGTACGTTAGAGTTTTTTGTATGTGCTCTTTGAAATCTTTGTGATTTAACTCCGATAGCCGTGGGGCAGCCTGCAGGCAGGATCAAGTTCCAAAAGTAATTTTGTTTAGCCCTCAGCGGCTCCACCAAATTTTAATGAAGGTGAGATGAAAAAACATAATAGCTCACAGGGTTACTTTTAAGAAGAGTGAGCAATGAATCTTTGCCTTGGAAGAAAATATTTTGGCTTACAAAGCCAATATATGAATGAGTCTTTTGCCCTTCACTTCTCCTTCATGTAAGCTGCAATTAAAGCAGCAGGTCTCCAATTAACCATAGTTTCCTGTTTTCTTAAAGCAGGAAACTATGGTTTTGAACTTTGGAACAAGCCATGATGGGAAGCTCAGTTTGGACCCTAGCTTGTTTTGGAGTTGACAACCATAGTTTCCCAATTTGGGCAAAACAGGAAACTATGGTTTACTGGGACAGCCTTCTGCAACCTGCTGCCATCCTGACACAATGAACTAAGACATCCATAATCTCTGACTGCTGAATACACTGGGTAGGGCTGATGAGATTTGTACTTTAAAATGTTTGGATGGTAGCAAGTTGGGGAAGGCTGAATTAGGGACTTCCTGGCTTACTGAGATGCACCACAAATGGAAGAGTAACAGGGGCTGCCTGTGTGTGAGTCAAAAAGCCATTCATATCTCAGCTTTCCATGTTTTTTTCATGTCTATTTTATTGTAGTGTTCTTCAGTCATGGGTACCATATGGACTACCACAATTCCCATCAGCCCTGATCATTGGCTAGGTTAGCTAGGGATGATGGGAATTGTAGTCCAATAACACCTGGGGATCCAAGGTTGAAGAACATTGTTTTTTTCAGTTTTCTACCTAATTTACATTCTCAAAAGGACTATTTCCAGTCTTCCTTTGGTGGGGATCTTTTGGAAAGCACATGCATTCTCCTCCAAAGTTTCGTTCAACCACCTGAAAGTCTCCTGCCCCTTCAAAGGACTCTACATGTCCTCCTTCCTTGTTGCTTATGTCTGGAACGGCCTCTCAGAACATACCGTATGTGTGGTGCCTCCTCTCGTCCTTCTTTTAAATCCCTCTGCAAAACAAACCATTTTTGCAAAGCCTTTGAATGTTCCCAAACGCCCTACTGCAGAGATGGGGATCTTGTGGCCCTTCAATAGTTGTTGGACTCCAACTCCCAACAGCATCAGCCAACATGGCCAAGGATTATGTAAGTTGTGTGTCAAGACCCTGCAGCCACCCCCTCGTTGGAAATAACTCACACAAGGACATGAATATTAGGTTTATGTTATTGGGCAAATTTTGGCCACAACTTTTTAGAATTACAGAATGTGAGCTTAGGCATTGATTGGACCTGACCATATCTGACTCCTGCCCATTGTGCAAGAAGTCCAGTAAGGGTAAGCCACCGGTAGGGGGAGCCCTGTCAATGCGAACCAACTCAAGCTCCCCCTGGTGTTCCCGTCGGGGTCGTGTCAAGACCCTAGTCCCCCAGCCGGGCTTCAGACTAGATCAACACTCCCGGATTCCTTTAATGGAATACCCTTAAGCATGGAGGGGCAGGTGATGGCCACACCTCCCCTCCCCCACACAAGGTCAAACAATGACTAACCGCAACCCTAACAAAGTTGTGGCGATTGCTACGAGGTAGGCGAAAACCAAGTGGCCAGTGCCAATTTGCCAAGTGGAAAAATTCCTACCAGGCCCCTTGGACAACCAAGGAGACCAACTGAAGTCCATAGCAAGGCCATTGCCTAACCTGCAAAATAGGGAGGGAGGGCGGGTAATTGAGGAAGCGAGCCAAAGAGGAAGTCCTCTGGCTTGCTCCTCAGTTTAAACGACCCTGGCCACACACCCCCGGCCAGCGGATTGGCTGGCCAGGCTCTGACGTGGCCGGGATCCCCCAGGCAATGGGGGACAAAGTCCCCTGCCCCTGGTGGGGAGTGAGTGGCCACGCGGTCCACCGCAACTCCTTCCCACTGGGAAGTGGAGTGGATTTGTACCCCAACAACAGCTGAAGGGCTAAATGTTCCCCACATCCACTGTAGAGCACCGTACAATTGACAGTACTATGGTAGTTGTTGTTTCCATGCCCCAAAATAAGGACCTCATACTGCTAGACCATGTGAGCTCTATACCATGTAAAGCGAAGCCTTTAATGTTGGCTATGCAAGAGCATTGGAAGATTGGATTGTCCACTCTTGATGGATTGCAACAGAAGGATCTCTTAGAACGCAGAAATTGGTCACCTATGGATAAACTCATGCATACTTATTTTGCTTTACAATCAATATTGTAGAATACAGTACACCTGCGTTTGAGGTATTCATGGAAGGTGGTTCCTCAAATGAGGCATGGTGCAGAGGAATGTATCTATTTTGGAGATGCTGCAGATTTTTAAAAAGGCATCTCTCTTCATTGTCCCTTAAGGCACAGCTACAGCTCTTTTATAGGCATAAATTAGACTAATTTCTTTTTAAACTTGTGCTCATGTTGCACTTGCCTCATATTGACTGATCCCCACCTACCCCCCCCCCCCCAAAAAGCTTTCAATAATAACTGCAAACTTTACCCCAATTATCTTGGGTAAAACTATCCTACATCACTGAAGGATTAGTACTGAGGCTTTCCCTATTTTTAAAGAATGAATTCTCCTTTATTTAAAGAATGAATTCTCCTTTATTCTAAGTGATGGGGTATACAATCAATCAAACAAATGTCTTATTCTTCTTGGTACCCAGTACAGTATATACAATGTCGTTTTATAATCTTTACCACTGCTCCTTTAAGAAAATAATTTGCATCTCTTGTGTATACACTCTCCTTTCTTGGGTGGGAGGTTTGATAATATTCCAAAACACCAAATACTCCGTCTTTCTGAGTCTGGTGAGATTGAGGATGTCTTCCATTACCTGTTAAGGTGCCCCTTATTATGAGAGCCCTAGGCACAAACATCTTAGTTGTTATCTTACACTCTCCTGTTAAACAGACCCATCCTGTGCCAGATATGTACCTTGCTTGCAGGCAAAGATGTATTAATCATCACCCAAGTAGCAAAATTTGCTCTGGCAACCAAGAAGATATGAGCCAGGTTCCAAAATACCTTGGGGGCGGGGGGTGGAGGATGTGTGATTTAGATTGGCCGGGATTATAAATCTTGTTTTCATTTGTGACAGTATTTATGGCTTTAAACAATAAAATTTAATTCATTCAAAATGCCATGTTAACGTCACCATCTTTCCACATTCTGAAATAGAGGTACAAGTTTTGCCATGTGCCCCATCAACCATCCATCAATGATGATGGCACATTTTCATTAACTGCATTTCACCTGTTTTGATAGCAGTGTTTTTTAAGATGCGTATAGAAAAATATGGATCAGTCTGTGCTCAGTATGAGATGACTATACATTATAATTCTCAGGCTATTTTTGCCAAAGTTAAGAGGGATCCCATGCAAAATATTAGTTTGTATTGCTGGAATTATAGAATAGCTGGAATTTGGGAATAAAACCCTGAATCATTTTCCCAAAACAACGCTAATATAATTCTTGCTCCTCCTAGGTTATTGGTATTGTGCTCTTCTTTTTCCCAAAAGCAAACACATAACTAGATTCTTTTGGGTTGCCAGAGAGATAAAGAAGTAATTTGCATTTGATAAAAGGAACCAACTAATGTACTTTTAAATTACCAAATAAAAGGAGACACACTGCAGTTAGTCCACTCTGCTGGATAGGAAGAAGGAATGTTAGAGCATTTAATGCCTATTATAGCATGCGGTAGAACAATGCACCAAATGACCCGATCTAAATTACCTGGCTACAATAAAGCTGTTTGGGAGACCCGGAAGGAAACATTGAGCAGTCATTATTAGCAAGAGCACCTTGTCACCCACAGGTAAGTATTCCCTGCAATATGAAAATCTTCTCTTGGGCTGTGAGACGAGTATCTCTATGCAGAACAGCCAGATCTATGCATTGCAAAACTAACGCCCTAAAGCCATAATTGTGCCAATCACCTGTAGTGGGGCTGAATCCAGACACACACACCCCCGCTTCCTGCTCCCAACTGACTGGTTGGTAAGGCAAGTGGGGCCCTGCAACAAAATGTTGTAGCATGAAATGCTTCGGCTCAAAGTTCCTTCACCCCCCAACAGTCAGTCAACATTCTGGTGACCATTAAGCATGTGAAGTCCTCTTTGGAACTTTTATTGCGAGGGCAGGGGAGAGATGCCCAATTTCAGAACCATTAAATTATTTAATTTTTCAATCCCCAGGACCATTTAAAACTGGTTTCCAAGTGTGAGGTAAGGTAAAGGTAAAGGTAAATGACCCCTGGATAGTTAAGTCCAGTCAAAGGGGTTTCAGCGCTCATCTCGCTTTCAGGCCGAGGGAGCCGGCGTTTGTCCACAGACAGCTTTCCAGGTCATGTGGCCAGCATGACTAAACCGCTTATGGCGCAACAGAACACTGTGATAGAAACCAAGAGCGCAGTGAAATGCCGTTTACCTTTCTGCCACAGTGGTATGTATTTATCTACTTGTGCTGGTATGCTTTTGAACTGCAAGGTTGGCAGGAGCTGGGACTGAGCAACAGGCGCTCACCCCCTTGCTCAGATTTAAACTGCTGACCTTAGGATCTGCAAGTTCAAGAGGCTCAGTGGTTTAGACCAGGAAGTGACCTAGCCAGACAAATACATGTTACTGAAGACGATATTTTATTCCAGCAGGCACTTTAACTGAAGTTTGTTTTAGTTACAGGGAGGTAGCCGTAGTCGAAACAAAATAAAAAAATTCCTTCCAGTAGCAATAACAATACCAATAACAAACTTAGTTGGTCTCTAAGGTGCAACTGCCAACCTAGCAGTTCAAAAGCACATAAAAGTGCAAGTAGATAAATAGGTACCGCTCTGGCGGGAAGGTAAACGGTGTTTCCGTGTGCTGCTCTGGTTCGCCAGAAGCGGCTTAGTCATGCTGGCCACACCCGGAAGATGTACACCGGCTCCCTTGGCCAATAAAGCGAGATGAGCACCACAATCCCAGAGTCGGTCACGACTGGACCTAATGGTCAGGGGTGCATTTACCTTTACCTAAGGTGCTACTGGAAGGAATTTCTTTTATGAAGTTTGATTTGACAGTTTTACCTTATTTTTACTTTTGCTGTTGTACCTTTGTAAACTGTTAATAGACTATTGGCATATAACTTGTTTAAATGGAATGAAATGAAATATGCAAAATATCCAGAGAGAGAAACGCACACACACAAACAAACAATTCCCTGGCTTCCTGTTACAGGCAGGGGGCTGCTTGCAATATCATTCGAAAGCATCCTCTTCTCCCAGTGGCCCATCAGATGCCCCAATGGGAAACCCACAAGCAGGACCCATTCACAAGCATCCCTTCCCTGCCTCTGGTTTCCAGCAACTGGATTCAGAAATGTTACTGCCTCTGACCACTGAGGCAGAGCATAGCTATGAGAGCTAGTATCCATCAGTAGCCTAATCTGCCATGTCCCTGGATCTGCTACCAATATTAGTTAATAGTGAAAGGCCAAAATAAGAAATCATATATTTACCTTATGTATCAATAATGATCTCAGATTCCATCCAACAACCACCAGCCCCCCACATGGGCAAAATGCAAGGTCAGCCAGACCACTTATACTTGCCAAAATGGGCTTTACCATGAATAAAGCTATTTAAAATATTCACGGTTCATTATATCTAACACAGCTTGCGCCACTATATGTTCTCAGAATAATTTCTTTTATAGCTTACGGAGAAATATCCTATAATCAAATGGTTGGCGTTCTTACATGCCCATAAAAAAAAACCCCTGTGAATAACTTTGTAAGCACTATAAATGGTTCAACAATATCCACATTAATAGGGGCAGGGAGTAAACGGTTTGCTTGGATGCCTTGAGTAAGGGTTATAAAATAGGCAAATGTCTGGTTAATATGCACAAAACCAATAGCTGCCGAAGACCTATGGTCAAAAATTCATGTGATGGTAACCATGCTATGCACATTTTAATTCATGGGTTGCCCTACCACTGCCTGTAATGGATGGCCCATCAGAAGAACTAATGGTGTTGCTTAATTTGAGCCAAGCTTCTCAGAAGTCAGGGACACAGGTGGCGCTGTGGGTTAAACCACAGAGCCTAGGGCTTGCCGATCAGAAGGTTGGTGGTTCGAATCCCCGTGACGGGGTGAGCTCCCGTTGCTTGGTCCCTGCAGTTTGAAAGCACATCAAAGTGCAAGTAGATAAATAGGTACTGCTCTGGCGGGAATGTAAACAGTGTTTCCGTGCGCTGCTCTGGTTCGCTAGAAGCGGCTTAGTCATGCTGGCCACATGACCCGGAAGCTGTACACCGGCTCCCTTGGCCAATAAAGCGAGATGAGCTCTGCAACCCCAGAGTCAGTCATGACTGGACCTAATGGTCAGGGGTCCCTTTACCTTCTCAGAAGTCAGGGCCCTGCACAAGATGTCAGTGTCCAGCTCTCATTCTGTGCATTAAATGGGACCCATTTTTTCCGCATTGCAGAATACCCCTGCTCATGTACAAAATGGTTTCTCTTACTAGCCAACTCCTACTCTTCTAGAATTCAGGACTGAGGCTTAAGCCCAGGCATGGGGTACTTGTGACCCACTCCTGATGTTGTTGGACTCCAAGTAGAAGAAGAAGAAGAGTTTGGATTTGATATCCCGCCTTTCACTCCCCTTCAGGAGTCTCAAAGCGGCTAACGTGCTCCTTTCCCTTCCTTCCCCACAACAAACACTCTGTGAGGTGAGTGGGGCTGAGAGACTTCAAAGAAGTGTGACTGGCCCAAGGTCACCCAGCAGCTGCATGTGGAGGAGCGGAGACGCGAACCCGGTTCCTCAGATTACCAGACTACCGCTCTTAACCACTACACCACACTGGCTCTCACCACAAGTCCCATCAGTCCCAGCCAACATGCCCAATGATCAGGGATGATGGGTGTTGGAGTTCAGCCATAAGGTGAGAGCCAGAGGTTCCCCAGTCCTGGCTTAAGCAATGACTAATTCGTGAGAGAGAACTGTATGTGAGAGCACACAGGAGCTCAGATGTTTATTCCTCTTGTCTTTGGTCCTTTAGCTAATTGGCAATTGGCAATGCACTTCATAGAGCAGAGACAAAAAAGGAGAAGCTAATTCAGGTAAAAAGACTCAAACTGTGACATCATTATCTCAGTTTCCAAAGACACTTGAGCAAATTAAAAGCAAAAAAAGAGTACTCAGTTGGATATGTTTTCTCAAGGACCTGCTTTCCAGCGAATGGACCAGCTAATTTACTTGACCGTTGCCCTCTTCTGCCATTTGGCCCACGTTCTTTCACACACCACAGCTCCCATACAAGCCTAGCAAAATAAAAATGATCCACATTCAGGAGTAAGCATTTAGATTTCTCATTCCTTGCAGTACCCGAGGACTTTTCCTTTCACCTTCTCTTTTCAGTTTGCTTATTTTGAGTACTCCAGTGAGATAACCCCAAAGGCTAGAATTTTCCATCACTTCTGAGTTAGCAGCAATGCTTTCAATTAGACACTGAACCATTCCCAGAACTGTGTCAAGATTCTGCTTTAACCTTAATCTTAAAAAGAGGTCGTTCCCCGAAATGTGCATTCTCTGCTATTGAGCATTTGCACAATGGATCCTTCTCTCGGCTGACTATTGATTAAATCATTTTCCTCTATAGGCTCACTAAATTAGCATCAGGTCTCCAAAGAAGAAACACTCATTGTGCTTCATGCCTTTCAAGCTACAGAAATAGAGGTAAAACCTCAGCGCCTAGGACTTGCCGATCGCATGGTCGGCGGTTCGAATCCCTGCAGCGGGGTGAGCTCCCGTCGTTCAATCCCAGCTCCTGCCCACCTAGCAGTTCGAAAGCACCCTTAAGTGCAAGTAGATAAATAGGTACCGCTTTATAGCGGGAAGGTAAACGGCATTTCCGTGTGCTGCTCTGGTGCCAGTTCGCTAGAGCAGCTTCATCACGCTGGCCACGTGACCCGGAAGTGTCTGCGGACAGCGCTGGCTCCCGGCCTCTAGAGTGAGATGAGCGCACAACCCTAGAGTCTGTCAAGACTGGCCCGTACGGGCAGGGGTACCTTTACCTTTACCTTTATGCCCAGTAAAAAATGGATAAGGCAAATTCTTGGAGGATGAGGCTATCAAGGGCATCCAATCACAAAGGATAGGGTCAGAGATAGATTGTCTCTGAATGCTGGTAACAGAGGAGCAGCTATGAGAGAGCCCTGCTTGGGGACTTCCCACATTGGTCCCATTGGTCATGGTGGAAAACAGGTTGCTGCTCTAGATAGGCCAAGGGCTGTAGTGATCAGGTGGGATTGCTATGAGGAATTATAACAAATAGAGAGTAAGCCATCTGTGTCAGCAATGAAAGCATTGCGTTGACTGGGTTTAAACTATTTTGATATGATTCTTGATCAATCCACACCTCTGCCTCCCTGTTCCATTTCTCTTTCTTGACAAGTCACGCACTGCAGGCAGGCATCCTGGGTCATCAAAGACAGTGGGCAGTTTCTTTGATGTAGCTTTTCTGATATGTTAATTTTAGGATGTTAATCTTAGGGCCAGGAAACAGATCTCACCTGAAGGTGATAATGATCACGGTCCTCCTGGCCATCATTCTTATCATGTATATTGCTTGTTTATCACCTCCGGGGTTGCCAAATGACACTTCTTTTGTAGTTCTGTTTTGTTTACCCCAGAAATATGTGTGCTTAATTAGTTTTGGTAGTTTAACTTGTCCCCACGTGGGGTTTGTTGAAATACTTAGAAGAAATCGGATTGGTTCTTACGAACACTCTGTAAAAAGTTCTTTTGTGAATAAAACGACCTGGGCCAGGGTGTGGAGGGAGAGATAATTATACGCACCCTTCCCAGAGTCTTGCTGGTTCAAGCCTCTGTGTGTATTCTTATTAATCAGAGTTCAATCCTTCCTTTACTTTGGGAACGCCTCAAAGGGCAGGGAAACCAGAGAACCCCTGTGATCTATGACCATTCGCCATACTGGCCCAGACTAACTGGAGTCAGAGTCCCACAATATCTGGAGGCTGACAGGCTAAACATCCCTGAGATAAGCCTTTGCTCTGATCCAGAAGAGGCTCTCCTTGTGGTTCGGTTCTTGGCAGTTCACTACCACCGCTTGAAAACCGCCCAGATTATACTTTTATCAGCTAGTTTCTCTGTGCCAAATTTCATATGGATAGGACATAGAGTCTTCACTTGGTAATGAATAAAAAATTCAGGATTTATGAGGAGAGAACACTGAAGAAAGCCAGCCACTTCCACAGCTGCATAATCTTACATGGAAAATCAGAGAGAGAGCTTTATCATTCAAGTGTAGAATAGCTGCTGTTTCTTCCAACTTGAGCAGCAACCCCACCCTTTGAGTAAAACCTGGGCCAAAGATTTTACTAAACCTTGATTGAAGTCTGTCAGGACCTGGGTGGTCAGCCAAATAAAGCTGCGTCAGGAAGCTCATCTGAACTATAGCCAGATATTCATGGTCTAGGATCTTGTACAGTTGTACCTAGGTTTTCAAACAGCTTAGTTCTCGGAAATTTTGGCTCCTGAAGGCCGCAAACCCGGAAGTGACTGTTCTGGTTTGCGAACTATTTTTGGAAGCTGAACGTCCAATGGGGCTTCTGTGCAGCCAATCAGAAACTTTACTTTGGTTTCCGAATGTTTTGGAAGTCGAACGGACTTCCAGAACGGATTCCGTTCAACTTCCAAGGTACAACTGTACTCCATTTTGCTTCAGAAAAACTCTTATGTGCTCCCAGAGTGGCGCAGGAAGGAAAATTAAGGGTGTGCGGAGACCAGAAGATTCATCATGTATCATCTGGAAGCGGTCTGATCTGTCACAAAGCCACTCTGTTTTGGTTTGGGGCTGCGGAATTGTTTAGTGGTATTTGTTGGGGTGAGGTTGCTGCTGCTATTAATATTTATATTTTGTATCTTTATTTTAGATCTTATTATAATTTATGTGGAAATTGTTCAATTTGGCTGTGTATATTTTTTTCACGATTATGTTGTAATTATGTATTTTTTATGTTCTAAGCTGTCTGGACAGTAGTTTGTACCATGAGGGCAAAAAGCCCCGAATAAAATTTAAGATACTAACAGATGCGAAGAAAAGAGGGGGATTTGCCCTGCCGGACTTAAGATTGTACTACGAAGCTGCATCCTTCTGCTGGATGAAGGATTGGTTTCTGTTAGAAAACACTGATGTCCTAGATCTGGAAGGGCATAGCAATGCTTTTGGGTGGCATGCATATTTGTGGTACGACAAGGTAAAGTTTCATAAACTGTTTAAAAGCCATATTGTCAGGAAAGCTCTATTTATTGTCTGGACTAAATATAAGGACTTACTTGAAAATAAGACCCCGAGGTGGTTATCACCGACGGAGGCTAAAGCCATTAAACTACGTAATATGGAGAGTGGCTGGGCAAAATACTGTGAATTAATAGAAAGAGATGGTGATACTTGGAGGTTGCAGAGCTTTGAAAAATTGAAGGGAAAGGTGCGAGACTGGTTTCATTATGCCCAAATTCTAGAGGTGTTTAAAAAGGATAAAAAAATTGGTTTCCAGGTGGAAAAATCAAAACTAGAGACAGAACTACTTGAACCTAAGACGAAAGTGCTTTCAAGAATGTATAACTTGTTGCTTAAATGGAATACTCAAGATGAGACAGTTAAATCAGCTATGATAAAATGGGCACAGGACATTGGGTACAACATTATGTTTGAAGACTGGGAAAGGTTATGGACCACCGGTATGAAATTCACGGCATGTAGTGCCTTAAAAGAAAACATTATGAAAATGGTATACAGGTGGTACATGACCCCAGTCAAACTTGCAAAGATATACCATCTGTCTGACAATAAATGTTGGAAATGTAAGGAGGCTGAAGGAACATTCTTTCACTTCTGGTGGACATGCCCGAGGGTGAAGGTTTTTTGGGAAATGATTTATAATGAGTTGAAAAAGGTGTTTAAGTACACCTTTCATAAGAAACCAGAGGCCTTCCTCCTGGGCATTGTGGGCCAGAGAGTGTCAAAGAAAGATAGAACTTTCTTTTTATATGCAACTACAGCAGCAAGAATCCTTATAGCTAAACATTGGAAGGCACAGGAGCTACCCACGCTGGAAGAGTGGCATTCGCAGCTGATGGACTACATGGAATTAGCCAAAATGACCGGCAGAATCCGAGATCTGGGAGAAGAGGCAGTGGAAGAGGATTGGAAAAAATTTAAGGACTATTTACAAAAACATTATAAGTTATACGAATGTTGAGAATTTGCTAAGTTTCTGGGAAAAACATGCTTCAGCATTGAGATTTATAAATGATGGAAATTAAGTTATGATTTTGAAAAGTATAAATTACAGATTATATAACTAAATGAAAGCACAAAAACACATAAAATAAGGTATCAATTTGCTGTTTATTTCTATTGTAAAGAAAGCAGGGGATGGAAGATCTGGGGAAGTCCAGTTGACTATGAAAATAGATCTGGAAAAGTGAACTTTCTTTTATAATTTCTTCTTTTTTCTGTAAAATCGCTTTTGTTGTGTTGTTGACGATCTTTTCTGACCTTGGAAAAAAAGCAATAAAAATTATTTTAAAAAAAAAGTAGTTTGTACCATGGACAGGTGACATACAAATAAAATTATGTATGTATGCTGATTCAATTCATTATTCAGGCCCAAATCTGTTATTCTGAAGCTCTGTTTTGCCCCCATTGGCTATAATGGGGAATTTAAAAATGGCTATAACTTTTTCTCTTTTCACATAAGTGGTTGGAATTTGCAGGTAAAGAAGTGGATTAAATACAGTACATTAAATTTCAGGTAGATCCATCCAGTGATTATTTTATTTTAAAAGAAAAGGTTGCAAGACTTTTATTTTCTGACACAACTGGATGCTAATTGAAGGCATCCTTCTGCAGGGATGAAGCTAGCAAAAATTCACAAATATAGGTGCAGAAGTTGTGCAGCAGAGAACCACTTTTCTGGACAACCTGTTTTCATTTTTGTTTTAACAATCAGATTGAAAGCTGGAATTGTGAGGGAGGTGCCTCTAGGCAACTCTCAAACTTCAGACAAATACGCACAGGAGCTTTTGTGCCAGGTGATTTAACTTTTATTACAAAAAACTGGAAATGTCAGGTTCCCCCTCCCATTTTCTGGAATTCCTGCCCCTGCCCCCAAGAAGGAGGGGGGGAGAGAGAGTTGGTTTTTAAATGTTTGTTAGGGAAAACAACAGGTGGGAAAGAAGCAGACCACCCCAATATCCTAACTCTGCCACTTATGCCCTGCTTTCTCAGCCTAAACTCAGAGAAGAAAGGTGGATATTAAAAAATGCTGTGAGAATGCATTAAAAAAAAGTTTTGAAAAATATATTGAATTTGACATAGCTCACCATTGCCATCTAGTGTCACATTTGTATATTGCACTTTATGACACACTTAAAATGTTTTATTTGGAGCTGTCCAAAGATAGCCCATGGGTTTACTTCAACACCTCTCCCCTAAATTACTGTGATTGGATTGCACTGGGAAGATAACTCCTGTCACTAAAACCTGGACCTGCCCCTCCAAATGAAAGATACTCTCATCCCATCCCCTGCTCTCCACCCACTTCCTTCTCCAGGCAGCTTTGTTTCGTTTCTGAGGAAAGGCAAGGGATAGCCCCCCCTAAAAAAAAACCAGTGGTGTATTTAACTTTATAGAAAAATCAAGGCAAGGGAGCAGCTCAGAAGTTTGTGCACCCCCTGACCCACCTTGACATATCTTGTTAATGGAATTATTCTACTAAGTAATATGAAATACTACCCCCCAAAACACCCTGATTCGCCTGTGTTTTTGGAGTACAGAGTGCATGCACAGCCCTAATAAAAGACAGCAGCCAGAGAAAAAATTCAAATCTTGAAAGAAAAGAAAAAGAAAGAGAAGACTGTGGTAGTTAGAATATTCTAATTCTACTTAGAACATCAAAGGCAGAGAGGAACAAACGGAAGTTAGTTCAGTAAGAATGTTAGGCAATATATAATTAGGAGCAATGGGCTTCTGCTAAACATTATAAGATTCCGTTAAATCCTTCATTTCTTATGCTTCTGTCCCAGTTTGAACTGGCGTCTTTGTTTTGGGTGGGGAAATGCAACAGAACGGTTATTATACCTATAGGCCAAAGCAGATGAGAGGTGAACTTGTCAAATCCTCTTTTAAAACTTTCCAGGTAGAAGCTGAACCAAGCAGAAGGTGGACGAGACTTGACCTCTGGATTCCCTACACTGAACATGAGACTCAACTCAGTGCACAATGTTTACAACACAGAAACCAGATAAATAGGGGCATAGACTAATAACATTAAAAAATAATAACAAAAAGAAATCTCGTGCAGATCACAATATGGGAAACTGTTTCAAAGAACACACCGATAACCATATTCGTTATCTGTTTTAAAGTAACCTATAAATTATCCTCGTTTTTCTCCTTGAAAGGCACAAGGATGCCAATGCATAATTGCTCAAAGGGCTATTAGGTGTGGATAGCATCAACCTCCATGTAGCGAGCATCTACATCAACCGACTGATTAGACCATTTTCCAGTAAGAAGCGTGAGTTTTTACTCAGAGGGGGGAAATGAAACCCGAGGGGTGACTTTTACTTGTACTCAGCTATTTCAGGAGACAAATTGGACTGTTAAAATTCAGCAAGCTCTGGTCATCTGGGAATTGGGTACACAGTGCAAGGAAATGATAAAACCTCAAAGCAAGAATTGGAGAGCATGTGTGAAAGCAGGAGCCAGGCTGGTTATTAACCAGAATTATAGGATGAGCTCTGCCGCTAAGACAAGAAAAAAGTGCAGTGCACTTTACAAAAAAATAATAATGCTATACCAAAGTCAAACACTTGCTTTTGTCGAGGACATTAGAGCCAGGAAACTTTTCTCTCCTCGGGAGGTTAAATCCAACACTTAAATGTTTGAATACCAATTGAGTTATTTGCATAAAGCCACCCCAGAAATATTACCTTGTGCATCCTGCTGCATAACCCAGTCTTCCAAAAGGTCGGCAAGTTCAGAGCTAATGGTCCCTTTGGCCTCATAGTTCTTTTGCATCTATAATTTCCCTCCTGCCGTATATCTTCCAGTGAAGCAAGTTGAAAACTGGCTGTGGCTCATAGTCCCAGCTCCGCCCCCTGACTGCCATTGGCCAAGCTGCTTTGCGGTGTCAAGAATGTTCATTGTTATTCCAACTGCTGCAGGGCAAGGGTCGCTTGAGGAAGGTTGAATCGGCGCAGCTGCTGTGATGGAGGCCGAGAGACCTCTGAGGGCTGTGGTTACGCAGGCTCAAAATAAACAAAGGATGCCTCTGGTTTTAATTCAGAAAAGAGGTTGCTTCAGGTAATGTGAGCCCCAGCTGAGGTGTGCTTTCTGTGCCTCCAACTTTCTGATTATCTTTTTGTTTAGAACCTATGTGGCCCATTCCGTGACTCCCTCCCCCCATTTTCATGCCCAATTGATAAACCAGGCACACGTGGATCTGATCACACTCACATGGACACTGCTGGTTGAATGGACATATGAGCACACACAGGCACACAATTTG
Organism: Podarcis bocagei; assembly: GCF_964188305.1. Taxonomy (NCBI): domain Eukaryota; kingdom Metazoa; phylum Chordata; class Lepidosauria; order Squamata; family Lacertidae; genus Podarcis; species Podarcis bocagei. The sequence goes on from NC_138130.1 coordinate 85,372,430, forward strand.
GGGATGCGGATCTAGAATCCTAAATGGTGAGGATGAGCTGCGTCTGTTGTGAATTGCCCAAAGGAGCTCCCGTCTAGCTATAGGTCAGCTTCACATTCCCTTCATCTCCAGCAGCTTTGTGGAGCTGCTAATAGGAAGCTTTGCAGTTAACCACACAGCGCTTGATGTTTGTTCGTTCGTAGCCCAGAAGCACAAAGTGGCTCCCTGTTGCGATATTAACTTCCGTCATTCTCCCCCTCTCATCTTTTTCTCTCTCTTTTTTGCCAGAGAAGTCATAGTGGAATGGTGCAGGTTGAATGCGCTGTGCATCGGCACTTGGGAAGTTAAGCACAGTCTCTCCTCTTTGGCTCAGCTGGTTGGTTATTGCACAGGCGACATGGCAATATTGACAGCAGAACTCCAGCCTGGCTTGAATAGCCTTAAGGCACCCAGATCTCTCAAAGACGCCTAGTTCCTGTGCTGCGAATCTGCATTTTGACTGCAGGATTTAAGGAGTGGTATCACAGCGCTGCAAATTGGGCTTGAGCCAGCTTTCCCCATTCTAATCAAAATCCCTGTTTTAGTATTCATGGTGATTTACATTTGTATCATGCTCTACTAGGCAATTCTCAGACTAGTTGGAACTTCATTTTTTAAAAAAAATATTCTCCCTTGACTCTTAGGTTTTGTATAAAGATGTAGGATAAATGAAAGAGAACAACATTTTGCAGGCCTCAGAAACCTTTTCTGGAATGTTACTTGGCCATTGATCACCTAACGCTAGAAATCCGGAGCCAAATTAGATGTGACGTTTGCCATGTAGTTTGGTCCTTTGTTTTGGTCTTTCGTTTTACAAATAAGTCTGTGGGGAGCATATTGGGGCCATGGCATGAGGAGAAGGGGGATTTAACTTTGTGCCCCTTGTCGTGGTCACAATGGGAGCCACACATCCCTAACACCTGGTACTCACAATGAGAGGAAAGTTTCCATTGATGTCTGCAGGAGAATAGATTAGGAGTGGCACGTCCCAGAATGGATATGAACCTAGATCTCCCTTGTGAAGTGGTACCTCGGTTTATGAACTTAATCCGTTCTGGAAGTCCGTTCTTAAACCGAATCCGTTCTTAAACTGAGGCACGCTTTCGCTAATGAGGCTTCCTGCCCCCGGTGCCCTTCCACCATTTGGCTTCCCCTCATAAACTGAGGTACAATTCGCAAACAGGAACACTACTTCCGGTTTTGCGGAGTTCATAAACCGAATAGTTCATAAACAGGGGCTGTTCGTAAACTGAGGTACCACTGTGATGTCTAAAGGTTCCAGTTGTAGCACAGATCAAGCTTACAGCATCCGCCCCAGAGTTGCCTGCTCATAGCCTAAGGAGATTAAATGCAAAGCTGTTGGCAATCACTGATCTCACTGCTCTGTGTTTCAAGTAGGGCTGGAAGGATCCAATCACTTTTATTGCTTTGGTTTCTCATTTCCCCAAACTGAAATTTGGTTCTCCACATCTCTGCAGCAATTTGCAAATTTTCTTTTTAAAAATCCTCAAAAAACATCTCCGGCATTTTAGTGCAAATTTTCCCTAATATAGACTTTCTTTCTGCAGTACATGTTAAGCAAGCAATTTCTCCTAATATAATGCATTTTTCGCTGTTATTTTCACTATATTCATTTTTCTGCACGCTTACATTTTTTGCAAACCTCGTTTGGTTGGAGAACTGCATCGTAAATCTCGGATAATTGCCAACTTTGCAGGATGGCTGTGTTTTGCTTCTTATATTGCTTTGGAAAGTGTGGATCCAGCTTTAAATGTGATCTGAATTCAGTTTCTCCCCATCCTTAGTTATGAACCATGTAGATGCAACCTCTTGGGGAAGAATTTTACAAATCAGGCCTGGCTTCACCCATCCATTGCCTTGTCCTGGGCAAGAGCTAGTGTAAAAGGGCACTAGAACAGTCTTAGATTCTCAGCAATATGGAGTGTGGTGTCCATACAGATTGGGAATGAATGTGTGATATACAAGGCGAGTCCTGCAACATATCTTGACCGTAGTGCTTCTGTACACAGTCCAAGCCAGCAAGTTTGGATTTGATATCCCGCCTTTCACTCTTTAAGGAGTCTCAAAGCAGCTAACATTCTCCTTTATCCCACAGAGACAAACTGCTTAGAGGCTTATTATGATTAAGTAGCATATAAATCCTGTTAACTAAAAATAAATACATAAATTGCACCCTCTGTCTCAGTTTTCTGGGTTTTCCCTTTTTCTTCTTTCCTGGTTGACATTCAACATCATGTGACAACTGAGCATACAGGTATATGGTTCCCACTGGGTTGTGGGGGGTCGCCTTAGATTTTATTTTTAAAAAAATATTTTGTACTTCTACAAATCCTGTTATTTCCCTGAGCATACTGATCCTCCACTCTTGTTTCTCTGTGGCTCCATTTTTGATCCAGTCCTGTCATCACTCACCACCTGGCTTTGCTATTAGGGGGAGGAAGTGATCCACGGTAGGGTTGCCATATTTCAAGAGGTAAAAATCCAGACACAAAAAGCTGTTTTTGTTGAGCTTTTATTAGGGCAATTGCCAGAGCCAGAACTTCCTGCAAACATTTTTTTTTATTAAAAAACCCCCGAAATCCAGGACATTTGCTTTAAAATGTAAAATTTCCCTTGGATGGGCATGTAGTACCCCCAAAAGAGGATATGGCTGGGAATTCCCAGATGTATGGCAAGCCTAGATGCCACTCATGTCTGGGGAGTGAAGGGAAAGTGTATCTCTTTTCCATGGTCTGGAAGTTCTCACCCCGTAAACTTTCCCCATGACCTTAACAGCCAGTATGGTGCAGTGGTTAGAGTGTCAGACTGGGACCTTGGAGACCAGGGTTCAAATCCTCACTTGGTCACAAAACTCATTGGGTGACCTGCTTGTTAACCTAACCTCCCCCCACAACAGGGTTGATACGGGGATTAAATGAGGAGGGAGAGACTAATGTATGCTGCTTGAGACCTTGGATAGAAAGGTGGGATCACCTTGCCAACAAAGGTCTGTATAGTTAAAGCTATGGTTTTCCCAGTAGTGATGTATGGAAGTGAGAGCTGGACCAAAAAGAAGGCTGACCGCCGAAGAATTGATGCTTTTGAATTATGGTGCTGGAGGAGACTCTTGAGAGTCCCATGGACTGCAAGAAGATCAAACCTCTCCATTCTGAAGGAAATCAGCCCTGAGTGCTCATTGGAAGAACTGATCCTGAAGCTGAGGCTCCAATACTTTGGCCACCTCATGAGAAGAGAAGACTCCCTGGAAAAGACCCTGATTTTGGGAAAGATGGAGGGCACAAGGAGAAGGGGACGACAGAGAACGAGATGGGTGGACAGTGTTCTCGAAGCTACCAGCATGAGTTTGACCAAACTGCGGGAGGCAGTGGAAGACAGGAGTGCCTAGTGTGCTCTGGTCTATGGGGTCACGAAGAGTCGGACATGACTAAACAACTAAACAACTAAACAGCAAATACAATAAATAAATAAATTTATATTTTAACAGGCTATCCAATATCACAGACAGAGCTCTCCTCCAGCCATGCTGCTGCTGGGGGTGGAATCAAGATGCCAAGGATTGATACTACAACCTTTTCTGCACAAGGTACATTGCTTTACTGCTAAGATATAGTCTCTCCCCACAGCCTTTTAACGGAGCTTGTTTTTCCATAGAATCATAGAATTGCATAGTTGGAAGGGACCCTGAGGATAATCTAGTCCAAGCCCCAGAAATGCAGGAATATGAAGCTGTTCCAGATGGGGATCAAATCTGCAACCTTGACTTTATGAGCACCACGCTCTAACCAACTGAGCTATCCAGTATAAGCAAATCACTGGTTCCGCTGCGGCATGAACACAGGATTTCATTCCAGTGCAGTGGTACCTCAGGTTCAGTACTTAATTCGTTCCGGAGGTCCGTACTTAACCTGAAACTGTTCTTAACCTGAAGCACCACTTTAGCTAATGGGGCCTCCTGCTGCTGCGGCGCCACCAGAGAACAATTTCTGTTCTCATCCTGAAGCAAAGATCTTAACCTGAAGCACTATTTCTGGGTTAGCAGAGTCTGTAACCTGAAGCATATGTAACCCGAGGTACCACTGTATTTACAGCACCAGGCAACTGTTCACTGGGGAGACCCTCATGCCTAGAAGTATTTAGGCAGCTTATTCTTCCTAAGATTAAGAGAGAGCCAGTGTGGTGTAGTGGTTAAGAGTGGTAGACTCGTAATCTGGTGAACCGGGTTTGCTTCCCCGCTCCTCCACATGCAGCTGCTGGGTGACCTTGGGCTAGTCACACTTCTCTGAAGTCTCTCAGCCTCAGTCACCTCACAGAGTGTTTGTTTTGAGAAAGGAAGGGGAAGGAGAATGTTAGCCGCTTTGAGACTCCTTCGGGTAGTGATAAAGTGGGATATCAAATCCAAACTCTTCTTCTTCTCTTCCAAGCAAGGAGCTCTTTAAGATTTCATTTTGTGGTTCTAGCTATGTGGTGGCTGGGTGGGAGGAAACCTATATGAAATGAGAATAATTCTTAGCACAAAATCTACTGCATGAAATTGTATTGGTAAAATTGGAAGAAAGACAATCCAAGCTAGGGTGCGCTGTGCACTTTGTCTTGTTCTCTCTCTCTCTCTCTCTCTCTCTCTCTCTCTCTCTCTCTCTCTCATGTGTGCCTTGAATATAGCAAGCGTAACCTATTTTGGGACCTGCTATGTACTCAACCCTGGTGGAAATTACACACATAAAAAAACACTGTGAAAATGCTTTTTAAAATAAAACCTTTTGAAAAAATACATTGAATTTGGCATAGCTCACTTTCACCACCTAGTGTCACATTTGTATATTGCACTTTACAACACATTTAAAATGTTTTGTTCGCAGCTATGTAGCTGAGTCCTCTGTCTCAGACATCCGCTTATGCTAAACGCTTGCAGGCAGAATCAGAATTGCTGCTGGTTTTCTGGCTGCTTCCTCTTTGCTTTGGTGGCAGGCAGCAACAATACATCCATTTTGACGGGACATTTAAAGGCAGATTTGCCAGTATTCTGTTCCATTTCATGGCAGGGGGTGGAGCATCCTGAGGAATCCACTTATGAGAAAGTGGATAAATTATGTATTCTTAAGTCATGCTGGCTGGCTGTTAACAAGATCCATTAGGGTTGCCTTCTTCCAAATAGATTCTTTGTCCACCTGAGTGCACAGGAAATGCTAAGTAACATTGCATAATTTATTCTGTTTCTAAGATTTAGGTTTTCGAATAAACTGGAGGCTTTGGCAAGGACAGAGAAGGGAAGGGAAGGCACAGCAGACAGAAAACCAGAGAAAGTACAGTCATACCTCAGGTTACAGATGCTTTAGGTTGCGTGTTTTTGGGTTAAGGATGCGCCCAAACCCGGAAGTACCAGATTGGTTTACATCCGGGCTTCGGCGCTCACGTATGTGCAGAAACACTGAATCACGCTTTGCACATGCGCAGAAGCGTCGAATCGCGACCCACACGTGCGCAGACATGGTGCTGCAAGTTGCGAAAGCTGTGGGTTGCGAAAGTGCCCCCCGCATGGATCACGTTCGCAACCCCAGCGTCCACTGTATAAGCAATTCCCAGGGAAACGGTGGCTAAGCAAGATCTAGAGTTGGGTAGACCTGTCTATTTCAATAGTTCTCATTTCTTCACCCCCCCCCCCCAGTCTTTAGTTGCATTTAAAAAGAAAAGAAAAAAGGTCTTCCGCACTTTAGTGCCAATTTTTCTTAATGTGCAATTTTTGACCAGCACAACTTTTGCAAGGCAATTTTACCTAAAATGATGCAATTTTTTTTGCACCCAATTTTCACTAATACATGCATTTGTATGCATACCTTTCCCCTGCTATACACATCATTGCTTGGCTGGAGGATTTGGAGAAGTGCAGATTTGGAAGGATGGCTTGTGTTTCAGTTCGCGCATTGCTTCAGAAAGGGCAAATTTGGAAAGTTCTCCTTTAAAGGCAAACAACACAACATTTCTCCCTCATCCGTAGTGGGAGCACATGCAACCATAGCAGCAAGAATTGAAACTCAGTGGCAGAGATGCTTTGAATGCATGAGGGCCCCAGGTTCATTTTCCATCATCTCCAGTTAAAGTTGGACTGGAGAACCTGCGACTCTCCGAGTAATATTGTGCTGTCCTCAGTGTCCTCTGGCTCTGCAGATACTGTGGCCCACTCTTGGAATCAGAATGGACAAAGTGCACCATGATAGGCTATCTTTCTCTGTCAGTGTCCTAATTTACCGTATTTTTTGCTCTATAAGACGCACTTTCCCCCTCCTAAAAAGTAAGGGGAAATGTGTGCGCGCCTTATGGAGCAAATGCAGGCTGCGCAGCTATCCCAGAAGTCAGAACAGCGATCGTGCAGCGATCCCTCTTGCTGTTCTGGCTTCTGGGATAGCCAGGTGAAGCCTCTTCAGGGCAGTGGGAGGAACGCTCCCCTTGACCTGAAGAGGCTTTTCATTGCTTTCGCTGAAGCCAGAACAGCAAGAGGGATTGCTGCGCAGCGATCCCTCTTGCTGTTCTGGCTTCTGGGATTCAGAATATTTTTTTTCTTGTTTTCCTCCTCCAAAAACTAGGTGTGTCTTATGGTCTGGTGCGTCTTTTAGAGCGAAAAATACGATACTTAGTGGTGATGGCAGCAGTGTTGACTGAAGTGCTCACAGAAGAGCTGTGCATTTGGGTCTAGCCACCATTTTCTTCTCCCACAATGCCCCAGTGCAACAATTCAGATGTTGATATCACCCATGATTTGGCTAATGGCAGTATGTTTTGTGCTCCTCTACTCATTCTTCCACTCAGGGCTGCCAGGTGTACAGGAGGGCGGAGCCGGCTGGCCGCCTCAGCAACTTGCTGGCTTGGTCACCCCCAAACTTGTGGCCAATGGGCGGGCTCTTCTCCGGACTCAACACTCAGGCCCTGGACTCTTGGCCTGGCGACCCTGAGAGCCTGGTGCCCGGGTGCCCCGCACCCCTAGACCTATGGTAAGATGGCCCTGCTTCCACTCGCATGCTCTGATTCACTCACTCAGTTCCTGGTTTATGCAAACCATGGTTTCTGAGTCCAGTTCAGAGGCCAACAATGGTTTGCACAAATTACAGCTTTAGGGAAATTATGGTGCTGGCCAAATCTAGTCACCTAGCACAGTTCTGAGTGTCCGGCCCAAAAATAGAATTAAACCTGGGTGGGGGGGAGGGCAGGCATCAGTGGTGGACCCAGTCAGGACACTGGGACTCTGGAAGCTGCCTAGTGATGTCAAGTGCTGGTGCTGCCCTGCTAGAAATTTTTGGTCTCTCCAGCTACATATTCTATGACTCCTTATTGAAGTCCAAATGGCATTTTGTAGAACCAGAAATATGCTACCGTTTGAGCAGAGCAGGATTGAAAGCAGAGCCTTCTCTCTGATATCCTCCCCATAATGAGGCTGTGGAGGCAATGCGAAGAACTTGAATTTCTAAGAAGGATTAAACTTTGCCCTATTAAATCTGCTGTGAACCAATTGGAAAGCTAAGCTTGTTTTCTTCTTCCCTTCTCTTTTAAAAACCAAATTCCTCTTGGCTAGAGGAGTCACTGAAGCAGAGCCTTTCTCCAATGCTGACAGAATTATAATACAACAACAAGTGTTCAGTCATCAGCCAACATGCTTTTTTTAATATTCATTTTTAAATCAATGGATATCTGAACTTTTTTTTTAAGATAAGAGAGAAAAATTCCTTTGGGGAGAAGACAAATGTTCATATGGCCATAGCAACACTCAGAATAACCTAAAAAGAGCTGGCTGGATCAGGCCAATGGCCCATCTAGTCCAGGATCCTGTTCTCACAGTGGCCAACCAGATGTTTGTGGGAAGCTGAAAAGCAAACAGCACTTTCCCCTCCGTCATTTTCCAGCAACTGGTATTCAGATGATTATGATTATTTATACCCCACCCATTTGGCTGGGTTTCCCCAGCCACTCTGGGCAGCTTCCAACAAAATATTAAAAATATAATAAAACATCAAACATTAATAACTTCCCTAAACAGGGCTGCCTTCAGATGTCTTCTAAAAGTCAGATAGTTGTTTATTTATTTGACATCTGATGGAAGGGAGTTCCACAGGGCGAGCGCCACTGCCAAGAAGGCCCCCTACTTGGTTCCCTGTAACCTCACTTCTCGCAGTGAGGGAACTGCCAGAAGACCCTCAGAGCTGGACCTCAGTGTCCGGGCTGAACGTTCCTTCAGGTATACTGGGCTGAGGCAGTTTATGGCTTTAAAGTTCAGCACCAACACTTTGAATTGTGCTCGGAAACATACTGGGAGCCAATGTAGGTCTTTCAGGACTGGTGTTATATGGTCTCGGCAGCCATTTCCAGTCACCAGTCTAGCTGGTGCATTCTGGATTAGTTGTAGTTTCCAGGCCACCTTCAAAGGTAGCCCCACGTAGAGCGCATTGCAGTAGTCCAAGTGGGAGATAAGCAGCATGCGTCACTCTAGTGAGACAGTCCACGGGCAGATAAGGTCTCAGCCTGTGTACCAGATGGAGCTGGTAAACAGCTGCCCTGGACACAGAATTGACCTGCGCCTCCATGGACAGCTGTGAGTCCAAAATGACTCCCAGGCTGCGCACCTGGTCCTTCAGGGGCACAGCTATCCCATTCAGGACCAGGGAGTCCTCCACATCTGTCCTCCCCACATTTGTCCTCCCCCAAAACAGTACTTCTGTCTTGTAAGGATTCAACCTCAATCTGTTAGCCACCAACTTCGGAGGCAGGGTACTGTATGTTTAAAGCCCATTCAAAGCCCTCAAAGAATTCTGAGCGCTGCCTTTTGTTAAGGGGTTTCTGAGCTTAAAACCCCTCCCTCCATATTATGTAGCCCCTTGTTGCAGGGAAGGGGCGTCAGCCTTTCCCTTGATCATTTCACTGGCTTTGCGGTGCACTTTCTCCAGCTCCTGTAATATATCTTCTTTATTATTTAGAAGAGATGGCTCAAACGGCACATGGCATTCTGAATGTGTCCTCTCACACTGTAGATTTATATAATGCCTTTAACGATGCATCGCAGGGAACAAAACCAAATCTTACCATTCTAATTTCCCACGTTGCGCCCTCTTTAAAAATGCATACATTTTTAGATGTCTGTCTCAGATTCCACTCAGCACTTGTTTATGACTCAGATGAAATATTCAGCGGTCAGGCTGCACCACAATCTGCGTGGCAGACCACCATAAATCTGGTCTTGCTGCACGAGAGAAGAATCTCCTCATAATCATTCAGGGATTGGAGTTATTGTTCTGCAACACTTGTTACCCAGAGAAAATGAGGTGGGGAGAGAAAGGGGGAGTAAGTTAATTGGGGGGGGGGGAGGCACACTGAGAAGCTTGAGTATGTATCATCCTAATTAGTAACCCAAGATCCAAACATGAAGATTCTAAATAATAACAATCTGAATTAGAACCCATCAGTTTAATTAGACAGCGGATCATGATATTTCCTTCTTAATGTTCTAACTGCCTAAGGGCTCCAATAAGAGATTTGAAGAGCTGTCGTGGTAGTAAAGGTAAAGATGTCTCAATGCATTGCACTCCTTGGAAAAGGGTCTGGCATGTTGATTATTTCATTTATATACAGTGGTACCTCAGGTGACATAAGCTTCAGGTTACATACACTTCAGGTTACAGACTCCACTAACCCAGAAATAGTGCTTCAGGTTAAGAACTTTGCTTCAGGATGAGAACAGAAATCGTGCTCCGGTGGCGCGGTGGCAGCAGGAGGCCCCATTAGCTAAAGTGGTGCTTCAGGTTAAGAACAGTTTCAGGTTAAGAACAGACCTCCGGAACGAATTAAATACTTAACCTGAGGTTCCACTGTATTATGTAATGCACTGTGAGGGGGGCAGGAAAGTCCTTACTAAAAATTTGTTCAGTCACACATACACAGGTTAGAGAGAGCAGCAATCAAAATAATGAGAAATGAAAAGCCACACGTCCTCCATATGTTTCTTCCCAGTTGCAATTGCTTTGGGATCATTCTAAGAGACCAGTCCCATAGGCCTGACCTCAGCCTATAAAGAATCATAGAACTGTAGAGTTGGAAGGGACCCTGTGGATCATTTAGTCCAACCCTCTGCAATGCAGAAATATGCAGCCGTCCAATATGGGGATCGAACCTCCAACTCTGACATTATCAGCTCCATGCTCTAACCATCTGAGCTATGTCTTCAGACAATGCTCCGTGTCACGTACGGAGAGATGCATTGCAAAGTTGGGTGCTGAATAAGGAAGAGACTTCTTTTCTTGGCACGGCTCCTTGAGGAGGGAAGCCATGGCCATAGCAGCTTCTGTCACCTTTTCCTTCTCCCCAGATTTTGAGAAGGAAATGGAAGCAGAATCAAGGATAAACTTCTTCAAATATATTTATTAGGGAATGACTTATTCCAAATGAAACTTCCCAATGATTTAATAAAAAAAACACACCTTCTTCCTGGTGCCTTTAGGAGGTTTCTTTAGTAGGTATTTGGAGTGGGGCCTTTTCACTGGTGGCACCTTGGTTGTGGAGCTAACTTCCTCAGGAAGCTTGCCAGTAGCATGGCAGTTCATCTAAAAAGCCATTCCTTTTAGGCAAATGGCCAAAGGTCTGGGTTGATCCTTTAATGCTGACTAGGAGACTCTTTACCAGGACTACGAGCCAAATTCAGCAGTGGTCTGTGAACGTGGTCCACTGGGTCAAACTGCTGGCAGCCACTGCATAACACCAGAAGGCAGGGCAGGCAATTCCCAACCTTGCCTTCCAGCATCAGGAAGCTGCGTTTGCAGGTAAGTGCATGTTTTCCAAGTGCAGAGTTGTCCCTGCTAATGTCAGCAGGTAGAAACTATTATGCACCCAGGAACTAGGCACTTGCATTCATGATAGTGCCCTACCCTCCACTACAGCCTCCAAACACTGATGATGTCCTCTATTGCTATGCAGCACATCACTGGCCGCTGCTGGCTGGTTCAGACATATTGTGGATCTGGTACCTTCATTACACAACTTCTGGAGGATGCCTGAGATGTACCTTTGGCTTTTAACACTTGCGGTGTATAGTTTTAGGACCCAACGTATCCCTATGGTTGCAATTTCTTTTAAACTGTTTTAAATGTTATGTGTTAATGTAATGTTTCAACCTGCCCTGGGACCTTAGGGCGAAGGGAACAAATAAATATAAAAAGGTCAAACTATGGTTGGGTTGTTGTGAATGGGCTTTGCTCTTGCATGTGTACGCTTCCTCCTCTCCCTTCCTGGTTTAAGGAAAAAGAAAAAGCTTTGCCATGATTTGCAAATCAGGCAAAGCTATGGTTTGTGCAAACCGCAGTTAGCCCCCAGACTAGACTCAGGCTGGTTTTGTTTGCCTAAACAAGGAACTGAGCGAGTGGATCAGAGCAGGAGAGCGGAGGACAGAATACACAAGGCACAGGGCCAATAGCCAACTGTTGCACCTGTATGTGAGCTGTGAGTCTTGTTCCTATTCCTTTATTGTATTGTTTATATTGATTGTTGTTTTTAACTGCTTTGCGTGATTCTTTCTCGTGACTTTATTCATTCATCATCCTGACCATTCCTTGGCAAGGTGGTGCAAACAGCTCATAAATAAATCTTATTGACCCCTAAGGTTCCTCTGCTGGTAATGAGAGATCCGATCCAAGAAGCATCGAAATTCATTGAGGCCCTAGTTCAGCTTAAGATATGTACGTAGGCATCGTGGGTGATAATGGGAAAGTGACTGTGCGTGTAAAGGCTCAGTGTTCTGGATTGTGGCCAAATCCTTCTTCTGAACACTGTGAACCTTGGGGTGGGAAATGAGCAAATATTTTATGCTGGGTTTTTATGAGGAACAAGAGATGTAGCATATAGATGCAGCCAGGGAAAGAACAGGTGACACAAGATGAATAATGCCGATGAATTTTTGCTCTTTCCTTTTTGGAAATTAAGCTTGGCCAGATCTAATTTTATATGGGCTATCACAGCAGCGAAGTGTGTGTGTGGTGTGTGTGTGTGTATTCATCACGAAGGCCTCCAGGGGCTGATCCAAAATATGACACACACATCTAGGAGATAGGCCCAGACTGCACAGAAAGTTGATTACAGAAGAAAACCATTTGTCGATACAACAGTGGTGAGGCAAAGAAATTATTTCCCCCTCAGGATGACCCTCAGTTTGTTAGTGGTAATGAGATCTATGAAACAATTTAGCTGTCATTAGGACACTGTAGTAGCTGAGCTGTAACCACCAAGCCTTGTTTGGGCAAACCATGGTTTAATATGACAAGTATGAGGTACAATTTTGATGTGAGGTCAGCGGTGGACCTTGGTAATATAGTGCTCTGTGTGAGGCCAAAATTTGAGGGAGGACAACCCTCGCTGTGCCTTCCCAAAGCCAGGTAAGGGAGGCACTGGGCTTTGGGAAAGAGGCACAAGGCTCTGGCAGGATCCTAGAATCCTTCTGCCTCCTTCCCCAAGCTGGGCAAATGTTAACCTGGCTTTGGGAAAGAAAGAGGAGGATTCTAGGACCCTGTCAGAGCCCTCCCACCTCCTTCCCAAAGCCCAGTGGGAAGGATATGGGAAGGTGTTACCTTGGCCCCTGTGTGGGGAACCAGTTACGCTACCTTAAATCCATCTCTGGTGAGGTGGTCTTACCTTAAATCCACCTCTGGTGAGGGACTGGACTGAACTGTGGCCAGAGGGCTTGCAATTTCCACCACTGTGTGCTTTAATTCCACCCAGAGGCAGAGTTACAAACTCTGAAGCCAACTTCTTGCCATCTCAAGTCACTTTGAAGGTTGTGAACCTAGGTGCTTTGTGAGTTGAGGGGAAGGTGTGAGAGAGAATGAGATAACCATCAGTTCTTCTCTCCTTCTCCAGGGCTTCTTCTATGAGCTCTTGCAAGTTTGAATTAGACTCTTACAAAAGAAAGAAAGCAAGGAAGGAGCGAGACAGCTGTCACGGCTTAGCACATTTCAGAGACCATTGAAATTGGGGGCCAGTAGAAGCCAGTGGGGTGGGGCAGAACCTGGATGGGGCTTAGGTAGGGCAGACAAGGTCAGGGACAGTGCAGCTGACCTCACCACTGCCCCACTTGTTCCCCAGCCAGGTAAACAGTTGCAACACAGGCAGCATCAGGAGGGCAAATTTATGGCCCTTCCCTACCACATCAGTTGCTACTGTTGGAAACTCAGTACTGTGTCTGCACCTGCAACATACATTTAATGCACTTGGATACTACTTTAAACCATCATGGCTTCCCCCATGCAGTGTGTATAGTGTTGTTAACAGAGTCCTATTCCCCTCACAGAGCTGCAGTTCCCAGAGATTTCTCTTTGAAGAGGGTTTGACAGTTAAACCACTCCGAGAATTATAGCTCTGTGAGGTAAACAAGGGGTTTCTTAACTACACACAGCACTCTTAACAAACCACAGTTCTTGGAGGGAAGCCATGAACCTTAAAAGTCTTATAATAACACTTTAAACGTATAATGCGAACGTGGTCTGGGCTAGGAGAGCGTTGTTGCTGCCCTTGTTTCGCTCTTGCCTAGATGCATTGGGTTATAATAGTTCCCTGTTTCCGGTTGAGGCGCTCTCATCTGTCCTTTCCCTCTCACCGACAACACTGTGCCATTTAGTGCGATACCCTTAAAATAGCCGCAACAAAATGGCAGCCATGATTCATGTACGGTCATTGACATGATTAATTCTGTGCCCTTAGAGCGTTCTCTGGAAAAGACACTTTTAAATATAAAGACAATAAATGTATTAAGTTGATGCACTCAAAGGAACAGTCAAAAGCATGACTGGCACGCTGCCAAGGCTTTGTGATGTGCTTGGTAAGCACTTGGGCCTCATCCAGGCCTCATTAAAGCCAATGGCAGGGCTTTCATTATCTTCCAAGTCTTCTGATTAAGGTGCTTGCGAGAGCCATGTTCTTTTCATAAGAGAGAGGGTGGGGGGGTAGGAATCTGCTGAAGAATCTTAATATCTTGGTATGTTTGCAGATTTATTCTTCTTTTTCCCCTGCAAATGTTGTGACTCTAAATTTAGAACAGCCCCTCTTAAACCAGCAGTGTAAAACTGGCCCGTCTGGAGCCAAGAAAGGAGATTGCCAGGCTCCTGGCAATGCCAGGTCGTGAGAAAAGGGTGAGGAAGGTGAACTCTGGGCAAGGCAAAACAATGTGAATAACTTAAGCACACTGAGATGCCCTTCACATAAGGTAAAGGTAAAGGGACCCCTGATCATTAGGTCCAGTCGTGACTGACTCTGGGGTTGCGGCACTCATCTCGCTTTATTGGTCGAGGGAGACGGTGTACAGCTTTCGGGTCATGTGGCCAGCATGACAAAGCCGCTTCTGGTGAACCAAAGCAGTGCACGGAAACGCTGTTTACCTTCCCGCTGGAGCGGTACCTATTTATCTACTTGTACTTTGACATGCTTTCGAACTGCTAGGTTGGCAGGAGCAGGGACCGAGCAACGGGAGCTCACCCCGTCGCGGGGATTCAAACTGCCGACTGCAAGCCCTAGGCTCTGTGGTTTAACCCACAGCGCCACCCGCGTCCCTGACCTTCACATAGATAAGTGTTAAATAAGTTAATAGCATGGATAGTGGTAGATTGTTTCTTATAAAGCGTTGGCTATGAACCGCTTTGACAGAAAAGTGGCATACAAATAAAGTGATTTTCACCCTCCCTTTAAAGCACATCCAATGCGCATTTAAATCATATGATTTCACCTGAAGAATCCTGGGAATCGTGTTTTCCCTCTCACGGAGCTTCAGTTCCCAATACCCTTAAAACAGAATTTTTTTTGGGGGGGGGGTGGAATCATGTGGTGTAAATGTGTGTTGGCTGAACTTAAATGTATGGTGCGGACCAGTCCTACTGTTAAGTAAAGTATACAGTGGTAGCTCGGGTTACATACGCTTCAGGTTACATACGCTTCAGGTTACAGACTCCGCTAACCCAGAAATAGTACCTTGGGTTAAGAACTTTGCTTCAGGATGAGAACAGAAATCATGCTCCGGTGGCGCGGCATCAGCAGGAGGCCCCATTAGCTAAAGTGGTGCTTCAGGTTAAGAACAGTTTCAGGTTAAGAACGGACCTCCGGAACAAATTGAGTACTTAACCCAAGCTACCACTATACTGGGTTTGATAGGACTTGTCTGGGAGTAGCTATAGGATTGCAGCCTAAATTCAGAATTGGCTGCCCTATTATTGTTTCTCAAAACCTTCTGCCTGAGGGAGGCCTCTTCACCCTGCCTAATGGTACGGTTGACTCTGCTCTTGCTTTGGCAACTTCTACGCAATGATTTTCTGACTGCTGCCAGCACTCAGCATTCTGTGTGACTGCTTAAATCCACACTCTTCTCAAGTTTCCATTGATTTTAGGGACATCCTTAATTTTATGGATTTATTTAACCCAATATTGTTGTTCGTTGCTTGGGCAGAGTCCCTAAATCTCAGCCTGCACGCTTGTTCTTTTGGATTAATTTGGAACTGTGTATAAAGATTCAAACTCTGAAGACATTTGAGATGACTTTGTCTTCTCTCCCTCTTTTCTCAGCTGCACCTAACATTAAATTAAGTAATTTCGTTGTCCCCGAGAGGGGGCAATGACAATAAAGATATTATTATTATTATTATTATTATTATTATTATTATTATTATTATTATTATTATTATTATTAAAGGTTATTTCACATGGCTACAATCATCCCTGGATGACAAGAGTAATCTGTAGGTGTCTTTGCTGGCTATAAAAGTAGCAAAGAGCATATTACGTATTGAGTCATTTGCCTGCTTTCCAAATAAACAAAACATTCCCACCACTGTTATAGTTCTGAAGTCACAGTCATTCACAAATGCATTGTTCTTTCCAGTTTCAGTAACCCAAAGCTGGGAATTGCAAGAAATATTGAAGCTGTTGGCTGGTGCCTACTTACACGTCACCAAAAAAAGAGGGCAAAAGAAAATATAGATATTATTTCTGTTCATGAAAAATATATGGAGTACACAGCAGCCCTGACCTTGACTATTGTTGCACCTTTTGGCTTCTGAGCATTCTCACACTCCAAAGATCGTAAGTGCTCTGTTTGAAGCTACAGAAGGAATACATAATGTCAATGCAGGACACTAAAATAAACATTAGCCCCTTTGAATTTCCTTCATAAGGCATATTTTACTTTAACTTAAAGATTGGATTCAGAGGGCCTTGCAAAGATTGGATTTGAAAGGCTTGTATTGGGCTGTTTTGATCTCCCATTCATCTCTTCTGACTTGGCAGTCGGCTGTTAGATTTTGCTGCCACAGCAAAGGTCTTTGGCAGAATCGCTTCAAGGAAGATGTTCGGTATGAGAACTCTCATCATTCTATACCCCCAGAATGGCTGACAATAGCACCTGAGACTGCTGAAATGATCGAGCATAGAGGAGATCCACTCTCCAAATGGAGAGTGTCAGAGTCAACAACAGGGAGTGATGGACCATTTATATCCTACTGGAATACAAGCTTAAATTTCATACACACAGAAAGGAACAGATTTTGGTAATAGATTTTGTTTTAATGTAAAAGCCGTTTTTTTAAGGTACTGAGGCACCTATTTTAATCATTTCTTATTTAGTGAATATTTATTTAGTAATCTAATTATGTTGGAGTTTCAGGATTAGTAGCAGAGAAAATAGATAACATGTGCTTAAGGCACCAGAAAATAGCCCTTACCTAATGAAGCTTCCTTCCAGGCACCCAGTAGGTGAGAGCACTCTGTTTCTTTGCTTTGTAGAGCATAAGCCTGAAGCACAAAAGCAAAGTAACTTGCTAAAATCTACACAGCTGATCAGTGGGAGCAGGACCATAGCACTTTTCTTTAAGATGCCATTATTTGCACACCTGCCCTTCAAAATCACAAGGCTTCTCAGCAGCTGGAAGCCAATCTGCGGCCAAAAGGAATTGACTGAAACGCCACAGTTTATGAGGTCACTGCTGGAAATCACCTGGTAAAAATAGAGTGAAGAGCACAAGCCTTGAATGAGCGGCAGGTTGGCTGCTATTGTTATTATTTTTTGTGGGACAGTGAAATTCTGTTTTCACTTTCCTGGGAGAAACCTTCCGAATATGGTGGGACTTATTTCTGATTAAACACATGTGGGATTGAACTGGGAAATGCCATACAGACCTGGACTTGTCCAGGGTCCTGAAACTTCACATTCTGGAGCCTGGTGTAGTTTAATGCATTGGTAAAACTTTATATACTAAATATTTATGTGCTAACCTAATGATTTCTGGATAAAGATAAGTCCAAGTATAGAAGATTAGCAAGTGATTTCTTTTTCATTTAAATTACCTGTTCTTGACATGTTTCTTTGTGTTCCAACAAAAACAACTGCTTCTTTGTTTTAATACAGTCATTTCTGTATCATGTTCTTCTGTTAAATCTAAATTACTGCCTATGTCTAGCAAAGCTATTTAAATAAGTACTTTAAGGACTGTAAAGACATTGATTCCTTGCTATGTCCCATGATGCTTCTCTCTTGTATTCTCTAGGTCAGGCCTCCCCAAACTTGGCCCTCCATTATCCCCGACCACTGGTCCTGTTAGCTAGGGATGATGGGAGTTGTAGGCCCAAAACAGCTGGAGGGCCAAGTTTGGGGATGCCTGCTCTAGGTTTTCTCTGGCCTGGATAATGAAGGACTAAAGCAGGCCTGGGTATGCTGATTTTCTCCAGCTGTTGTAGGGCTTCACTTCTCATCTGCCACAGCCAGCAGGTCCAATGATCAGATGTGATTGGACTTGTAGACTAGCAACATCTGAAGGACCACAGGTTTTGCTTTCCTGAACTAGAGGGTGGTGACCAGAACAACATTCCCGCATTTGAAGTACTAAGGTTAATACGAGGGAGTCCCATTTAGTTTATAGATGAGCTGGAATTAAATTCATGGCCGCTCTTTCTCCAAGGATACCAACCGGATCATTTGGATTTGTGGGAATAAATGCAAATCCTGTATCACTTGGGAATCTCAGGATCACTGTGTAAAGCTTTACCTTTACACAGTGTGTAAAGAGAGCCAGTGTGGTGTAGTGGTTAAGAGCGGTAGTCTCGTAATCTGGGGAACCGGGTTCACTTCCCCGCTCCTCCACATGCAGCTGCTGGGTGACCTTGGGCCAGTCACACTTCTCTGAAGTCTCTCAGCCCCACTCACCTCACAGAGTGTTTGTTGTGGGGGAGGAAGGGAAAGGAGAATGTTAGCCGCTTTGAGACTCCTTTGGGTGGTGATAAAGTGGGATATCAAATCCAAACTCTTCTTCTTCTACCTCACTTCTGCCATTACTGTCAGTCCAGGTAGAATAGCCATTCAGAGAGCACTTGAATATATCACTCATGGTGGAAGGCATGCTTTTGTGTGCATTGGTGCCTGACTCAAAGGGACATTTCCTACTCCCATGCCTAAATCATTAGGCTTCATTCTACGGGTATGTGGAAGTGGGATTTGATGGAACCCAAGATAGCTTGCTTTTATCCATCAAATCCCACTGTCACATATCCATAGGTCTTGGTACTTACATATAAAGCCCTAAACAACTTTGGATCAGGTTTCCGAAAAGACCAACTTTCCCTCCATTGTCCAGGAAGAAATGGAACCTGGTCAATCTTGCCACGGCCTGGTGATTTATTGGCTTGTAGTAATCTGGAGGCAGGCTTTTTGTTCCTGCTGTTGTGGAACAAACTTAAATATGAAGCCCCATCTGTATTGGCATTCCGCCGACTTTTGAAGAGGCACCTACTTACACAGGGACTCCTGTGATCTCTTGACTGGAGCCTCATGTTTTAATCGCTGTGTTGCTTTAATGGGATTCTTTTGTGGGGTACGTTTATAATAGGGTGTTTATTTTAAATGTTTCCATGAAATGGTTTTCATTCATTGTAAGCCGCTTAGAAGCCTATTTTGGTACTAGGCAGTATTACATTTAATAATAATAATATTTCAAGTGTAAGTCAGTGGTGTTCAACTAAATTTAATGAAGGAAAAAGTGGAAGGAAGAATAGCACCAGCCTCCTGCCCAGCTTAACCATCTTCTCCCATCCTCAGGGTCAGACATCACAGCATGTCCTGGGGAAGGAACAGGAGGGGATGGCCAGTGAAGATGAGACTGATTTTGCTCCAGCTGGGCTACCTTTATTTTAAGGGAACAGCCTTTAATGTATTCATTTATTAATATTGTGAGCCACTTTGAGAGATCCGGTTGAAAAAACAAGCTTCACAACCACCAAACAAATAAATACAGCTGTTGCAACCTTGTGTAGTAAACCCTGGACCCACAAATACATACTATGGTAATATAAATGTGGGATGTATATGAAATATTTTGTAGATCTTATTATTAACCCCACTGAAGAACTGCACCGTAGTCTTGTCAAGCGATTTGCTTGTCTTGTGCTGAGAAATCTCACTGGCTCTTACTTTTGGGATCTCTCCCTCACATACATACATACATACATACTCCTCCAAAAAGAAAATTCATACATACATACTCCTCCAGAAAGAAAAATCCAGTAGGGCTTGCCAACTATTTCTTTTTCTAGAGCTGATGGGATTATAACTAAAATAATTCCAAATTCTCTGATGACTCCTACATTTGTAGCAATGCAATATATATTTGCAGGCACAATGTTTAATATCTGATAAGCTGCAACAGCTGTATAGAATTCAGGCGAGCATCACTGACTTACAATTGAATTTGGCAGTCTGATTTTCTTCTTGTTCATATTCATGAAGGATGAATGCAGCACTTCTGGGTCCTCTGAGCTTTTCCACCCACTGGTCTTAATTGTGAGCTGCATCTACCAGCATGAAGGCTGATCCAGCCTGCCTCAGCTTTGACATTGCTAGCAGTGCTCGCTGCCACATATTGCCAATGGTACTCGTTCCCCTCCCCCTTGTGAGCATATGTTTCTTAGAAAAATGGGCCAGTCGCAACACCATAATTCCATATCAGCTACAAAACAGCTCATTCGATCATTGTAAATGTTCACTGCAAGTGAAACGAAGGCTGAATTGAAACTAGCAATCATGTATAAAAAGAAGATTTGCATTCTGACGTATGCAAATATGCCTGAGGAATGTGGGCAGGAGGAATGTTACGCAGTGCGCCTAGAAAATTAAGTTATCCAGCAGGCTGATGCTGCCATTCTGGGTACATTTACTTGGAAGTAAAGCCTGTTGTAGATAGTAAAGGGATTACATCTGAATAAACATGCACAGAATTGGACTGCACATCAGTTAAGTTCTCTAAATGTAGCTCCAAAAGCATTTGAACTCACAATTAAAAAATATGCTCTGTAAGGCTCTTACAAACTTTTGCAAATATACCAAAACGAATCATACCTATGCCTACAAAATCATTATGCTTGTATGTTTCACAAAGCAGAGCATGGAAATTATGGCCAACACTCGGGTGTAAAAGGAGACAAAGCCCAATCCAGGAAGTAACGGATCGTCTCTCTATGAATGCAAGACACTGCTACACATGAGTAGCATTCAAGGCTCCAGCTTTCTGTCCACAACACTGCCAGATCCATGGATGCATACCTGCAAAAGCAGGTTTGATATAAGATGAGTTAAAACAGCTGTTGCACTAGGGCATGGGTAGCCCCTCTTCAGTGCTCCTCCGAACAAGATAGACAGAGAAAAGTTCCCCTGTTCTTTCCTTCTGCTGTTTGGCAAGAAGATCCACAAGGATTCTTACGCTTGCAGGGCATGGTCTAACCAAGCAAGGTTGCCTGATACATCTTGTGGTAATTTTTAATTGTAGCAGCATGGAAATGTGACAGCTTAAAATTGCTTCTGCTTTTACGGTTGTTTTCGGTTTGGCTATTTGTATTCTTAAAATGGATTTGTACTTGCATTCAATTTCATCACTGCTGTGTTTGGGGAGCCACACGGAAGGCCTTAATGGCAGACCAGTGAGATACTGAGTGCAAAAAAACCCAATACTCCTAATTAATGCAAGAAACAAACAATAGATCAACAAAATTTGGGTTCTATGGAATTGACGGAAGAGGCAGAGAAGTGGACTGATGTCCATCACTTTTGATCACAATTGCCTGCAGGCGACTGAACAATATAATTGCAACGTATTCTAACAGTAAAACCTCACATCTTCTTCTAAATGCTCTCATGTATTGCTTTCTGTTTTGATTTCCCCCCCAGTTCTATAACTAAAGATTATCTTCATCCCTCTCCCCCTCTGCCCCACAATACTAAAGCCACTCAGGCTGAAATTCTTGTTTGCAGAACTGCGTTTGTGGTACTTAAGATTCTCATGGTGGGGGATTATCAGACTTAAAAAAACCCCACCAAAAATAAAGCAGAAGCAAATGTATTTCTCAGTCCAGTGATCAGGGATGACAAACTTCCAGTGCCCCCTCCTCCTTAATCCATAGGGACTTCTCTGACAGTTACAGAGCATGCTTCCACACACTGGGCTGTCAGTGTGCCTGAAATGAAGTATTCTTAATAAGAAAAGTATAATGTGTCAGACAGGGTTTTCTACTTCAGTTGGCAGAAATCATTTTCCCATGTTGGTGCCAGCCATGGTAGATTTGTGGAAATTGGTCCACTGAACACGGCCTAACCAAAACCCCATTACTCCCTCCAATAGCCAGGACTGGCCCAATACATTTTGCGGCCTGAGGCAGAAGAGCAAATGGTGCTCCCTCCCCAAGTCAAAGTGCATTGTATCCAAGGACATTTGGAATATTTTGGCAGAAAACTCCATGCGCACCTCTTGCCCTTCCTGGTGGCTTAAGTACAAGAATAACAAATTTAATAGCTAACAATTTGCTTTTCCCTTTAGTGACAGCCAAAATCAGGTGCCTACGGCAGATGCTTCATTCTGCCTAATGGTAGAACTGGCTACACATAGTAAACTTGGGTGGCGAGTGCCAATATAAATGGAGTGGGAACGTGGCCACTGAGAAACTAAAGGAAGGTGCTTGAGAAAGATCAGCCGTTTGCAGAAGTACACATGCCAGCCAGTCAGTCAGTCAGGTTCTACTCTATTCCAATGGGGAAACTCCCTTCAAAAAGCAAAGAGGTCAGTCATATTCGGCCCTCTATCCAGTCCTCCTAGCCTTCCATGCCGAGAACCAGTGTGGTGTAGTGGTTAGACAGCTGGACTTAGGCAGAAGAAACACATTGGATCAGTCTCTCTTAGCCTAACATACCTCTCATGGAGGTCCTAATAACTTCAAGACCTTGTGCTTGCTTTCCCCTCCTCTTTGTCCTTTCTTTTCCCTTATGTGTCGTATCTTTTTAGATTGTGAGCCAATGGGGAAGGGTTATCTGAGTACTGGTTTTTTTAAAGCTTCTATGAGAGCCTTTTTGAATAGAGAGCTAGGAATAAATGCCATAAATAAATAACATTGTGAGGATAGAACAGGGGGAACCATGCAAACCACCCAGATCTCCTTGGAGGAGAAAATAAAGAAATAAAACGAATGCCTGCTCTCTTTTTTTTTAAAGCTATTTAAGTGAATGGTCACCACCACATCACTGCAGCAATGTTATTGATAAGCAGTGCATTGTAGCCACCTCTTCCTTTGGATAAATATTATCATCCTCCATCTACAAATTAGGTCAAATGGTACCCATCTAGCCTTAAAGATGAATTGAAGAAGGGTAGTAGCAACAAACAGCTCTGTAGCAGCTGAATAAGTTATACATTTATTGATGCACAATCTTTTGTAGCCCAAAGCTCCCTACATCAGATTCATGAAGCGAAACCTAAAGTCAGCAAGTATATATACTGATTACCCCCCCCCCCAAAAAAAGGAGGGCTGACGCAGAAAACGTCTCAGGTCTTTAAGTAGTTGAGCCTCAGTAACTGCATCCTGAGAAATTATAGCTTTGTTAAATTCTGAAAGTGGAAATATGCAGTTAATAGTATATATACACAGCACGGCACATTGTAGCAATTATCTCGCATTCTCTGTGCCCTCGGAGGTAGGTCACAATTATTTTCATTTTACTGAAAATAAAACCTGGGAACTGAATCCAGGTCAGCTGAGGGTTCAGAAAACGAGGAACAACACTGTAGCTGCTTTATGCCTGAACGGTACATGCAGCAGAAAGAGAAGGTGGTAGAGTCCTAAAGTGAGAAAATTCACTTTAGACATGGGGAGTGCTTTTCAATGCTCTCATATGTGGAAATAAGATATAGCAAAATGCTCCTGAAAGTACAAACTAGCACAGCATGGACCACTCTGGGTTAGAACATTTCTCCCTAGCATACTAGAGCCAGGGTGGGGAATCTGTGGTCCTCCCATCAACCCTCACCATTGGGCATGCTGGCCAGGCTGGTGAGAGTTGGTAGTCGCAAAACTTCAAATCCAAGTTCTCCATCCTTGCTGTAAATCTTTCCACATGGGACTTGAAGTCATGCACAGCAAAGTCCTTTTGTAGGCCCCTAACCAATCAGTTAAATCCACCCCATATTAATCAACCCTGCACAGGCCACTGGGAATGCTAAGCTGCTTACAGACAACAACTCTTCACATGACTGGAAGATACTGCATTATTATAAGCTTTTAAACCAATACATCCTAAGCTAATATGTCCTCTTTTAGCTCCAGTAGACTGGTACAGGCTATGACTTCCTGCTTCCATGGCCCCATCTGTGACCCAGAATCCATAGCTTCGTAAAACTATGTAACACAACTGTTTCACCAAAGATGAATGCAATCCACCAAGTCGCAGATGGTGGCCTCCCAGAAACATCATTATCTTCCTGCTTTTTTCTACCTGCCTGGTACTGCAAAAGAGAAAATAAAAATAAGGATGTTGCCAGGCAGCTGGCATGACAAAAAGACATGGCTAGTGAGCTGGCTCAGTTGATGTGCCTGCCTGTTCTACAAGCATAAATGGAAGGTGGAAATGGAACAAAAGCCTCACTGCAGGCAGGGAGAGAGGTCCATTTCCTTATTGCAGCCACCTCCCTTCTGGCATTGGTGTCAACAGAATAGTGAAATGGACTTAGAAAGAGGGCAGTTTGTAGTGTTCTGACTCTTAAAAATACAAAATTCTTCAGCATTTTCCTGAAAATTCTTCCGAATAAACACATTTTCATAAGCAAGCAATTTCCCCTGATTGTGTTATTTTCATAAATACATTCATTTTAATGCAAAATTTCCCCTAATGTATGTATTTTTCTAAACACTGCTTTGTTGGAGAACTGCATCACAAAATTTGGATGAGTACAAAATCTGAAGGTAGGCTGTTTTTGTTCTCCTGATGTTTCAGAAAGTATGAATCAAATTTCTCCCCCATCAGTCGATTGCAGGAGGGTCAGGTTTTAGCAAATTTCACTCCAAAGGGAAGCTTTGTTGAGTCCCCCAACCTCATTCTTTTTAAAGGACTAAACACAGTATTTGAATTATGGAGGAAAATGCAGACGTAGCCATAATGAAATCAAAAGGCCTATTACTGTATTTGACTTCCTTCCATTTGTTCCGGTCTATAGCCTTCTAAAAACAGTTAAAGGTGTTGTCTCAAAATTTAAGGGGAACAGTCCACCCCTAACACCCTGTAGATTGAGCTCTGGGCACACAAGTAGACCCTTTCACACACTTTAAAAAATAGAAATTTCAAATATTTCTAAAACATGGCACAGGAGTATATCTCATAGTCACTATCCGTTAAGTATCAAATGAAAATGTGTTCACATTTCCAGAAGCTCGCTTTGGCCTTCCTGGAGTATAACATGAAGAATTGCAAACAAACTTACAATGCAAGAGACCACAGTAAGACCCCAAAAGTCTATGTATCACTGGCTACGACATCACTGGACAACATTCCCAAGGTAAATACTACCATGTTCACACTAGGAGTTACTCCCAAGTACAGTTGCATAGGATTGCTCTCATCTGTTCATAGCCCTACAGCCTGTTTCTCTGTATGTATACTGAAATGAAAGTAATATTGAATTAAATAGTCTGCTCTCCAGTAGATGTGCAAAAGATCTCAGCCATGTGCCACAATCCTAAACAGATTTACAGCGCAAGCCTCACCATGTCTACTCAGATGTACATTCTATTAATGCAATGGGGCTTACTCTCAGATACGTAGGGTTAGGATTGCAGCCTTACCTGGGACTACCCCCCCCCCCAATTAAACACAACAGGACCTACTTCTGAGTAAACATGCATAGAAGGACAGATTTCCTCTCTCTCCCACCAACAGTTAATATAGGCCATTTTCCTTGCTCTTCTGATTCCGAGAGAGAAGCATCCAGCTTATTAATACTGAATGATAAGTGGAAAAGTTTAGTTGTAGCTGTAGGGCTTTGAAGCAATTGGTTTGACAGAATCTCTGTGCCTCGAGTCCCTTTGGAAAAAACATCCTAGCTACTCTTCAGATGACACATTGTTCCATAAGAAATTAAAAGAAAACCTACACATCTTGCTCTGCTTTCCCAAAACCGGTTTATACGAACCCTAAAGTGGCAGTACTTTAAAGTTACTTGGAACTTTACATTTACCTTACATTTACATTTACCTTTAGTACAGTAATTTATTATAGTACCTTACATTTCTAGTATTTGGCAATTTGTGTGTGTTGTTTTTTTAAAAAACAACAACTGCATTGCTGCTGTTTTAATCAAACCTTGTTCTAAGCAAACTCTTTTTAAGTTAAAAGATGTATCTCACTTCTTGCAAAATATAGCCATGCGGAAAAATTCAGCCACAAACTACATTTTGATGCAGACAGGAATATATATATGTTTAACAATTTTTTTTTGCAAATGAACAGATGTTATTATTATTTGCATCTGCAAATACAGAGCTATTTCTGTGCTTTGGTGCCTCTTTTTACCTTTCCCCACAAATAGTACAATTTTATAACTGCAATAAGTTTTGAAAGGAAGTGCACCTCTGGGGAATTACTGCATGCACTGAGTGCTTATGAGAGAAAAGGCGGTGATTGATTTTAGACACTCAAGCAGAATTTTCATTCTGAAATGCATTGGAGTGACCTGTAAACTTCACACTACTTGGATAGTATGAATCATAATAATTAGTTCATAAATAGTAATAATTTGTTCAAAGCCAAAAACACAAAATCAGTGGTAGAAGCAACAATCCACTCAAAGTTAAGTCTCGTTGCTTTCAATGGGTCCATGCTTAAATCTCTCCAAATAAAACCAACAGATCTTCCTTTGATTGGATTCTGCCTAATAATATTATCTACATTAAAAGGCTTGCCCCCGCACACACACACACACACACACACACACACACACACAGAGAGAGATTTCAGTCCAACTAAAGTTAGTGGTGTCCTAAGCCTAGTTCTCACTGATGTGGTGAACCTGTGTCTAGGCTGTACAACTTCAGAATGATAATCAGGGCTCACATGCTTGGATGCTCCTACAATTTAATTAAATTGCAGAAAAACAAGATGTCAGGGCAAAGGTGAGGCTGGAACACTTTCCCAGGCATCTAGTGTTCTATGTGTAAAGACTTACTTCCTTTTGTTTGCATGGAAGAGCATTCTGTCATGTGAGACACCACTTGCAGTCTGCAGTCCTAGCACAGATTTATCACCTGAACGACTCTTTGTAACAACAAAGCCCAAGTCCCCTAGAAAAAAAGGGAATTGTTATTCTTAATTTTTCATGGCTAGATTGTTATACTGGTTTCAATGGAACTGGGGCCTAGTACTCACTAAGGTGAAAATCCTGTTCCTGCAGTGTACCACTTTACACTGCAAGTGTATTCCACATTAGAAGGGAGAGCAGAGAGGAAAGATAATCATATCATCATATCTGCCCAACTAAGGAGTTAGGTGCCAGTTTTACATAACTGCATTGCTTAAACCTAATTGCCAGTGCTACGGTGTATTTGGCATGATAAACCATCCCGAGCTTTTGGAGTAGTCTCCTCTGGCTAGATGGATAGAGTACTTGTCTAAAAGGAATGGAAACATAGATTCTAGCCCAGCAGCAATTTCTCATCTAATTAGCCAAGAGTAGGAGGAAAGATGGAAAAAATATCAATAAGCCAAATTTGTTGCATTTTGATGCCACAGTGGCAGTGCAACACAAATGTGTTAGAAATATGTGTTCGACTGCCCATCTTCTAAAGCTCCCCCACTCCATGGCCAATCTTCTAAAGTCTATTAATTTAATCAAGTTATCTAAGTGGCATGTCTTGTTTTAAGAGAATTATGCTTTCCAACATCACTGAGGGAAAGAGGAGAGAATGTGCAGAGGACAGAAGATAGAATATTAAAAATTAAAGGCTCTCTGGATGTAATGTATATCTAGTTGATGTCCTCTTCCATTTAATTTTTCTCCATTGTATTGCTATTAATTAACACAAACCTAAGAGATTCTGCACCCTCAGACATGGTACAGAAGAGATTTTAGGAATTTAGGCAACTCACCTAAAGCAGCCTTGTATTTAAGTACTGGCCTGGTAGCCATAGATTACCAGAAATTCCATGCAGGCCACTGAGCAATGTAGTGTGCTTCGTTCCTCCTCTGTGCCCAACATAAAAACCGAGCAGGCTGCTAGAGGATGGAAGCCACCTCTTCCGTGCCCAGCACAGAAACACAGCTTGCAATATCTTATCTGCCAACCCCTAGCGCACTACTGTTTTGTTTCTTTGCAGGCTAGTACATTTTGTGTGCTTATATACAAGACTGACTCATGGCACTTGCTGGCAGCAAATAATGTCTGATGATGATGATGATTTAAAGTAATTTTAAACCAAATCTACTGCGTTTCCTGTAAGTACTATTTCTTTTGACTGAAAGAAATGAGATAATAATTGCAAAACAACAACCCCACACACCTTTGGGCACCATTTCGGCAAAGTTGAGCACATTTAAGCCCTAATAACATCACAACCCTGAGCACATTTACTCTGTCCATTACACTTGTTCCTTAGTAACATTGCAATGCTTTGCATGCCTATTCAAAAGTAAGTCTCATTCAAAGACCTTATTCCCAGGTAAGTAGGTAGAGGATTGAAGTTTAACTTCTAGAGGAGACTTAAAGCACAGTGCTATGAAGCTTTACTTGGAAGCAACTCCTACTTTATTCAATGGAACTTATTACCAACTAAATGAATGTAGGATGGCAGTTGAAGGCACATACTTTACTCTCACCCATTGAAATTAATGGAACTTAACAATGTTTAACTTAGTTCCCTTTGTTATCAGTATTAACAACATACAGCCACACACTTTCCTCAAGTAATTTGTGGTCATTTGTGTTTGGGAAAGGACACCACTCCCTTCTAAAATATTATGTTTTAATAATGACAATTTTGTCACACCCCCTTTGGGGGTTTGGACTCACAAGAGAAGAGCAGTTGTGAGGGAATAAGTGGTATGTTGTAACCATACAGTATTCTGGATAGGAAGATGCTAAAGCTATATCTCAGTAAGAATGTTATACCAATGCAAAACTGAATTTTCGGAAGGGTAAACTGTAAGTTAAGAATAACGCGGTAAAGGATGGTGCTTAGAATGTAGCATAAAATCACAGAATCACAGAGATGCAGGGAACCCTGAGGGTCATCTAGTCCAATCCCCTGCAATGCAGGAATCTCAACACAGACTCAAAGAACTGTAGAGTTAGGAGGGACCCTGAGGGTCATCTGAAATAAGACTTCCTACAACACTAGCAATGTGGAAACTTTTTCAAAGATTCAAGGATAAAAATAAATTACTGCAATCACCTTGGTTTTGGTCACCACAAAAGGTATCTTATTCCAGATTTAATATAAGAAAAAGGTTGTTACAATTGAAAATGCCTAAAGAGATAAACAGAGAAAGATACAACCCAAAACATTCCTGTGGAGTTACAACCCCAGTCCCTCCCATAGATAATAGATATAGGTATAGAAGCATAGCTAGTCTGTTTGGCATACGCAGCTTTGCAGGGCACAGGGTATATAATACTGCAGAGAGAGAGAAAGCGAGAGGAATTAAAAAAATTAAAAAGGAGATCAGCATCAGTTGATGGAGGGTCATTTTTTATTTGCTTATGCTTAATCAGGGGCAGGTGGTTTTATTTTTTTATGTCAATCTCTTAAAAGAGAGTGATGGTGTTGGAAAAGAGGAGGAGGGGAGAACTGTTATTGACACAAGAAACCTTACGAAAAGGTCAGATCTTTCATGCTTCACTGCAAATTGGTCAAGAGAACAGTCCCCTCACCTTGCCAGTGCCACTGAGACAAAAGTCCAAAAGCATGTTTAGAAGTAGTCTCTCCCTTTCTGCCCCCCCCCCCCGCCCCCGTTATCTCTCCCTCCCTTTTTCATTCTTGGCCAGTGATACAGTCCTTTAAATACCATGACACTTAAGGATAATCTCCAACAAAGAAGGGTAGGGAAATAGAGATATGCTGTTGTATATAATCTAGATCATTTATATATGTACATCACAATTGTACTGTCTGCACCTTTTCTTTCAGGGCAGATTACTTTATATTTGGTAGCACTGTGCAGCTTTTTCTTGTCTTCTCTGAAAGGAAAATAAATAAAGATGCATCCTTCCCTTTGCAAAAAGTCAATGAGAAACGCAATGAAATTTGTCATGCGTTTGATTTCTGGTTGCTTCTTTCCTTATTAATAATAGTAGTAGTAGTAGTAATAATAATAATAATAATAATAATTTTTCTTCATCTTCTTCAAGATTATGATAACCACTCAAATATGTACAAACACCAAACAGTGTCTTTTGGTGAGGTCCCCACAGAAAATAAAAAGGAAAGAAAATCAAGACAATACCACTGTGTGCAAAAGCCCTGGAGTATCTGTGTCCAAACATGATCTTTCAGGATGTGTTTTCTGTGGTTCTGGAGCAGAAGTACACTGGATATTAGAATCCTGGGTGGTTCTTCCCAGCCTGGATGTTTCTCTTCCTTGAGGTATTTCACACGAACCTCCTGCCTCAGCGCTGGTGGTGCTGCAGTGGTCCCGTTCGTATTCCTCCTGAGCCTTTTGCATTTTCCGTTTCTTCATCTTCCTCTTGTGGACATGGAAAGTAATGAGGGAGAGGAGAATCAGGCAGAAGATGAGGGCGATCAGAACAATTAAAACAAAAGTGGAAGAGAAAGACTGGAAGAGCTGCCCCATTTGCACGATGCAGGTGGTACTGGCATTTGAAGAGCCAGATGTCCTATTCGAGAGGCAGGGCGGCAGGGAGAGCCTCAACTCCTTGGAGAGCTTGGCACTCATTGAGGAGGCTTTTTGTCAAGACGAGGATCCTCTCTCGTCCTCTCCCGCTGCAGATGCTCGAGCTGGGATGCTGGCAATGTTTCGGGGAAATGCCTTGCCTTCACACAGTCCTTCACGCTCCCTCCCTCTTTTTTTCTCCTTCGCTAAGGAGCAAAGGAAGATCCAGCCTGCAAAAGGAAAAAAAGGAAAAAAATAATAATTAAATGTGTCTTAAAAGAAAACCATTATGATACTCCCCTCTCATCTTCTGTTATTTCCCCCCTTAACCACCGCTACCTCAAATTAATCTTTCCAGCTGCAGAGGTCTCCCCCATCCCCCCAAACTAAACATACTTCAGCGGGCGGCATCTAGAACAATGACTGAGGTAGGGTGGGTTGTCGATGGAGCGATTTAAACACGCAAGAGAGCGCCCTGGAAATTGAGGACCGCATCCTATCGGGTCCCTGCTGCTTCCCAAATCTCGGAAAACAGGGAGAATCACATAGCGATACATATCTCTCTAGTGATATGTAGACATATAGATATACGGGTATCTATAGATAGATATAAAATTTTAATTTATATAGATAGACCAAAATATACATAGTCCATAGTGCATTGGCAACCTCATTTTCTCAAATTACTCAGCAGCTTGGTAGGCGTGTGTCGTCCCCCCCCCCCCAAATAGCCTGACCAAGTTCCAGAGGCTGGCAAAGTTTGGACTTGTGCAGACCCCCCTCCCTCCTCGTGCACCTTCTGGGGCTGCCCCCCATCCCACCCCACGGCCGCCGCCCCCCCCCCCCACCAAAGCCAACCCCGCAGGCTGTTTCGCGAGAGGAGACCCTGAGGGGGGGAAAGGCTGACGAGAGGCAGAGGTGGGGTGGGGGGAGGTCCGCCGGGAAGCGGACCTCGGCGAAAAAGAGACGTCGCCCCCTTCCCTTACCTGGGCCTCCGCGGCGGGGAGTTGTGCCCGGTCTGTGCGTCGCTGGCGAGGGAGCCCCCCGAGTGCACACAGGCTGCGGAAAGCGCTGAATGAAGCGGGCAGAGCCGCCGCCGCCGCTTCGGAGAGCTCAGCGGCCAGCCTATAGCCAGCCCGGGCGGTGACGTCACGCAGCCAGGAGCCTCTGACTGGGCTCCGCTTCCCGCCGCTCCCCCTGTGCCTCGTCGTCGCCGCCGCCGCCTCACCGGCTTTTGTTTCTTCTCCCTCAGGCGGAGGGGCTGAGGCGCTCGGGAAAGAGGCCTGGCTCCCCCTCAGGCGACGCTCTCCCGGGTCTCTTCCTCCTCACTGTTCCCATAACACCTTATTTTGCTGCACCCCACCCCCTCACACGGTTAAATGGTTAAAAATATATATAATAAATCGCGTTCTTCCTCCTCCCAAATCCATAATCGATTGAGCCAAACGAAGCTACGCGACCGTTCAGAAGTTTCCCGCGCGCGTCCCTCCCCCCGTTATTATTTATTACCCTTCACTCTTTTAAGGTCCCAGGGCATGAAAACGCGACATTTGAAACAACCCGCAAGCGTAAAAATAAGGCGGGTCCTAAAAACACAACGCCTCAAGGGTATAGCTGTCAACGTTACCCTTTTTTTAAAAAGGGAAATTCCCTTATTCCGAATAGGATCCCTCGCAAGAAAAGGGAAAAGTTGACAGCTCAAGGGTAGAAAAGAAAAGTGCCAGGGTTTAGGATGGTTTATATTTATACTGCCATCCCTGTCTCGCCCACAAGCCAAACAAGGCCATAAGTGAAGCCCAGTTAAAATGCCCACCTTTGCCTAATCCATCACCACAAGCAAGCCTTAATGCTCCTTCAAAAATAAGATAACTCCTATTTATAATACAGAGCAGTATAATGGAGGTCGCTCCATTAGGGTGAATGGGGTACCTGTCCCACCAACTTTAGTCTGCCCTCAACCAGCCCCAAGCAACCTGCCTGCCTGCCTTTTAATTTACAGTCAATCCAGGTAGCATTAGAGCATGAGACTTTTTTGATCTCAGGGTGGTGGGTTCAAGCCTCACGTTGGGCAAAAGATTCCTGCATTGTAGGGGGTTGGGCTAGATGACCCCCAGGATCCCTTCCCACTCTACATTTCTATGATTCCCCCACTTTAGTCCATATCCTCCAACATTTCTCTGATGAAAATAGGGAGGTCCCATCCCATAATGATAATTTTGCTATTTATACCCCACACTTTTTACTGAGTTGCCCTAGTCACCCTGAGCAGCTTCCAACATACATAAAAACATTAAACATTAAAAAAAAACACCTTCCCTGTACAGGATTACCTTCAGAAGGCTCGGGGGTCGGATAACTCCATACCCTACAGCATTTCTCCAATGAAAATAGGGACATCCTAAAGAAAAGTGGGACATTCCGGGATCAAATCAGAAACTGGGATGGCTTCTCCAAATCAGGGTTGTTGTTGTTGTTTAGTCGTGTCCGACTCTTTGTGACCCCATGGACCAGAGCACGCCAGGCACTCCTGTCTTCCACTGCCTCCCGCAGTTTGGTCAAACTCATGCTTCAGGAACACTGTCCAACCATCTCGTCCTCTGTTGTCCCCTTCTCCTTCTGCCCTCAATCTTTCCCAACATCAGGGTCTTTTCCAGGGACTCTTCTCTTCTCATGAGGTGGCCAAAGTATTGGAGCCTCAGCTTCAGGATCTGTCCTTCCAGTGAGCACTCAGGGCTGATTTCCTTCAGAATGGATAGGTTTGATCTTCTTGCAGTCCATGGGACTCTCAAGAGTCTCCTCCAGCACCATAATTCAAAAGCATCAATTCTTCGGCGATCAGCCTTCTTTATGGTCCAGCTCTCACTTCCATACATCACTACTGGGAAAACCATAGCTTTAACTATACGGGCCTTTGTCGGTAAGGTGATGTCTCTGCTTTTTAAGATGCTGTCTAGGTTTGTCATTGCTTTTCTCCCAAGAAGCAGGCGTATTTTAATTTCGTGATTGCTGTCACTATCTGCAGTGATCATGGAGCCCAAGAAAGTAAAATCTCTCACTGCCTCCATTTCTTCCCCTTCTATTTGCCAGGAGGTGATGGGACCAGTGGCCAAATCAGGGGCACCCCTGGAAAATAGGGACACTTGGAGGCTCTGTTAGTCTCAGTGTTGCGCTTGTTGAATTCAGCAGAGAGAAAGATGGGGACAAAACTAGACTTTTGGAGGAGAGATATCATAGTTGTGGGAGACTTCAACAACCCTGGTATCAGTTGGAACTCAAACCTGGTTGAGAACGTACGATCCAACAGTTTGCGGACAATTTTGTTTTCCAGAAGGTGGAAGAAGCAACAAGGCAATCAACTATCTTGGACCTGATCATAACCAACAGGGAAGAACTGGTCAATGAGGAGGAAATGACCACTCCTTAGGGATTCATTATACCAAAGAAATGGAAAGTTATATTTCAACAAGAAAGAAAAGTGGGGGGGGGGATTTAAATAAACTGGAGAGGAGCGTTCAGATTAGCTCACGTTGAAAGGGAGCATGCATAAGAAATGGAAGAAAGGGCAGGTCACAAAGGAAGAGTATAAATGAGTAGTGAACACTTGGAGGGAGAAGGTCAGGTAGGCTAAAGCTCAGAATGAGCTCAGTCAGTCTTGCAAGAGAGTTCAAAAATAACAATGAAGGTTTGTTTAGTTATGTTTGAAGCAAGAGGAAGAACAAGGAAATTGGTGCTCACTGTGGAAAAGATGGAGAAATGCTCTTGGGTGACAGAGAGAGGGCAGAACTGCTCAACACCTGCCATATTTTGCCTCTGTCTTCTCTGGAAAGGAAAATAGTGCCCAGCCTGGTGATAAGAGAATAAATGATGCAGAGAGAGAGCTGCAACACAAGATAGGAAGAGAAGTGGTAAGGGAACACCTAGTTACTGGATTCAAATATCCAGGGCCTGATGAACTGCATCCAAGGGTACAAGATGAACTTGCACATATAATCTCAGAACCTATAATCTCTGATAATTCTTGGAGAACAAGTGATGTCCCTGTGGACTGGAGGCATGCAAATGCTGTCCCCATCTTTGAAACAGGGGAGGTGGGGAGAGGACCTAGGCAACTACTGACCGATCAGCTTGACACTGAAACCAGGAAAGGTCCTAGAACATATCATTAAACAGTCGGTCTGTGAGAAGTTAGAAAATGATTGACATAGTGTACTTGGACTTGCAAAAAGCTTTTGACAAAGTACCTCACCGAAGACTCCTGAGTAATCTTAGCAGTCAAAGAATAAGAGGAAAGGTCTTCTTGTGGACCAGGAACTGGTTAAGTTGCAGGAAGCAAAGAGTAGAAATACATGAACAGTTCTCTGAATGGAGAAAAGTAGAAAGTGGAGTTCTCCGAGGATCAGAATTGGGACCTGTGCTTTTTAACTTGTTCGTTAATGATCTAGAGTTAGGAGTGAGCTGCGAGTGGCCAAGTTTGCTGATGACAGCAATTGTTCAGTGTCCTTAAATGAAAAAGAGATTGTGAGGAGCTCCAAAAGAACCTCTCCAAACTAAATGTAAAGGTGGTAAAATGGCAAATGCCATTCAGTGTAAACAAATATAAAGTGATGCATGTAGAGGCAAAATAATATTTCACAAAAATGCTCATATGGTCTGAACTCAAGGTGAAGGATCATGAATGAGACCTTGAGGTCATAGTAGATAGTTATCCCCATTTTCATTTTCACCTTCATCCCCTCCCCCCCCTCACTCATTTTTCTCAGCTCTCCCTTGCACACAGACAATATCTATTTCCATGCCTTCTTCTGTCTTTTGTGGAGCCCTCTTTGCACGCACACCCATTATCACCTTCATCCCCTTTTCCCAACATCCTCCTTCCTCCTTTTTTCAGCTCTTCCTTGCACACAGACCACCACCATTCCCATATCACATCCAACTAGATTGCTCAGTTGGTTAGAGCATGGTGCTGATAATGTCAAGGTTGCAAGTTCAATCCCCGTATGGGACAGGTGCATATTCCTGCATTTCAGGGGCTTGGACTAGATTATCCTCAGGGTCCCTTCCAACTCTGCAATTCTATGATTTCTATGATTTCACATATTCTGTCATATCATTTGCACATACAAATGAGAGCAGAGTTTTGTTATGAGAGCAGACCACATCACTGGGATGAACTATTTGTTTATCAATTTTTGGGCTCCATCCCTCATCTGTGCAATTATGGATTTTATTGGATATTTCTCCCATACACTATCCCATATTTCTTGTGGTATCTGGATTTCTAAATATTTTCCCCATTACTTCCTAATTTCACCATGGTTTGTTTCTGCATTTATTAGCAACTGAAACAATTCTATAACCAACCCTCGTTCATTAAATCTGAAGTTCTGCATTTATTTCTCAGATGGGGTTAATTCCCCAGTTATTTTTTCTCGAATAGCTTTGCTATTGAGGAAATAATGTACTTGCTGTAAAAATAGCCAGTTTGCATTCCGTCCCTGCAATCTGTCCTGTAATTACTGGGTTGTTATGGGAGTCTTGTTTTCATAAAAGACAATTAGTCTATAAAGACCTTTACTGTATCCACAGTTTATATTGCACACGTTGATCTTCACTCGGAAATTAAGGATGCAACAACAGTGGCAAGAAAAGAGATATCCTTCATTAGTCTGTGTTTCAATTTCTTCCATATTCTGACAGTATTTAAGATGAAAGGATTTTCTATTCAACACTAGACTTTCTGTGAAAGGATTTTTGTTTCTTTAAAAACATCTTAGCGCCAATTTGGCCATGACATCAACATCACATTTA
This sequence comes from Podarcis bocagei, assembly GCF_964188305.1. NCBI lineage: Eukaryota > Metazoa > Chordata > Lepidosauria > Squamata > Lacertidae > Podarcis > Podarcis bocagei. The sequence goes on from NC_138130.1 coordinate 85,408,459, forward strand.
TTTTAACATGTCTGTCCTGTTCATTCCTCCCCCCCCCCCATACTTAGATCACATCTGGTCTAGATTTGGGGATGATAGAAAAAACCTATTTGCATAGTTAATGGGAAGTTAAGTCCCACTGGCTTCAATTTACTTGATTCTTAAGGAAATGTGCATAGGAAGGGCAACTTTAGTTAGCAAATGGATTTGTTTGGTGGACTGACAGCTATTAAGTTTTGGTCTTTCCTTGTCTTTTATTTCTCGAATGATTTAATACCACCAGCCTCATGACAGCTGTGTCCACAGTCATCATGGCAAGCTGCAAATTTTAATTTCTGTGAGATGAAGGGGGTTTGTTGTCCCCACCCCACCTCCTTTCCCCTAAAGACAGACTTTTGGGCTTTCACTCTGCTTTCAACATGCGTCTTAAAAGAGCTAGAGAGTAATCTCTTCCTAATTTGATTCAAAAATTATGAATTGGTGGTGTAAGATAAACAAACAGAATTTGGCTCTGTACTACTTCTTTTTAATCATTTTTAATGTCATAGCCATATTTGTTCTGAAATAGCATTTAATGCATTTCCCTCCCACCTTATGTATTCTAAGGGAAGTATATTTCGTGGTGGTTTCTGTCTGGATTTAAGTTTGGGAAACAAAAATTCTAAAGGTAATGCCCATAAATATTTAGTGATATAATGCACAAGTGGTGTGTAAACTGTGATTTAAAGGAGAGTGCCCATAGTTCTGTAGTAGTGGTAAAAGTTCTCTTCAGTTGTTTTAGTAGTAAGCCTGCACGTTTTAAAGAAAATTAGAACAATTAGCATGTGGTGGTCCATTAATTTTTTTGAGGTTAAAGAGGGGTCTTCTTACCCATGAAGGTCGGGAACACTGATTTAGATAAAGACTCTGTGTGCATCCTTTAGAGGGCAGTGTGTGGGGACATCCAGCTTCAAGAGGATATGCTGAAATTTGCTGCTGCTGTGCTCTTTTTCTGTCGCTGTTTCCCACTCCTTTCCCACCCCCATGCTGTTCCTCTCCCTCTCATCTAAGTTAGAAAATTGTTTTGTTCAGAATCAAGGCAGCCTCCCTCCACTGCAACTTGCCTTCTCTTATTTGCTCCAGTTCAGTGGGAGCTCTTGTTATGCACCAGTGGGATCTTTCCCCCCTTTACAACTCTCCCCTTCCCTCTCCCTCTGCTGTATGTGGCATGCACAAATTCTGAGCAATGAAACTCAGCGCTCCCAGATCTCTGCAGAGCCAGTGCTGCAAGCGGAATGCATCATTAGGAAGACAAAAATGTGGCGGCAGCACAATTTTCTAACTTTCTGTTAATATCTCTATGCAGATCACTTCAGAGGGGCCAGGGGGTGCAGACATGTAAGCCTGTTGCAAAAAATAAGAACAAAAAGCTCCTGCGGCTTCTACATAACTAGCACATTTATTACAGCATCAGCCTTCATGGAATAGAGTCTACTTCATAAGGTGCGTGAAGCGTCCTTAATTGGCAGGCATATAGAGCGAGAGGGTGAGAAAACTGGGAGCAAATAGCAATGAAATACAAACAAGTACTGTTTGTAACAATTCAGCTACCAAATCCCATCATCAGAAGCCCACACAAGGACTTCTGCTAGTACAATAGGGCTTTCACCCCATCTCCTTCCCCTGCCCTCTCGACATTGGCTCGGGGAGGGATCAGGAGACCCTCTAGAATAATCCATGGGGGAGGAGAGGAGGATCATTATTTCTTCTGGCAAGCTCAAATGCTTGCACTGATGGAAAGATTGTTATTTGCACTATGTTGAATTTCTCCCCAGGTACGCAAAGTGCCTATTTGCAACAGCAGTTGCTGGCCCATCAGTTAAGTAAATTCAGGTAGCTACCTCAAGCAGCAGATGCTGGGAGTTGAGGAGCAGTAGGATTCTGGATCTGTGTGCACCACGAAGCCTGCCCTGCATCCCTTAAGAGAGCCTTCTCCCATCAGCTGGGGCAGAAGGGGTTGCCAGTTCAGCTTCCTATCTGGACAGCTTCTATATGTGGAATGGGCTTGGGGATTGCCACCTTGTCCTTTGCCGCAGGCAATAAATGTCTTGGAGTGGCCCTGAGCAAGTATGTAGGTCACTGAAGAACTGCTTCAGCAACTCCTGTCTGGCATCTAAGATTTCATTAGGCACTTCCTGCTCACAGTCATTGTCATAAGGGCAAGATACTTCCTCTCTTAAAACAAAAGCTATGAATTCCACACTATATTCTGGCAGTGAGGTATGTGTGTGTTCTGCATGCCCATAGCACACACATAGACCTAGTTCTTTTCAGATACATTTCCTTTGCTAGTCTTTTTATGGCACAGAAAGACTGCACATACATTATGTTGAAGCTTCTGGAACTTCTGGATTCCATATTTTAGAATTATGTTTATTAGTTTGTTTGCACACCCCATTCTTCAATACAAAAAAGCTTTTCTAGGCCAGCTTACAAATATCACACAGAAAACAAGATAAAACAAAGAGCAGAATACATGCTGCATTTAAACAATTCCACCACAGATTACAATTTCATTAACATTTTTTTTTTAACCAGAGTTAAGTGTCTACAAAACATCACTTCCTAATGCTAAAAGGACATCAGAGTCAATACCAGTGAGACTCCCTATGGAAAACATTCCACAGGGCACCACAACCAAGAAATACATTCTTCTAGTTGCCACCCATCGCACCTCACCTCAGAGGGTGGTGGCCTCATGTCAGAGCAGAGGATCCTTCAGGCCCCAAGGCACGTAGGTCTTTATAAATAAACAGAAGTGTGCCTGAAAATGGACCAGGGGTCAGAACAGTTGTTTAAGACCTGGTTGCACATGTTCTCTATTCACTAATCTTAGCATCTAAGCAGTTGTATTTTGACCTGCAGTTTTCAAACAGTCTTCAAAGGCTGTGTAACACATTGCAGTAGTTTTGTCTTTAAATACACCAAAATATTATTGCATGCGGGACGCGGGTGGCGCTGTGGGTTAAACCACAGAGCCTAGGACTTGCCGATCAGAAAGTCGGTGGTTCGAATCCCTGCGACGGGGTGAGCTCCCGTTGCTCGGTCCCAGCTCCTGCCAAAGTGAAAGTAGATAAATAGGTACCGCTCTGGCGGGAAGGTAAACAGCGTTTCCATGCGCTGCTCTGGTTCGCCAGAAGCGGCTTAGTCATGCTGGCCACATGACCTGGAAGCTGTACGCCGGCTCCCTCGGCCAATAAAGCGAGATGAGCGCCGCAACCCCAGAGTCGGTCACGACTGGACCTAATGGTCAGGGGTCCCTTTACCTTATATTATTGCATGGTGTTGTTTGTAAAAACAACAACAACAACATAAAAGGTAAATGACCCCTGGATGGTTAAGTCCAGTCAAAGGCAACTATGGGGTTGCAACGCTCATCTCGCTTTCAGGTCAAGGGAGCCGGTGTTTGTCCACAGACAGCTTTCCAGGTCATGTGGCCAGCATGACTAAACTGCTACTGGTGCAACAGAACAATGTGGAGGAAGCCAGAGTGCATGGAAATGCCGTTTACCTTCCTGCCGCAGCGGTACCTATTTATCTACTTGCACTTGCGTGCTTTCAAACTGCTAGGTTGGCAGGAGCTGTGTTGTTTGTAGGATGATAGTGTCCTCCCTCTGAAGGCACTAAGGACCATTCTACCTTTTACGTATTTATCTGTGATTGGGTTTTCACTGTTTTTGTTTTTTTACTAAGCTGCAACCGTGGAACTGGCAGTTTAGCTAGAACAATGGTGCTGAGGGAGAAGATGCTTAATGTCTTCCCTCATTTCCCCAATCAGAATCAGTCCCTTGCCACCCCAAATCTGCTGCTTATTCCACAAAGGAGGCAGGAACACAGAGAAGAGGGAACCATACACCTCTGAAGTATGAATGTAAGCCTGGGCATCAAAAACTGATTAATTTGCAGCTGCTTCAGTAACCATGCAGTTAACAACATGTCAAGGTAAAGGCTGTGAAGCATAGTGCTAATTTTAGTTACGCTGAACTTATTTTTATTTTATAAAACCATTAGTCTTGTGTAGTGCTGAAGGATAAATCTCCTGTGCTAGACAGTGGGCAAAGATTAATTAATCTGATAAACCAGGTGAAGAAGAGTTATGCTGGGGATGATACAGATACTGACTTTAGTAATGTTGTCCACTTGTGCAACTGGATGGAACATCCATTTAATAGCAGCAGAAACTAGACCTCAGAGGGATGATATACATTTTAACACTCATGGGGAATCACAAACCTGCAAGGTTTCATCTTTAGCATCCTGGAGTCAGCTCCATTGAAGAAAAAAAGCCTAGTTTCTGGCAAAGAAGCATAGAAAAATTGTTAACGTAGCAAAAAACGCATATAAGATACCAATTTGATGTTAAGAGCAGGCGTGCTACTTGGAAGCTGTGCAGAGAAGTATTAATTCCCAGGTTTCAGACCACATGTGATTGTTTCTGAGGAGCACCTAGATCCTGGCTAATTCAATTGGTACTAGATGGTGAGTGGCTATTGTTATAAAGCAGAGTTAGGGAACTTTTGGACCACCAAATGGTTTTGGACTTCAGCTTCTATCAGTCCCAGCCACTATGGTCAATGGTCAAGTATGAAGTTGGAGTTCAACAACATCTAGAGGCCACAAGTACCTCATCCCTCTTGTAAACAATAAAATGGGTCACTTTACTGGGTATGCACGCAAAAGGTCCCCGCCCAATATACCATATTTTTTGCTCTATAAGACTCACTTTTTCCCTCCTAAAAAGTAAGGGGGAATGTGTGTGCGTCTTATGGAGCGAATGCAGGCTGCGCAGCTATCCCAGAAGCCAGACAGCAAGAGGGATTGCTGCTTTCACTGCACAGCGATCCCTCTTGCTGTTCTGGCTTCTGAGATTCAGAATATTTTTTTTCTTGTTTTCCTCCTCCAAAAACTAGGTGCGTCTTGTGGTCTGGTGCGTCTTATAGAGCGAAAAATACGGTACTTTGATGTATAAAAAATAGTGCCAACAAACTACACACACACACACACATTTTGTTGTTTAGTCGTGTCCAACTCTTCGTGACCCCATGGACCACAGCACACCAGGCACTCCTGTCTTCCACTGCCTCCCGCAGTTTGGTCAAACTCATGCTGGTAGCTTCGAGAACACTATCCAACCATCTCGTCCTCTGTCGTCCCCTTCTCCTTGTGCCCTCCATCTTTCCCAGCATCAGGGTCTTTTCCAGGGAGTCTTCTCTTCTCATGAGGTGGCCAAAATATTAGAGCCTCAGCTTCAGGATCTGTCCTTCCAGTGAGCACTCAGGGCTGATTTCCTTCAGAACAGAGAGGTTTGATCTTCTTGCAGTCCATGGGACTCTCAAGAGTCTCCTCCAGCACCATATACTGGACATTTGTAGGGTTTCTTTGTTGTTGATCTGCAATTGAATATTTGGTTTCTTCAAGAGCAGGCATTTAAACCATGCTTAAGAAACATCCTGCCCTTATCATACACACCCTTTGACCCCTCTACTAAAATTTGAAATTGTGCTCACTGGTTGAGGTCCCCTCCCCTATAATAAAAATACATTACAGCCAGCTAACTGTGCTAGTAATGACATTTCAGATCTTCTTAAGCACCTACAGAATTTGATGAGCACTTTTGTGAGGCTTTTTTTTGGGGGGGGGATGGAGTTGGAGATTTGCAATAGTAAACCAAGGCGAAGAATAGAGGGGATAAAACAAACATCCAAAATACCTCACCTACACCTCAAAATGTCAGTATTTTTATTTTGCCACATGCCGCAGAGAAGTTGCAGCATAATGATCCATAATGTGAATTGGATTTGGTTAGCCGCCCTTCATCTGTTTCACATAATGCATTGGGGCTGCAGTTCAGAGATAATTTTGTATATCATTCACTATGACATTTTAAATTGGTAAATACTTGTTTGGGTCAAATTCTATTCTTGGACATGTGTGTGGAGTGCTCATTATCCTCCAACAGGAGAGTCATGCATGAATGGAAAGAGAAAATTTGTTATAAGACTATCCCAGAGCTCTACAGCATAACCTTGTTACGTGATTAGAGAAATAAAATACCTCAATAAAGTAATGTTGGGTGCTATGCACACCTTCCAAAATACACACAGTACACTTGTCAAGCTGAGAACAAATGTTCATCCTATGAGAACTGTGATTGTCTTCATTAGCTGATGTCTTCAAAGAAAACATGTACATGAGTCAAACATTCAAATTCCTTCCATTTGCAGTGGGAGGATGCCTGTCACTGAAATTTTTTTATTTATTAAGTATTATTTTAAACATCACTTTCTATGAAAAAATGGCGCAAATCATAAAAGAAGCCTTTGTTTATCCTCCTTGTGCTTGGCTGAGAAGGAATTTTGAATAGCAGTGTACTATTTCCCCTTCACTATTTTTCAGCTCTGCATATCTGGGGAAAATGTAGGAAGACAAACTGTAACCAGATGTTGACAACCATCAGTCCTGACTAATTATCTTTACCATCTGCTTTGCTTTGGATGAGAGGTCTGCTGGTTGACCCTTCCATTCCCTTTATGGGACCATCCCCAACCCACTCTCCATAACCTTATTATGCCCCTTTCAATCACCCTTCTCTCTCCTTCCCTACTACTCTAAAAGTGCCTGCTGGTCCCAATGAATCTTTTTGATTCATCTTGTTGCCGGTCACTTCCCTTTTCTTTATTTACAGCTTTCACCCAAGGATCCTCGTTGCTGTTTTCTTCTGAACACGTAACCAACCTAAAGGTTGAGGTCAAATGGAAGCTGTGAGCAACCTGAGGTATTTTGCAACCTCAAGAGAAGAAAAGCAGAATGCCACTTCAAATTCTCCTTACTTCAGGTGCCAGGGGATCTCACTAATGGCCCAACACTTGAACAGCAAAGCCAGGAGAGAAATTCTCGGCCTCTACCACACTCTCTGGAGCTGCCCAGCTGCAAAGCTGAGAGCATTTAGCAGCCTTCTCTCACCGATGTTACAAAGTACATGTGATGCTGCTTGAACATCCCAAGACGAAAGCTGATATTCAAGGAAAATGTTTCCCAGGGTCTCTTGTTTTGATACACATGCTCATCCCTATATTGCCTGTCTCTTTCTTTTTATACAACACCTTTACCATTATTTTGTGTAGAAAAGCTACACCCATTCTAATCTATTTAGCTTTGTGTACGATGCTTTCTTCTTGGAAAAAAAATCCTTGATGTGAAACTGCTAGAAATGTTCTGGCAGTTACAGGAAGAAGCTTTATCTTTCTAAAAAGGGAGGGAGATTCTTTTGGCTCTGTTTTGCAGTTGGAATGCTGATAAGTGACAGGGTTCTATCCAAGTCATCCAGCAAAAATTTTAATGTATTATAAAATGTGAGCTTTCACTAGTGATAGCAACCAAAATCCACTTCCTTTTCCATTCTCCTCTATGAAAAATGAAGAGTGGTTGTAAATAATACAATGGAAGGCCTTTGGCTTTGCATACATATATAGCCCCGTGTTGAATAATAATAATAATAATAAATTTTATTTATATCCCGCCCTCCCCAGCCGAAGCCGGGCTCAGGGCGGCTAACAACAATAAAATAATACAACATTCTAAAATCATTTCATTATAAAATTAATTCAAATCAAATTGATGGCAACCATTGGGCTAGAGTTCTGTGAAGATTGCCAAAGGAGGGAGTCAGGCTATGCCCTGGCCAAAGGCCTGGTGGAACAGCTCTGTCTTGCAGGCCCTGCGGAAAGATGTCAAGTCCCGCAGGGCCCTAGTCTCTTGTGACAGAGCGTTCCACCAGATTGGAGCCACAGCCGAAAAAGCCCTGGCTCTAGCTGAGGCCAGCCTAACCTCTCTGTGGCCCGGTACCTTCAAGATGTTTTTGTTTGAAGACCGTAAGTTCCTCTGTGGGACATACCAGCTGAACCCTTGGCCTCTCCAATTGACAAGAGCTCACGTACCTGAGCTGAGAAGGGCTTTTATTTGAGACTTCAGCTAGCTGCTGCTAGGCAGAAGATAGCTGTGGGACAGATCACAACAGTGGTGGGAGAGATCACTACTTCATAGAGATCTCTTGAGCCATAGGGTGTTGCAAGACACTCAATTGTCTGCAGTGCTATTGCGTGAAACCATTGGGAGTAGTCATTAGTTTTAGAACCAAGTGTCATCAGTGTGCCGATGGTACCTTGTAACATTTGGATTGATAATGGCTCAGAAGGCCCTGGACCCGTCTCTGGATGTGTTTATTAAAATGTGTTTCATTGTTTGGCTCTAAACCAAAGAATCAAGCAAACCCCTCTTAACTGAGCATAGCCCCTTCAATAATAAAACTGTATAAATGAAGTCAAGATTTCACGCAGGCCATTTGTCTATTCTGTGAAATGGAGTTGGAAACAAAGGCTTCTCTGATTATTTCATGAAATGCTCAACATTCTCTGGCCCGTTCCAATAGAAAAGTATATATTGTGATCCATAGCATTTAAAATTATGCTTTAAATCAAATTACCTTATTGGGCTGAATGAGCGAACTCCATATGACTGGTAAAAACAGGTCTGAATTCTGAAAAACCATTGGCCACCCCACACGTTACATGGTATAATCACCATCATTTATCAATCATTACATGGCTGCTGTTACATAGATCTGCTCCTGACGTAGCTTTCTAGCTGCCGTTGGTTATCTGATATTCATGACAATGTGTTTCCACTCGTTTGTCCCATTTCACATGATATATTTATATGTGTACAATTGTTAATACTAAAAAATGTAATGTCTGAAGCGTCTGACATTCTGCCTGTAGAACTAGTTATGAGCAGAACAAACTAGAAGTGGAACTTTTTTGGACGTGGCATTCTTCTGCACATACTTATGTTATGGAAGCTGTGTGGACGCCATTAGCTTGCATCACTAGCACGGAAAGGAACTACATCATTTACCCAATACACATAGTCCTAATTACTGGGATGTGGCAAGAACATCAGTTTGGGAACTTACGAACCAGCCTTTTTAATGGTTTGATGTCTAGTCTACACTGACTTCCACTAGCCTTCCAGACACAATTCAAGATGTTGATGATTATCTGTACAAGTTTAAATGCCTTATGCCCTACACGAAGTGAAGATATATGCACATACATTTTCCCTTTATCATGAACCCTAAGTTCAACTGAGTGACCCTTCTAATGTTAATTTAGTGGAGTGAGAGACTGCTCTGTATGTTGTAACTGTGGAGCATGTGATGAACCAGTGACATGTAATTAATTGAGGCCCGGGTTCCTGTTTCACAAACTCACATCCTTCAAGTAACTGAGACAATTCCAGCATGAAAAGTAATCACAACATTCTGAGTGCAATTCCAGGCACTAAGATAACTCAGTCCAATTTAACTTGCTGTGATATACTTTCCAGTGAATGTGCACAGGGGTCAAATGCCTCTCCTCAAGTAAGGGATCTTGCTTAGTGTCCTCTCACATGTATAGAGAAATAAAAAAAGAAATCCATTAATTTCACCATCAAGTCCATAACATACACTAAAGGGTTGCATTCAGCTTTAGTCATACTCAAAGTAGCCCTATTGAAATTAGTATTGGATTTAGTTGGATGCAACATGCCTAGCTTAGTTCCATTCATTTCAGGGCATCTACTCTGATCTACTCTGATCTACTCTGAGGAGATCTTGGTGGGATGCAATGCAAACTCTCTAAAAGCATGAGCCTATACATGTCTTTCTCATAGGTAAGCCCCACTGATTGCAATGGGGTTTACTCCCAGGTACATATGTACAAGACTGCAGCCTAACCAGCTTATAATTATGTAATGAAAATGCCACCCAGATTGTATGAACAGATTTACATATAAGCTAAACAAGCTATAGCTTAGGGCCTTACTCTCTTGGGGACCCCCAAAAAATTTAAAGAAAAAAACAACCTGGTCGTACATTTCCAAAATATAAGATAATAATAATAATAATAATAATAATAATAATAATAATAATTATTATTATTATTATTATTTATTTATACCTCGCCCATCTGGCTGGGTTTCCCCAGCCACTCTGGGCTGCTTCCAACAGAACACTAAAATACAATAACCTATTAAACATTAAAAGCTTCCCTAAACAGGGCTGCCTTCAGATGTCTTCTAATAGTTTAGTAGTTATTTTTCTCTTTGACATCTGGAGGGAGGGCGCTCCACAGGGCGGGCGCCACTACCGAGAAGGCCCTCTGCCTGGTTCCCTGTAACTTGGCTTCTCGTAGAAGGCCCTCGGCACTGGACGGCAGTGTCCGGGCAGAACGATGGGGGGTGGAGACGCGCCTTCAGGTATACTCCTTCAGGTATAGAGGCCATTCAGGACTTTAAAGGTCAGCACCAACACTTTGAATTGTGTTTGGAAATGTACTGGGAGCCAGTGTAGTTCTTTCAAGACCAGTGTTATATGGTCTCGGCGGCCGCTCCCAGTCACCAGTCTAGCTGCGGCATAGAAAACAAATAAAAACCAAATAAAATAAAACCTACATACAGCTACAGTGTTTTGTGTTGTGTAGGTTCCTATGATGTAAGTAATGGACCCCGCCTGCTAGCCTGCTCCCTAAAATATCACTCGTTTTCTCACTATTTATATACTTCTTCTTAATTGTATTTCATTATTAATATACTTCTTCTTAATTGTATTTCAGTTCAACAATTACTTTGATAAAATATGTATTTTGTTATGTGCAAATGGCTTTAGATACCTATTAGGTCCATAAATTACCATATAGCATATAGTCAACACAAAAAACAGCGACAATTTGTTGTTGACAAAGGACAGCTGGACATATAAAGGGCCCCATTACCTTCAGTAGCTTAGGGCCTCATCAAACCTAAATCCAGCCCTGTGTATGAATATAGGTCTTGGGTTTTTGAGATAATATAAAGGTTCTATTTAGTTGTAAATCAATATGGTCTAATTGTTATAGCAACCAATTAATGAGCATGTTTGTGCAGGAAATATATTAATTAAATTACAAAATGGAAAATGATTTAAATTAGTGCCCCCAAAAATATTCTCTCCTGGTAGTTTGAATGATGATTTAAAGTAACCTGCCCTTGTTCATATGAAATAACTCCTCACTTAGCTGCATGTATTTTAACAACCCTGTGCAATTTCATTCCCCACAATTCAAGAGTCCCCCCCCCCAAAAAAGTACAAAGTGAGGCTATGAGAATCTGCACCATGGTACATCGCACTAAAACTCTTCCTAATGGGAACAGAGACAGGAAGGTAGCTGGTCATGCTACAGTTGGTTTGCTTTATAATAAAAGGGGGGAAATGTAACTTCTCTTTTTGGAAGCCCAAAGATCTAGCAGATGAGAACTTGGGCAGATAATTAAAGAAGCCGGAATTAAAGCTCAACCTGGAAAGTGCAGAGATGTCAAGAGAGCAATATTTTGAATTGTAGCCTCATTAGTGCAAGATAGAAAACTAATGAGATGGGCTGTATGACTGACATTATTCCCTCAAGCTTGTCAAATCTATAGTTCTCTTTTGAGATGAGAGAGAGAGAGAGAGAGAGAGAGAGAGAGAGAGAGAGAGAGAGGGAGGGAGGGAGAGAGAGGGAGAGAATACCTGGAAATTGATGCCTATGGTAAAAAATATATATATATCATTTTACTCCTGTTTAAAAGAAATAAAAAATAAAAACTTAGAAAGATTGGGGCTGGTTGAAACTGCATCAAAATTCTCCCAGGGTGTGTGTGTGAAGGTGAAAAGGTGGTTGGTATTGTAGGGAATTTTCTTTTCAGTTGCTGTGTTATTGAACAGGAGTCAGCCTTTGTGCTTCTGTTTTATTCTTTCTCATTTATTTCCACTATTTATAGCTATAACTAAATTCCCAAGGCAGCTTGCAGCAGCGTTAAAAACAAATTAACAGCGCAACCTTATACGTGTATACTCAGAAGTAATTCCCATTGATTTCAACAGGCCTTACTCTCACGAAAGCGGGCAGCCGGAAAACTCATATAGGAGAACTAAACTCAGCATGAAAACATGCAGCACAGATAAAATAGTTTGGCACTGAAACAGATTGAAAGGCTGCGGTGGGTGGAGGTCTTATTGTTTTCCATTGTTTTTCAACATTTGATTTGATTTACATTTAGCATTCATATAAAAAATGTGATTGAAAAAAACTTGCTTACTTTTATGGCTAAGAGTAATCAGAGGGAAAATAAGGAGAGATTCCAATTGAAAGTGAGGGGGTGGGGAGTTAGTTAGCCAGGGATGAGGAGGCATGGTACCAGCTGAAGAGTTTGGATTTGATATCCCACTTTATCACTGCCCTAAGGAGTCTCAAAGTGGCTAACAATCTCCTTTCCCTCCCTCCCCCACAACAAACACTCTGTGAGGTGAGTGGGGCTGAGAGACTTCAGAGAAGTGTGACTGGCCCAAGGTCACCCAGCAGCTGCATGTGGAGGAGCGGAGACGCGAACCCGGTTCCCCAGATTACGAGGCTACCACTCTTAACCACTACACCACACTGGAGCAGATGGGGGCATGGCTGGTGTACGTCCCAGGGGTGTCGTGCGCCGTCCATGGGGGCGTGGTGTGCATCCGTGGGCATGGCGTGCTGCCTGCGGGGGTATGGCACCCCGCGTGGTGGGTGAGTGCGCAGCGCGTGTCCAGGAGGGCGGTTGTGATGGTACCCCCCTCCCCAATGGTGCCTGGGGCGGTGCGCTCCCCCTGCCCACCCACCACCGTTCCTCCGCCAGTGCAAAGGGCACAGATGCACACAAACTGCGCGTCATAGAAGCCAACTCCTAGGGGCCTGCCAATAAAATATTTGAGGGGGCCAGGGACCCCCAGAGTTGATGGGCATTGCCATTCAAATGGTGTGCGTGCACCACGTCATGCGATTGATTGTGCAGGACAGGGCCTCCTTCAATATTTTATTCAAGTTGGCACTCCTGGCTGATGTAGTTTAAGGTTGCTTGGGAAACATCTGGCTGAGGAGGCAGAGGAGACTTGGTAAAATGTAAAGGTAAAGGACCGCTGGACGGTTAAGTCCAGTCAAAGGTGGTGCCCATCTCACTTTCAGGCCAAGAGAGCCCGCGTTTGTCTGCAGACAGCTTTCCGAGTCATGTGACCAGCATGACTAAACCACTTCTGGCACAACAGAACACCAAGACGGAAACCAGAGCGCACGGAAACGCCGTATACCTTCCCACCTCAACGGTACCTATTTATCTACTTGCACTGGCGTGCTTTCGAACTGCTAGGTTGGCAGGAGCTGGGACTGAGCAACAGGAGCTCACGCCATTGCGGAGATTCGAACCACCAACTTTCTGATCGGCAAGCCCAAGAGGCTCATTGGTTTAGACTCACATTCCTTAGGTGAAAGTAGACATAGGGGGGAGTAGAGGGCAGAGAACCTCAGTCCTGTAAACTGCTCGATGGGTGCTAGTTCAGCCAGGTAGTATTGCCAAGTTGTAATCCGTTTTTCTGAATAAAGAATTAAAATACACTGCTGCACTCTGAGTCTTGTGTGCTGAACTACATAGGAGCCAGTGGCAACACCAAAGCAAATATCCTGGGCTGAACCGTCCTATAAATTTTCTTGTGCAAGCCCCACTGAAAGTATGCAGCTTTCCTTTATTTCAATGGGGTTCTGCTGGAGCCCTTTCCAAAAGTCTTTGCCCATTCACAATAATTATAGTCATTGTCCTTCGGAAAATCTGCTGCCTGACAAAAGTTCTCCATGAGTTGTCATTATTTTTATTATGCCTAGGCAAAAACATACTCTAAATATCTAATTATGTGCCAAACAAAGCTTCATGATTTGTGCTGTTCCATCTATTAACAAAGATGATTCATCCATTTGAGAAGGTAAACAATACTAGTTCTTGTTGGCTCCCTAATACATGTTTACCAATGCTGAAATAGCCGTCTGTTGATTCAGAAGACAGGCAAGCAAAGACACAACTCCAATCTCCTCAGATAGAATCCTCAAATCCCTGCACTACATAATCCCAACCTTCCCAGTGAAGGAATGGGTTTCCCAAACCCAAAACTGACTGTGCAGGCATTTTTAAACTGCACCAAAATCCCCATTTCTCCTTAGCTAAAATGCATAAACTTTAGCCGTTGAGCAAATGCAAAACAAGAACACAGCTCTCTCCCTTATCAGTTTGACGGCAAGACTGGCCTTGACTTTACCAGTAGAACAGACACAGACATATCTTATGTCCTGACCACAAATGACGGGGAGACCCAAGTCTGGGACTAACGCCAGAGCATGTTCTCGGAAGTAGTGACCTTTTGCTCCAAGATAGGAGTAGGAACAGGAATATCCTTTTATGGTCAGGAGTGCAGGAAGGAAATCCCTTTTATGGTTGAGAGTACCAGAGCAGGAACATATGTGATGTCAACCTGCATACATAGGCTGACGTGGTAGGAAGGAGGGAGAGGGTGCCTAGAGGATATAAATACTGCATGAAACTTGTCATTTCTTTGGACTTGCTGTGGACTAATCACACAAGTGCCTTCTGCTATCCGGAGAGCAGAATAAACTCTTTCTTTGAACCAACTCGGTGTCATTTTTACTTCCTTCCTCCTGTCCTGGAGCAACGCAGACCCAATCAGTGAACTCCAATAAGGCTACACCAGTTCTGTACAAATTTTTAACGAATTGGTACAACTACTGAAGTATGGACAAATAAGCTGACTTGTGTATCCACAGTGCCTGACAAAAGCAGTCTTTGCATCAGATATTTTGACTTCAGGATGTTGGGGACCGCGTTACTTGTGTGTGTTAGGCTTTGCATGTGACCCAAGAAATTCAGGACCATAAAATCTGTCTGTATTTCAAAATCTTAAACCAGGAAGACACTGTTATAATATAGTTAGTGATTCACACTTGCATGCATGAAAGGGTTAACCTGAGCTTAGGTTGCCATGGGGGGGGGTGTACCTTAGCTGCCTTTGTTTCCTCCTTCCCATTCTCCTTCAACCCTTTTTATTTGTGCTTCCTGGAACAAGCAAAGGAGGAGCCATGCAGCTTTGGCTCCCAACTCAGCAAATGCTGTAAGTTAACTGAATACAGTGGTACCCCGCAAGACGAACGCCTCACGAGACGAAAAACTCGCAAAACGAAAGGTTTTTTTGTTTTCGAGTTGCCTCACAAGACGAATTTCCCTATGGGCTTGCTTCGCAAGACGAAGCTTGCCCCGGGGACAGCGGGTCTTCTCTTTTGAAGCAAGGGGCTGCAGGGAGATCGCTATCTCCCCGCAGCCCCTTGCTTCAAAAGAGGTCCAGGGGCAGCGGGAAGCTAAGCGCTTCTTCCCTGCTGCCCCCCGACGTCTTTTGCAGCAAGGGGCTGCAGGGAGATCGCTATCTCCCCGCAGCCCCTTGCTTCAAAAGAGGTCCAGGGGCAGCGGGAAGCTAAGCGCTTCTTCCCTGCTGCCCCCCGACGTCTTTTGCAGCAAGGGGCTGCAGGGAGATCGCTATCTCCCTGCAGCCCCTTGCTGCAAAAGACGTCCGGGGGAAGCGGGGAAGAAGCCGCTTCCCCCGGACGTCTTTTGCAGGGTTGCCGGCATGCCGAAGCCTGCGCGCGCTGACATCAGCGCTCCCAGGCTTCGCGGACCTCTCCGCCAGCAGCGCCAGCAGCGGCAGAGAGGTCCGCGAAGCCTGGGAGCGCTGATGTCAGCGCGCGCAGGCTTCGGCATGGCGGCAACCCTCCGCCAGCAGCGGCAGCGCTGCCGCTGCTGGCGGAGAGGTCCGCGAAGCCTGGGAGCGCTGATGTCAGTGGGCGCAGGCTTCAGCATGGCGGCAACCCTCCGCCAGCAGCGGCAGCGCTGCCGCTGCTGGCGGAGAGGTCCGCGAAGCCTTGGCCGGACAGCTTTTGAAGGCAGGCGGGGGGGGAGCAAAGACTTTCGCCCCCGCCAGCCTTCAGAAGAGGAAGGCTGGCGGGGGGCAAAAGTCTTTGTCCCCCCTGCCTGCCTTCCCAGGGGCTTTTAAATCGCCCCGGACAGCGGAGAAGTCCTCCGCTGTCCGGGGCGATTTTAAAATGCCGCCCGCCAGCATTTTAAGATCGCCCCGGACAGTGGAGAAGTCCTCCGCTGTCCCGGGGTATTTTAAAATGCTGGGGGTGGGAAGAAAAGCCCTTGCCCCCCCCCCAGCCTTCAGAAGAGGTCCGGGGACAGACTGTCCCCGGACCTGGTCTGAAGGCGGTTTCCCTAGGAACGCATTAATTGATTTTCAATGCATTCCTATGGGAAACTGTGCATCGCAAGACGAAAAAACCGCAAGACGAAGAGAATTGCGGAACGAATTAATTTCGTCTTGCGAGGCACCACTGTATCTCCAAAAGGGATATTTTATAGCCTGCATCTTTGCTAACCCAAAGACACAGCTTATGTTATTCTACTGTGGAGAGTGTATTAACTTATGGTCTGTGTGTGTGGTTTGGGAGCTGCACCGCCAGGGGAAAAACAATGCTGTCCAGGGTTGTAAAGACTGCAGAGAGAATAATTGGGTGCACTCTTCCCACCTTAGATCAAATCTATGCTGTCAGGTGCCATAAGAAAGCTGCAGAGATAGCGCAGGATAGTACGCACCCCAGAAATTATCTCTTTCAGCTTCTGGAAGAAGGTATAGGGTTATAAAGGCCAGGACTAGCCACCTGAGAAACAGTTTCTACGCAAATGCAATTCTGGTTCTAAACGCAGCATAAGGAGTCTCTGTAGTATATTGTATTTTAAAATGGGGTTTCAGAGTTTTTAGGGATTTTTGAATGTTTTAGCCGCTCTGAGCCCAGCCTTGGCTGGGGAGGGCGGGGTATAAATAAAAATTATTATTATTATTATTATTATTATTATTATTATTATTATTATTTAGATTTTTTAATTTCATTGTTCTGTATGGGACAATGACAATAAAGATATTGTATCGTATGTTATACATAACATGATATGGTTTCGTTTTTTTAATGTGATATGCTAACTTTAACTTTTCATCTCTGAAAAACTCCTAGAGCTGTAAAAACTCCATAACATCCAATTTTGCCAAATCAGAGCCTGTTCTATTTTATCAAGCTTTCTCAGTTATGCCAAACTAGGATTTAATTAATATGCGACATGATTTTTCTACCGATTCACATAGCACAGTAGTCAAAAGAAGAAGTAATGCAGTGCAAAACTAGCTATGCAGAAAATGATGGCTATGTTTAAGACTTCACAATGGGGTCTTCTTTTATCTTAGGTTATTTCCAGGCAACCTGCTTATTGAGAATTCATCCTGATTTGTTTGCACAAAGTATGTGGGGTGGTTAGACAATGTCAGCTCTTTATTGAGCGTCCATTCTGATTTGTTTGTGAAGAGGTCGGATGACATTGTGTGAAGAAAAGGTTACTCCACACTTTCCAGTGTATTTCCCCATTGCTGCATGGGAGCTTCAAATCAACTTTAATTGCACAACCTGAATTTGACAATATGTGATTGAATCTCACCTGAAAACAGTGCCGGTCTAGAGGTGTCCTTAGATTACCTAATGTGGAATAAATAGTAGTGCTTGGCCCCATTCGCAGAATCACCAACATCATTTTTGACTGCTGAACCACAGTTTCAGCCTTGCCCCACTTCTGCCCCCCAAAGCCTTGCTTACTGGGGCCACATAGTGGTGGCAGGGGAGAGTGGGGCACCTGCAGGGGCACTGCCCCACAGGATTCTGCCACCTGAGGCAGCTGCTTCAGCCCTCCTCATGGGCAGGCCAGACCTGGACAGGACATACATATAAAAATGCGGCTACAGTGGTACCTCAGGTTACAGACACTTCAGGTTACAGACTGTTATGTACTGAAGTTCTCACCCTGGGCCAGCAAGGGGATACTGTAGATAGTTATGCAAATAAGGGATCGAAAGTGATGTTCAGTGATTGGATAGTTTTAGAAAATTGTTACAGTTACGTTGTACTGGAGCTCTATATAAGCCGGCTGACTGAACCCTTCAGTTCAGTTTTGTTCTGGCCTGTGAATAAACAAGAGCTGTTTGAAGAATCGCTGTGTTGTCTGATATGTTCACCCACAACTTAACACAGACGCTTCAGGTTACAGACTCCGCTAACCCAGAAATAGTACCTCAGGTTAAGAACTTTGCTTCAGGATGAGAACAGAAATCGCGTGGTGGTGGTGTGGCAGCAGCGGGAGGCCCCATTAGCTAAAGTGGTGCTTCAGGTTAAGAACAGTTTCAGGCTAAGAACAGACCTCCAGAATGAATTAAGTTCTTAACCCCAGGTACCACTGTATCTACCAAGAACAGAACAGAAAATAGACAATGCAGACCGTACTCAAAAGTAAAATAGCTGTATGGGGTTTACACCCAATCCCAGATATGTGTGTATAGGATTGCAGACACAGACTTCTAAATGTTGTGGTGGATAAACATACAGTTTTTGCAGGTGAGAGAATGAATTAAATTTCCCCGTATATTTATTTTGGAATGCAATTCAGCCCCACTTCCCAAAATCTTCATGTTATGTTCTGCTTGCAAGCCATAGTGCAATGCAAAATATTCTAATGAGGATTATAAACCATTTGAAAACAAAGCTTTGTTTTATAATGGGAAATCTGCCACAAAGAGCAAAAAGCATTCATTTCAGATTTTCTGAAAGGGAAAAAAAGACCACTCAGACGAAGATAACGTACATAAGGAAAATTATAATACTGTCAAAAGATCACAGCATGCCATTAAGAAGCAAATTAAAGTTGGGAGGGAGGAAATAAACTAATAATATGGTAAAAGCAAAAAACATCTCTTTATTTAGTAGAGTCAACGTTTTAAAAATGAATGAAACCGTTCCAAAACAAACAGGCTGAAAGTAATGTGTGTGTGCAAACCAATGATTAGAGGAATGGCAGAAAAAGCAATCCAAACCATGATATGCAAACAATTTGTTTGGGAAGAAAAATATTTAAGGCATTAAACCAGTCTTGGAGACTATGACATGCTTATATTTATTTAGATTATTTTGATTCTCCACCCCAACAATATGAGGAAAGAAATGGTTGAATAATATTCTTATTTAACGTTGGAGTTGAGGTGAGCAGTGAGAAAGCAAAGTCTGTTGATGATACTAAATTGTTCAAGGTTCTTAAAACAAAAAGAAACTGTGAAGCGCTCCCAAAGGACCTCTCCAACCTGAGCGAGAATAGGTGGTAAAATGGCAAAGGCAATTCAGCGTAAACTAGTATAAAGCGATGCCTGTCAGGGCAAAAAAAGATCTTAATTTCACATATACGCTCATGGGGTCTGAACTGACAGTGATGTACCAGGAATGAGACCTTGGGGTCATAGTAGATAACTCAATGAAGATGTCAGCCCAGTGTGCAGCAGCGGTGAAAAGAGACAAATTCCATGCTAGGGTCCTTTGGAAATGAACCGAAAATTAAAACTGCCAATATCATAATACTGATATACAAATCTATGGTGCGGTATTTGAAATACTGGGTATAATCTCTGGTCAAAAAGGATATTGTAGAGTTGGAGAAGGTTCAGAAAGCGGCAACCAATATGGCCAGAAGGGTCAAGCAATTTCCTTATGAGGAAAGGTTTCAGTATTTGGGACTTTAGGGGAAGAGCAAGTAAGAGGTAGCCTGATAGAAGTTTATAAAATTCTGCATTGTGGATAGAGAAGTTTTCCTCCCTCTTTCGTGACACTAGAATTTGTGGGCATCTACTAATAAAGCTGAACGTTGGAAGTTTCAGGGCAGATATAAGAAAGTACTTTGCCCAATCATATAATTAAACAATGAAACTCACTCCTACCAGAGGCAGTGATAGGCCCCAGATTTGATGGGCCTAGGACCCACGTACCTACGGGACCGCCTCTCCTGGTATGCCCCACGGAGGACCTTTAGGTCCACAAATGACAACACTTTGGAGGTCCCAAGTCGCAAGGTGGTTAGATTGGTCTCAACTAGGGCCAGGGCCTTTTCAGTACTGGCCCCAACGTGGTGGAATGCTCTGTCACAAGAGACTAGGGCCCTGCAGGACTTGACATCTTTCTGCAGGGTCTGCAAGACAGAGCTGTTCTGCCTGGCCTTTGGTTTGGACTCAGTCTGACCCTTATGTTTCCCTCCCCTTATGGTTTTGAACTATGGGCTCCTATTAAAACGCGGCTGCATTTTAAATTGTATTTTAACCCATATTTTAAATTGGGGTTTTTCCCTCCCCTATTATGTTTTTATTGTGATTTTACTGGTGTTAGCCACCCTGAGTCTGGCTTTGGCCGAGGAGGGCGGGGTATAAATAAAATTTATTATTTTTAAAAGAGGTTTAGACAGATTCATGGAGCATAACGTTATCAATGACTTCTAGACATTATTATTATTATTATTATTATTATTATTATTATTATTATTTATTTGTACCCTGCCCATCTGGCTGGGTTTCCCCAGCCACTCTGGATGGCTTCCAACAAAGATGAAAAATACATTAAAATGTCACACATTAAAAACTTCCCTGAACAGGGCAGCCTTCAGGTGTCTTCTAAATGTTAGGTAGTTGTTTATCTCTTTGACATCTGATGGGAGGACATTCCACAGGGCGGGCGCCACTACCAAGAAGGCCCTCTGCCTGGTTCCCTGTAGCTTTGCTTCTCGCAATGAGGGAACCGCCAGAAGGCCCTCGGCGCTGGACCTCAGCGTCCGGGCAGAATGATGGGGGTGGAGACGCTCCTATACTGGGCCAAGGCCATTTAGGGCTTTAAAGATCAACACCAACACTTTGAATTGTGCTCGGAAACGTACTGGGAGCCAATTATAGCGATGCTCTGTCTACACTGTTAGAGGCAGTCATGTTTTGGGGGAACCGGTTGCTTGAAACTGCAGGTGGGCAGACTGTTATTACGCTTGGCTCCTGCTTGTGCATTTCCCACAAGCATCTGGTTGGCCCCTGTGAGGGCAGGACGTTGGACAAGATGGGCCACTGGCCTAATCCAGGAGGCTCACGATATGTCCTCATGCACACATGTGTCTAGGAAACTCCCCTTAAGGCTGGTTGAGAAGCTATTATAACTGGTGCACAATGCAGCAGTCCAGCTGTTATCTGGAGGTTATCAATAGAATGTAGCACAGCTGCTGAAGTATCTACATGGGCTCACAATGTGATACTGTGCCAATTTTAAAGTGTCGATATATAAAGCCCTAAGCAACTTGGGACTAGCCTATCTGAAAGCCTTTAATGTATTTTTAATCTTTGTTGGAAGCCGCCCAGAGTGGCTGGGGAGACCCAGCCAGATGGGCAGGGTACAAATAATAAATTATTATTATTATTTCTCCATACCTTCCCATTTTTTGAGATCTGCTGAAGAAGCACTGTCAACTGTCCTTTTTGACACCTGTTTGGTGGCCTTGAAAATTCGGACACATGGTATAACAGCACCTACATTGTGGATTTAATTGCCTTTGTACATTATGTAGGCATCTTCCGTGTTTAATTTTAGATACTATCTTTAAAAAGTTATTATTTACACAAGCTTATCCTGCCTTGTGACCCAGTTTTATGTTCCTCTGATCTTTGCCTTTTTATGTTTTTACCTTTGATTTTATGTGAGTTTTATGTATATTTCTTTGGGAATATTTCCCCCTAATGATTTAGTGGTATATAAATTGATGGGAGGGGCTGTTTTCTTTGGGACTATAACACAGCAGAAAGGGATTTTTAAAAATCTGCCTAGGTCCTAGTTTCAATATCTCCCATCTGCAGCTTCTATTTTTAAGACAAAGAAAACATGTTAATTGTGGTCAGACAATTAACACACGCCTAGCATTTGTTTGTCATGGAAAATCATGGTTAATGTTTTACTGTGAACACACAGTTTGCTCCTATTTTGCTCCTCCTCTAGTAGGAGCAGAAGCAACAAACCATGAGCCTTGTCTTAGGGTGTAACACGAAAAAAGGAACCGAGTTTTTGTTTTGCTCCAAACAAACTATGGTTTGAAGCCAAGGTTTGATCTTAGTGAATGACGCAAAACTCAATCTCTAGTCAGGACATAATGCAAAGCCAAAATTGTCCTCACTCACAGCAAAGTGGGAGCAATCTGCTCATTCACAGTAATCTGCTAACCATGTCTTAACAATTATTTCATATTTTCATATAAGGTTTATATACCACTTGATTTATAAATTTCAGAGCAGATTACAAAAAGAATAAAACAATTAAATTATTGGTAAAAGCAATTAAAACAACTATTTAAAACATTCAAAAAATTAAACTAAAAACACATCTGCATTCTAGATATCTGGGTAAGCTTGTCTAAGGAAAAATGCTTTTAGCAGGTGCCAAAAAGAGTATACTTAAGGTACTTGTCTGATATCGATAGGCAGGGAGTTCCAACGTGTAGGTGCTGCCACACTAAAAGATCAATTTCTTACAAATGCAGAATGGGTACAATGTGGCACTGTATCGGTCAAGTGGGCATATGTTGCATCTATTGTCCATTAGCCCAACCCACTCCCAAGTAAAAATGTCAAAAAGACACATCCAGAAGCATTGGAGAATTCCCATGACATTTATATATCAGGGTCTCACAGGATTCTGTCTTATCCCCTATACGTCTTTGCCTGTGTGAAACAATCAAATGAAATAATTCAGAGATTTAGAGTGCATTACCGTCAGTTTGTTGACGAAGCACAACTTTCCACTTTTTGTCTAACTGAGTTGAAGCACTAGGAGGGCTAAATCGGGGCCTCACCTTGACAATGGAGTACAGGAGGGCCAATGAAAAGTTCTGATGTGAAAGCTTCATATGAATAGTGTTTCCAAATGCTTAAAGGGCAAAAACAAAACAAAAAGCATAAATGTTATTACTATCACATTTCCAAATATGTAACCAGACACTGAACAACAATAAAATCTCTCAGTGAGTTGAATGTCTAATTTCAATGGCAAAGAGTTCGCAAAACATCAAAGCCTTTTTAGGCTGAGCAGGCAAGCTACATGGGACGTGGGTGGCGCTGTGGGTTAAACCACAGAGCCTAGGACTTGCCGATCAGAAGGTCGGTGGTTCGAATTCCTGCGATGGGGTGAGCACCCGTTGCTCGGTCCCTGCTCCTGCCAACCTAGCAGTTCGAAAACACGTCAAAGTGCAAGTAGATAAATAGGTACCGCTGTGGCGGGAAGGTGAACGGCGTTTCCGTGCGATGCTCTGGTTCACCAGAAGCGGCTTAGTCATGCTGGCCACATGACCCGGAAGCTGTACGCTGGCTTCCTCGGCCAGTAAAGCGAGATGAGCGCCGCAACCCCAGAGTCGGCCACAACTGGACCTAATGATCAGGGGTCCCTTTACCTTACCTTTATGCAAGCTACACATTCATGCACAGAGTTCTCAAACTTAAATCATTTCAGGTGTAAGAGTGAACTATCCCATTTAGTAGAGGGAAAATTTTAATCTCGGCTATCAGAAATATGAGAAATTGGCTTTATGTGAACCTACAATTGTACCACATCAGTCTTTCATCTTTCACCCTTTTTTTTTGAAACCGACTGTTTGCTGTATAATGCAAAAAAACCCTAGATATTAGAGTGTGCCAAGCCTGAGTTCTTTATTCAGAAAATGAAGCATCTGCCTAGCACAAAAGGAGCTTGGTTGGATTTTTAGGACAGGGTCTGCTCAGGGTCAAACAATAGCTGCTTTGTTCCCTTTCAAACAACAGAACCAAATAATTTATTTTGGCCTTTTCCTGTGGGGATATATATATATATCCCACATCAAGCATAGATTCTTTCTCTGCTGCTACAACACCCAAAACCAAAATTGCAGGTCTTATGTAACAGCCATGATGATAACAGGATGCTTATTCCTCCTTTAGTTATAACTGGCATTGTTCTGATCTATGAAGTCTTCCCTTGCTGCTGCTGATTACAGGCAATTGTTTGGCTTTCTCCAGCTGGATGCCCCTCATCTGGTTATTTCACTAGGGCTTGCCAAAGCAAGCGTCGACACCCATTCCAGTTACAGATCTTGCCCTGGCAGCAGTTGAACCAATATTCCATTTGGTGCATCCCAATGGGAACTATCTGTGCCTCCCATTGCTTTTCCATGAAGATAGTAAAAAACATAGGGTTGGAAGATGACACGCCTTCCAACCATCACTGCTTGATAGATGCAGGTGTACTAAATTTGCACCTAGCACTGGATATT
Organism: Podarcis bocagei; assembly: GCF_964188305.1. NCBI lineage: Eukaryota > Metazoa > Chordata > Lepidosauria > Squamata > Lacertidae > Podarcis > Podarcis bocagei. Next base: position 85,432,627 of record NC_138130.1, read on the forward strand.
CCCTGCCAACATTATCCATTCGGCTGGCAGAATCCTATCTTTCTTCTTTGCAGGTGCGTAACATTCTGAAATACCAATGTTAAAAATACTGATGTGCGCTCTCTCTCTCTCTCTCTCTCTCTCTCTCTCTCTCTCTACAGTGGTACCTCAATTTAAGTACAACCCTGTTTAAGAGCTATTCGGTTTATGAACTCCGCAAAACCAGAAGTAGTGTCCCAGTTTGCGAACTTTATCTCAGTCTAAGAAAAGAATCCAAACAGCGGAAGGGCACCAGCGGCGGGAGGCCTCATTAGGGAAAGCGCACCTCGGTTTAAGAAGGGTTTCGGTTTAAGGACGGACTTCCGGAACGGATGTTACTATTATTATTAATTGAATTTGTTGGTTGCTTTCACTGGCCAAGCCAACTCAAAGCAACTTACAACCAAAACCCCCCAAATAATCAAAACCCTACAGAGATACATTAAAATACATTAAAACACGTAGCTTTTTTAAAAAATAAAATAATACATTAAAGATATATTAAAAACACCTCACCCACTCTAAGAGGCCACAGATAGTTATTGATGTTTATTACTATTATTATTATTATTATTATTATTATTATTATTATTATTATTATTATACCGCCCTATACCAGGAGGTCTCAGGGCAGTTCACAAAATAAAATCAAAATATAAAACCACAAAATGCATAATCAAAATAAAAACAACCCAATAAACCCCCCCAAAAAACCCACATTTTAAAATGGCAAGGGATGTCATTCAAATCAACCAAATCCTGGGTAAAAAGGAATGTTTCTGCCTGGTGCCTAAAGGTGTATAATGAAGGTGCCAGGCGCACTTCCCTGGGGAGAACATTCCACTGCAGAGAAGGCCCGTTCTCGGGTTGCCACCCTCCAGGCTTCTTGAGGAGGAGGCACATGAAGGAGGGCCTCAGAAGATGATATTTTGATGTTTTAGCTTTTGATGTTTTATTGTGTATGTTTTAATGCTTGCATAACTGGTTTTCACACTGGAAAACTGCTTAGAAGCTTAGTTTGGAATTAAGTGGTAAATAAACAAAGCGACCAATGAACACACACCCAAATTAAGGGAGGTCGAACTGTTCTCCCCAAACGATTCTGGCAGTCTAGCTGATTCTGAGCATCCACTGTCTGATTTTGTTGGGTAACTGTGTTTCGGGTATGCTGCTCAACCAGTTAGCAAGTGCCATCTGTCTTCTTATATGTTTAAACATTTCATTTTTAGAAAAAACAGCAACCTTGAAACTGCTCGATCCATCTGCAAACCCAAGGTGTCATTAAAAAGTTCAACATGTACAAGAAATGCAGCCAGGGTTGGCCCTAGCATTGCTCAGGGTGAAACAACCACCTCAGGGAGCTGGTGTTATGTGAGGAAGCAGCACCCGTCTGGCCTGCCTGCACCCATAAATGCAGGGCTTTTTTTGCAGTTAGAACTCACTGGATTTCAGTTCCTGTACCTCTCAGGTGGGCACCATTGCCATTAACAGAGAGCAAGGGAGGCATTCATTGTGAGTTCACCGCATAAACTAGCCCGCTTTTGGCATGCTATCCTGTTGCCAGCAAGTAAGATTCAACTCCCAGTCTAGTCCCTTTCCATATGGGAGGCAGGGCCAGCCCTGAATGTAATCTCACAGTTTAAATCTCCCAAGGCCATTGGCTGACCTGCTCTGATGTCACAGCAAGCTTGAATGCCAGGGATCTTAATGCTCACTTGCCTCACCCTGACAGTCTGAGAAGCTGTAGTAATCCCTGCCTACCCTGGCTTGCTATAACATCAGTTCCAAAATGCGCCAAGAGAAGCAGAACCAAAAGAGATGCAGGTCAAGGAGGAATATATGTTTTTTAATGGGAGAACAAAAATAGCATCAATCATATTGACCGCCAGTTTGCTAGTTTGTAAATAAGGAGATAAAGTCATCCATATTATGTGTGTGCTGTTCATTTACAGCTTCCACGGCTTGGAGAAGACTGTGTATTTGTAAAAAAACACACAATATGAAACACTTTTTCGCTTAGGCTGCAACCCTGTGCAGGTTACTCTTACCTGAGAGTAAGCCCTACTGTGCTGGTCCCGGGGGGAGATTACCGTGAGGCATGGTCAGGGACCTGGGTCGAGGGTCTGTAGACTGTCCTCCAAGGGCGAAGTGGGGTCCAAAGCGAGGAGCCGGGCAAGGACGGGAACTCTGGAAGAACAGGTCTGGGTGCTGGCCGAAACAGGTCTTCAACGACGTTGCTCCCGCAACCTGGGACTGGGCTGACTGGCCTTTATCTTCTCTGAGGCCAGGGGCAGTCCTGGCCCCCAGGTGACCCACCTCTCCTGGCCTTAAGGCGAGCACTCCTCCTGGGAGAAACCAGTTCCCTCCGCCTCTCTGCTCTGAGCCTCTGCAGCTCAGGAGAGGCTGGAGGGCTACTGGACCCAGGGGGAGACTCACGTTCCCCTGACAGGACTGGGAGAGGTGCACCTGTAGGCAATGTGTCCTCAAGCACCTCTGGAGCCAGAGTGGATTCACCTGGTGCCTGCTCCTGAGGATCCAGCACAGGTGCAGGTGCTTCAGATACAAGGCCTTGCCCCAGCTCAGCCGGCCCTGGAGGCAGGGACTGCTGTGCAGGCTGGGATCCCTCCGGTTCAGCCTCTGAATCGGATTCCCAGGCCATCACACCTACTGAATACAGTTGACAGGATTCACCTAACAAATCCCATCAGCAGAAGGCCTACACAAGTTCTGTTGGTGGAATGGGGCTTTCCTCCTTCTACCCCTTCTGCATGCCCCCACACTTTCTAAATGTGCTGTGGGGGGCTCAGGGGAACCCCCAGAACAGGGAGATCATTCTGCCCAGCGAATGGAAAAACTTGCACTGATGGAAGTTTCAACATAGCGCAATGCAGAATTCCTTCCAGCGGAACCTCTGAGGAAATAGGAATACGACTGGCCTGTTTAAACGTATCTCTCCTGGAGGGTTAATGTTAGGGTATCACCAAGTGCTCAATTTCCTTTAATACAAATAAGAAAATACAGTTCCCATTATTCCTAAACTCAAGAACTAAACTCTGACCTTATTAAATCAGTAGAGCAACATAATGGTGTGTTGGTGGGAGACAGGCGCTCTTGAAGTACTAGACTCTGAAAGAAACAATAAGCGCACAACTTCAGGTTCATATGCATTCTGAGCAAGGTATTGCTGTGGATCAATACCCGCCACGTTTAAGATGGCTATCCAAAGCACATACATCAATACAATAAAATGCCTAGTGCTACTGAGGCGGGATTTGCAGCTTTTCTCTTGTCATCTATATTCTTTCAAGGACTGATAAGATCTTAACAGGGACTGTGCTGTCCCTAAGCTTCTCTGCACTGCTGCTATTTTTTTTCCTAATTGTAGCCTCCAGCGTAAGAGGAATATAGTAACATTTTCTTGTGGGTACATTATTTATCCCACCTTGATGTACTTTGCTGCATGATACTATGTAGTCTTATAACAAGTTCTCCATCTCAGAGTCTATCAGACCATTTCCTCCTTGCAACACCTTGCACAAAGCCTCGGCTTAGTACACCTGGCTTCATCAGCCATTTGGGGCCCATGGACAAACTGCAGCAACTCTTGAATGCCCCGCACCACGGTCAAGCACATGCTGCATCCTATTCTTTGGACTACAATAGGATGCTTCAAGCTTAGTTCGATTGTGGGGAGAGGACAGCGTGGAGATGCCTGTGAGCACCATGTTGGCAACCCCTGCAGTACTCCCTGCCCCAAGCTCCCTTGTAATCTTATGTAGGACTCAGCTTGTTTGTTACCCTACCAACACGGTTCATAAAGTCCTCATGGCAACTCTGTAAGGTGAATATTTACATTATTCGCACAGAAGGAGCATCTCCACCCCCATCGTTCTGCCCAGATACTGAGGTCCAGCGTAGAGGGCCTTCTGGCGGTTCCCTCACTGCGAGAAGCCAAGTCACAGGGAACCAGGCAGAGGGCCTTCTCGGTAGTGGCACCCGCCCTGTAGAACACACTCCCACCAGATGTCAAAGAGAAAAACAACTACCAGACTTTTAGAAGACATCTGAAGGCAGCCCTGTTTAGGGAAGCTTTTAAAGTTTGATGTTTTATTGTATTTTTAATATTTTGTTGGAAGCTGCCCCAAGTGGCTGGGGAAACCCAGCCAGATGGGCGGGGTATAAATAATAATTTATTTATTTATTTATTTATTTATTATTATTATTATTATTATGTTTAGATCTCTCTCTCGTGTGTGTAACATCACACACTATCTTGTGTGTGTGACATCAGGGACCCCTTCTGAATCAAAGTAACACACTTCTCAGTTTGTTAGGTGCTAAGGAGTTGCACAACTGCAGTGCTTGAGTGCCAACAGGATCTTTTCAAGGGAGATGGGTGGGGAGAAATCAAGACGAGCTAGACACACCCCTGTGACCTCATTGGCCACGCTCCCATGGCTCCTCAGCAGTCCTGCCACGTGGAATGAGCCCCGACCACCATGGCAGATGTCACTGGCACTCAGGTAGAAATAATATCTGAAAGCTCATCTTCCTTGTTGTGCAAGCCATGCCAAATATTCAGGGTTTGCTGCAAGTTTGCTTTTGCTTTAGTTTCTTCATCACTCTCCTTCCCTGTCGAATCTCATTATCTCTGCTGAAAGTAGGAGCTCGTGTACATATATTTAGAATATATGGGGGTGTAAGTAGTTTCAGATATTAATAGACATCTAAGGTCCGCACAGAACTGTTATGTTATCATTGTTCCAGCAAAGTCTCCTTCCTCTAATTTTGTACTCTGTGCAGTAATGGCTACATGATGCTTTCTAACTTCAAAGAAACCTGGTTTTCATAAAATTCACTAAAATTCATAGACACAAGGCTTTGAATTAATGGTCCTCATTTGTAAGATAAAAAGATTCTGTGATAAAATTGGGAGAAACTATTGTAGGTGGGTGTTATTTGGATATATTTATACTGTTTGGTCAAAAAGCAATATAATGACACCTTTCTTATATTCACAAAACGGGGGGAAATGAAAAACCCTTATTTGTTTACATTCTAACCCACCATATTAATGCAGCTACAGTAGTGGGAGTAGCGATCTTTTATAATGGGCTTTAAAATTGCATCTGAGCGGAAAGAAATATATTTCCCCAAATATATATAGCGGAACTGAAAAGTATGATTGTTTTCAGGGATAAGTTTGAAGGGGCAAAAATATTTGCCCATTCAGAGGGAAGAAAATGCTTCCTGAATTTGCCCTCAGTTAGGGATGGTGGATAAATTCAACTCACATTTAACAGGTGGGCTTTTCTAATTTGCAGTTTTTGAAACAATGCTGAAATTGCAGCAAAGCCATCTTTCAAAAATGCAATTCTCTAAATTTTGTAATGCAGTACTCCTGCAGTACTATAGGAAGTAGTATGGTGTCAGTATGGTGTCAGTGCTGTACCAGAGAGATCTAGGGTTCAAATCCCCACTCAGCAAGGAAGGTCCCTGGATAACTTGAGACAATTCCTCTCTCTCTCAGCCAAACCTTCATCACTTTGCTCTTGCAGCGATAAAACGGGCTTAGAGGAACCATGTACAGTGGAACATCAGTTGTCGAACGCTTCAGAACCCAAACAATTCAGAACCCGAACAGCAGCAACCCAGAAGGGAATGCTCCGATTATCGAACGTGCCTCAGAAGTCAAATGGCTTCTGAGATGCGTTTCTCCATTTTTTCAATGGATTTTGCCAACCGGCAATTGCGCCTCGATTGTCAAACGTTTCAGAAGTTGAACAGTCTTCTGGAATGGATTATGTTTGACAACCAAGGTTCCACTGTATATGACCCCAAGTTACTTGTAAGAATGGGTGGAGGAAAGGTGGGATAAAAATGCATAAAGATATATAAACAAAAGTAATGGTTTGATCTGTCCAAAGCATCCAACAGTCTATCTGTCTCTTGGTTCTTCTCATAATAATCCTATGAAATGTTTCACTATTCTTCCCCGTTTGAACAACTGTGAAGAAGAGCAAGAGCAGTTACAGTAAAACATTTACACCACCAAAAATTCCAGCAGCAATTATTCAGTAAGTGTTATTATTATTTTCCTGGCATTTATCTGGAATGCTCTCCCCAGGGAGAATGACCTGGCACCTCCATTACATGTATTTATGTGCCAGCCAAATACATTCCTCTTTACTGAGGCCTTTGTAGTATATGAAATAATATGTGGCCTGTTAAAGCTGTGGGACAAAGAAAATTGTTGTTGTTGTTATTGTTGTTGTTATCTTTGGCTCCCAACAGAATATTAAAAAACGATAAAACAGCAAACATTAAAAACTTCCTCTACACACGGCTGCCTTCAGATGTCTAAAAGTCAGGTAGTTGTTTATTTCCTTGACAACTGTTGGGAGGGTGTTCCACAGGGCGGGCGTCACTACCGAGAAGGCCCTCTGCCTGGTTCCCTGTAACCTTGCTTCTCACAGTGAGGGAACCGCCAGAAGGCCCTCGGAGCTGGAACTCAGTGTCTGGGCAGAATGATGGGGGTGGAGATGCTCCTTCAGGTATACTGGGCCGAGGCCATTTAGGGCTTTAAAGGTCAGTACCAACACTTTGAATTGTGCTTGGAAACGTGCTGGGAGCCAATGTAGGTCTTATGATTATCTTATTATTGTTCTGTCTATGCTTTTATTATTTTTTATTATTATTGATGCTCCCCGTAAAATGTGTTCTTAATGGGGTCATTTGATAAAGGGTGGTATATAGATCAAACAAATAATTAGTAGTAGTAGTAGCAGTAAATCAGTATGTTGATAGCACCTCACTGCTTTGAATCTTTGCTCAATCATATCAAATAGCCCCATGTTCCCATTGTACTGGAGTGGAATATAAGCTGCACATACTTTTAAAGGGGGCGGAGGGAGGAGAGAGAGAGAGAGGGAGGTGGGAAGAGAACAGCTAAAGGGGATTGCGGCTAATCACTGTAAACCCACAGTCATTTTCATTGCACATTATTTTCTGTGACCTGATTATGCCAAGTAAAACCAATCCACTCAGCCATGCTATGTGTTTTTAATAAACCAGCAACCTTATAAATTGTAACAAGCCAGTGCCTTATTCACAGAATTACCAATGCCTGTCAGAATTTATTGGGATCCCAAGCTCGTAAGAATTTAATCTTACTGAAAAATGCATGCGAAAGATGAACACGAAGCGACAAATTCTGAAGGGTGTTTTCTAGTGTGTTGAGCAATCTAGACAGGAAGTTGATAGTGTAGCAAAAGCGAGATTCTGACCAGTTGTAAAGAGTACAGCACTCCTGAAGTCAAGGAACTGGGCCACGTGATACCAAATTTCTGGGCACCTTCCTGGGAGTAACAAAGGTAGTTGGGTTGAAATGCATTGAAGAACAGATTACAGTGATGGCAGCCAGGAGTGCCATTTAACAATATTTAACATCTTTATTCTGTTGAGAAATACAACTTTCAAATGGTTACATTTAGAAATCAGTGGCTATTGACTTCTGAAATACTGTGCAACTATGTACAGTGGTACCTCAGATTACATATGCTTCAGGTTATAGACTCCGCTAACCCAGAAATAGTGCTTCAGGTTAAGAACTTTGCTTCAGGATGAGAACAGAAATCGTGCTCTGGCAGTGTGGCGGCAGCAGGAAGCCCCATTAGCCAAAGTGGTGCTTCAGGTTAAGAACAGTTTCAGGTTAAGAATGGACCTCCGGAACGAATTAAGTACTTAACCTGAGGTACCACTGTGTGATGCCAACACAAAAGTTTAAAAACAGATACCTTGATATGTGAAAAAGAGGCAAATGGTAGACAAATTCCTGTTCACAATAAGCACCGAGGTATGACCAAAAAACCCCCAAATGTGCTTTGACCAAATGCTTGGCCAGCATCACTCAGCTGGCATTGAGTCTCCTTCTTCTGCCTATTCAGAATGCAGTCAATCAGAAGTGCCTCTGGAAGCTGCCACCGGAAAGTTCCAAAACAGGGCTTTCTATGGGCAGGGAGGCAGTGGGGCTGAGCTGAGATGGCCTGGGATCCATTGGTCCTATTTGATGTAGGCCATAGCCATGGTGTGGTTTACCCTTAGATAGAGGGTATCCTTAGATAGAGGGTATCTGCCTCCAGCAGAGGGGCTGGAGGCAATTAAACAGCTTCACCCTATGCCTATGTCAAACCCTTCACATCTGTAACCAATAAAGTTGTGGCCTAACTCTATATACTGCTATCTTGTCTGGCTATTTCATTACATAGGGAATGACTGGGTCACAGGGCCTTCTTATCCAAGTGACATAATGTCTATTCCTGACCCCAGTCCTGATTTTATATATTCAGAATCTAAGTGCCAACTGTATACCAATCTGAAGTCCTCACAGCTATGAAGAAAGAGGGATGCAATTTTTGCATGCATATATATATACAGTGGTGCCCCGCAAGACGAATGCCTCGCAAGACGAAAAACTCGCCAGATGAAAGGGTTTTCCGGTTTTTGAGCTGCTTCGCAAGACGAATTTCCCTATGGGCTTGCTTCGCAAGACGAAAATGTCTTGCGTTTTTTGCAAGTTTGTTTCCTTTTTCTTAACACCCTTAATACAGTTGCGACTTGACTTCGAGGAGCAACTCATAGAACGCGGTGTGGTAGCCTTTTTTGAGGTTTTTGGCAATTTTTGAAGCTTTTCCAAAACTTTTCCGACACCGTGCTTCGCAAGACAAAAAATTCGCTAGACGAAAAAACTCACAGAACGAATTAACACAGCGATTTCTCCAAAGCAGCTCTTTATTTTGTAAGCTGGAACAGAACTGAACAGCAAACACCTCAGCCGGCCTGCTTTTATAGGCAGCCGGCTGTCGACATTGTAGCAACAACAACCCAGGGTTTCCCGCCTAAAATAACTGACGTGGACCTGAGTGAAAACTATCTACAGTATCCCCCTGCTGGCCCAGGGTGAGAACTTCAGTATATATATATATATAATCATGGAAGCCATCGAGATAGAGAAACACCCTCACAACATGAACAAGCGTGACGACACGTCCCGCCTGCCAGACATCTGGAAATTAGCCCTCCCCACAAAAACCGACACCAGAACCAGAGGCACACAGAACGCCATCTCCAATCAACCACACCAGACCCAAACCCAGACCCTCTCCACAGATAAATTACAGACACCATCCAGTAGCCAAACCATAGTGGCACCTCCGGATGCTGCACCCCCCTGCAATCCCTACACAGATCTGGCTGGCACAGGGCACAAAACCACAGCTCGCCCATATACACGAAGCCAAGCCAGAGCACAACTAAGTGCAGTACAGCCATCTTCTCAGAAAAACTCTTCACAAGCTCAAGAGGTCAAGACACGAAAGCTTTAGCAACTAATCCACACCTAATGACCCTCCTAAGTGGTACTCAGAATATCACTCAAGAAATCACTCAAGATATCCCTCAAGTAATTAAGGAACAAAAGAAGAAAAGACACACTAACCTGGGAACTTCCTCTCTGCCCAGAACGTTGGAGGCTATACACCACACCCCCTCAACAGTATTTATAGGAACTCAAACACTGAGATCCTGCTCTGTTCTAGTAACAAGAAGCCGAAAGCACCAGCCTGAAGATGACGAGTGAGACCTCGTCGAAACGTCGCCTAGACACCCCAACTCTTACACGGGAAGACACCCGAAGATACCAAAACCTGCATATATATATATATATATATATATATATATATATATATATATATATGACATTGCTTTAGCACAGACATTTCTGCCCTTGTTTATGCCTGGAGAGAGTTGCCTTGATATGAATGTCTGTCAACAGTCACTTAATTTATGGCCACGATTGCTTTGAAGTTAGCTCCCGGTATTTGCAACCATTTGTTCGCTGTCATTTGCATCTGACCTCAAGGAGAGTTTCCTCCTGTTCACTTTGCCCCGCAGTCCCGATCTGTAGTCACCGCTTGTGGCAAGATTTCTCCTCTGCACAGAAATGGCTTCCTCTCCCATCAAGGTCTTCATTACTTAACCACCAGCAATGTAATCTCTTTCTCCATTTTTTACTAATTACACTCAATGGCATCGAGCTCAACCTGGCTCTTACGCCTTGTATGCCTGGCCTTATCCACCACCCTGCCCCATTGCAGTCTCCAAGTCTTTTCAGACAATCAAATAAAGCGCTTTCTGTTAAGGTGCAGCCAGCAGGGATTAGGCGTGTGTGTGTGTGTGTTTACATTTTTATCCCACCTTTCTTCCAACAAGCTCAGAGCAATAGTTCTCCTCTCTCTTTATTTTATTTTCTTATCCCCACAAAAGCATATCAACAACATTAAAAATGCCAAATAAATTAGGGCTGGTTTTACAAAAAGAAAAACTTCTGCTTGTGTTTGCTTATAAACCTCTGCATTATTGCACCCTCGCAGAATATGACCACAAAAGAAACCAGTCTAGACGGGCCCCAAGTCTCTCAGCAAGGTGATATCTGGATTCTTATTTACAATCCAGCTTGTATCTGGGTCATTTGCCCCTATTCTCCACTCCAGTTACACTCCTGAAAGGGGGAGATTTCTACTCCAGCCCTGGGGGGGGGGGACAGAACCTTAAAGGTACTATTTTTCAAATCAGGTGGACCAATTTCCTATCCACTCAGACAGATTTTCTTTTAATCTGCCAGCTTTCCTCATGGTCTCATGTTCACAGCTTTTCATTTAACCGTCTTTTAAGTTTCTCTTTCTTCTTAACGGCAAGGAATGAGGAGAAAGGCTCTCTTTTTATCCTTAAGACTGCTGGGTTTCCGGAATTGTTTAATTGCCTCTGTCAATCCAAGCTGTCCTCGTTTTCATTTTCTGGCAAGATCTATGAGAAACTATGCTGGGGTGGAGTGTGGGAAATGGACTAATATCAATATGAGTGAATGATGGTGTGACATGGGATGCAATAGGTAGGCAAACTAAGGCCCGGGGACCGGATCCGGCCCAATTGCCTTCTAAATCCGGCCCACAGACGGTCCAGGAACCAGCGTGTTTTTACATTTTCTAAAATATAGTCCGGCCCCCAACAAGGTCTGAGGGACAGTGGACTGGCCCCCTGCTGAAAAAGTTTGCTGACCCCTGCAATAGACAATAATCAGTGTAGACAATACTGAGGAAGATGGACCAATGGTATGACTCAGTGTCAGGCAACTTCCTGTGAGTCCCATGATCATATAGGCACTTCTCACTCCCATTCACTCAGCCAGCCATGAGTGTTATACTTTTCCAGTTCCTCCACAATCCAACAGCTCTAGCAGGAAGGTCACTGCTAGCCAGTAATGCAGCGGAAAGGAAACACAGCAGACTTTTTGCAGAGCAGAGCGCATGACATGCTCTGCTGAAGGAGCAACACAACCAATATATCCTCCTTTCCTTTGTTGTGGTTCCTACTTCAAGACAACATTTCTTCTACATCAGTGTCTGCTTGGGGATGTGTGTGGACTATATTACTTTTAAAGTCCCTTCCAGCTTTATGATTCTTGAATACTTAACTTCTAAGCACCTCTGCTGAACCCAGAAGAAAACTCAAGCAATTCTGTCATGGATGCTTTAGTTGAGATGCCTGCGTTGCAGAAGGTTGGACGAGATGCCCCTCAGGGTCCCTTCCAACTCTACAACTCTATGGTTCTGTGATACCAAGAAGGTTTTAACATGGCACCCCAAAGAGACAAAATAGGTAGTGATGTACCAGACACAGGTGCCAGAAAAAAGGACAAGCCATTGGCATATACAGTGATACCTCAGGTTAAGAACTTAATTCGTTCTGGAGGTCCGTTCTTAACCTGAAACTGTTCTTAACCCGAGGTACTATTTCTGGGTTAGTGGAGTCTGTAACTTGAAGCGTCTGTAACCCGAGGTACCACTGTACAGCGATGTGTCTGGCCAAGTGATCAAAACAAAGAGTTTCTAAGTTGTCCACAGTGTGAGCTGATATGCATACTTTTTCAGAAGTTTCACTGGGTTCGGTGAAACTTATTCCTGGCTAAGTCTGTAGCGGTTGCAGCCTTCACATTTTTAAGTAGCCATCCCGCTGATGTTGATCACCTCTAATTTCACCCATGCGAACTGCCCCGTGAGGCAGAGCCATCTGCATTAGCGGGGATAGGATTTTGATAAGAAGCAGCTCCAGGAGTGGATTAAAACGGAGCATTTCAGATTATGTCTGCTAACACGCTGTTCAAAAGTTGCTTTGCTGCGCCTTCTTTTCTTAAGCACTTCTAAAGATTCCCCCCATTATTTAATAATTCAGATTATAGCACAATGAATTGATTGGCGGTGTTCAAAATAATTATAAGCCACCATTAAAGGAAATTGCATATAAATTTAAGGCCCTGGCAAGAGATGCAGCTTGCTCAACAGGAAGAATTAATTTGATTAAAATGGTTACATCACTAGAATGTTTGGCATCTCCAGATAAGGAATACTGTCATTCTTATTTTTTTGCTGTCTGCAGAATTTTTTTAATGAAAGGGTTGATTGCAAGCCAGTGCAGATTTATATATAGAGGGAAGCAGCATCCAAACATCACCGTTTGTGCACCTAAGTGCTTTCAGAAGCAGGACATCAATAAAAGCTTATAGCATGTTTGAATATACCTCCGGAATGGAGACCAAGGAATTATATTAAAAAAAAACAACTTGCAAAACTACAAGGCTGACCTGCTGGCATCAGAATTAACAAAAATGACAAAAAGCAGAAGGCTCCAACTCTTGGAATCAAAACACGTGGCAGCTGGGTGGAGCGTAGAATGCAGTCTGCGTCCAAAGTCCAGGGTTCAAGCTCACTAGTTTTGGCAGGTCAGCATTAGAGCCCAGTGGGACCCAATAAATAGCTGAACTAGGCTGAACAATTGAGGCTTTTGAATTATGGTGCTGGAGGAGACTCTTGAGAGTCCCATGGACTGCAAGAAGATCAAACCTCTCCATTCTGAAGGAAATCAGCTGAGGCTCTAATACTTTGGCCACCTCAGGAGAAGAGAAGACTCCCTGCAAAAGACTGTGATGCTGGGAAAGATTGAGGGCACAAGGAGAAGGGGACGACAGAGGACAAGATGGTTGGATAGTGTTCTTGAAGCTACGAACATGAGTTTGACCAAAGTGGAAGACAGGAGTGCCTGGCATGCTCTGGTCCATGGGGTCACAAAGAGTCGGACACGACTAAACAACAAGGCCTTGAAAGTCAAATTTAAACTATGCTGTTTATTGAAGCTGTGTATTCTTGCACAGTTCTAAATTCTTGTTTTATTTATCGTTCCTATTTTACTTCATTGATTTGTTTTGTAAACTACCCTGGGATTCATGAGAATGAAGGGGTGGGTTAGATGGATGGAGGCAGAATTTAAGTCCACACTTAAAAGCATACTCTCTAAATCTTGACTTTCTAAAACACACAATCCTTTGAAATTCAGCACTTTGCTCATTTGCTGGTTGCTCCAGTCCAGCTGCATGGCTCTCACAAACCATTATTGAGTTCCTCTACCAATAACTGAGGAACTTTCACCACTTTGGAACTAAACAAAGTTTTACGAATGTGCAGCCTTTCTGACTGATGTATAGAAAAGCACATGAACCTGGTATTTGGAGAGTTTGTAAGTAAATCATTTTTAACTTATTAAATGTGTAGTTTTTTTATATACTGGGGAAAGACGGGACTGTATTGGAACTCCGTTGAAAGGACATATTTTAAAGGTCTGACAGCCTATATTTCCACTCTTTACTTTGCTGCATATTTTGTGATTTTAAATCTCTGCTGAAGTCCTCTCACCAAAGAGTACTTATCCCAAACTTGGATCTTGGCATCCATGGAATTCTCCTTTCTTTGTTATTTTTTTTCTGCAACCAACAAAAATACCTTACAAAAGTACATTATATTAGGAGAAACTGCTTTTGTAAAAAATGTGTATATTAGGGGAAATTTGCACAAACTGATGTGGAAATATGGACAGCCAAAGACAAAAAGAAAAAGAAGAGAGAAACCAAAACTGATAGATTTGCCTATCCCTAGTTAGACGTGCAAGAAATAAATACATAGGACCGTATTTAAATAGCATATCCCATCAGCACAAGGATTTCTGCTTGCACAACTTTCCTTCCTCCCCTCCTGCTGCACGCTATGCCCTCCCCAAATCTCCTCTAGAGGGTTGAGAGAACCCCTAGAATAGATTTAGGGGGACAGAGGGGGACAAGAGGAGAGAACATTTGATTGCGTCTCGAGGCCCCAAGACCCACCCCCAAAATAAATACACACGGACTCTTATATTAGTTTTTTGGGCAAATTTTGGCCACAACTTTATTGAAATACAATCACGTGAGCTGTATTGGCTTAGGCATTGACTCCCGACTATAGCTGGCTCCACCTCTCTGGGTGATAGTCCAATGGGGTAAACCAAACGAGGGAGCAAGATCGATGAGGACCAACCGAAGCTCACCCCGGGGTTCCTATGGTCCTGGCATGGCCCTAGCCCCTCAAGCAGGCTTTGGACGAGATTCAGGACCCCCAGATTCCATTACCAGAATACCCAGTTCCTGGAGGGGCAGGTGATGGCCGCACCTCCCCTCCCCACAATCCAAATGAGCCAATGCCTAACTGCCACCTTACAAGTTGTGACGATTTGCTAAGGGGTAGGCGAAAACCAAATGGCTAAAGCCAATCTGCCAAATGGAAAAATTCCTACCCAGCCCCTGTTCCAAAACAGGCGACCCAAACCAAAGCAAAGCCAAGCCACTCCACCTAAACTAGGGAGGGTGGGTGGGTGTTCAACAGTGCAAAGCAAGTGCCCCTCCTTGTGTCACACTGCCGTTTTTAAAGCCCCTGGGATCACGCCGCCCACTGGCTATTGGCTATAATCACCTGATCTTGCTTTTCCCCCCCCCCAATTTTAACCCTGTCAGGTGACCTCTTGGGTCCCGTGCGCAACCAGGACCCTCTGTTATGAGGATCCCATTTGCAGAAGCAGAAATCCTTGCTCTGATGACATGTTCATGCAGTGCTACATTGGCTGCAACCCATTGCCACAAAGCATGTTTCGGCACAAAATACCCTTTTCTGCTTTGAATTTGACTTTCACCACCCATTTCTTCCAGTTCCCTTAACTTTACAACAAAGACAGCTGTTAACAATTTATCCATACTAAATCTTGACATTTCGGGCTTTCACTTACGGGTACTTAATCCATTATTGCTAAAAAGAGGTTTCTGTCTGCCCAAGTTTATCGTTCATATCTTAGAAACCTCTGCCCGCAAGTCTCAGGTCATCTGTATATATCATTTCCATAGCAGTATGCAGAATGGCTCGAATGGCACTCCAAATATAAATGAGTTTAATGCATCATAAAAACCTTCACATTGAACAAGGTGATCAAAGTAGAGGATGCATAATTAAATGGCAAGGAGCCAAAAGAATGTTAATTGTGCCATAGCCCAGCTCTTCACTTTGCACATGACTTATTTGTACTGATCTAAATAGTTTAAAGTGACACATCCCCCCCACCCCAAGGATGCACTTGACAATCACAGCTTAAAATCAAACCACATAGAAGTTTAGCAGATATAGACCAGAATTTAAAGAGGAGGCACATGCACATGTAACTGTGATGTATGGACCTTGAAGTGAAGAGAGCTGTGGTATTTTGATTTGCACATGCTCAGTGAGGTGTTTTGTTTTGACTTCATATTGTGCAGAGATCAGGCCTACCTGTGGAAACAATCTGAATTTTAAAACTTGAACAGCTTGGTTGTTAAATATTTGTAAATTATGAGGGGCCTGATAATATTTATCTTGTGACTGGGCACATTCTGCCAAGTGTTTTTTTAATTGTTGCAGTTTCCTTTTCTCTCTCTGCCATCTTGTGCTGTTTCTTTAATGTTTCCTTCCTCAACCAGGTGCTGGGGCTCAGTGGCGTAGCGGGGGGGTGCAGGGGGGGCGGCCGCACCGGGCGCAACATCTGGGGGTTAGGGTTAGGGGCGCAAATCCACGGGTTAGGGGGCGCAAATCCACGGGTTAGGGGGCGCAAATTACCTGCCTTGCCCCGGGTGCTGAAAACCCACGCTACGCCACTGCTGGGGCTAATGGGAGTTGTAGTTCACAGCATCTGGAGGACACTTACTGTAGTTGGGGAAGACTGATTTATGGAATAAGGGGGAGTTATGCCTTGGCACCTCTTGTATTGTCCTTTTGGTGCCAGGGAAAAGAGCTTTTTGTTTTGCTCAGTTTTCCAGATGTGCTTTTAATCCTGCTGATTTTCTCATGTTGTTTTTTAAAATCTTATTTATTAATTTTTCACAAAGGGGGGATTTTTTTTTTACAAATTTTAACATAAACCATAAGTTACTTTATCAATTGACTTCCCGTCCTCCCCTTCCATGGTTTCCATATTTACCCTTGAATGCTGCATATTTTACCCATACTGCTTCTCATGCCTTCACACTGGCCAGACTAAATATGTTACCCTCGGCTGTTCTTGAGGGTAGATATCAAGGAACTTCATTTGAGAACCGGCTCTGCCCCTGTGGAGCTGGCTGCGTGGAGACTGTGTCACACGTCCTCTTGTCTTGCTCCCTATATAAAGATCTCAGGGACGAGACCATCGCGCCGCTCCTGTCTGCCATCCCGGGCCACTCTTGCGAAGCCAAGCTGTTCTCACTCCTGGCCGACCAGAACGGCTCGACAACAGAGAAGGTTGCCAAATTTGTCGAGAGAGCAATGAGATTGAGAGCTGCTACCTGAGTGACATTAGCGTCGTCGCCCAGATTCCTCTCCTAGGATCTTACTATTATTATCGTTATGTTTTGCTACTATTATTTTGTCGTCCCCTAAAATGTATTTTATATAATTGACTTTTTAGTTTTATTCTTTGTGTGTCGTATTGTTATTTTATTGCTATGGCCGATGGCTGATGCAAATAAAGATTCTTATCTATCTATCTTCTCATGCTGTTTTTATGGTTTTGTTGGTTTTCAGCTTATTCTTTATTTTTTTATTTTTTTGCATTTTAATTGTATTCTTTTTGTAAACTGCCCTGGGAATATTATTGAAGGGTTATATAAAGTGTGTGTGTGTGTGTGTGTGTGTGTGTGTGTGTGTCTGTCTGTGTGTCTGTGTGTCTGTGTGTCTGTGTGTCTGTGTGTGTATACATATATAATAAATATTGTGTACTTCTGGTGTGTACTCTTACAAGAGTTCCTGTATTACAATGATTGTTATGATAAATGTGAATACCTTTTAAAATGGCCTCAACCCTGCTTCTGCACATGTGTTTCTAGCTTGAATTCTGGGGAGCAATAAGAGATTTTATAAGTACACAAAGTGGTTCGGTGAGGACTATGACACTGCACTGCCTGAGGCAAAGGACTAGATTGTACCCCGACATACACAATCACATGTACAAAAGCTGACCTGACCGGCTATTGAATCTTACTTCAACAGTGGTGAGGGGGACAGGATTCTCCATTGCACCCACAGGAAGCTTAGGGGTGTGGGGAGTCAGCCACTTGTCACAAACAATACTCCAACACTCTGCTGCTCCCAGCATCTCCCATTGGAGACATCCACCTCAACTTGTCTAATGGTAGGGCTGGCCCTGAACCCTCTTTGGGTTGCCAGTTTCCCCTTCCCATATGGAATGGAGGCAGGATGATTGGAGACCTGGAAAAATCTGAAATTGCGTTCTTGGCAATATTGAGTTTCTGCCATGTATTTGTGGTTTGGAACAAAGCTCCATAAAGGAGGAAGAGCACTGAAGACATTGTATAATCTTCTGACTATTGCTGCAGATGTGAGTGTGCTATATTCCTTATGTGCTATGGTTGACTCCTTGAGAATAAATTAGAATGCAAGACTCCTGTGTGATGGGAACATCCATCAATAGAGAGCTGAAGAACAGTTAAAAGTGGTACCCAATCCCGCCTCTATAAATGAAAGGTACCCCCTAGCTAGCAAACATCCTGAAGAGCACTGATGCCATGGGTGATTCACTGTCATTAAAAAAACCCAGGGCTGTATATCTGGTGAAGATTTTATAAATTGATTATCTGTCATTTTAAAGGGGGAAAAACATTTTGTTTGTTAAACTTATTAGAACACCCAGAGCGACTAACAATTTCAAACCATAATATAATTGCAATATTCCTCCCCAACCCTTAATATTATTATAAGTTCAGGTACCCTTTTTTAATTGGTAGCATTGAGCCAAACATTTCTCAGCATCACCCATTAAAACAAGGAAGTGAGGAAATATTTTTCCTGGGATCTTGAATGTGAGAAATCAAAAATCCTGGCTTCTCGTATTATTCTTTATTGCAGTCATACACTTGGGGGGGGCAGGCAGACTGTCTCCTTAATTCTCAGGTAGAACATGATCCATCAGGATGAGGACCCTCATGCACACTGCCCAGGCTTGCGCCCCAGGGGGGTCACTTTGGTGCTGCTAAAACAGTGGTCTGACTTCACCTCTGGAGGTGCACTCCATTGACTCTTGAGACAGATGGAAGCCAACAACAGCAGCCATTGATAGCCTTAGATAAAGGTAAAGGGACACCTGACCATTAGGTCCAGTTGTGGACGACTCTGGGGTTGCGGCGCTCATCTCGCTTTATTGGCCGAGGGAGCTGGCGTACAGCTTCCGGATCATGTGGCCAGCATGACGAAGCCACTTCTGGCAAACCAGAGCAGCACACGGAAACACCGTTTACCTTCCCACTGGAGCGGTACCTATTTATCTACTTGCACTTTGACGTGCTTTCGAACTGCTAGGTTGGCAGGAGCAGGGACTGAGCAACTGGAGCTCACCCCATTGCGGGGATTCGAACCGCTGACCTTCTGATCGGCAAGCCCTAGGCTCTGTGGTTTAACCCACAGTGCCACCCGTGTCCCTATTGATAGCCTTAGGCATCATGCTCTTTGGGCATTAGGCTGCAATCCTAACTATGTCTACGGAGATGTGAGTTTTTGATGGGGATTTCTCCTAGGAAACTGGGTTTAGAATAGCAATAGTTATGGTATGATCTGCTGTGGTCCTCAGTGATGCTAAATGACCGCATCTTTGGACAGCTAGCAGATGACATAATAAACAGCAAAGTCTCATTAGCTGCTGAAATCATATAAAAAGAGTAGGACATTATGCAGGACATTAATTTAGGTGTGTTTGTGTGTAAAACATTTATTCCATACAATTTTGGCACTTCTGTGACCTATATAGTCTGTTGCCTTGGGCAGGGAATGGGAGAACTGCCATTTAAAATGGCCAGTGTTATAAATTAAAACAGTCTACTCCCATTAGGTGTTGTCTGCTGTGCTCAGAAGCCCAGCTGAGTGGGTTGGAGACAACATTTGTGACAAAGCGCATCTGCCCAGCGAGGCCCCAGCTGATGGCTCTGCCAATAACCGGAGCCTAATTAATTCTGCTGAACCGTTAGGTGCCTCTTCATTTGCATTAAATTGAAATTAGGCTCTGAGAGGAATGCTGAGCTTTGCAAAGCAGAGTGCATCGTGAGGCATATAGGATGGAGGAAGAGAGATGAATAATATGCTTATTTGTCTTTGTTGAAAACCTTAAGGAGGGAAAACATGCATCAAACAGCGTAAGCTGTTTATTGTTACTTCATGGATGGTGGTGGTAGATAGAGGGGGCTGAGTTTCTCCTCAGGGAGAATGAATGAGGATGGATGTTGTTGTTGTTGTTGTTGTTGTTTAGTTGTCTAGTCGTGTCCGACTCTTTGTGACCCCATGGACCAGAGCACGCCAGGCACTCCTGTCTTCCACTGCCTCCCACAGTTTGGTCAAACTCATGCTGGTAGCTTCGAGAACACTATCCAACCATCTCGTCCTCTGTCGTCCCCTTCTCCTTGTGCCCTCCACCTTTCCCAACATCAGGGTCTTTTCCAGGGAGTCTTCTCTTCTCATGAGGTGGCCAAAGTATTGGAGCCTCAGCTTCAGGATCTGTCCTTCCAGTGAGCACTCAGGGCTGCTTTCCTTCAGAATGGATAGGTTTGATCTTCTTGCAGTCCATGGACTCTCAAGAGTCTCCTCCAGCATCATATTTCAAAAGCATCAATTCTTCAGCGATCAGCCTTCTTTATGGCCCAGCTCTCACTTCCATACCTCCAAGTCATTGAGGCCCTTAACTTTTTTGAAGCTGGGTCTCTGGCAGGTTCCCTATGTTGGCCAATCAAACGCCTCCCCTTTCCTGCTGATTGGCTCCTAGGGATGATAGAGAGCAAGCAAGTGAGGAGACCTGCAATGGAGGGAGAAGTGGAGGAGAGAGGAGTTTGGAGCAGGCGGAGATGAGGAAAAGTGGACAAGAAGGTTGGGGAGGAGAGGACTTGGGCTGCTGCTGCTGCTATCCCTCCTCGAATGATGCTGAAGACCTGTGCTACTTTTGCACTTTCCTTTGAGGAACACTGGCCTGGGAGGGGAAGGATGAGAGGGAGAGAGACTGAGAGAGCGGGGGCCAGAAACGTAACTAAATGTT
This sequence comes from Podarcis bocagei, assembly GCF_964188305.1. NCBI lineage: Eukaryota > Metazoa > Chordata > Lepidosauria > Squamata > Lacertidae > Podarcis > Podarcis bocagei. The sequence goes on from NC_138130.1 coordinate 85,453,150, forward strand.
CTCTTCTTGTACATCCTCTAGCTTGTTTGTTGTTTAAGAAAAAAGGAGGTGGAAGATGTGTGGTTTTGATCCAGTCCAAAGCCAGGAGCAGGGTTTTGGCCAAAAAGTAGGTGTGGCCACCCCACACACTAAAAAGCCGTGGAATTCAGTCGTAAGGTGATAAAATTCAACGTAAGATATACCGTATTTTTCGCCCTATAGGACGCACTTTTTCCCCTCCAAAAATGAAGGGGAAATGTGTGTGCGTCCTATGGGGCGAATGCAGGCTTTCGCTGAAGCCTGGAGAGCGAGAGGGGTCAGTGCGCACCGACCCCTCTCGCTCTCCAGGCTTCAGGAGATCCCCAGCGCCAGCGCCACAAGGTCGGGGGACAGAGGGAGGCGGAACGCCGCCATCCCGCTGTCTCCCGATGTGGTTTGGAGGCTGACGGCGGGGAGACCCCCCCCCGCCAGCCCCGCAAGCTCCGGGGACAGTGGGGAGGCGCAGCGCGTCTTCCCGCTGTCCCCGGACCTGATCTGAAGGCGGGCGGTGGGGAGAAGAGCGCTTCTCCCCGCTGCCGGCCTCGCAAGCTCCAGGGACAGCGGGGAGGCGCAGCGCGTCTCCCCGCTGTCCCCGGACCTGATCTGAAGGCGGGTGGCGGGGAGAAGAGCGCTTCTCCCTGCTGCCTGCCCCGCAAGCTCCGGGGACAGCTGGGAGGCACAGCGCGTCTCCCCGCTGTCCCCGGACCTGATCTCAAGGCGGGTGGCGGAGAGAAGAGCGCTTTTCCCCGCTGCCTGCCCCACAAGCTCCGGGGACAGCTGGTAGGCGCAGCGCATCTTCCCGCTGTCCCTGGACCTGATCTCAAGGCGGGCGGCGGGGAGAAGAGCGCTTTTCCCCGCTGCCTGCCCCACAAGCTCCGGGGACAGCGGGGAGGCGCAGCGCGTCTCCCCGCTGTCCCTGGACCTGATCTGAAGGCGGGCTGTGGGGAGAAGAGCGCTTCTCCCCGCTGCCGGCCCCACAAGCGCCTGGGGAAAAAAAATACCCCCCCTTTATTTCCCCCCAAAAAAACTTGATGCGTCCTATGGGCCGGTGCGTCCTATGGGGCGAAAAATACGGTAATAAAGCAGTAAAAAATACACTTAAAAGCAAAATGGATGTTTAATGTGATGGGGGGAAACACTTCCAAACTTGCTGCTCAACAAAAATTTTATTCGTCTCCAGCTTTGGTTCGCTCTTTGTTTTCACGCCTAGCACCACAGGATCCCCGTTGTAGAGGATGTATCATAATGTAAATAACAATAGTTCAAAGAGAACTAACCAGGGCACCGTAATAGATAGATCCAGTTAAATTCCTTGTCCTTTTAAGAATAGCTGGCTCATTAAGAGCCTCTTGCAGTCTTTGTCATCATGTTTGATTCAAATCAAATTAAGAGGCCGAACTTACAAGATCAAAGGTCCCCACTTTAGGACACAGGGCCGCCATTTCTGTTGTATCTCATTACACCACCACCCCCTCCCCATGTCATTTTTTATTAACTGGACACCATCCACAACTTACCGAAACGAGATGCAAATCAGTTTCGGAGCTGCCCCTGCAAACATTATTTTAGACTTTAACATCTATCCACATTTTCAAATGGCAAGCGTTCCCTTCTTCTATGCAAAATAAGATGCATCTATGTGAAAAATGACTACAAAATGTTGCTGAAAATGCAGTCTGCAGCTGCTCCCCACCCCACCCCCTTCCCATACTTCTGGTAGTATAAGATGATGCTTTTAAATGGCTTGCTGCCTTGTAAGCACAATCAAGTTGTAATGGGATTTATTTTTTTTAAGTTGCTTTGCAAAGGAAGGAAATGAAACAGCTCTCTTAAGTTTGGCATGGTCTCAAGCTTATTCGCCTGATAATAAGCCCTACCATACTCAACAGGACTTCTGAGTAAGGATGGGCAAATCTGCCCATTTCAGTTCCTTGTTTTTCCAAAGGAAGGAAAGTTTTGCTGATCTTATCTGCGTGTTTAATGTTGATGGTTTTCAGTAGATTTGGTTTTAATTGTTTTGTGGATTGTAGCTGTGTTTTTTATCTGTAGTTTTATTTGTTCGTGAGCTCTCTGATTAAGTGCCTTAAGTGCTGTAAGTGGTTGATTAAGCAGTTAGTGAACTCTTTGATTAAGTGGTTTATAACTCTCCTGAATTACGTACAATATAAGCCATGGTACGGTACCCATTTTATTAGTATCATAGAATAGTGAGAGAGCCAGGGGGGGTGTAGGCAGACTTCAACAGGAGGGGAGCTGGAGTCAGCCCAGATCAGTCATGAAGTTCACTGGTCAACTTTGGCCTAGTCTCTTTCTAAGCCTTGTCCACCTGAGAAAGGGGTCATGCACCAAGACAGACTTCTCTCTTAAGTTCTCAGGTTCTCAGGCTCATTTCCTATCTGCTATTAAAAAGTAAACAGCAGTTACTAGGAATGATGTATTAAAGAAATCAAATGCCCTACTATATTTGTATGCTTGAGGCAGAAATTGCTGCCGGGGCAGAATGTATGCAGTCTCTCTCATGTTATATTTAAAGAAGGTCACTTGTCATTGTGTGTTGTGTTGTTGTTTTTGTTTAAAAGAGTCTCTGTGCAAAGAATTATTATTATTATTATTATTATTATTATTATTATTATTATTATTATTATACTGCCCTATACCCGGAGGTCTCAGGGCGGTTCACAGAATAAAAAAAAATATAAAACCACAAAATACATAATAAAAATAAAAAACAACCCACTAGCCACCCCCTCACAAAAACCACGTTTTAAAAGGGCATAGTATGTAAATCAGATCAAATTGCGCCTCTGTGTGTAGTAGAGCAGAGCTGGGTGATGTCATGAAGAGGTGACAGCCTTGTTTAGGAGTAAGTTGTAATAAAGCACTTGGAAAAGTCAGAGTCTGCCTCAACTCTGATAGCAACACACTATGCTTCCAGTCCCAAGCAAATCGGGTTCCAGAAGTTTTGTTTATCATATTTTCTCGTCAATCGTATTGTGCAGACTGATGCAAAAGAGGACCAGGCTCCTGTACCTTTAGTTGTGTAGAAGAGACATTTTCTTTTCTGCGCAATAATTAAATGTGCAATAGCCTTTTCTTCTTTTGCATCTTGGCACTATAGTAAGCAGCAGAACTTTGTTTTGCTTCTTAGCTAAATCCTCATGTCGGCTAAAAGAAAGTATATCTTCCAACATCGTTTCAGATGAGCTGCGGTGAATAACATGGTCTTAAATGTTGCATTTGAAATCTGCCCAAAAGGTTATTTGTTTGCTTACAACATAAACTGTTCATCATGATGGTAATTTCCAAGTCAGAGGCAGAAATGCAAGCAAAGCTGATGGGAAGCAATAGCAAATGGCCAGCCTTATGCTTGCAGAAGGCACATTTCTGGTATATACTTAACAGCTTCCAAAGGAGCATTCAGTTTTGCTCTTGCTCCCTCTCTCTGGAGAATCAGACTGCAAGCCACAGCAATGTATAATTAAAGGATGGGAACTTAAGTGAATGGTAGTCAATTGTGGTTACATAATGAGATGCTCTTGTGTCACATGACATCACAATGAAACAAATGCTCTTGAAGTCTTAAGAGTACGTGCGAGGCCTCTGGGGAGACATTGATTTCTCTCTTTACCATTGCAGTATGTACACACTAGTAAGCCAGCCGTTTGAGGACGAATATGTTAATTGAGCACCAAGAAGAGTGGAAAGTAAAGGTGACACCGAGAGTTGGTGATTGATTATGTTCAGCATGCAGAGGGCTGAGAAAGTCTCAGGGCAGGTAAAACTGGTCTAAAAATCCAACATAAAAAAGAGCTAAAACAGACCGCAGTCACAGGACTAGGGTGTCCTGAGGGGGACCACTTTTTCCTCACTTTTGCTGCACGGATACTGTCTTTTCTCTTCTGGGCCCAATCCAAAGAGCTGCCCAAAGGGAGAAGGCAACTTCCTGGGTGTTTCCAAGCCCGATTCAAAGCGCTGGTACTGACCTCTAAAGCCATTAGTGGTTTGGGTTCATGTTATTATCTAAAGGGAAGCTACATTTTGGCCCCAGTGGTCAAAGTCATGTGCATGGCACAAAATGTCTATTTTAGGGTTGCAGTGGTGGACTTGGGGTTCTCTAAATTTCAGCGGTGTCTTGTGCAGCGCTAAAATTCGTTGCCTCCCGCCTCTTGCACTCCACTCTACAGCACTGTGGTGGCACCCAGTGCAGCCGGACAAGTCACGCTACACTAAAACCGCCTCTGGCGGTTGTCATATGTTAAAGAGCAGAAAAGGAGAAAGGACCACCAAATGGTGTGGACATGCTTCCACGCAGCCCCCTCCTCATCAATGGAGGGGGGGAAAGGAACGTATATCAGTCACTACTGCCTTACTGCACCTCTCTCCTGCTCCAGACAGAATGGAGTGTGGGTGTCTAATTCTGGCATCCAATGAAATGTGAGCAAGTTTAAGAGTGTGTGTTCCGTGGAGGAAAGGCCAAGTCAGTGCAAACTGGAAGTGAGCAGGAACAGGAGTCTCTTGTGCACTGTGGATTTCTGAGGGGTTTCTTTTTGTTTTTGTTTACTGAGACCTTGGCATCCCCTGAACTACACCCATTTGAACATGTCAGCAGTATGAAATTGTCTGAGCACTGAACCAGTACGGGTGGTGAAATGCACAAGAGACAGGAACTCCCTTGCAACAAGAGCAGTAGCAGACAGTGTGTTGGGGAGGTGGTGCTCCCCTGACCTCACAGTTGAGCCACTGCTGCTTACAGGGAAGTAGCAGGACAGGGGGGGAGGCTGCTGCCATTTATCATTTATTAAATTTATATACTGCCCTTCATCCGAGGATCACTGGGCAGTTTACGGTATAAAAATGCAAATATACATACCACAGTTTAAAAGGCCATAATCAGTTAAAGGCTTGTGAAATATACTTGGAGTCGAGAGTGGATTTCATGCTCTTTATTCAGCTCATAGTGGTGAGGAGGAATGGAAGTTCCCCCAGAATGTCTGCTTTATATACATTATTTACACAATGGGCCCCACGTGATTGGCTAATTCCGGGATTCACCTATAGGCCAATCGGGTTGCGGATTCACTTCCACCTGGAGCTGGATTGGGTGGCTCCTGTGGACCAATCAGACTGCTGCATTCTGAATCCTATTGTTCTAGGACCAATCAGACTGCTGCATTTTGGATCCTATTCAACTCAGTACATAACAGCCTGGTTGAAGAGGAACATGTTCGCCTGGTGCCCAAAGAGATGTAGTGAAGGCACCAGGTGAGTCTTCCCAGAGAGAGCACCCCACAAATGGGGAGCCACTGCAGAAAAGGCCCTTTCTCGTGTTGCCTCCCTCCGGTGTGGTGCAAGCACAGCGGCAGTGGCACAGGAAGGGCTCCGCTGGTGTGTTCGCACTGCACCAACCTCCCTGCCGCCTGGCCACCTTTTCTCCTGGCACACAGCAGCGTCTCAGCTGTTGGGGGTGAGGTCAGGCGAGTGCTGCTTCCCCACAATGCCGTCCACCCGTGCCCAAGAGCTGCAATTGGCTCCCTCTCTGTTTCCTTTCAGGAAGGCCCTGAAGATGTTTTTCTTTCAGGCTGCTATAAGTAGGAGTGGATTGTTCTTTTTCTTTTTAAACATGCGTTGCTTTCCAAAGGCTGCAAGTTAGGATTTTATAATGGGGTTGCTCAGTTGAGAGCAGATGGCTGTGCTGCTCCTTCTGTTTAATCATATGAATTGCGAATGTTGGTGTTTGTTTTTAAAAGTTCTCCCTTTATATTTGTAGGCCACTTTGGGGAAATATTTATATTTGGAAAGGCAGCGAGGGGGTGTCTTAAATAAATAAAATAAACAGGCTTCAGGATGAGTGGATGCTACTGCTTTCCCTCTTCGTTCTTGCTGGTACTCCCTTCCTTTGAACAGGCAGTGACAGCAAGAAGGAGAGCAGCTTATGCTAACACCTGCCTTTTCACGTGCATTTTACTCTCGTGTGTGCATTTTTGAGCGCATTACTTGGCTGGGAATTCAGAGGACTACAATTTTCAAAGGAGGATAGTGTTTCAGTTCTCAGATTGTTTTGGAAATTGAGAATTAGGCGAGTTTGCTTTTAACTGTGCACCAAATTGAATTTCTCCCCTACCCGCAGCAGCAAGTGAGTTTTTCATTATTCTTCCTCCGGCTGGAGGAGCACCATCGTTTCCTCTGAGGTGGATGGATTGATGGGACCTGCTCAGCATCTTCCGCCTGCCATTCCTCCTTGAGATTGGCAGCAGCACGACACACAGAGCTGCCACTCTTGAAATTATGTCCCTTTCCGCTGGAGAACTCCTGATATATTTTACGACTGCTTCTGCTGAGTTAGGGTCTGAGACTTTCCCAACACCTGACCAGAAAAGAAGTGAGCCTGCTCTGTTTTCTGACTGCCGGCCCAAACAACAGAACGGAAAGTTGCTAACATTTCAGGTTGCTTGCCAGAATTATAGGAGAGACCACAGCTCAGTGGCAGAGTGCATGTTTTGGATGCAGAAAATGCCAGGTTCGGTCTCTAGCTTATCCAGTTAAAAGGATATTCGGGAGCAAAAGAGCTCTCTCAGCCTCACACCTTGGAGAGATGCTGCCAGTCTGAGTGTTGTTGTTTAGTCATCTAGTCGTGTCCGACTCTTCGTGACTCCATGGACCAGAGCACGCCAGGCACTCCTGTCTTCCACTGCCTCCTGCAGTTTGGTCAAACTTATGCTGGTAGCTTCGAGAACACTGTCCAACCATCTCGTCCTCTGTCGTTCCCTTTGCCTTGTGCCCTCCATCTTTCCCAACATCAGGGTCTTTTCCAGGGACTCTTCTCTTCTCATGAGGTGGCCAAAGTATTGGAGCCTCAGCTTCACGATCTGTCCCTCCAGTGAGGACTCAGGGCTGATTTCCTTCAGAACGGATAGGTTTGTTCTAGGCGAGGCAAAATATGGCACTCCAGATGTTATCTTGTACTTGTTGGCATCTGTTTGTCTCAAGAGACAATGGAGTGCACCTCCCCAGGGCACAAGTCTGGGCAAGGTGTATGGAGGTCCTGGGCTGCCCAGACAAGATGGCCCCCCTCTTGGCCTTGCTGATGTGGTCTGAAGGAAAACAGAGCAAGTACATTTGGCACCAGCTTGGCTGCAGGAGTTGCTGGAAGGTGGCGTACAAGGCACCACCCAATTGCCTTAAGGATTTGTGTATGGTTTACTCCTTAGCCTTTCTTTCTCTTGAATATATCCCGCAAGGCAGTGGATGTTTAGGATCAGAGGTTTCCTTCTCCTAGATGGGTTACATCCCCAGGTTGATGAGCCCCATCTTCCCCTCACTTCCCTCTACAGTATATGCAGAAACCACCTTCTTGACCTTTGGGCCCACTATTGGTCTTGTCCGCTCAATCCACCAGAGCTTGTCCCTAGATCATTGAGGGTTTGAGACCCATTGGATACCCCCACTTCATTTAAATGGCCAGTCGAAGCTGTTCCCGGGGTGTGGCTGCTGTCACATGCTGACAGCTTCCAGGAGCCACAGATGAGAGGTAAGAACGGGGTGGAGGCCAAAAGTTGACCAACTACCCCAGAAGGAGGACAACGTGTCCCCCATCAGAGATACTGCCCATCCCCTAAATCCCCATATACCCCCTATGACCCATGGGCCACAGTTCAGAGAAAGAGTGTCCACTTTGCTTGCAGAATGTCCCGGGTTCAATCCGTGGCACTTCCAGGTAGGACTGGGAGAGTCCCCTGTTTGAAACTGTGGAATGACGTTGCCAGTCCTTGTGGAAAGTGTGGGGTGGGTGGACCAGTGGTCTGAGGTAATTTTCCTATATTCCTGTGCTTCCAGCTGCTGGGAAAGATGGGGGGAAGTGAAAAAGTATTGTACATAAACCACTTGGTACACAAAAGTGGTCTATAAATGGAAATAATAATGATAGCTATCCAGCTGAGGCTCCAGTACTTTGGCCACCTCATGAGAAGAGAAGACTCCCTGGAAAAGACCCTGATGTTGGGAAAGATGGAGGACACAAGGAGAAGGGGATGACAGAGGGCAAACTGTGGGAGGCAGTGGAAGACAGGAGTGCCTGGCGTGCTCTGGTCCATGGGGTCACTAAGAGTCGGAAATGACTAAATGACTAAACAACAACAAAATGACTTGGGTCAGCCTTGGAGGACTACCTCTGAGGACACCTCTGAAAAAGTATAGTCTAGTGGAGTATTGAGAATTCTCTGTTAGCAATCTCTAGGCTAACCTCCTCATATGAGATGATGAGCATTACACAAGCGTTCGTTCTGCCGTGTAGCTGTTCCGTATGTGCTCATAGGATGAAAAGCACATCTGCAGCAACGGCTGCAATTCAGATTCCTAATGAAACTATTTCTTTTGTTTGCGGCCTTTAAAGATTTTTCAGTCCATTTCACAACAATCATATTGGAGAGGATCTGAATTAATTTTGAGTGTAATTTCATGTAAGCCAGTGCATCAAATTGCTTATTCAATGGGTTAGTTTCCCTTTGTCTATTAATTCTGTAATTCAATTTTAAAGCATAAATAATAACCAATACAGGCTGCTTGGAACATGCTATATCTAAAGGCTAAATAGGAAATCTCCACATTGCTCTTGCAATATTAAAACAAGGTGAACAAGATTTTGCCAGGCCCAGCTATGTATATCTCTTCTCATGTCAGCTCAGCACTCTACATGAATAATGTTGTTACATGCATCCCTCTTCTCTGAAATTCCAGGGGTTCCCTTTGGAAAGAGGTCAGGGGAGAACTTGGGCTCTCCTAGTGTAAAAAGTCAGCATAAAGTTACACCAGACCCAACAGCGAGCCTGCTGTTGCTTTGCCTAAGCCCAGCAGAGGGAAATCAAGCCTTTAAAAGACTATTCTCTTCCAGATAAGCTGGGCTTATCTTCAGCTAAGTTGGGCTTGGGGACAATACCAGCCAAGCCCAGTTGAGCCCAGGGCAACCAAGATCATCAAGGGTCTGGAAAACAAGCCCTATGATGAATGGTTGAAGGAGCTGGGCATGTTTAAGCTGGAAAAGAGGAGAGTGAGGGGAGATATGATAGCCATCTTCAAATATCTCAAGGGCTGTCACATGGAAGAGGGAACCAGCTTGTTTTCTCCTGCTCTGGACTCAAACCAATGTCTTGAGAGCGGTTGCTGAACAGCTTGGTAGGTTTCTGGATGAAACATCTGCTTTGGATCCATTCCAGTCCGGCTTCCGCGCTGGTCATGGGACCGAGACGGCTCTGGTCGCCCTAACAGATGATCTCCGCAGGCAGCTGGATCGAGGCGGGTCGGGGCTGCTGATTCTTCTAGATCTGTCAGCAGCCTTTGACATGGTTGATCACGAACTCCTGGACCACTGCCTTGCCGACGTGGGGATCCAGGGCACAGTCCTTCAATGGCTGCGCTCGTTTCTCTCTGGTCGGGGACAGAGGGTGGCGCTTGGGGGGGAATTGTCATCGCGCCACTCCTTGGTGTGTGGAGTACCTCAGGGTGCGATTCTCTCCCCGATGCTTTTTAACATCTTTATGCGCCCCCTCGCCCAGCTTGTCTGGAGTTTTGGGCTGGGTTGCCATCAGTATGCTGATGACACCCAACTCTATCTGTTGATGGATGGCCATCCTGACTCGGCCCCAGACACACTGACCAGATGTCTGGAAGCTGTGGCTGGATGGTTACGTGGGAGCCGGTTGAAGTTAAATCCTTCGAAGACAGAGGTCCTCTGGCTGGGGCGGGACGATATGGGATCGAGGGGGCAACTCCCATCTCTTGCGGGGGTGCAATTAGTGCCAGCACCGGCCGTTAAGAGTTTGGGTGTAATCTTCGATACCTCCCTCTCTATGGAGGCGCAGATTACAGCTATAACAAAGGCGGCATTTTTTCATCTCCGCCAAGCTAAGCAGTTGGCCCCTTATCTCTCTCGCCCTGACCTAGCCACTGTGATCCATGCAACGGTCACCTCCAGACTGGATTATTGTAACTCGCTCTACGTGGGGCTGCCCTTGAGACTGACCCAGAAACTCCAGTGGGTGCAGAATGCCGCGGCGAGACTCCTTATGGGGTCTTCGCTGCGAGATCACATTCATCCGGTACTATACCAGCTGCACTGGCTCCTGGTGGAGTACAGGATCAGGTTTAAGGTGCTGGTTTTAACCTTTAAAGCCCTATACGGCCTAGGACCCTCGTACCTACGGGACCGCCTCTCCTGGTATGCCCCACAGAGAAACCTACGGTCTGCAAGCAATAACATCCTCAAGGTCCCAGGCCTCAGAGAAGTTAGGCTGGCCTCAACTAGAGCCAGGGCCTTCTCGGCTGCGGCTCCAATCTGGTGGAATGCTCTGTCACAAGAGACTAGGGCCCTGCGGGACCTGACATCTTTCCGCAGGGCCTGCAAGACAGAGTTGTTCCGCCAGGCCTTTGGTCAGGGCGCAGCCTGACTCCCTCCTCTGGCAACCTGCACAGAATTTTGCTTAATTGGTTGCCATCAATTTGATTTTAATTAATTTTTATAATGAAATATTTTTAGATTGTGTGACGATTTGACTGTTTGATTATTTGATTGTTGTTAGCCGCCCTGAGCCCGGCTTCGGCTGGGGAGGGCGGGATATAAATAAAAATTATTATTATTATTATTATTATTATTCAAGCTTCAATAAAGGAGATTCAGACTAAACATCAGGAAGAACTTTCTGACAGTAAGAGCTGCTCAGCAGTGGAACAAACTCCCTCCAGAAGTTGTGGACTCTCCTTCCTTGGAGGTTTTTAAGCAGAGGTTGGCTGGCCATCTGCCATGGATGCTTCAGTTGAGATTCGTGCCTTGCAGGGGGTTGGACTAGATGACCCTTGAGGTCCCTTCCAACTCTACAATTCTATGATTCCAACTCAACCCTCAACTGTGGAATGTTGTCTAACAGTTGAGGGAGTGGGGACCACCCATTTGTCCTCTGGCACAGAACCAAACCCTTTGTTATCTTACTGACCCATAATCAGTGGGCCATTACCAGGCCTGGCTATTCCAGCAACTGAATCCACACTGGATCCAGGAATCAGAAGGGAGCTCAGGCATGCAGCCTGCATCCTCCCCAAACTCATAACAGCATTAAGTCCATTCTTAAATAAAGCTCCATAGCGCTATCTCCTGTGTTCACACCATACATGATAGGAGACCACCGGTGAGATCTAGGAATATGCAGGCACACCCAGGCTACAAATTTATATCAGTTTGAGACCTGTTTCTCTGCGGGGCTTCTCATAACAGAAACCCAGGGAATCTGTGGTTAAAATGCAGGCGCTGTTTGCTTGTATCCTCTCACAGAATTACAATTGCCAGGGCTCTCTGGGGAAAGGAAATTACTATTACATTAGATTAGGTCTGTAGTGCAGATATGCCCTCTGTCCAAGGATGAGACGGAAGGTTGCAATATATGAGCCAATCAGCCCGCATAGCTTACTCTATCATTCCCCCTATCAAGAGAAAAGAGGGTTAATTAATGTCAGCTATCCTCCCTGTCATGTTAGCCAGCGGCTATGTATAAATAGATTCTTCTGTTTCTTCAGAAACCCCACCACAACCTGGAGTATTTATCAAGTGCACACAAACATTGTGGTTCTGCAACCTTCCTAAGATGACTCTGTTCAAATGAGTGGTCCACTATTCAAAATGGAGAACTGGGCCCAAACTAACAGAATGAATTTCAGTAGGGACAAGTGTCAGGTTCTGCACTTAGGCAGGAAGAACCAGCAACACAAACAGAAGATGGAGGACTCCTGGTTTACCAATAGTACATGTGAGAAGGATCTAGGGGTCTTGGTGAACCCCAAGCTTAACACGAGTCAACAGTGATGCAGCAGCAAAAAAAAAGTGAATGCCATTCTAGGCTGCATCAACAGAAGTATAGTGTCCAGTTCAAGGAAATAATAGTCCTGCTTTATTTTCCCTTGGTCAGACCATACGTGGAATATTGTGTCCAGTTCAGGGCACCACAATTTAAGGAGGATATTGACAAGCTGGAATGTGTGCAGAGGAGGACCATCAAGATGATCAAGGGTCTGGAAACTAAGCCTTATGAGGAACAGTTGAAGCAGCTGAGTATGTTTAGCCTAGAAAACAGGAGACTGAGAGGAGATACGACAGCCATATTCAAATATGTAAGGGGCTGTCACATGGAAAAGAGAATAATCTTGTTTTCTCCTGCTCTGAAGAGTAGGACTTGAAACAATGACTTCAAGTTATAGGAAAGTAAAGGTAAAGGGACCCCTGCCCACTAGGTCCAGTCGTGACCGACTCTGGGGTTGTGGCACTCATCTCGCTTTACTGGCTGAGATAGCCGGTGTTTGTCCGCAGACAGTTTTTCCAAGTCATGTGGCCAGCATGACCAAGCCGCTTCTGGCAAACCAGAGCAATGCACGGAAACGCCGTTTACCTTCCCGCCGGAGCGGTACCTATTTATCTACTTGCACTTTGACGTGCTTTTGGACTGCTAGGTTGGCAGGAGCCGGGACCGAGCAACGGGAGCTCACCCCATCACAGGGATTCGAATCGCTGACCTTCTGATTGGCAAGTCCTAGGCTCTGTGGTTTAACCCACAGCGCCATCCGTGTCCCTATTATAAGAAAGTAGACTAAACAGGAAGAAGTTTCTGACAGGAAGATGATGATGATTTATTTCTACCCTGCCTATCTGGTTGTGTTTCCCCAGCCACTCTGGGCAGCTTTCAACAGAATATTAAAAACTTCCCTAAACACTGTTGGGCAGTGGAACGGTCTCCCTCAGGAGATTGTGGACTCTCCTTCCTGGGAGGTTTTTAAGCAGAGTTTGGATGGCACCTGTCATGGATGCTTTAGCTGAGATTCCTGCATTGCAGGGGGTTGGAATAGATGACCCTTGGGGTCCTTCCCAACTCTACAGTTTTATGATTCTAAGTATGTTTCATTTGCATGGAAGCCGGTGATTTCCTGGATTAAAAAAAGAATAGCCTTCTTAGAATGATGAAGAGTGATTGTGAAAAACAAACTATGGGGTTGAGGAAAAAACATTGCCTCCTTTCCTTTTTTTCTTTTTATAGAATTTTATTTATATGCAAAAGTTATAACACAATAGAAACACCATAAATAACAGGAAAAAGGGGTATAAAAAAGTTCAGACCCTGCAGTTCTTTTGGGTACATTGCAGTGGTATAATAGTAATAATATCATGCTGCTCATACGATGCTTATTTGTAAATCATACATATTTCTATCTGATATCACATGGAGACATTTTAAAAGAAATAAAAGCCGGCAGGACAAAAAGCCTTTATGATGAGGCTCATATCTTTAAAGTGTTGGATGATGGAGGATAATTTATGCCAGATGGATTTGTAAATGAAAGGATTTTAAAATGCCAAAAAAATAAAAAAGGATTCCGGTTTGCCTCTGGCCCTAATTACTCTTATTTGTTTATTCCAGTCTATGTTAATATTGGATTTGAAATGGTTTTGTACATATGAAAGTGTAAGATATACAGATATACATAGTGCTTCCGTATGAAATGTTGTAACTATTTTTATTGCTGACTTTTAAAGTAGGAAATTGCTTCTAGAAATTTTATGGGAAACGAGTCAGAAATGGAATTAAATAATAAATAAATAGTCCCATTGGATGCGCAGCTTTCCCAGTCTCGCAATTCCAGTTCTCCAGACATTTTTGTACCAAAATGTAGCTTTCTATTCACATCCTACACAAAGTGTCTTAGCTTCTGATTATGATATCTGTGAGATAGATACTCATAAACTTGATCTCTCTCTCTCTCTCTCTCTCTCTCACACACACACACACACACACACACACACACACACACAGCACTCCAGGGCTCTGAGTTCCAGCTGTCATTTCTGTTGGTAGACCCTGAGGAAATGTTATGTCAGTAACATTATACGCACAGGCTTCTGACTGAAAAAGATGTTTTATGGAAAGAGCCAAACATCAATAAGATAAATGAGACTTTTGTGGTCTGTAAACACATTATTTCCAGCTTCACCATGGGCATAAAAAAATATTGCGTTGAAGCAACGACTTGTTCAGGTGGCTTTGGGTTCTGCAGTTCTTTAGGATTGGAGCTCTTTAGGATTGGCTTTGGCTCTTTGCTGGTAAAATGCTGGCAAAACAGACCCACTCGGCTTTGAGGACACAAATATGAGAGAGAGAGAGAGAGAGAGAGAGAGAGAGAGAGAGAGAGAGAGAGAGAGAGAGAATGATAATTAATTTGTGAGATATGAAACCGGTAGTGGTCTCAAAATTAACCGTGCCTTCTGAAGGAATTCAAAAGAAAGCCAGATTCTGCACACACCACAGAGACAGTCAGGTCATTATATTGAATGAGACAGATCTTGCATACTGGATTCCATTTTTATACAGCATTGTCCATATTTAGAAATACGCACCAAGCGTCTTCCTAACTGCCCTTTTCACCCTCTGGGATGCAGAAACTGGACTGAGCGTGCAAGTGCCAGCTAAACTGCCAGGGAAAGAGGAAGGGCTTATACTGATCACTCCTTATAAAGCAGAGAGGCACCTGAAGAACTACTGTGCACTTGAACCTGGACCATGAGGGCAAACAGAGCACTGCCCCACCAACCTTAGCCAGCCCCCACCTGTTGACCTGCTTACTTACAATAAACCAACCCAGGGTTTGTCAGCTTCCTCCTCCTTTGTCTCAGTGTTGCCCTTGCAGAACCCAGCAGGGAGGAGCATAGGGACAATGTTAGAATTAGTTTGCTCTGCCCACCACTGGCTCTGGCGCCACCTACTGTTTGCCTCCCTGACTGCTGCCCTATCAGTTTCAATGGGCACCAACCTCTACTGCTGCGAGGGAAAGATGTGGTCTTACAAGGGGTGGTATTATCATTGGCCCCATTCCTGTCTGTTCTCTCTTCCGCTTCCTCCTCCTGGTCGTCATCTCCGTTTATGCAAGACCATCCCCTTTCCCATTCATCTAAGCCACAGCTCCACCTCCAGACCCACATCCCAGACTTAGGATGGCTATATAGAAGAATATAGAAGATGCTATATAGAAGATGGCTATATAGAAGAATATGGAGCAAATGATTCAGCAGAGGAAACACAGCCCAGAATAACTAAGGAGATAGTACAAGAATACTTGGCTAGTTTAGATGTATTCAAGTCTCCAGGGCCAGATGAACTGCATCCAAGAGTATTAAAAGAACTGGCAAATGTGATCTCAGAACCACTGGCAGTCATCTTTGAGAATTCCTGGAGAACAGGCGAAGTCCTGGCAGACTGGAGGAGGGCAAATGTTGTCCCTATTTTCAAAAAGGGGAAAAGAGAGGACCCAAATAATTACCGCCCAGTCAGTCTGACATCAATACCAGGGAAGATTCTGGAGCAGATCATTAAGCAAACAGTCTGTGAGCACCTAGAAAGGAATGCTGTGATCACCAATAGTCAGCATGGATTTCTGAAAAATAAGTCATGTCAGACTAACCTGATCTCGTTTTTTGACAGAATTACAAGCCTGGTAGATGAAGGGAACGCAGTGGATGTAGCCCACCTTGATTTCAGCAAGGCATTCGACAAGGTGCCCCATGATATTCTTGTAAAGAAGCTGGTAAAATGCGGTCTTGACTATGCTACCACTCAGTGGATTTGTAACTGGCTGACTGACCGAACCCAAAGGGTTCTCATCAATGGTTCCTCTTCATCCTGGAGAAGAGTGACTAGTGGGGTGCCACAGGGTTCTGTCTTGGGCCCGGTCTTATTCAACATCTTTATCAACGACTTGAATGATGGACTCAAGGGCATCCTGATCAAATTTGCAGATGACACCAAACTGGGAGGGGTGGCTAACACCCCAGAGGACAGGATCACACTTCAAAACGACCTTGACAGATTAGAGAACTGGGCCAAAACAAACAAGATGAACTTTAACAGGGAGAAATGTAAAGTATTGCACTTGGGCAAAAAAATGAGAGGCACAAATACAAGATGGGTGACACCTGGCTTGAGAGCAGTACATGTGAAAAGGATCTAGGAGTCTTGGTTGACCACAAACTTGACATGAGCCAACAGTGTGACGCGGCAGCTAAAAAACCCAATGCAATTCTGGGCTGCATCAATAGGAGTATAGCATCTAGATCAAGGGAAGTAATAGTGCCACTGTATTCTGCTCTGGTCAGACCTCACCTGGAGTACTGTGTCCAGTTCTGGGCACCACAGTTCAAGAAGGGCACTGACAAACTGGAACGTGTCCAGAGGAGGGCAACCAAAATGGTCAAAGGCCTGGAAATGATGCCTTATGAGGAACGGCTAAGGGAGCTGGGCATGTTTAGCCTGGAGAAGAGGAGGTTAAGGGGTGATATGATAGCCATGTTCAAATATATAAAAGGATGTCATATAGAGGAGGGAGAAAGGTTGTTTTCTGCTGCTCCAGAGAAGCGGACACGGAGCAATGGATCCAAACTACAAGAAAGAAGATTCCACCTAAACATTAGGAAGAACTTCCTGACAGTAAGAGCTGTTCGACAGTGGAATTTGCTGCCAAGGAGTGTGGTGGAGTCTCCTACTTTGGAGGTCTTTAAGCAGAGGCTTGACAACCATATGTCAGGAGTGCTCTGATGGTGTTTCCTGCTTGGCAGGGGGTTGGACTCGATGGCCCTTGTGGTCATTCCAACTCTATGATTCTATGATATATCATACTGTACAGAAGACAGTTCAAGGGCTATGCAGTCCAAGTGTGCTTGAAAGATTAAGAGCCATAGGGAGAGGCCTTGAAGCTGCCCATCAACAATTAGCACCTGGTCAGCAGACTAAGGTCACCTGTTCACACCTTTCCCCACTATGGTGAGATGGTTGGTGTTTCTATTTAAATTATAGCCATGTGTATCTGTGCATATAAATGAGCACCTGCAAATTATGTTCCCTGGAAATCATTTGTTAGGTGAGCATTCACATAGCGGGTTGGCGATTTCCATTGATTCCTATGGGGAAATTTCTAATGTATTTCTGACCACAAAATTCTAACCCCAAAAAGCTTTTTTTAAACCTAGGGAAATCCAGGAAAAATGTTCTCCAAATTGTCTGATTGCCCCCTCACTCCCTCCGTTCATCAGCCAAACAGCAAAAAGCATACAAAGAAATAAAAAAGGCTCTGTTTGGATAAGTGAATTTTTGCACAGTGAACTTTTGCAAAGTGGGACCTGGGTTTGTAGCAGGAACCCCCCACCCCAATCATTCTGTTTGCACAAACTTCACACACACTCACACTCACACACTACATACGCCACATTTCTGTTATAAATTCATAGAAAATCAACCATACATCGGATTTGCACTGTTCCATTTTTATTTTACTCCATATGACAAGGACTATCAAAGGGGGGGGGGCTTGGTTCTGGTCAGCCATAACCCCTTCACCATCCCAGCACATCCACAGGAGCCCTGCCCAGTTGCTATGTCAACCCTGATAATCCCAGACAGAAGACAATCAAAATCACAAAGAACTTGCATATGGTAGTGGATTCAGCATGGACTGAAACAAAGGACAATAATCAGATCTTCCCTCTGGGGGCAGGAAACTGCAAACTCCCCTTTGTCTCCTGGAAGTGACTCATGGGCAGGGGGGAAGGAGGAACCAGCCAGGTGACAGGACACTCAGGTTACCACCACAACTCCTCCCTCAACCCCTTCTTTCTGTAATGTATGCATGATGTCAACCCCTTCTGTAATGTATGCATGATGTCAACCCCTCCTTTCTGTAATGTATGCATGATGTTTCTGGGGGTGGGCTTGACCTGGAGGATGGGAATTTCAAAAGTTTTTATAAGGTCTTGCAGACCATCTTTCTGGGTCTTTTCCTCTCTTCTGCGAGTGAGGGGAACACCCTGTTGCAACAGTTCAATAAAGGCCAAGCCTACAGGCTGCTGTTTTGCTCCAAGTCCTGGTTGGTGTCTTTGTTTTTGTCCAAGGGAGCCCTCGGATTTTTCCGGTAACAGGTTATATGAATTAACAAAAACAACAGCATTAACAAAACATTCGAAATAGTGTTGTTTTATATTTTGTAAACCACCTTGGGAAGTTTTTGATTTAACTCCCCTTCCTTTTCTCAACTTCATCCACACGTTTGTTTGTTTTTTGCCTTTGGCAGATGTTTTCCTTTTCCAATATTCTCTTCAATGCAAGACAATTAAAAATTTCAACTTTGCACACAAATGCAAAGGAAGAAACCTGGGATCTCTTCCTTTGGGAAAGGTAGCACCCTAAGAAATTAAGAAAAGTAAGTAAAGCAAGCAAAGCCCCCATAGAAGCAAATGCCGCCCACAGAGTCACCCCAACCAACTTGTCACCCAGATGCACACAAGAAGCTGGAGCACTCAGATCCAGCTGTCGCTTTCAGAAGGAATTTGAAAACAAAACTAAAAAACAGAAGCAAAACCCTCCAAGCCTTGATACTTGAGTTGAAGCACAAACAAACCAGATGCCAAATTGGATCTCAGTGGCTGGCTCAGATGCAGGAGAACAAAGAGCCGAAAGCAATTGGGAAACATCCATTCACTATCAAGAGTCCCCCTAATCTGCTATCAATCATGGAAGATCATCGCTGCTATTCTCACTGCCAGTTTATGCCTGGAACGGAATCAAAAGAACGCCAGCCATTTTGATAGGCTGCTGAAGAAAAGGAGTGAGTCTGTTAAAATTTAACAAACTCCATTATTAAGACTCAGAAGGCAAGTGTCTATTCAGGGCAGCAGCAGCAGTGGGAAGAATCCCATGGCACTTTGAAGATGACTAAATACCCAACAGCATTAATTTTTGCAATGTGAAGCCTACATTAGCAAGCTGCAGGGGTAGAATTCCTGCCGCCGCCCCTCCCCCCTGTTCCCAGATGGCTTTGCACTACTGTGGGATATTTAAAATGCAGCCAAACCAACAATTCATGTTTTGCTAGATAGGCACATGATAAGAGCTGAAGTTCACAGAGTTTTCCTGTAAGTTTGCTAGAGGGAACTCTGTGAGTGACACTCCCACTGGGCCCTGACATGGGGAGGGGGTGGCTATATGTATTATCTTACCTGCCTGAACAGACTCTCCTCTTCCTCTTTCTGCTCTGCCAGCAATGGGAGAACATCTACAAAGTCTGAGCTCGAGGTTTAGACTGCATTCAGTTGGTAGAGCATGAGACTGTTAAACTGATGGTCAAGCTCCACTGTGAGCAAAAGATCCCTGCACTGTAGGGAGTTGGACTTGATGATCCTGCGGTCCCTCCCAACTCTACAATTCTATTATTTTAAGCGAGACTTAAGTATGTCTTTGTAACTGAATTACCATTTTAAGCCTGCCTGAACAAAGCTGCTTGTGTCCGTTACCCTTCAACAGGCATTCTGTGCGAGTTAATGTTATTGTTGCCTTTTACAAGACTGTTTGTGTGATTATTGTTTTTAAGGGGCAGAAAAGGCAGAAATAGGAAGAAAATCCAGTCTGTGTTAAACATCCTGGATTACTTAAACTAAAAAAGCTAAAACTTCATCGGTTCAATATTCAATATTGTCAATTGAGCCGCCAAATACATCAGCTTTTTCCAAGGATATCAGGACAAAAGGAATGAGGAGGTGGAAGGGGAACCAAAACAGTTTTATTAACAAATAAACAGCAGGCATGCAAGGCATAACATAAAACATACCCAACAGGGGCTACCCAAACTCCCCTTCAGCTGCCCGGAGCCCCAGGTAGAGCAGCAGGAGAAAGACCCCACCTGTCAGTCTCCCAGCATCAGGTCCTTTGATCTGGGTAGGAGCTCCCTGGGCCCCTCCCACCTATGGCTTTCATAGCCTGCCTTGATGTAATCAAGTGCATCTGGCATTACTCATGATTAGCCCAGGACCCTGAGATGGAATTAATACAGAGCGGCTGAAAGTTTCCCACTACCTGCAGCCGGGCATCCAGCCAGCACTTGCAACACAGAAGAACCCAAGAAACTCCCGACAGGTGTGTGAAACACAAGAATCCAGCCGACCTCAAACTGGGGATGTTAAAGGGAAAGGGACATGCCACCTAACTCCTCAAAATACTATTGTCTTCCGCATTTCCACTACATCTATGCTACACTGACTTACAGCAGGGTTTGCACAGAGGCCTTTCCCAGTCCTAAATGGAAATGTTGAGGAATGAACTTGGGACTTCCATGTGCAAAGGAGATGCTCGATTGCTGCAAGCAAAACAGCACAACAAGTTTATTGTGGGGCTGGCAGATATTTCTTGTACTAGAATATGCATGCAATTAAAAATGGGCCATGCCTCTTGTAAGATGGTCTCTGACATCTACCGGTGTGTTCTTTTTTAAGGGGATGCTGCCTAATCAATTAGGGGTGCCTTTTAGGAATTGAAAAGGTTTAAACACGTTAATTGGGTTAATAGATCACACTTTGCAGCCCCAGCAGCAATGATTCCAAATGTGGGCCACCAAGGTGACTAAGTAAGAGCTAATCCCATGTGGCATCGCCTTCCTGAGAACGAGCCATTTTAGGACACAGGTGGGAGAGTGCATATTTATATTGTTAAAGGTTGGGGAGTCAGTCTGAATGAGGTCTGTGGTTCCCTTCCAAGCCTGCGGTCCTGTATCTGTGATACAGTTTCAGGCACCCATGACGTCTCTCGCCTCTCAGAGATTGGGGAGCACACCACAATGTTTCCTCATGCAAACAGTTAAGTGCACATAGGAGGCTAGCACATCACTAGTTTTAGGAAAGGGTTTTTTAAAAAGGTAAAGGACCCCTGACAGTTAAGTCCAGTTGCAGATGACTCTGGGGTTCTGGCGCTCAGCTCGCTTTACAGGCCAAGGAAGCCGGCGTTTGTCCACAGACAGTTTTTCCGGGTCATGTGGCCAGAATGACTAAGCCGCTTCTGGCACAACGGAACACCAAAATCAGAGCAGTGCATGGAAATGCCGTTTACCTTCCCGCCGGAGCAGTACCTATTTATCTACTTGCACTGGTGTGCTTTCAAACTGCTAGGTTGACAGGAGCTGGGACAGAGCAACAGGAATTCATGCCCCTGCGGGGATTTGAACCACCGAGCTTCTGATTGGCAAGCCCAAGAGGCTCAGTGGTTTAGACCACAGCGCCACCCGCATCCTTTAGGAAAGGATACTCTTTCCCAATTCTCCTGCTTTTCACAAGTGGGGATGCTTTGAGCATCACTTAAACCCACCACCTGAATACCTAAGTGGTATATCATTGCACAGCTGTACTAGTTGATTCCCCACCCCCAGAACATGTAGATCGCCTCTAAGACTCCGATGCAATCTGAAACGGAATAATGGAAAGCAGCACAACACGAACACACACCTCCCCTGCGGAGTTGTGCCACGTTCTCGTTTGTTTGTTTTGTTTTGTTTTGTTTTCAACTTGAAACTACTGTTTCCTCCCGAGGATCAGCCTACTGGCAAAGAAACACTCATAATAAATGCATTTGGGCCACTGTCAGCTTTTGTTCTGTAAAGGAATTTAGTAGTGCTTGGAGGTCTTCATTGAAACAAATGGTTTTTCAGATTGTACGCAGGAGCCATCTCGGGCAAAAAATAAAAATCATAGCAGGTGGGAAATATGAAAATAGGATTTTAATATTCTTCCCCCTTTGCCTTCAAAGACCTATAATTTCCCAGGCTTGTATTTTGCTGCATTTCTGCGGCAAAAAGTGATTAAGAAGTGGTGTGTTCCTCTGAAAAGCATTACCTTATATTAGCCTTCTCCAAGATGTTGAAGTCTGCAACTCCCAGCAGCCCCAGCCAGCATGGCCAATGCCCAGGGATGATGGGAGCTATAGTTTGAAACCAGGTTGCAGAAGACTGTCAGATACTGTTAATCCAAGGGTTGTGGGTTCGAGCCCCAGGGTAGGTGAAAGATTCCTGCATTGCAGGGGGCTGGACTCAATGATCCTCATGGTCTCTTCCAACTCTACTGTTCTATGACCCCACTCTATTGTTGTGACTGTAATTCATTTTAAACTGTTTTAAATATTGTATTTCAAACTGGGACCTTATCATGAAGGATAGGTAATAAATTGAGTAACAACAAAGTTTACTTTTAGTAAAACTGACTCAGACCCTACTGGAATTCATGGTCTCTTCCAACTCTACTGTTCTATGATTCTATGACCCCACTCTATTATTGTGACTGTAATTCATTTTAAACTGTTTTAAATATTATATTTCAAATTGTTGTATGCCTCTCTGGGACCTTATCATGAAGGATAGGTAATAAATTGAGAAACACCAAAGTTTACTTTTAGTAAAACTGACTCAGACCCTACTGGAATTAATGGACCTGGCTTAGTAATGTTCACCAGTTTCAGTGGGCCTACTCTGAGTAAAGCTTAGGTTGAATCTCACTCAATAACAATCACAACACCTGGAATAGCACAGGTTCCCCACCCCTGATTTAACAGGACCTCTGTTACATCAGGGTTAGAAAACCTGTGGTTCAGAAATATAACAACAACAACAACTTTTATTTATACCCCGCCCTCCCCGGCCAGAGTCGGGCTCAGGGCAGCTAACACCAGTAAAATCACACTAAAAACATAATAGGGGGAAAAACCAATTTAAAATACAGGTTAAAATGCAATTTAAAATGCAGCCTCGTTTTAAAAGTAGCCCATAGATCAAAACCACAAGGGGAGGGAAACATAAGGGTCAGGCTGAGTCCAAACCAAAGGCCAGGCGGAACAGCTCTGTCTTGCAGGCGGAAAGATGTCAAGTCCTGCAGGGACTGTCTCTTGTGACAGAGAGTTCCACCAAGTTGGGGCCAGTACTGAAAAGGCCCTGGCCCTAGTTGAGACCAATCTAACCACCTTGCAACTTGGGACCTCCAAAGTGTTGTCATTTGTGGACCTTAAGGTCCTCCGCGGGGCATACCAGGAGAGGCGGTCCCGTAGGTACGTGGGTCCTAGAACTGCTGTTACATCAGGGTTGGAAAACCTGTGGGGCAGAAATAACCAGGTGGAGACTTTTCCAGGTGGTTGCTGAACAGGGAACACCCATCATTTCAGCAGATGAAGCAGCTCTTAAAGGGACAGGCATCTTACAAAAGGCAGTTCGAACACTGACAAACTTTCCTCCCTCTCCTTTGCCCCACCACCCATCATGGTTTCTCATGGCATCCCCACTTGTCTTGAAATAGGACATCAATTTTTTACAGAGCAGAGGGGGCTGCCTCAGTAAGAACCCCCACCATTAGTCATCTTTGGACTTGCTTTGCCCTTTGTTTCTCCATTGCATAGTGGGGCTCAGATACGATACGAATATTAATATTTTATGTCCATTCACAGGCAGGTCTTTTTTCATCCCCTCCCTCTGTTAGCAGATGTTCCTTATCTTCTGTATTATAATGGATTGCTGGGACCGTTCTAAGCCACCATTCAGTTGTCCTTGCATCTTTCCGATTATGAATTCACTAACAGTTATCTGGATAAAATGCGTTTTCTTCCAAATCCCTTTACAGTTGACTCTCCCTCCCATCTCACAATGCTGGGGTGTTTAGCACATTTCCATGTGCTTTTAGAATGCAAATCCTGGCATAGTTTTCCCAAAAGGACTGCTGTTTCTAAAATTATAAGGCTGCCACCTCTTGTGGGTTTTTCTTTTTCTTTTCCCCTGGCTGAAGATCTATGCCTTTAACAGCTCCATGGCAGAGAGAAATTAAAGATGGCGTGATAAGGAACGTTATATCTTCTGAAATTCTACTCGCTGTGCAACTGCAAAAGGCACAGAGGCTCCGCCAGGAGAAGACAAGACAGATGCTTTGTTAAATAATGTGGGTTAAGAAAGGTATTGGCGGGGGGAGAGGAAGAATATTGGCACAAAAATAACTAACACAGAGTGAATACATAGAAGCACAGGATTCAACCTTCTACCACAGGAGTGGAGAACCTTAGGCCTGGAGGAGGCTTCCAGATTCGGACTGGCTCTTGGGACACCCCCCCCCCACAACACCCTCTTTTCCCAAGCCACCACTTCCCCACACTGTCCTTGCCTCACATAAGAGCATAAGTCAAGAGAGCACTGGAAACACCATTTGATCACCATGATTTGGTTCCTGGGTGCAGGGATATAAAAAGCAAGAAGATGGGGAGAAGGAGCTGTCCAGGAATTCAGCGGAAAGGAGTCTGAGAGTTGGAGCCGATGCTGAAATCAGTCAGTAGGAAGGAAGGATTTTGAGTGGGCATTTAATGACTTGAAGTGGCATCTGGAATGTCAGCGGCATCAGATTCTTTCTATGAGCTAGCAGAATAGATTATCTATATCTATATGCCCATCCTAGTTGCATGTAGCATATTTAAACTAAGCTAATATCTGCAGTTAATAATAAAAAAAACCACCCAACAAGACCTTCCTTTCTGTCCCTATAGCCTAGCGAGGTTCCTTGTCAATCACATGGGCTGCAGGCTCTAAAGGAGCAGCTTAAATGTGTAATTAATGAGTGGACAAACTGATGAGCTGAAGGGGCAGGTGATTGACAGCTCTTGCTATGCTCCAGAGCGGCAGGGGTGTTTGCATTTGCAATGTAAATAAGGGAAATCCACTGGGGGCTTTGCCTGGTGGAAGCAGTTACAAAGCGAGGGGGAAGACACTATAGCCTTAGCATAAGGCAGGATCCATTGGTGGTGATCTACCAACCGTGGCTGTAATTCTCCAAGTGAGAAGCAAACCTCATTGCAGCTAAAGATCTGCAAAGTAAGAACTGCCCCCGTTGTATATTTGTGAATTTAAAGAGGAATGAATTCCTAAGCACTTGGCATCTGTTGTCTGTTGTGTAAAAATTGTCTTCCTTGCCTTTTGGACACAGCTCCCAAAATAGATCATGATCCTCTTTGCTATATGGCCACACTTAATATTATGTCTGATGCATCCTCCGTCAGTTCAAAGAAACCTTTTGCACCACTGTTGGGAAATTCCGTTGCTGAATTGCCCTTTGCCTTGAAGCTATTAATGGTAGGAGAGTCCTGCCAGAATAACGTATTTGCAATCCTAATGTGAGGTGGCTGATTACTATAGGGTTTATGTGGCTCACACCGTTGCCTCTATATTCACTGGAAATTAGGCTTGAATAGAGAGATCTAGATACAAGGACAGCGCATGGATCATTAGTGTGCTATTCAAGAAGAACTGTGAGGACAAATCACTTGAAAGGCGTTATGTTGAATGAAGGGCATGCCTTTTCTGACTTTCTGGCTACATCATTTACAGAGCAATCCTATACACCAGTGATGGACAACCTGCAGCCCTCCAGGTGTTGCTGGACTCCCACACCCATCATCCATGACCACTGGCCATGTTGACTGGGACTGATGGAAGGCATAGCCCAATGCCATCTAGGGGGTCACCGGTTCTCTCCCCTTGCTGTATGTCAGATATGCTGCAATAAGAAGAGATAATTGTAAATGACTTGGAGGGCGTTTTCTGTGTCTGTGGTTTTGTTTTTGTTTTCAATCAAGCAGTGTATAAATTTTATGAAATAATAATAAAAAAATGCTGCCACCTTTTAATCTGATTTTATATGTTTGTTTGCGCCGGTGCTTTTACAAGCATGTTGACCCAAGCCCTGCTGCATTGCTAAACTTGGGATCAGGATGGTCAGATGATATCAAGATGGCATATCCCCTATAGCAGGCATGTCTAACTGGTCGATCGCAATCTACCAGGTTGATTGTGTGATCCTGATTGTTCACCCCCCCCCCAAATAAAAAACACAAAAAAGCTCAACAATTCTGGTCAATCCAAAGGGTAGATCACTGCTGGTTTTTTTACAGTGTGAGTAATAATAATAATAATAATAATAATAATAATAATAATAATAATAAATTTTATTTATATCCCGCCCTCCCCAGCCGAAGCCGGGCTCAGGGCGGCTAACAACAATCAAATGAACAAACAGTCAAATAATCACACAATCTAAAAATATTTCATTATAAAAATTAATTAAATCAAATTGATGGCAACCAATTAAGCAAAGTTGTGTGCCGGTTGCTAGAGGAGGGAGTCAGGCTGCGCCCTGATCAAAGGCCTGGCAGAACAACTCTGTCTTGCAGGCCCTGCGGAAAGATGTCAAGTCCCGTAGGGCCCTAGTCTCTTGTGACAGAGCATTCCACCAGATTGGAGCCGCAGCCGAGAAGATCACAGTCTCTTGGGAGTTGGACATCCCTGCCCTATAGGATACCTGTGATACCTGTGCAATTTCCCAATATGCTATCAGTGCAAAGCAAGGCAACATTCTGCACTGCAGAGGCTGAATTCTCTTTTCTGTCTGGGTGATAGTGGATAAAGCCAGTACAAATGTGAAGCCTCTCTGACCATAACCAAACGTAGAAAAAAGAGAGATCCATGTCCATGCCTCTCACAATGATTGAAAAGTAGGCTCAATTAATTTAAATGGGGCTTGCTTCAAAAGAAGAGTGCTGAAGATTTCACAGCCCAACACATTTTCTGAGAGCCAGTGTGATATCATGGTATAAACCTAGAAGACAGGGTTCAAGCCCCCTCAGCCATGAAAATTACTGGGTGACCTTGGGCCTAGTCTCTTAGCCTAACCTACCTGTTGTAAGGATGGATTAGGGAGGGTGTGGACCGTGTACACCACCTTGAATTCCATGGAAGAAAAGTGAGATATGAATGTGATAAATAGATATAATTGCTTGTCCTGAGTGATCTTTACAGGAGTTCCATACTGAGTAAGAAGTCCAAAGAAGTCTCCATTGATAATGGAGAAATATAGAAGAAAAAACCTAGAGTTTTGGGGTACATATCTGCACTACAGACTTAAACAGACCTAAAACTCATTCCTTAGCTAATCAAATTCTCAGTGCCCTCCTCAAACTCCAAAGATGCTTTGGAGGAAACCATGAAAGTTAAACAAGTGTAGAGCCAATCCATTTCAGTACAGGCAGTGATCTTTTTGGGAGCATCTGATATGTGTGAGACAGTGCAGTGTGAGTATGCCCATACAGTAAACAGTATAAAGAGACCAGCAGGTACTGGTCTGGCTGTACCTGGCTGATAGCCGCTAATGGTGGCATTTGTCCATTGACCTTTGCAACCATTGCAAATACTTTCCGAAACACAACATCTTAAAAACACAAGCTCCATGCAGTCATTTTACTACTCCACACGACCTCGACCTCGGAGCATAAAGATTAAAAATTGGCATCTGAGAGTGCAGGTTTCATCAGGATGGGGGCATGTGGAATGGATCGGTGCAGCTTGTTTTCTCAGAAGCACCAATGGATTGCAGAAAACCATAACATTACCACAAATCATTTCCTATGGATAGGGAAGGGAGCCATAAAAACGTATATCAGAACTGGCCCAGAAAAATAGTGATGAGGTAGTTTTCAAACTTTGTATATAACATAAATGTTCAAGGTCCGGTCAGTAGCTGAAAAATGATGCTTATATACAAGCCGCAGGCAGAACACTTTGTTCTGCAAATGATTTGCTTGGAACTTTTCATCAGCAATAATATTTTCAGAAGACTTACATTTGTCAAAAGTGAATTCCTAAACAATATTTGGAAGGACACGCTGTTTTAAAAAAAACTTGTAGCTACTTCTTATGCACTGGACTACAGTATGTCAAAGAAAGAAAACTATAATAATGCTAAAAACATTTTATGGTAGACTGAAATGTTCAAATGTCATGGTATCCTGCTTATTGCATGCTTGTACACTGACAATATGGTTATGTGACCAACACATTCTAGAGTCAGAGAATGTACAGTGCAATTTCATGCAAATTTGAGAATTATTGGAGAACAGGTGAGGTCCCTGTGGATTGGAGGTGGGCAAATGCTGTCCCCATCTTCAAAACGGGGGAAACAGAAGACCCAGGTAGGTACCAAACAATGAGCTTGGCAGCTACACCAGGAAAGGTCCTAGAAGAGTTGGTCTATGAGTATTTAGAAAAGGATGCTGTGGTTACTAAACTCAAAAACAACTCGTGTCAAACGAATTTCATTTCTTTTTTTGATAGAGTTACACGCTTGGTGGATCAGGGCAATGCTGTGGACATAGTGTATCTTGATTTCAGTAAGGTTTTTGACCAAGTCTCCCATGATATTGACAAGCTGGAACATGTGCAGAGGAGGGTGACCAAAATGATCAAGGGTCTGGAAACCAAGCCTTATGAGGAACAACTGAGGGAATTGGGTATGTTTAGCCTGGGAAAGAGGAAACTGAGAGGAGATGTGATAGCCACCTTCAAATATCTGAAGGGCTGTCACATGGAGGATGGAGCAAGATGGTTTTCTCCTGCTCTGGGGGGTAGGACCCGATGACTTCAAGTTACAAGAAAGGATATTCCATCAGGAAGAACTTTCTGACAGTAAGTGCTGTTCAACAGTGGGAAAGACTCCTATGAGAGGTGGTGGACTCTCCTTCCTTGCAGGTTTTTAAGCAGAGGTTGAGTGGCTATCTGTCTCGTATGATTTAGCTGGGGTTCCTGGGGGTCTCTTTCAACTCTAAAATTCTATGATACGATACATAGAAGTCTCACTGCCCCTGAAGTCAATGGGGCTTACTTCCTGGTAAGTATGGTTAATGAGGTAACAAGAAAAAGGATCTATGGAGAAAAAGGTGGTTATAAAATAAAGGAGGCAAAAACTTTTGGCAATCAGCATAAACAGAAAATAGGTTGTCATCAGAATATTTTATCAGATAGTTGAATGGACTGAACAATTCTTGTTTTGGACCTCCTAATCAATTGCCAATGCTTTCTTGGGTGAAAAGGGATACTCGTAATTCAAAAATTGTTGTCCTTTTGGGATAGAATTATCAGAACCATAGCTGTCAACGTTTCCCTTTTTTTAAGGGAAATTCCCTTATTCCGAATAGGATTCCACCCTTATTAGGATTTCCTTATTCCGAATAGGATTCCATCCAAGAAAAGGGAAAAGTCGGCAGCTATGATCAGAACGTAGGAAGCTGGCTGATATTCATCCAGGCCATTGTTCTATCTAGCTCAGCATTGTCTACGTTGAGTGGCAATGGCTCTCCATGACTTCAGTCAGGGGACATTCCCAGCGCTACCTGCAGATGCCAGAAATTGAAGCTGGGACTTTCTGCTTACAAATCAGATGCTCGACAGCTGAGCTACTGCTCTTCTCCCTTTCCAAATACTCCTTTAAAGAAATGTTTAAAATGCCCTTTTAGATTATGCCCCCCCCCACCTAAAAAAGACCCACAACTTTTTCTTTAGCATGTCCTTTCACTCGACGAAACATTTCTACGCCATTTTATAGAGTGTCAAGAAAAAGAGCAGATGTACCAGGATGCAGAACCAGACACTAATTCCATAAATTCACTGAATGAGCATATAATGACAGGCTGCCAATTAACTGGATGTTTCTCATTGTTCGGATTTGTAAATGAGGAGAGGGGGAGAGGAGGAATGGGCGCTGGCATCTGCTGAAGTATATTAAATTCTCCTAAGGCTTATAGGTTGCCTTTTCCTCTAAGGACTGCAAACAATAGGAAGCTTGGAATTCATTAGCATTAGTTAGGGTGCTAAAGGTGTTGCATAAGCCACTCTTTCGTATTCCAAAAAAGTAAAGGGTGGCAAGAAAACAACCACTGCACAATCAGGGACATTGTGAGAAGGCAGCCTGCAGAACCCGATTCCTGGGTCTTTTGCACTAGGACCCTGTTCTGACGAATGACCCCAGAACAGCCTAGTGAGGAAAAGCCATGCAACTATGACTGGTTGTTGCCAGGGGCAGCAGGAGAACAGGGGAGAGGGGGAATGGGATGGAGAGTCCTGGGAGAGGGTGCGGCCGGCTGAAACGCTGAATAGGAAGCACTCTGCTCTGCAACAGTTTGGTCTCGCTTGTCATTTCTATTAACTGTACTTTTTGTTCTTCTGTGTTGACATGATGGATTGAAGGGATGGCATGTGGAGGAGGGCTGTTCCCCTGATTCCAGCTGGAGCCATTCACAGGTGGGAAGTGTTGTGAGCCGACGGCGGCAAGCTGCTAAGCGAGCACAGACTCAACGCAATACGATTGCACAGCCATCTGGGCAAACTAGGGGGGATGGATTGGCAGCCGCAGAACCCACCAGGGAAGATAAAGGCCTTGACCACATGCAAACCAGAGAACTGATGCACAGCTAGTTCTGCACAGCCAGTGAGACTTTTGGCTATTTAAAAAAGAATCATAGATAGAGAGAGATGTGAAGAATATGGAGGTCTTCCCCTCAGTCACCTGGGTAAGTTTCAACCGACTTCCCGAATGTCTGCAAATGTGATATACAGTGATCCACACCACTCTCGGGGTCCCTCCAGACCATGAGAGCCTGACCACTGTAGTTCAGGCACTGGTGACGTCAAGGCAAAAAGGTAAAAAGGAAAGGACCCCTGGATGGTTAAGTCCAGTCAAAGGCAACTATGGGGCTGCAGCACTCGTCTTGCTTTCAGGCGTTGGGAGTTGGTGTCATGGCCAGCATGACTAAACCACTTCTGGCGCAGCAGAACACCATGGTGGAAGTCAGAGCACACAGAAATACCGTTTACCTTCCCACCACAGCGGTACCTATGTATCTACTTGCCCTGGCATGCTTTCGAACTGCTAGGTTGGCAGGAGCTGGGACAGAGCAACGGGAGCTCACTCCGTCACATGGATTCGAACCGCCGACCTTCTGATTGGCAAGCCCAAGAGGCTCAGTGGTTTAGACCACAGCGCCACCCGTGTCCCAATGCACTCTCTGTGGGGCTTCCCTTGTGCTTGATGCAGGATGCTGACAAGGGTGAGATTCCTCACCATCAGCGTAAATCACCTCCGCTCAGAAATCTGCCCTGATTGCCAGTTTGTTACAGGCCAAGTCCAAGGGGCTCCTGCTGGAATAGAAAGCTCTTAACAGGACTTCCGGGTTAGCGCAATCGAATAATGGCGGATTCCCTCTGAGCTCCGGAGGGAATCGGCTCCGTAGGATCGGGTCTTGCCGCTGCGGCGACGCGGGGACCCTTAAAAATCACAGGCGGGGAAGCCTGTGAACCTGGTGACTTGGCGGGCACCATTTGAGCCCCCCCGACCCGTGAAGGAGCTTCTTAAAGGCTTTGGAACGGGAGACGGGGTGAGTGGCGTGGTGCTGTGAGTCGACTGCTTCTCCTACGGAGTGAAGCCGCATGCCATGGTCGGAGAGCGCTGACTTCTTCTTGTGAACAATTGGACTCTAAAGCAGCAACCCGTGAGTAGTACGGAAATTGGACTTTCAAAGGAAATTTTTTTGTTGAATTAGGCACGATCGGGGAAGGAGTAAACAGGAAGTCAGTCTCCCCGTCTTATAAATAATCTAAAGCAAGGACTAACTAACTAAGGTCGAGAGGATTTTTTCCTTCTTATTGGGCAAAAGATATTAATTTCACGATTTGGCAGTTTAAGTAATTTTTACTGGAGGACAAGAGTTAATTTTTGGAGCTGAAGTGTCATCCCCCCCCCCCGGACCCGGGAGTGATCCGCAAGAAAGCCTGTTGGAGAGATATTGAAGAGCTTGACAGCTGTCAAACTAGCTGTCAAGACGGAAAAAGCGATCTTTGTTTTCTGTCTCTGCTGGATATATTTGTTACAATTTGGTTATATTTTGTTGAAAACAAGGAAGAACCGATACAAACTAACTTGATTTTTGGATTTGAACTGGATGGAATACTAAGTAACCAAAATCCCTCTAGAGGGGTTTTTGGGACATTACAAGAATGGCTGAAGGAGGGAAAACTCAAGCTAAATTGGACAGAATTTTCTTTCTCTTGGGAAAGTTACAAGGCCAAATTGATGTTTTGGCTACTAACGTTGCAACCCTGGACTTAACAGTAAACAAGTGCATTGAATTTGATAAGGACTCGATCCAAGAAGTTCATGCAGCTGGACAAGAGGAGAAAGTTGAGAACTTTGAGAGTGTGGAGAAAGAGACACATGTCGCTTCTGAAGAAAGGGAAGGAGGAGATGTGGTGCTGCAGATGACAAAGGAGAGCCAGAGTCCTGACATGATGGTTACAAAGGAAAATAAGAATTGGATGATGAAAACCTGGTCCAAATCGGAGACTGAAGAATGGAAAGATCTCTATATGTGGAGATCTGAAGATCTAAGGATTATAAATTTGATCAAGGTGAAAGCTGGAGCTTTGGGGACATTTGGATTTGAAAGGAGTAAGAAACAAGATTTGGGCTCCACTTTTAAGTATGGTGGTCTGGCTGGAGGAAGCATTGTCCCCATTGGATTAGAGCATCTCCGAGATCTGGTGTTTAATATTAAGGACTATCAAAAAATCCGGCAGAGAGGAACTGAGAGACAATTAAGGGCCTCGGATGTGAGATCTCCAGGCTGATAGCAGACTAAGACTGATGGACATTTGTTGGGGATTGAAACTGGGAAAGGGGACGGGGTGGGGTTTGGGGATGCAAAGGGTGTATAAATATAATCTGTCTTTTTCTTTTACTCTGTTTTGATATCAGTATGAAAAGTGGGGAATTCGTGGAAAGGAATTTGGGTCGACTTTAGAAAAAAGGATTTAAGAATGAGTACTGAGGTATAAATTTTGAGGTTTATAAGGTAAAATTGGTTTTTTAAAATGAATTAAGTATAAAAAGGTTAAAAACTGGGGATAAGAACTTGTTGAATTTACAATTCAAAAGGGAATATAAGAAGGGGAGGTGTGGGGAAGTCAGGGAAAGATGTTATAGAAAATAAGGATTGCAAATTGTATGTGTTTTTAATTGTTCTTTTTGTTTTTATCTTTTGGCTTTTTAAAATGGAAAATTCCTAATAAATATTTATTAAAAAAGAAAGAAAGCTCTTAACAGATTGGTGATGATGATGATGTTAAATAATAATATCATTATTTATATGCTACATATCTGACTGGGTTGCCCCAGCGACTCTAGGCAACTTCTGGCAAAATATAAAAAACACAATAAAACCTCAGGCATTTAAAACTTCCCTATACAGGACTATATAGGAAGGATCCAACACAGATCTCCAGATTGCATGTAGTTTGGCCCTCATCTGATGGTTTTAATTGGTGGAACCAGGGCTTCTTCTCAGCCGGGATTTGCTGGAATTCAGTTCCAGCACCTCTCAGGTGGGCGCTATTCAGTAGCAGTGGAAGGGGTGCCATGGGTTGCAGGAGGCCCTCCAGTGGGCGGCCTCAAATTCCCCACCACCATGGTGTGTGGGAGGGTGCATACGCACATACCCCAACCCCAGGCGCCAGCGAGGGTTGCTACTCCGGTGGTGCCATTGCCATTCTAAGAGAACAAGGGAGGTGTTCATGGTGAGTTCCGCCGCCTTTTTTCTAGAAAAATAGCACCGGCTGGAACTGATTTTAGAAGTCATTCAGAATAGTCTCTTCTCCTATTCAAGCTTTAGTAATAAACCACAATGAACTGATCTAGCATACAGCACCTGCCGACTTCAGTGGGTCTTGGGAAGAAGAAGAGCTTGCTGGATCGCACCCAAAGTTCTTAAGCGTTACAGCGAAGTTCACTCGGGTCAAAACATTAGAGAATACCAATTTAAATTATGATAATTACGACCTATAAAAGAATTAACGATAAAACTCCTAAATAGCCAGGTCAAAAGTTTTTGTTCTCCCTCTGCTAAGGGAAGAAAGTTGTAGCTCTTTCCAAAATGTTAGAATACCCAGGCAGAAAAAGAGATATTTAATTCTGTCTATTTAAGGGAGCTGCCTGCCTATATGATCTGCTTCTTCAATTCAGGGGCATTAAATAAGATTTTTCATGGTTTACTGGGTATCTCTGCGAGAGGCTTTCTATTACAGCTCGTACGAGGGAGCACTTACCTGTGGGAGGGAGGAAGTGACAGGAAAGGAGAATATTCTAAATGTTAAACACATTTTGTGACATTCTCTAATGACATTAATTCCTGCAGGAGATAGGATTACAAACCGTAGCCATGATGAGCCCTGGGAAATGAATGAAAGGCAGGCAGGACTGCTTGGATGGGTCTTGCCAAAGACTTAAACCCTGACACATGATTTGTTTGCTAGTGTGGTACTTCTCCTTTACAGAATGCATGGCTGGGTCTGTTTGCAATGGGCAAGATTCATCCCCTTCCTCACATACAGTTCAGAGCTGCTTATGAGGACTGCCTCTCCCCACAGGAATCTACATGTACATCTGAGGCCCTTTTTCGAGTGCCAACTCCATGGACATGGCAACATGAGAAGGTGGTGTCGTGTAAATCTCCCGTAGGCCAAATCTCAATTTGCAACACCTGAGTGGAAACAGCGAGGGAGATGGAGAGCAAAGCCGTTCCATTTGTTTCCTTGAGGTTGAAGGAATGGAAGATAATAGAGTAGTTAGGAGGAATTGACACATTTTGCCCTCCTGCAAATTAAAAGCTGCCTCCTCAAACTGATGCTCCCACTGACTCATTGGTATGCAACAGACAGCGACAGGTACTGTCAGAGGATAAAAGCAAGCTATAACCGAGATCACAGAATAACACCAAGACGCAGAGCCAGTTTACATGGCGGCTGGCTGCAAACGTCTGTGACCACTTCAGACCCAAATGATAGAGAAAAGAGGAGAGGAAGACGAAGAAGACAACTTTGCACACCACTGCTGACCAGATCCACCCCAACAGACCCTCCAAGTGTCCCTAATTTCCAGGGACAGTCCCAGCTTTACAGAAGCCAGCCCAATTTCTGATTTGATCCTGGAATGTCCCACTTTTCCTTTGGACATCCTATTTACATCAGAGAAATGTTGGAGGGTGTGGAGTTATGCAACCCCCGAGCCAAGGAGATAAGAAACTATACAACGTTTAGAAGACATCTGAAGGCAGCCATATATATGGTTTTTTTAAAAAAAAAATATAACGATTTATTATGTTTTTATATACAGTGGTACCTCTGGTTGCGAACAGGATCCGTTCCAGAGGCCCGTTCACAACTTGAAAAGAGCGCAACCTCTGCACACGTGCAGGTTATGATTTGCCGCTTCTGCGCATGCGCGTGACATCATTTTGCACTTCTGTGCATGCATGAGCAGAAAAACCTGGAAGTAACCCTTTCCGGTACTTCCGGGTCGCCGCGGGACATAACCTGAAAGAACGTAACATGAAGTGGATGTAACATGAGGTATGACTGTATGTTGGAAGCTGCCCAGAATGCCTGGGGCAACCCAGTCAGATGGGAGGAAGAAGAAGAAGAAGAAGAACTAGACTTCTAGACCCTCTGAAATCTATAGGACTCTCACTGCTCATCATGGCTAACGTAAATCCCATTAATTTCAAATGATCTCCGCTAAGTATGACTAAGTCCGATCCCATATATAAACATGTACATACCATTTCACTGCCCCGGCTTCAATGCCAGAGGAGTCCTGTGGATAACAGTTGGCAAGACAGCCAGCATGTTAGAGTGTCGGACCAGGACCTGGGAGACCAGGGTTCAAATCCCCGCTCAGCCATGAACCTCCCTGGGTTACTTTGGGCCAGTCACAGCCTCTCAGCCTAAAACAGGGCTGTTTTGAGGATAAAATGAGGAGGAGGAGGAGAATGCCACCTTTAGCTCCTTGGAGGAACAAAGGTGAGATGCAAATGCAATGAATAAATAAATAAGGATGCAGGCAGGCAGGCAGGCAGGCAGGCAAGCAAGCAAGCAAGCAAGCAAGCAAGCAAGCAAGCAAGCAAACAAATAAATAAATAAATAAATAAATAAATAAATAAATAAATAAATAAGATTCAGTGGGACATTTCATTTGGTCAAGGGGCACAAGCATAATTCCAGTTCTGAATCTCCAAACAGAAGATGTTTTCCTGCAAGGACAAGGTCCTCTAGAAGTTCCTGGACTATGTTCCCCATCATCTCTTATCTTTGGCCATGACGGAAGTTGATCTTTGGCTGATGGAAGTTGAAGCCCAGCAAAAGCTGGGGCATACCAGTTTTCCCCCCCTTGTTTTAAAGGGGAAATGTCATTATTCAAAGCCCACCAGAAGGAAGAAACACAAACCATTGTGCAGTACCAAATCTGTATTCTGAATTTCTATAGATAGGGAGAAAGCGATTCAGGGCACTCTAAACGTGCAAGGGCCCTTTGGGGTTTGGGCACGAACTGTCACAACCCTCTGTTTCACCAGCAAACAAGTGTCAGTGGACCATGTCAAACAGCAAAAAGAAAAAACCCACATCTCTTTGAAATTCAAAGCAGACACTTTTCCTCCCTCCACCCTCCTTTGAAGTCCTGGTTTCAACAAACGCTTATTTCCAGGCCTCATTTTAATTAGCATGAAGATAAAATACCAATTTCCACAAAAAACATAATACAAAAAAGGGAGGGGGGAATTAGCATGCCCTAAAGATAAGTCATTCTGTATTTGATTAGATCTTAGGTTTCAGAGTCTAAATCCTGGGGGATTTTCAACATGCTGTTCCAGTGAAGTCTCAGAGAGCTGGGTTGTTGTTCAGAAGAATCAGAGTTGGAAGGCACCCAAGGGTCATCTAGTCCAGCCCCCTGCAATGCAGGGGTCTCAGATAAAGCATCCATGACAGGTGGCTGATTAATGCAGGCTTTGCAGTGTGGAATATGTCAGTTGGTGGGAAAGTGTGGAATATGTCGCCAGGTTAAAGGTCTCGTTACAGAATGGAGGTTTGGTTGACATTTATTATTTTACTTTATGGTTTGTTCTGTGGGGTAGCTGCTAGTGAAAAAGTACTTCTCCGTGGACAGACACCACATCACATACAACCACATGAGATGTACGTCTGATCTCACAGAAATGCTTCTGGCATCTTCATTACACACTTTTCTGTTGAGATTAACTGGGCCAGTTACCTACTGAAGTCCAACCCCTGACATATATAATAATAATAATTTATTATTTATACCCCACCCATCTGACTGGGTTTCCCCAGCCACTCGGGGCGGCTTCCAAGTGAATATTAAAAATAGTACAGCGTCAGACATTAAAAATTCCCCTAAACAGTTGTTTATTGCCTTGACATCTGGTGGGAGGGCGTTCCACAGGGCAGGCACCACTACTGAGAAGGCCCTCTGCCTGGTTCCCTGTAACCTCACTTCTCGCAGTGAGGGAACTGCCAGAAGGCCCTTGGAGCTGGACCTCAGCGTCCGGGCAGAACGATGGGGGTGGAGATGCTCCTTCAGGTATTCTGGGCCGAGGCCGTTTAGGACTTTAAAGGTCAGCACCAACACTTTGAATTGTGCTTGGAAACGTACTGGGAGCCAATGAAGATCTTTCAGGACCGGTGTTATATGGTCTCGGCTGCCACTCCCAGTCACCAGTCTAGCTGCCACGTTCTGGATTACAATGCAGGAATCTCAGCTTAAGCATCCAACCTCTGCTTCAAAACCTCCAAGGATAGAGTCCACACCCTCCCAAGGGAGACCGTTCCACTGTCAAACAGCTCTTACTAGCAGAAAGTTTCCCCCGATGCTTAGTCAGAATCTCATTTCTTGCAACTTGAAGCCATTGGTTCGAGTCCTACCCTCCAGAGGAGGAGAAAAGAAGCTTGTCCCCTCCTCCATGTAGCAACCCTTGAGATATTTGAAGGCGGCTCCTTCAACCGTTGGTTTATATATAAGGCTTATATATAAGGCTTGGTTTATATAAATTGGATATAAAAGTTTCTAGTTCTAACCTAACAAGCAAATCTAGAGAAGAACGAGGCAGCCAGGCTTGCTCCTCTCTGAAGATAGCTTCAAGGTGACCTCTCATCTCTCCAACAGTGGAGTTCTAAAAGCCGTCATGGCTTTGAAGGAAGTAAAACTATGGCTTCGAATGAGATAGCATCGCTGAGTCTTTGAAGGAAGCAGGAGACCTTTGGATGGAGGCTAATGGAACTGAAGAAGTGCAACAACCGGGACATACTGGGGTATAAGCTTGATTGATTAGTGAGGGATACTGAGAGGTGGATTTATTCCACTTTAACCCTGTTTCTTTTGCATAAAGCTTACCTGGTGTTTCAACAATGTGCAATCTTTCTTGAGCATTCATCTTGATTTGCTTAGAGGGTGTTTGCATGTCTTCCCCTTATTCATGTGTTTCATCTCATTTTACAGCCCTACTTTTCCTGTCACTTTCCTAACTGCAAAACGTATGGCTTGGCTTGGCTTTTTTAAATGGGTTTGTTATGGCAAGGCAACAGAGCATTTTCATCCACTCTAGTTGTGCAAACCTAAATTCCTAGTGTGCTCTTGAATCCCTGTAAAACACTGAGAGTCTGGAAGCGACAACTGCTAGATTATGAGAAGGATTTGGCAGTGTGTGACATTTTACACTGTATTATGTTTTATTAGCTCATTTCAATTTATAGCCTCCTCTGCCTATAAGTGCTGGTTCAAAAGTAGTTCCTTCAAGCATCCTGGCTCCAAAGATTTATAGCAGCTTTATAATCTCTCAATAAGCTGTTCACCTACAAGAGATAATTCTGCATATCCTATTCCCATTTTTTTTAATTATTAAAAAGTGAATGCATAAGCAGTGCCAGAAAAGTAAAGTTTATAAGTTAATATAGCCTGAATGATTCATATTAGCATTTTATATGTAACTGATACGCTCTGGATTTTTAATCAGCATTATGAAGGGGTGGACCTTTTGTAAGCAAAGAAATAATAATTGAAAGCAGTTTGCTTTCAGACAAACACACAGAGAACTTGCAATACCTTAAACATCAATAATTATTTCCCCCATCATATTAGCATCCCACTCTTCCATCTAGAAGATTACTAGCCACAATGGCTATGTTCTGCTTCCAATACTGCCTCTAAAAATATCAATTGCTGGAAACTTCTGGAGGGACAGAGTACTGTTTCAATCAGTGTTAGAATTCCTGCTCCATGATTGCAGTCATGGGATTTTTGTCTATCACATGATGGTATATGTTTTGACTCCACAGAGTGGGAAGTGACGGAGACAGGATGTTTGTGTTACTGTGTTCCGCGAAGTGGGACTATTGTCCTTTGTTCTTTTCCTCTCTTCGCTATCTGATGCTAGAGAGAGAGAGAGAGAGAGCCATGTTGCAGTGCTCCGTGTATGTTTAGATGTAAATAAAGTAGATTAGCCAAAATGCTGAGTTGCTGAGGTCTGTTAGACAAGCTGCGAAGACTCTGTGGGTCCCTAAGTGTGCCGGTGTCTGTTGGCATCGGTCGCTGTGATGTTCAGGCTGAAGAAAGCTAATGAAGCTCCCGTGTCTCTACCAAAGTCCTACTCGAGTGTAGGACAAGCTCCTGACACTCAGGCCCTGCCTGCAGGCTTCCCATAGGCATCTGGTTGGCTGCTCTGAAAACAAGATACTTGACTAGATGGGCCATTTGCCTGATCCAGCAGATTCTTCCTCTTAAACTCTTTAAGGAACTATGGCTGCAATCCTAACTCTAGTTATCTGGGAATAGGCCCCACTGAATTCAGTTGGACTTACTTCTCAGTAGACATGGTTGAGACCTCAGCATATATGGCGATTTTGTTTTTAAAAATCAGATGGATGCTCATTCTTATAATGGTCTTTTGTCAACTGCTTTGCGAGATCTGCTTGAAAAGCGGTATATAAATGCCTTAACTAAATGAAGTTATAATTGGCAGAAATGACTGGCAGAATCCGAGACCAGGGAGAAGAGTTGGTGAAAGAAGACTGGAAGAAATTCAAAGACTATTTACAGAAATATTGTAAAATTAATGAATGTTAGAAGGATGTTGGATAGAAACTAAGGGGTTTCCAGCTGTAATGCTTTAGGAGATACGAAAAAAAAAAAGGTTTACAAATGGGTAAAAGCTTAATGGTAAGGATTTGCTGAA
Source organism: Podarcis bocagei (assembly GCF_964188305.1). Taxonomy (NCBI): domain Eukaryota; kingdom Metazoa; phylum Chordata; class Lepidosauria; order Squamata; family Lacertidae; genus Podarcis; species Podarcis bocagei. The sequence continues at coordinate 85,492,974 of NC_138130.1, forward strand.
CTAACAAATTGAAGTGGAATACAAAGAAGGGAGGTATGAGGAGGTCTGGGGAAATAAGCGTAAGGAAGATATGTTATGGAAAATTATCTGTTTTTTAACTGTTTTTATGTTGTATTTTGTTTCTTTTTATTTTTTATTTTCATTGTTGTATTTTAAAAACTTTAATAAATATATTTTTGGGGGGGGACTAAATGAAGTTTTATATATATATAATTTTATCCCCATAGCAGCCCAGTGAGGTTTGGTTAGGCTTCATGGCTGAGCAGGAATAGGACCACAGATCTCCTCAGATCAATCCAACATTCTGTCCATTCTAAACCACACTGGGACCACAGTCAAAGGCCGCATTGTGAAAGCTCTTCAGTCACCTCTTTTACAGGTGGTATTGAACAACTAGTAAACTAGCAAAGTTGTACAAAACAAACTCAAATAAATGTTGGAGGCGTAAGCGGGTAGAAGGAACAATGTTACATATGTGGTGGGGATGTAAGAAAATTATAAACTTTTGGGATAGTATTTATGAACAACTGAAAAAAACATTTGAACAAACTTTTGTCTAAAAGCCCAAAGCATTTCTCTTGGGTTTACTATCATCCGATATTCCAAGCCATAAAAGAAGGATATTTTTATATGCCACCTTAGCAGCAAGAATGCTTATTGCTAGAAAATGGAAGGGGGAAGAGATTCCAACAAAGGAAGAGTGGCAGACAAAGTTATTTGAATAGAGTGAGCTGGCTAAATGACAGAAATAATTAGGAACCGAACAAGCCAAAAGTTCAGTAAGGAATGGGAGTGTTATAAAAATTAGCTAGAAAAACATTGTTCTCAAATAAAACCTTTATTATGCTTTGATTAATTTTTTCAAAAGGCAAAACAGTTACTATAATTAAATAAGTTAATACCAAGAAATGAAAAAATGTTTAAAGAAGGCAGTTAAGGAAAGAAAAGTACGACTCAAATTGAGGTGGTGGAGGGAAGTCAACTCAAAGATATTTAGTTATGTATCTTTATGTATTCGTTTATTTTTATTTTTAGCTTGAACTTTGGATGGAATCTTTTTGTGGATGTATGTAAAGCAAAACTCAATAAAAAATTAATAATAATAATAATAAAGAAAGCTCTTCAGTCTGGGCTGCATTGTGGTTCATCTCTACCAAGTGCAATGAGTCATTCCTTCAGTGTGGCAGCACTGTACTGCTTTAGCTGCCTGCTGAAACCCTTTCTGCTTCAGAAAGCCTATCTGGGCACGTAATTTACTTTCATTTCTTTAAATGTTTGATTGGTTCTTTCATTGTTTTTCATGATGGTTTTATGCATATATGTTTTTAATTAGTCTGTGAATTTTAGTCATGTTTTATATATAACTGAAACTGCACACCACTTAGAGGTTGTCATTCTTTTTTGAGCAAGCGGTCTATGAATTTTCTCACTAAAATACTTCCGAAATAAGGTGCCATTATTCTTATTTATTTGGATTGCTAAGTCTCTGAGAGATGCCTGTTCCTTTGTTTTGCCCATAGTCCTGCAACAGACCTGAAGAAAGTGGCGTGTTATTCCCATTTTACAGATGGGATACTGTGACTAGCTCTTACTCATGATGCCAGTTCCAAACATGGATTAGAATTCTTGCCTTTTCAGTGTACTATCCCAGTACCACATTGGCTTTCGGTTTGTATTGGTACTAGGCACCATAGGACTTGTCCAATGGGCCCATGGCAAATAAACAAATAAGTACTTAATTAGGGGTGACAACCTTCTCAGAGCCCCTTCAGTACAGTGAGAGGACATTCCTGAATAAATGGTACATCTGCTTCAGGTGAGAGACGTTCATTTTAAACAAACCAATTTGCCCATCTCTACCGAGTACGTCTTTCATGTTACTTGTATAGCCGGGGAGGGTTAATAATGTTTTAATGATAGGGGTTGCAACTTAATTGGAAACCTCTAATTGAATGTCTTTAAATGAAGTAAACTAATTGCATCTATGAAAATTTGATAGGGCTCTGTCAGGAGTCCATCTGGATTGGAGTATTTCCCTGAAGCTGGAGAGCTAATAAGCTTCCTAATTTTGTTTCATTACCCTTCCTCGCCCTCTTCCGCAAGAGTCACTTAAGGACCTGATTACTCTCCTCTTTCCAACGTACTTGAGTCCACTGTCCCATACCTGACGTAGCTGAACCCAGACCAGATACCCCAAGGTAAACATCGCTGTGGAAGGGCACCTTGAAGAAACGAAGGACTTCTTCACCCAGCACATAGTTAAAGCAATGGAATTCAGTTCCACAAGGGATGGTGAGGACCACCAACTTAGCTTTAAAAGAGGAATAGACAAAATGGAGGAAAGAGAGATCAATGGCTACCAGTTGCAATGTCTATATGCTCCCTTCAGGATCACAGGCTGCATGTCAATGAATACCAGTCAATGGGGAACAACACTGAGAGGACAACATCCTGGGCCTTCCAAAGTCATCTGATTGGCCACCGTGGAAAACAGGGCGCTGGTCTAGAAAGGCCTTCGTTCTTACATTTTTAAGCAGTGTTGTAAATTACTTTTTTTTTTTACTCTTTCCAGTATAAAAGTCTTTTCACAAATCTAATTTCCTGTCTCCCTACATTGAGTACTTCAGTCACATGTTAAGTTTTTGAAGCTCAGTGTCATTCAGGTGCGCTAGCTTGGGGTTTCAGACTGTACCTAATGGGGGGGGGGGATTCCATTCCACCTTTTGGTTCAGTCATGGAACTGTTGCGTGTCACATGTCTGTTTACATTCCAGCACTGTTTGCTGGTGCAAGCGGAACTTCAGTTGCATTGCTATTGCTTTTGCTTTTTACTCTCTCTTGGAAGACTCGGCAAGGAGAGACGACATGTTTCTTTGTCCTGATTTATGTTTAATAAATCCATAGTTTGTTTAGTATGTCTTCACATGCCTCAAGCCTCTTTCATTGCACAGTTTTGCTCTGCTAAGTAAAGTGTGCCCATGGCAGCAGACTTGGGTCACTGATTTATGTTGCACCAGAGGTAGGAGGGTCTTCACAGCCTGACGGCTGGAAGGAGATGATCCAGCTGGGGGCTAGCCAGCTGGCCGTTTGACCCCCGGATGCCACCAAAATGCAGCTCAGAGTGGGATGGTGGAGGAGGTGAATTTCAGGGCCTCTCAACAGAGTGAGCTGAGGTAAAACAATTTCATGACAGGTTCTGTGGTAGTGGGAGTTCATGGTTTGCAGCAACAATCCTTTGGAGTATGCCATTGTGCCAATAGCAATTCAATACAGTGGTACCTCGGGTTAAGTACTTAATTCGTTCCGGATGTCCGTACTTAACCTGAAACTATTCTTAATCTGAAGCACCACTTTAGCTAATGGGGCCTCCCGCTGCTGCCGCACCACTGGAGCACGATTTCTGTTCTCATCCTGAAGCAAAGTTCTTAACCTGAAGCACTATTTCTGGGTTAGCGGAGTCTGTAACCTGAAGCATATGTAACCTAAAGCGTATGTAACCCAAGGTACCACTGTACCAAGTACATAACTGACCACCCAATATCAGTTTTCTTTGGTGCGTATCAAGGAAACTCTTCGTCCTAGGCAATACATCTCATTGATTTTGTGTGCTTGGACAAATCCTCTGCAGCAGAGCTCTCCCTAATTAATTTAATTTGGGTGAGGAATATTCTCAATTCTTAGCATTTTAGCTGTTATTATACTAAAATTACTGACTATTGTATCTATTGCAGAGAGGGCAAATTAATACTGATTGAGTCGCTTGGGTTGTAGCCAAGGCTCACTGCAGAAGCCAGGATTTTTGCCATTGACTAAACAAAGTAATAATTAGCACCATTAATACTGCAAAATAGGGGAATGAGCATTTGAATGGACTTCTAAAATTATGACTCTAAGGACGAATTTCAGGACAACACGCAGCTCCATAGCTGAAGTCCTGTCTTTAGTACAGTAGAACATATTGATTAAAGAAATGTATGATTATCACATTCCCATGTGATGTTATAAAGGCTCTTTTATCTCTCACCCCCCCCCCAATGCCCAGCTGTCTCCTGATCCCACTCTACCGGTTTGTCGTGACTACTTCATGCCATCAGAACAGAGCCCTACTGTGAAGACTGTGTGATGGTCAGCGTGCACTGATCTACACACATAAAACAAATTCACGCACAGGTGTCTTCCAAAAGCCCAACCCAAATCCCAAAAGTCCCATGGCAATTGGCAAATGGTAACAGGGGCAGGATTGTGAAATCTGGAAGCCCCTAGTCATGAACCGGCACATGGGCGGTGGATACAGATTCAGTCGTTCTGACTCAAGGAACGAGGTAGTTGAGCAGCTCGGCAGGTGTATCCATCACTGAGCAACACTTTGAAGACACTTGAACTCAGGATGCAAAGGAGAAATGTGCTAAGAGGAAGGCATGCTTGGCAAATCCACACCATGATCAACTCCCACCCAGAAACCAATGTCCCCACTGTGGAAGGACGTGTGGATCCAGAATTGGCCTCCACAGTCACTTACGGACTCATTGTTAAAACTGTGTTTATGGAAGACAATCTTATTCGGCTAAGATTGATCACCAAAGAAGAAGCTCTGATACTGGGCGCCGCTGAAATTTGAGACCCCACAATGCATCACTGGCCCAGAGCACCCCCCAGTGGTGTACAAAGAAACAGGGACTCAGCTACATTGGCAAAGAAAAAGCACTTTATGTGTGTTGTTTATGCATTCTAATACTGTGACACCAGATGGTGCTGTGGAGTTCCGTTTTTGCCAATCCGATTTCTCATGCAAAGTTTGCAACGCGCTTAACTGAAACGCTTCTTTGAAGTTTCTAGAACCAGATCAGGGCTGCTGCAGATGAGGTCCTTGGGGAAAATAGTACAGTGGTACCTTGGTTTAAGAACAGCTTAGTTTATGAACCACATGGCTCAAGATCACTGCAAACCCAGAAGTAGGTGTTTTGGTTTGTGAACTTTGCCTTGGAAGCAGACTTGTTGAGTGTGTTCCATTTGTAAATTGAGTCCCCCGCTGCTATGGGAAAGCACACCTTGGTTTAAGAACGCTTTGGTTTAAGAACGGACTTCCGGAACAGATTAAGTTCATAAATCAAGGTACAACTCTACAGGCAATCCCTGTCGCTGTTACATTGATTTGGTGTAAATGTTAAATACCCCTATAATTTATGGGCTTCTTAGATTTTTATAAAGATTAACCATTTTAAAATATCAGCACCCAATGCCAGGGATAAAATAAATATTGCTTTATAAATCACTGCAATTAAATGAAGGAGCTTTAAAAAAAATTAAAGGACAGTGTCAGATTATCACATTCTGCCTAACCAATAACACTGAATAAACTATGAGTTATTTACAAAACTGCTTTTCCTGAAAGTCAATTTCTGAAGTAGCTGAGAAAAAAACTTTTTAGAAAAAAAGGAAAGAAAAAGAAATTCAGGATAATTAATTTCCTTGGCATGGAAATGTAATATAATGGGAGATGTTCAATATATCCCTGACTTTTATTAAAACACATTAGATGCTGTCAAATTATTTTAAGATCTAAATTACAACCATGGTCCCTGAAAATAGTTAGAAAATTATGAGGCTTTTAAATCAAATCCCTGCATTGATCTTTGGGTTTGCAAAAGAACAGAGTTGAAATGGAAGGCAGGTTTCCACCAACATTTTTGCTCCCCTAGAAACAGCACCTGTGGGGGGATTTGTGGGGGGCTCAGTGCCCCCACTCCAAGGCAACAGGAGCTGGTCCTCCTAACTTGCACTGCTCTGATTCACCATACAAGGCAGCAGAAAGGGTGGTGTCAGACCAGTTGTCTCAGCAGCAGGGCTCCATTTACCCACAATGCCACTGTCACAAGCCCATACCTGATTGGCGACAATGTACTGTGGCATCTTCATATTCACCAAGTGACCCCTGATTGGCTGGGATCACACAATGAGGGAGGCAAGCTCTGAAATGGCAGCAAAGCAGCATTGTGTCAAGGCTATGAATGGCAGAAAGGCTTCCAAGGGGGCTATTTGCACCCCTCAAAAGCCTTTTTTTTTCACCATGAAAATACTCAGGTGCAAAACATTTGACACAGCCCTAAATTTGACACTAGTGTTGTTGTTTAGTCGTTTAGTCATGTCCAACTCTTCGTGATCCCCATGGACCAGAGCACGCCAGGCACTCCTCTCTTCCACTGCCTCCTGCAGTTTGGTCAAACTCATGCTGGTAGCTTCGAGAACACTGTCCAACCATTTCGTCCTCCGCCATCTCCTTCTCCTTGTGCCCTCCATTTTTCCCAACATCAGGGTCTTTTTCAGGGAGTCTTCTTTTCTCATGAGGTGGCCAAAGTACTGGAGCCTCAGCTTCAGAAAGGATAGGTTTGATCTTCTTGCAGTCCATGGGACTCTCAAGAGTCTCCTCCAGCACCATAATTCAAAAGCATCAATTCTTCAGTGATCAGCCTTCTTTATGGTCCAGCTCTCACTTCCATACAACACTACTGGGAAAACCATAGCTTTTACTATACAGACCTTTGTCTTATACAGACGACTGCTGGTGCTGCTGCTCGCGTGAGTGTTGGGAGGACCGCTCCCTTTTCTGCCAACTCCATCCGGCCTAGGGGGCGGGGCCTGCACTCATCGCCACAGCATAAGAGGCCAGAGAGAGGCCTCCGGGACACGACTGCTGGTGCTGCTGCTCGCGTGAGTGTTGGGAGGACCGCTCCCTTTTCTGCCAACTCCATCCGGCCTAGGGGGCGGGGCCTGCACTACCATTACAGTTTAGAGGACAGAGCAGCTACCGGCAGCAATGGACAAAATAGTTTTAAATGTTTTAATTGCTTTTAATTTGCAGCACCTTAAATGGGGGTTGTTGTTTTTTATAATATTATATTATTTCATTATCTGCTGCAAATGTTAAAGATGTTTATATATATTTTAAGGTGTTTTAAAGGTGCTTTTATTGTTTACTTTGTTGTACCACCGTGAATGGTGGTTTTTATCTATGTATTTTTGTTTGTTCCATCTTGTTTTGTTTTTGGGGTTGAATATTGAGTGGGGTGGGGATTGGTTTTGTTTGGGCATAATTGTCTTTGGTTGTTTTGTTTTCTATTTTGTAAATGGAGGTTAGTATGAGGCCTGGGATTGCTACCGTGGAGGGGCGAGGGAGGTATGGCGGTGGGGGCAGATGTTATAGGTGAAGGGGATCGAGATACGGATATGCTCGTACCCCTTCCAATCTGCGCCCCATCCCGAGAGTCGAGGGTAGGGTGAGCAAGGATTACTCACCTCCTTCACTGGTGTTGTGCAATGCCAGGTCTATAGGCAACAAAACCGCTACCCTGCGAGATTTCTTTATCTCGCAGGGAGTCGACCTGGCTTGTGTGACGGAGACCTGGGTGCGCGAAGGGGTAACTGTTACCTTACGAGAGATGGCGCCCCCGGGTTTAACCGTCCTCCACCAGTCACGGACTGTGGGCCGGGGTGGCAGTATTAATCCGGGAAAATTGTTCTTTCAGAGCTCTACCATCGCCATCGATCCCCGGCATTGAATGTGTTGGCCTAGTGTGGGGCTCCGAGGAGAGCTTGGCTGTCTGGCTGGTGTACCGGCCACCTAGTGCACCAGCAGCCACCCTGTCAGGCCTGCTGGAGGCGGTGGCCGGCTGGGCCTTGGAGTTCCCTAACCTATTGGTATTGGGAGACTTCAACTTCCATGCTGATGCCACTCCCTCCACACAGGCTCTGGACCTGGTGTCTTCCATGGCGACACTAGGGCTCTCCCAGTTTGTTTCGGGCCCCACACATCAAGCAGGCCACACGCTGGATTTGATCTTTGGTGCCGGTATAGATGTGATCATGTCTCCTTCGATGAAGGTGCCATGGTCTGATCACTACGCTCTGAAAGCTAGGATTGACTTTCCACCCCCACCCTGCTTAGGTGGCGAGCCGATTTGGGCTCGCCCGCAGAGGCTGATGGACCTGGATAGATTCCGTCAAGCCTTGCGGGACCTTACTCCCCCTGGCGATTCATTGACTGAGCTTGTTGAGGGCTGGAATACCCAGCTCCTGGCAGCCATCGATGAGATCGCACCTAAGCGCCCTCTGCGACCCCGCAGAAACCGGGCTCCCTGGTTTACCGAGGAGCTTCGGAAAATGAAGCGGGACCTCAGACGGCTAGAGCGAGTATGGCGGGGTGCCCGTGACGGAGCCTCAAGAACATCTTATAGGGTTTTTATGAAAACCTATGAGATGGCAGTGAAGGCCGCTACTTCTCGGCCTCCATTGCATCCGCTAGCTCTCGCCCGGCGCAATTATTTAGTATAATTCGGTCTTTAACGTCCCTTGAAGGACAGCCAAATTTAAATAACAATCTGACACACAGCTGTGAGGCATTTGCGAGCTTTTTTGCGGAGAAGGTCCTGTTGCTCCGCCATGACCTCCCTGCCAATTTGGATACAATAAAGGAACTGGAGGCCCCTCGACTGTCCTCGGGTCCAGTATTGGACCACTTTGACTGGATATCTCCAGCCGATGTGGACAGATTCCTCCAAGCTGGAAAGCCCACCACCTGTCCTCTTGACCCGTGCCCGTCATGGCTGATTAGAGCGTGTCCAGACGAGGTGCGGGGCCCCCTGGGGGATATCATCAATTTGTCCCTTGGCACCGGGATATTCCCAGGGGAACTGAAGGAGGCGGTGGTGCGTCCGCTCTTAAAGAAAACATCATTAGATCCCTCAGATCTATCCAATTACCGCCCGGTCTCAAATCTTCCATTCCTGGGTAAGGTGATTGAGAGAGCGGTTGCTGAACAGCTTGGTAGGTTTCTGGATGAAACATCTGCTCTGGATCCATTCCAGTCCGGCTTCCGTGCTGGTCATGGGACCGAGACGGCTCTGGTCGCCCTAACAGATGATCTCCGCAGGCAGCTGGATCGAGGCGGGTCGGGGCTGCTGATTCTTCTAGATCTGTCAGCAGCCTTTGACATGGTCAATCACGAACTCCTGGACCACCGCCTTGCCGACGTGGGGATCCAGGGCACAGTCCTTCAATGGCTGCACTCATTTCTCTCTGGTCGGGGACAGAGGGTGGCGCTTGGGGGGGAATTGTCATCACGCCACTCCTTGGTGTGTGGAGTGCCTCAGGGTGCAATTCTCTCCCCGATGCTTTTTAACATCTTTATGCGCCCCCTCGCCCAGCTTGTCCGGAGTTTTGGGCTGGGTTGCCATCAGTATGCTGATGACACCCAACTCTATCTGTTGATGGATGGCCATCCTGACTCAGCCCCAGACACACTGACCAGATGTCTGGAAGCTGTGGCTGGATGGTTACGTGGGAGCCGGTTGAAGTTAAATCCTTCGAAGACAGAGGTCCTCTGGCTGGGGCGGGACGATATGGGATCGAGGAGGCAACTACCATCTCTTGCGGGGGTGCAATTAGTGCCAGCACCGGCCGCTAAGAGTTTGGGTGTAATCTTCGATACCTCCCTCTCTATGGAGGCGCAGATTACAGCTATAACAAAGGCGGCATTTTTTCATCTCCGCCAAGCTAAGCAGTTGGCCCCTTATCTCTCTCGTCCTGACCTAGCCACTGTGATCCATGCGACGGTCACCTCCAGACTGGATTATTGTAACTCGCTCTACGTGGGGCTGCCCTTGAGACTGACCCAGAAACTCCAGCGGGTGCAGAATGCCGCGGCGAGACTCCTTATGGGGTCTTCGCTGCGAGAGCACATTCATCCGGTACTATACCAGCTGCACTGGCTCCCGGTGGAGTACAGGATCAGGTTTAAGGTGCTGGTTTTAACCTTTAAAGCCCTATACGGCCTAGGACCCTCGTACCTACGGGACCGCCTCTCCTGGTATGCCCCACAGAGAAACCTACGGTCTGCAAATAATAACATCCTCAAGGTCCCAGGCCTCAGAGAGGTTAGGCTGGCCTCAACTAGAGCCAGGGCCTTCTCGGCTGCGGCTCCAAACTGGTGGAATGCTCTGTCACAAGAGACTAGGGCCCTGCGGGACCTGACATCTTTCCGCAGGGCCTGCAAGACAGAGTTGTTCCGCCAGGCTTTTGGTCAGGGCACAGCCTGACTCCCTCCTCTGGCAACCTGCACAGAATTTTGCTTAATTGGTTGCCATCAATTTGATTTAATTAATTTTTATAATGAAATATTTTAGATTGTGTGATTATTTGACTGATTATTTGATTGTTGTTAGCCGCCCTGAGCCCGGCTTCGGCTGGGGAGGGCGGGATATAAATAAAATTTATTATTATTATTATTATTGTTGGCAAGGTGATGTCTCTGCTTTTTAAGATGCTGTCTAGGTTTGTCATTGCTTTTCTCCCAAGAAGCAGGTGTCTTTTAAATTTGTGACTGCTGTCACCATCTGCAGTGATCATGGAGCCCAAGAAAGTAAAACCTCTTACTGCCTCCATTTCTTCCCCTTCTATTTGCCAGGAGGTGATGGGACCAGTGGCCATGATCTTCGTTTTTTTGATGTTGAGCTTCAGACCATATTTTGCACTCTCCTCTTTCACCCTCATTAAAAGGTTCTTTAATTCCTTCTCACATTCTGCCATCAAGGTTGTGTCATCTGCATATCTGAGGTTGTTGATATTTCTTCTGGCAGTTTTAATTCCGGTTTGGGATTCACCCAGCCCAGCCTTTCACATGATGAATTTTGCATATACAGTGGTGCCTCGCAAGACGAAAAGAATCCGTTCTGTGATTCTCTTCGTCTAGCGGTTTTTTCGTCTTGCGAAGCAAGCCCATTGACGGATTAGCGGATTAGCGCTATTAGCGGCTTTTAGCAGCTTATCTGCTGATCGGATCAGCTGATAAGCGGCTTAGCGGCTTAGAAAAAGGGGGGGGAGGGAAAAAAAACCAGCAGGAACTCGCAAGACGTTGTCTTGCAAAGCAAGCCCATAGGAAATTCGTTTTGCGAAGCACCTCCAAAATGGAAAACTCTTTCGTCTAGCGAGTTTTCCGTCTTGCGAGGCATTCGTCTTGTGGGGCACCTTGCAGGGAGACAATATACAGCCTTGCCGTACTCCTTTCCCAATTTTGAACCAGTCAGTTGTTCCATATCCAGTTCTAACTGTAGCTTCTTGTCCCACATAGAGATTTCTCAGAAGACAGATGAGGTGATCAGGCACCCCCATTTCTTTAAGAACTTGCCATAGTTTGCTGTGGTCAACACAGTCAAATGCTTTTGCGTAGTCGATGAAACAGAAGTAGATGTTTTTCTGGAACTCTCTAGCTTTCTCCATAATCCAGCGCAAGTTTGCAATTTGGTCTCTGGTTTCTCTGCCCTTTCAAAATCCATCTTGCACTTTTGGGAGTTCTCGGTCCACATACTGCTTAAGCCTGCCTTGTAGAATTTTAAGCATAACCTTGCTAGTGTGTGAAATGAGCACAATTGTGCGGTAGTTGGAGCATTCTTTGGCACTGCCCTTCTTTGGAATTGGGATGTAGACACTAGTAGAAGAACGTATATACATGGGTTCATACATGCACAACACACTCACATTATGCTGTTCAAGGGAGTGGTTTTCTCACGGCAGAAAACATGTTTTCTGAATAGCACCCACTTTCTACTTCCTTTGCTACCTTTAAGTTACTGGCCCCCTCCCCCGATAAGGTGGAGGAATGTATTGGCTCCATCTCATTCCTGTCAGACCTAATGACAGCAATTCATGAAAAGCAATGGAAATGAAAGCAATGGAAGACTTCTAGAGGCATTTCCACAGTAAATAGGGTTCCTGAATGACAGGGGCGTCTTATATTTTTTCGAAGGAAAGGGGAGCATGACCAAAAGGGGGAGTGCATTTAAAATTAGACCTGTCACAAAACAATGGGGGGGCACTTATTGTGAAATGTATCACCCCTGAGGAAAAAATGTATAGAGGCATTGAAACATACACCTCTGTGTTCCCATGGCAACCAGGCAACACACCCCATTTTCCTACACTGTGCTGCAAAGCTATTCTATTGGCCATTGCAGCATAACAGGGCAAGGCAGTGTCTGTGTCCCCGTTTTGTGCAGTTGTTTGTTGGGCTGGCACTGTTCCAAAATAATCTCTTTTTTTCTCCCTGCAGCTATGATCCGCAGCAGTTTCTGTGCTACATTTTGTTTCGAAGATGCCTTTTCCACCTAGAAACAGTGACTCTGCCTCCCAGATAGTCAAATGTGGTGACATATGTCACCGAGGGCAAACAGGTTTGATTTAAAGAGGGCAATGTGCTGGCAGCTCCCCAAAAAGGGGGTGCAGTGGTACCTCAGATTAAGAACTTAATTCGTTCTTGAGGTCCGTTCTTAACCTGAAACTGTTCTTAACCTGACGTACCACTTTAGCTAATGGGGCCTCGCGCTGCCACCATGCGACTGCCGCGCGATTTCTGTTCTCATCCTGAGGTAAAGTTCTTAACCAGAGGTATTACTTCCGGGTTAGCGGAGTCTGAAACCTGAAGCGTCTGTAACCTGAAGCTTTTGTAACCTGAAGCGTCTGTACAGGTTACAAAACTACAGTGCTATGAAAACAAAAGTTTAGTCTTCCTGGAGATTATTGCAGAGTTTGCCCCTTTGACATTCACCATGGGTGGGGGACCTGTTGACGAGGAAAGAAACTTAGCCACAAACCCTGGATGACACATTAGCGCAGCACAGGAGTGTAAAAAAAAAAAAAAAAAAAAAACTGCAATGAAGCAATGTTCAGTCCTCTCTGGGAATCCTCACAATTGACATGGTCCTGGTAAGCTTATCGTGTTGTGTGAACCACACAATCGTCTTGAAAGGTCACACCCTCATTCATACTGATCAGCTATTTTAAATGTCCCCAGCAACAGAAGACGTCACTGCCCATAAACACCAATGAAGAAATTAAATAATTCAGTGTAGATGGGATAGGGAAAAACAGCCAACGTCCCCACACCAAAAACAGGAAGGTGAAACCCCAAAAGTAATATTGGTGGTGACGCATAGCCATATCCTCTGTTTACATTGGCCTAATGGAATTACCTATTGGGTGTGTTATCGTTATCTGTTGCTTTCAGAGAAGCGATGATCTGTAATATTTTATTGAATTTTTGAATTTTTAAATTAATATGTATGTCGGCAGTTGGTTATGCAATATGTAATGCCTATTTTTTAAATTAAAAAAAGCAAAAAGGGTCTCCTCAAAAACAGTTGAATGAGGGCTCAGTCACGGAATAGCGACTTACTGAACAGAAGCCCTTCGCGCTGCAACGTTTTGTTGAAAAGCCTCGCTTGTGTGCTTGCTTCTGTTGCCATTTGGGAACGGCAATAATCCTTTTACATTTTATTCATAACTTTCTTCACACCCTGCTTGAAGGTTGTTCTTGTTTAAAATAATTTCTCCCCTCTTCAATGCGCCTTTCATTTGAGCCTACGGAAGGAATGTACTGAAACATACTGTGCAAATTTGGCAGAGGTACAATTTTTAATTGGTATCTGACAGAATGTTCTTTTTGATGCCATCCAAGTGCTCAGCAAAAAGACAATATCCACCAGGGTGCTGGCTCAGTGATGCCTCAGCGGGGAGCCTGCCACAGACTTAACTTCCTCCAGTGACCAGGTGCTCCTTGGAAGTGTCTCCATTCCAGCTGCACTTACCTTGATAAGGACAGAAAGGTTTGGCAGACCAAAGATGCTATAGCTGCAGGCCACTGAAATGCTCTCTGGTCCTCTAAGCCGATGGCAAGCGCATTAATAACTCCATTACGTAATGCAATGTACTGTAAACATTTCTGAAGCGCTTTGTTGGTTATTGTTTTCAAAGTGCGTGAAGCTGTGCTATGGGGTTCAGGCGAGGGCTGGGCTGGGCAAGATAAAGAATAAACAAAAAACATCTTCCCTGCCTCAGTAAAGTGAGTACACAGTAAAGTGAGAACACAGGTCCAAACTTGAGGGATTCGATTTTGGTGAACACTAAAGCGAACGTGGGACGCGGGTGGCGCTGTGGGTTAAACCACAGAGCCTACGACTTGCCAATCAGAAGGTTGGCGGTTCAAATCCCCGCGATGGGGTGAGCTCCCGTTGCTTGGTCCCTGCTCCTGCCAACCTAGCAGTTCGAAAGCATGTTAAAGTGCAAGTAGATAAATAGGTACCGCTCCAGCAGGAAGGTAAACGGCGTTTCCGTGTGCTGCTCTGGTTTGCCAGAAGCAGCTTAGTCATGCTGGCCACATGACCGGAAACTGTACTCCCTCGGCTGGCTCCCTCGGCCAATAAAGCGAGATGAGTGCCGCAACCCCAGAGTCGGCCACAAATGGACCTAATGGTCAGGGGTCCCTTTACCTTTAAAGTGAACAGACCTGTTCTATGCCTCCCAAACTAACATGCTGATCAGAATGTACTTATCCTATCAATTTCACCCCTTCAGATTTTTGGGATACAGTTTTTGGCTCAGAAAAACAAGGAGCAAAACGCATAATTCAGAATACAGCGAGTTTAGCAAATGCAGGATGAAATGGACGGACACCTGTGAGACAGATGAGACGTAGGTGGATTCAATTACCCCTAACCTGAACAGGAGGGCTCAACACTGTGACCTTGTTTGCTGCAGGTCTCACTTCTATCCTCCACACACAGATGTCTCAAAATCTACTACATATGCATCCAGATGTTAAAAAAAGAAACAAGGAGCCCAAAACCTAGATTTTCTAATTGGCTATATCATTCAAGTGCTCACTAAATTACTGAGGGTAATCTCCAATTTACTTTAATCAAGAGACAGCGGCTGGTAAGCCTCTGGATAATTTTCTTGAGCATACTCTTGCTATAAAGGGCGCATCTCAATCTCTTTAAATTATTCCACTGCCACTTAATTTAGTCTGCAGGTTGTGAAATGTAACATGAACATTTCAGTTCCGTAAGATATACAACGGATCCAAGGTTCAAAAACAAGCCTTATCAAGGACTTGAGCTATACAGTGGTACCTCGGGTTACAGACGTTTCAGGTTACAGACTCCACTAACCCAGAAATAGTACCTTGGGTTAAGAACTTTGCTTCCGGATAAGAACAGAAATCACGCAGCCGTGGCGCGGCAGGCCCCATTAGCTAAAGTGGTACCTCAGGTTAAGAACAGTTTCAGGTTAAGAATGGACCTCAAGAACGAATTAAGTTCTTAACCCGAGGTACCACTGTATTGAATATTTTACCAGTTGCAATGAAGCAGGAAACGTAAATCATGAATCTGTGAGAGATTAATAATAGCCATTACAGTGTCTAGTAATGCCATTAACCAGAGAATTGAGTAAATTTGTTTTGGATATTTATTTACTATTTATCGAATTTGTAGGCCGCCCTTCATCCTAAGATCACAGGGCTGTTCACAACATAAAAATATGGAACGAGAACGCAAAATACATAACAAACAAAAACAAATCAATAATTCCCCTCACACAAACACATCAGTTATTTATCTATTTAATATATATGAAACAGAGTTTTTCCACCAACTGTCATGGTGTTTTAGTTGAGATTCCTGCATTGAAGTGGGTTGGGCTAGATGACCTTTGGGATCCCTTCCAACTCTCCGATTCTGTGAATATATGTAAGCTAGAAACCTTGTGGCTTCAAAAAAAGCTTCATTGCTCAACTGCTTCAGGCAAACATTTTGGAGGCACATTAGCTTTACACCAAAGTCTATATTTATGTCTCTCATTTTGTAATCATGTTTCTCTGAACTACTAAACTCAGAATTGATTCTGGCTGGGAGGAAGGTGAAGACGTGAAACTGCCTCGAAAGGAAGTATGCAAATGAATAAATCCCAAATCAACGAGATGTCAGAGCAGAAATGTCCTCAGCCCACAACAGCCTCATTTATCTTTGAAACACAAATATGGGTGTCTGTTCTGATCTGTGCTTTTGCCGAAGTTTGTGAGGTGAGGTCATTTGCCTCAAGCACACATGGATAATCCGCAATCAGAGGCATTGGCTCAATACTAGCACAGATCAAAGTGTTATAAAATGTTAACATATACATCTAATTGAAGAGACATGCTGCATTTCCAATATTTCTTGAGGTGATCCCCAACCCCAAAACAAAAAAGTGGAATAGAGCATTTGGTGTGGAAGAAATCCATCAAAGTTCTGGCAGGAAATGAGATTCTTGTGCTGTTCAGACTTTCAGAGCCAAAGCTGGAAATCTGGATTTCTATAGTTCTAAAGCAGAGACAGCTCACTATTTTTGCCTCCAGGGCCACATTCACCCTTGGTCAGCACTCTGGAGGGCTGCATGCCAGCAGTGATAAGGCGGCCACCTCACACTCTCGCATTCACACACGGGCTGGCAGCCCTCCCCCCTGCAAAAATTGGTGCAGAAAGGTCTGCTGGAGGGTGTGGTGGATGACCCTTGCTCTCCGAAAAGCAAGGTCAAAGTTAAAGGGTTCAGGAACTCAGACCAAACCAAATTTCATGAAATCATACACAGACTTCACTAAAAAAACAAAACTCTATAGGAGAGAAAAGCTCCAAATAATGACACAGATTAAAATAGTTCAGGAGGCAGGAAAACAACAAAACACTAGCTTCTCCAGCTAATTAACATAAACACTCACACTTAAATCTCAGTAGGCTGAGCAATGGGACAAGAGGCTGTCAAATGCCTAAATAGATGCTGACCTCGGCTTGGCTGGCTGCAGAGAGCTCCCACCAATCCAGGTTTTATGGGAACTTAAACCATGGGTGTTTGTCTCTTCCACCCAAAGGCCTTGAAGCCTTAACGGGAGACAGCTGTATAAAAGCTCATTATTTCTGAGGTTGTAACCCATTCCCATAAACCAGTCTTAAAGGGATGATATCACCACAGAGGGGGCCAGATCAGGCCCCTGAACTTTTGTTTCCCCCCCCCCCAACATTCATATACTGCTTGACTGTAGTGAAATCTAAGCAGGTTTTTAATTTTTTTTTAAAAAAAGATGTTTTAAACATACAGTGGTACCTCGGGTTACATACGCTTCAGGTTACAGACGCCTCAGGTTACAGACTCCGCTAACCCAGAAATAGTACCTCGGGTTAAGAACTTTGCTTCAGGAGGAGAACAGAAATCGTGCGGCTGCAGCAGGAGGCCCCATTAGCTTAAGTGGTGTTTCAGGTTAAGAACAGTTTCAGGTTAAGAACAGACCTCCGGAACGAATTAATTACTTAACAGTGGAGGTACCACTGTACATTGAAACATTCAAAAATCATTAAAGTCCACAGTGAGCAAAAAAATTAAAACACATATGAGTATTCTACATGTCTGGGCAGGCTTACCTAAACAAAAATGTCTTCGGCAGACTGTGGCGATCACACAGGTCTATTGACCCTGTGCCACCACTGCGGTTGCTTTCTTCGCTGCCACCACCCCGCTTCTCACGGGGACACACGGAGTCCAGACAGTTGTTAACATAAACAAATAATCAAGTTTATTTTTAAGTGCAGGAATAAGCGTGTGGTTTCGGTTTATTTTTCTCTTGTCAGCTTCTTAAATCTTAGTTCCTACAACTTCAGACTGAATTATTCCCAACTATCTATCTAACTCCCTAACAATTCCTCTCACTCTCTCACAATACAACTCAACCAACCCACTGCGTATTCCACCCTCTTCCTTCTCCAACACCCAAGCCTCAACTCCCAACTGACAAACCTCAACTCCCAACCTCAACCGTCAACCCCCAGACCTCAACTGACTTTTCAAAACCTCCCCACTCTATCTTTTACTCCCCCCTTGCATTCTCACTGGCCAATCACCTCACACCCATTTTAACCCTTTCCTTGACACATCCTAGGGGCAAACGCCACACAGACACCCAAAAGAGTACCATGAAAGTCCCTGCCACCTGGTGTCCCTTGCAGAAGACTTTTGTCTCTTCTCCTTCCATTGCTATATCTCATTCAGCTTTGCACAGCCATTCCCCTTTTCTCTGTCTGGGCTCTGCACATCCCCACATGGATGAGGGTTGCATTCTTTAACTGGCCTTGCTTTGGGGGCTGGGCCGTAGCTCAGCGACAGAAGGTCTTGGTTTCAATCCCAAAATTTCTCCAGGAAGGGCCAGGAGAGACTCTCTTCATGAAGCCCCGGCTAGCTGCTATCAGTCAGGGTAGACAATATTGAGCTAAATGGGCTAACAGCCTGACTCAGTAGAAGGTAACACCTTACGTTTCTGTGTGGTGCTCTGTTTGGCATCCTATCTGCAACTTTGTGCTGTGATAAATCCGCTGAACCTTGGGATGTCGGAATGAAATGTGATACACAAGTCGCTGAGCTTTCGGGGCACCTAGAGTCAGCTGTTCAGCATGACTAATGGTAGGGCCAGGCCCTGCTAATGGAATGTATCAAGAGCAGATGTTTGGGCAAGTCAAGATTCCTATGGGAGGGATTTTGTGTCTTTGGTTCCCCTGTGCAAAAGACAATTTCGTATGCTTGAGGAGCGGGGGTGCTTTTTACATTACTAATAAGTGGCTTAAGCCCGATTAGAGACTTAATATAAACATGAAAAAAAGATCCCATTTCAGCCTCCTGCTGGATTATTTGCAAATGGGCTCCAACGGGGAAACTGGAGTCCCTTGTGTGTTTCCCGATAAAGATCTCAGGATAATAAGGCATGGAAAAGAAGCTTGTCTGTCTGAGACCCTGAAGGTTTTCTTGTCATACCCTTATATCATATGTCATCACACCTGGGGTACTGTGCCCTGTTCTGGGCACCACAATTTAAGAAGGATATTGACACCCTCCGGCCCTAGGAGTCCTCATAAAGGAGCTGTTTCTGGAGGAAGAACTGTGAGGGGAGAGACTCCGTCAGGCAAGGCCTCCTTCCACCTGCCTCGCCCCACCCTCTGCTTCTCAATGTGTATTGTATTGTTTTATGTACTGTGGCTTGCCATTGTTTTATTGATTATAGTTTAGATATTATTGTGACTGTTGAGTGGATTTCTGTTTAACTTTTATATGTTGATATCATTATTTTATACTATTCTAATGATTGTTGAATGTTACTTTTTTGATGGAGGTTGCCTATTTTAAAGTTATGTTTTATTATCACATTTTTGTATTGCAGTAGATTGTTATAATTTTTTTGTTTCTTCAGCTTGTAAACCGCCTTGAGTATTGTAAGATAGAAAGGCGGTATACAAATTAAAAATGATGATGATGACAAGCTGGAACGTGTGCTGAGGACAGTGACCAAAAATGATCAAGGGTCTGGAAACCAAGCCTTATGAGTAACAGTTGAGGGAATTGCGTATGCTTAGCCTGGAAAAGAGAAGACTGAGAGGAGATATGACAGCCACATGCAAAAATCTCAAGGGCGGTCACATGGAAGATGGAGCAAGCTTGTTTTCTCCTGCTCTGGACGGTAGGACATGAACCAGTGGCTTCAAGTTACAATAAAAGAGATTCTGATTAAACATCAGGAACATCTGAGAGTAAGAGCTGTTTGACAGTGGAACAGACACCCTTGGGAGGTTGTGGACTCTCATTTCTTGGAGGTTTTTAAGCAAAGGCTGGGTGGCCATCTGTCATGGATGACAGATTCTTGCTTTGCAGGGGGTTGATCCCAGAATGTCCTGCTTTTCCACAGGACAGCCCTATTTTCATCAGAGAAATGTCGATGGGTATGATAAGACGTCCCTATTTCCGCTGGAGAAAAGTTGGAGGGTATGGAGTTATGCGACTCTCGAGCCAAGGAGATGAAGTAACTATACAACCTTTAGAAGACATCTGAAGATAGTCCTGTATAGGGAAGTTTCTTGAAATGCTTAATGTTTTATTTTGTTTCTATATATATAATGGAAGCCACCCAGAGTGACTGGGGCAACCCTGTCAGATGGGTGGAGTGGTAGTAGTTGTAGTAATATGATGGTGGTGGTGATGATGGAATAGAACGTCTCTATGTTCATTGGGAAAATGTTGCAGGGTATGTTAGTGACATCATCAGGGCCCAACCCCATGACATCACCAAGGGACACCACAATAGAAATATATCCTTGAAGAACACAAGTAAACAACTGGGAAAGTCCTGCCAGCCAGAAAAGCAGCGGCTATGGGCAAATTCCTTGGAGTGCAGGAATGGGCAAGCTGCTACAGCTAATTTAAAGGCAAGGATCAGAGCAGGAATCAATTATAGCAAACTAGATAGGGCTGGTACCTGCCGCCGATGAAATAAAATGGAAAAGAAAGGTCAGGATCTTCAACGGTCATAAAGAACAGCGTTGTCAGACAGTAGCATATACAGCGCCAGGGCAGAAAAGGAAAATCCTCTTGTGGAATGCTCAGAAAAGTCACGGCGGTGGGGAAGAATTGCTTCTGTTAAAAGGAGAGCAGGAGTTGGAATGCAGAGAGATGAAGACGCAGCGTTTTGTTTTAATTTTTTGCCAGGGACCACAGAAAGCTCTGGACCACGTACCTCAGCTCTTGATTTGTATGTCATCCATCAGAGCCTCTCCAGGGGCGGACATGTAAAAGATTAAGAGAGTAACTGCGTTTAAGAGAGACAAAGAGACACGTAACTGCGTTTGAGAGAGACAAAGGAGAGGGGTCTCTGCACAGAGATCTAGCGAGACTTTTGTCCAACAATCCTTTAGGGACAGAATTCAAAAGCGGCAAAGCAGAAGAGAGAAGAACACACTTTACTTGATGGGAGGTCAAGACAAGACTTTTGCAATATTGAGGAGGGTGCGGGGAGGGTTGCACCCATATAGGTTCTGAATCAGAATCTTATCCAGGGGCTGTTTGTGAGATGAGTGCTTCTTTTTTCTAGATGCATGCATGCAAGGGTGGACTTTGGCAATCTTTGGTAATATGGCGCCCGGAGCAAAGGCCAAAATTTGGCCCAAACGGATCTTCTCAATTATGGTTTTTCTCAATTTTGTGGCCCCTCGGTTCAGCAACCTGTGCAGAGGAACTGCCTGCAACACCCTAAACCTGAGAATGATGTGCAGTTGGGGGTCAACACTAGGCATGTGTGTGATACATAAGAAAACACAAAATGAGAGTACTGGAACCCCCTACTTCATAAAGAAGTCACTATGACTGATTTTGTACAGAAGAGAATGGGCATGCTGCAACAGCTAATTTAAAGGCAAAGATCAGAGCAGGAATCAATTATAGCTCTCTGGGAGAGAGCCTGACCAAGAAACAACAACAACGACTACTACTACTACTACTAAAGGTAAAGGGGCCCCTGACCATTAGGTCCAGTTGTGGCCGACTCTGGGGTTGCAGTGCTCATCTCGCTTTATTGGCTGAGGGAGCCAGCGTACAGCTTCCAGGTCATGTGGCCAGCATGACTAAGCCGCTTCTGGCGAACCAGAGCATCGCACGGAAACGCCGTTTACCTTCCCGCTGGAGCGGTACCTATTGCACTTTGACGTGCTTTCAAACTGCTAATTTGGCAAGAGCAGGGACTGAGCAACGGGAGCTCAACGCATTGCGGGGATTCGAACCACCGATCTTCTGATCGGCAAGTCCTAGGCTCTGTGGTTTAACCCACAGCGCCACCTATGTCCACTACCACTACTACTACTACTACTACTACTACTACTTTGTTATTTACAGTGGTACCTTGGTTTTCGAACTTAATCCATTCCGGGAGTCCATTCGACTCCTGAAATGGTTCGAAAACCAAGGCACAGCTTCTGATTGGCTGCAAGAGCTTCCTGAACTCAATTGGAAGCCGTGGAAGCCGCACCAGATGTTTGGCTTCCGAAAAACATTCGCAAACTGGAACACTCACTTCCGGGTTTGCAGCATTTGGGAGCCGATTTGTTTGGGAGCCAAGCCATTCGACTACCAAGGTACCACTGTATATGCCACCCACTCTGGGTGGCTCCCAACAAAAAAAACTAGCCTGGTCTACCACTGTGTCTATAACAGTGTGCTTGTATTCATTTCCACTCCTTCCTTTACATTTTATGGCTGCTGACCATGCTCAGTCTTCACTGGGCAATTTCGGGTGGCATTGTCCTTTGTTTATTTAGTACTTCTGCAGATCTTAAGGTTCCCTTGAGCACACTCATGCTGCTTTCTTGTTCCCCAGTGGCCCCAATTTGCTTGCAATCCTCCTGGCCCTCACCTTCTTTGTTTGCTATCCTAAGAAGTGGCACATCTATTGACGCTTTTCCAAAGCATTCGCAGCTGCAGAGGCCGTACTTGAGTGCATGCTGGTTAAACAGCTACATGATAAACTTTCTGGAGATTGGAAAGAGTTTCACAAAAAGTTTTCCTGGAGACGGCAGCGGTGACCTTACAATTTTGTATTTTGTTGCCAGGTAGATTTAATGAAGGAAATCGCAAAGGTCTGACAGATCGCTGAAGTAGCGGGCTCTTTCTCCCCCCCCCCCAAACTTTGAATCATTCACAACTATATGTCTTTGTATTCTGGAGCGCTCATCAACAACAAAAAGAAATATTGCCCCCTCAAGCAACCCAACAGCTCTATAATTAAATTACAGATTATATCAATTAAAGTATAAACACACTATCTTGTGATGAAAGCATCCATCTCATCAACGTCCGTGGAATCAATAAGCTTGTATCATGCAGGCCTCTGACCAATTTATTTTCCTGACACAGGGATCGATACAGCAATTTTAATGGCATTAATGATTAGATAGCTTTTATCAGCTCTGAAAAAAAAAATCTTCTGCAAATGTTCATCATGCTCCAAAACCCTTTTTGCTGAGATTTTTTATTGCTGTACAAACACTGGATGTTAGAATATAAACTGGTGGCAACGACCACTGTAGGGAGTTATCAACAAGAAATGTTAGTAGGGATGCTACATCAAGATGTCATAAAGGACAAGGCAGGGGTGGTGTGTCCCATTTCATCATCTGAGTCACCATCACTGAAGCCTCCCTTATTTGGGATGTGTGGTGGCACCTGCAAAGCAGTGGCAGCAACGGTGGGTTCCACTGAGATCTCATGAGATTTCGTGAGGAAGAAAGCTCAGAGGAGGCTGGGGGAAGAGAGAGTTCAAGTACAGTGGTACCTCGGTTTAAGAACAGCCCTGTTTACGAACTATTCGGTATATGCACGCCGCAAAACTGGAAGTAGGGTTCCAGTTAGCGAACTTTACCTCAGTCTATGAACGGAAGCCAAACGGTGGAAGGGCACCGGTGATGGGAGGCCTCATTAGGGAAAGTGTGCCTCGGTTTAAGAATGGCTTTGGTTCGTAAACTGAGGTTCTCCCAACTGAAATGCAGAGTGTTTGAGGACCGGGACATTCGCAGGGAAGCCAGAATGCTTGTTTACAAAGCTATTGTACTTACAACCTTACTGTATGCTAGGGAAACATAGACCACTTATAAACACAATCTCCAACTTCTCAAAAGATTCAATCAGCTGTGTCACTGGAAAATTTTACACATCACTTGGGAAGACGGCGAACTAATCCCACCCAGCAACAACCTTACCCAGGCCCCAACCCATATGCAAATAGTGGCTCCACTCTCTGGTAAAGCCAGAGCAGCCACGGCTGGTCTCTTGTTCTGGGCTAGCTGGCTGGCACACCCAGGGGTAGCAGTGCTGGCATGTCATGACCTAGCAGGACAATGGGGAGGGGAAAGAGGATTCTGGCAAAGGGCGTAGCTATGACTGGTACATAGCAGGGCAAGCTGGGGGTGGAGAAGGGGAGGTTGGGGGCTTAGGAGGTACTCACAGGACAGCAAAGGACAACGGCGGCCAGTTCACAGGAACCTCCGTCTCCACAAACATGGTGGCCTCCGAGGCATCAGGAACAGTAGGAGGTGCACTCTAGGAGCACTCTGAGGCAGGAATGCTCACTAGTGGATCAGCTTGAGATAATGGGACTCATTAGGTCTGGGAGGAGGTTTGAGGCCCCTCAGGTGGATTAAGCTCAAGGCAGGTGAGGGTCACATGTCTCGTCAAGTGGAACAACATGGCTGCTCAGCTGGAGCAAACCCAGATGCGTCAATTCAAGGTGTAGAAGGGAAGTTTGCTCAACTTTCCACATTGATGGACCATGACTTGGGTGTTCCAGGAGCTCCACATGCTGAGGTTTTTTTTTTTTTGGGGGGGGAGGACTGACCTCCAGGTTCCCTGATCCTGGATGGGCTGCTGCGGCAGGTGCTCAGCCTGACTGTTGGACTTTGGACTTGGCTTACTTCCCTGTTTAGGGAAGCTTTTAATGTTTGATGTATTACTGTATTTTAATATTTGGGTGGAAGCCACCCAGAGTGGCTGGGGAGGCCCAGCCACATGGGCAGGCTATAAATAATAAATAATAATTCTTCTTCTTCTTCTTCTTCTTCTTCTTCTTCTTCCTCTTCTTCTTCTTCTTCTTCTTCTTCTTCAACCTGGATTGTTTCTCTTGACCTGTTGAACTGCCAAGCTACTTGCTAACATTTGCCCTTGTGACTGTGTACACCAGTGGAACTTGCTGCCAGGTATGCTGGGGTTCACGACATGGCATCAGAAAATGGAGCCAGACAGCTGTTGGGTTCTACTCAACTGTGATTTTTTCTTTTCTTTTGTGCGCCGGAATGCAATGCCTAGCAAGAGGGAAATAGGCAGAGAGGAGGTTCACGTGACTAGGAAGCTTCAGAGGTGGGGAAAAATGACATTCACTAGCCATTTTTATGCCTGGCAAATTGAATTTGTATAGCCAATTGTGAACCAGTGCTGTGTGTGCATAAAATGCCAGATGGAACGAAGGGTTGTGTTCAGAATGAACTGTTCAAAATAGTAACTGCTTGTACCTGATGGTGAATCATTTTTTTTTTGTCCTGCGTATAAACCAGGTTCTGTCATTTGAAAGGTAAGCCTCATTATACCAGCAAAAGAGTGTTTTCAGCAAATATATCCAGAAGCTGCTTTATTTATCACTAGATCATAGTATTTGGGCTCGGCTGGGCGAGCAGTCAATGATCACGCTGTTAATTTATAGATTAGTTTATTTCTGCCTTTGGCTGGTTCTTGCTCTTGTTGCCAAGGATTGCAGCGTGCTTTCATCATCCTGGCAACCCTACCCAGTTTGAAGGGACTTAAATCCCAGAAGATCGATCGAGGAAGAGAATCAGTTACCCCCCACCCATCCCACCCTCTCCAGCTCTCGTCCACATTGTTGTCATCTGTCAAATCACCCTTGCAGGGAAACATATTAAATGGAGAAAAATTATGAGTGTTCAGCTCTCCACTATGTTTGTATATATGTAGATCGTTTTGCAAGCCAGAGGGGATTTTTGTTTTTTTTAAGAACACTCAATATCTAACAAAAGAAGAATTTCTACTGCAGTCACTCATGCAGTGTCCCTTGATATCAGATGCTAGCAGGATAAAGGCATAGTTGAGCTGTAATCCAAAAATGGCAAACAGCGGGTTGAAATGAAGTAAACAGTCCATATGGAGTAGCAAAGCATAGTATTCCTGGAAGATAGGCTCAGTGGTAGAGCGCATGCTTTGAATGCAGAAGGGTCTGGGTTCAATCCTGGGGAAAGACCCACATGTGTGTGTGTGTGTGTGTGTGTGTGTGTGTGTGTGTGAGAGAGAGAGAGAGAGAGAGAGAGAGAGAGAGAGAGAGAGAGAGAGAGATTTATATACTGCCCTTCACTTTACACAAGGCAGTGTGCAGAAATAAAGCAAATACAAACTAGATTTTCCAGTTAGCTCAGTTGGTTAAAGAATGGTGCTGATAATGCCCAAGGTCACAGGTTTGCTCCCCCTATGGGCCACCTACATATTTCCACATTGCAGGGTGTTAGACTAGCTGAACTTTGGGGTCCCTTCCGACTCTACAATTTCATGATTAATAATACTTTTTAAAAATCTATACCCAATTACAATCGCAACAACATATGCTGTAGTGGTTAAAGTGTTGGAGCAGGACCTGGGAAACCAAGATTCAAATCCTGCCCCTCAGCCATGAAGCTCACTGGGTGACCTTGGGTCTGTCACTGTTTCTGTCTGACCTACCTCACTGGGTTATTGTAAGCAGGGAGTGGGTGGTGCTGTGGTCTAAACCACTGAGCCTCTTGGGCTTGCTGATCAGGTCGGCAGTTCGAATCCATGTGATGAGGTGAGCTCCTGTTGCTCGGTCCCAGCTCCTGCCAACCTAGCAGTTTGAAAGCACACCAGTACAAGTAGATAAATAGGTACCACGGTGGCAGGAAGGTAAACAGCATTTCCGTGCGCTCTGGCATTCGTCATGGAGTTGCGTTGCACAAGAAGCGGTTTAGTCATGCTGGCCACATGAGCCGGAAAGCTGTCTGTGGGCAAATGCCTGCTTCCTTGGCCTGAAAGTGAGATGAGTGCCACAACCCATAGTTGCCTTTGACTGGACTTAACCATCCAGGGTCCTTTATCTTTCTTTCTTTTTTACCTAGCAGGGCATTTTTTTCAGCCGGAACTCAGCTCCAGCACCTCTTAGGTAGGCACCATTGCCATTATAAGAGTACAAGGGAGGTGTTCATGTTGAATCTGGCACCTCTTTTTCTAGAAAAACAGCAAATTGGAGGTGATTTTTTTAAAAAATATTTACAGCAAAGGGGAACTTGCATCCTTACTTCATACACTTTTCTCAATAGCACAATGCCAAAACGATTGCAGGAATTGAGATCAGGGAAGTAATAATAATAATGATGATGATAATACAGTGGTACCTCTGGTTAAGTACTTAATTCGTTCCGGAGGTCCGTTCTTAACCTGAAATTGTTCTTAACCTGAAGCACCACTTTAGCTAATGGTGCCTCCTACTGCTGCTGCACCGCCGGAGCACGATTTCTGTTCTCATCCTGAAGCAAAGTTCTTAACCTGAAGCACTATTTCTGGGTTAACAGAGTCTGTAACCTGAAGCGTATGTAACCTGAGGTATCACTGTAATTTATAATGGGTTTTCTAGCCACTCTAGGAGGCTTCCAACAAAAGATTAAATATACATTAAAACATCAGTCATTAAAAACTTCCCTAAACAGGGCTGCCTTCATGTGTCTTCTAAACGTCAGATAGTTGTTTATTTCTTTGACATCTGAAGGGAGGGCGTTCCACAGGGCGGGTGCCACTACCGAGAAGGCTCTCTCTGCCTGTCTCCCCGTAAGGGGAGACAGGGTTGGGTTCAGTTCACTTTGCTCAAGTGCTTCATTGGTTTGAAGTCTATCCCCAACACCTCCTGTTTTATAAGTGAATGGGCAGATATGTAAAACAAAGATGAGAGAGTGCACCTGACCAACCCATGTTTTCAAGCAGTTATGCAGGGCCACCTTGGGTTTCAGGATACCCTGAAGGGGTATAATTTCTTCCTTAGCCTGGTTAGGTCACATGTCAAAACAATAAAAAAAGAAAAGTTGACAAAGTACGCTACCGCACCGTTCATGACAATATTGAGCAGAGAAGCACTAAAGGGGTCTTCATAAATCATGTCTCAGAATGTAGTCTGTTGATATAACCCTTCCACATCATGGCTTGCTGGAGGCAGCAACAGCATCCCATCTTTGTTGACACAGGATATGAAAGTCTCAAATTCATCCCTTTTAGCAATCCCTCTTACAACATGGAATTGAT
This sequence comes from Podarcis bocagei, assembly GCF_964188305.1. Lineage (NCBI taxonomy): Eukaryota > Metazoa > Chordata > Lepidosauria > Squamata > Lacertidae > Podarcis > Podarcis bocagei. Next base: position 85,520,495 of record NC_138130.1, read on the forward strand.
AAGCTTTGGGATGTTTTTGTTAAAGCAGCCCCCTGTTATTTTCGGGGGTGGAATAGCTGGCGCATATTTGGATGCTGTGGTATGGTGGCGATGGTGTTGAATTAAGCAGGTTTGAAACCCCAATCCTCCATGAAACTCACTGCGTGACCTTGAGGCAGACACACTCTCTCAGCCAAACCTCCCTTAACAGCTTTGTCGTGAGGAGCTCCTTGCCGGAAAGGCAGGCTATATATGTAAATGATAAATACATTCTAAACTCCATCTTCCTCCAAATTTGCAAATTTGCTCCCTTATCATCAGCAGCCAATTTTCTGAGGAAAGGCTCCAGAAGACTCTTTTATTTTTAACCAGTAAGAAAAATGATGTACTGTAGAGGTGAGAAATGGAATAGGATGGTAATTTTCATTCCCTCCACCAGCAAGTCCTTGCACCTACGACCTCCTTACTGTTTGCATTTCCTTCCTTCCTTTTTCTGGTCGCATCTTCTGTGCTCACAGAAGTGTAGCGGGCAGCAGCTTGATTCAGAGAGACAGCAGCTGTTCGTGTTCATGGTGTGGATCATCAAACCTAATAGGGCTTGTTAAAAGTGCGACAGACCAGGGATAAGCTCACCAGCTCACTCCAATCAACAGGGTGTCAAGCCAGGCCTCCGAAATGCCACCTTAGGATGCTGTTAACACTTGCATCCCTGCTTCCAGATCCCTAACTTTTAAGGACTTCAGGAGGCTTACAGGTAAATATAAGCTTCAGTAGAAAATCACCAAGGCTGTCACCACTATCCAAATAGACCTGCTTGTCCTCTACCTGGATTTCAAATTTCAAATGCTCTAATTAAGAAACTTAAGTCCTCTAGGCAGGATGAGAACAGGACAAACTACAGTGATTTTGGAAGTTTCTGATCTTTGTTAACACAACCCCAACCTTTCAGCCAGTGGCTGAGAGGGATTAGTCAGGGCTATCCAAATTCAATCTCTACTCTCTGCTGTTTTTAAAAATTTGCACCTGAATATCTCTCTCTCTCTCTCTCTCTCTCTCTCTCTCTCTCTCTCTCTCTCTCTCTCTCACACACACACACACACACACACACACAGAGAGAGAGAGAGAGAGAGAGAGAGAGAGAGAGAGAGTTTGCAATGTATATTTGACAAGAAGCAAAGTGGCAAGTCGACTGCACTGTAAGAAGATGCATACAAGCAGGATTTTGGCATGCAAATACCCAACCCACCATCTATGTTTACCTCTGAGAATGTAGAGATATTTGCACACCAGTGAATGAACAGAGCCTGTTGCCACATACAAGCATCTATGGACTGGAGAACTAATCCCAACAGTGGCACTAGAAAAAGAATAATGGGGGAAATCATACACAGGGAAACATTATTAGGCGAAACCAGCAGGACCTTCTGAGCTTCCATTCTTCCAAAAAAACTTTGGGATACATGGGACGGTGCCATTGTGCCCACAACCACCAAATCCAAGGTGGATCAGTGAAGACCCTCTGGTGGGGCATTCTAACCACCCAGATATTGACATGGCCTTCCTCGGGATTCCTTGGAACTTCTAACATACAATTTTTCCAGGTGGCCCATGCCACTGTAAAAGGGTCCACACCCCACAGTTTAAGATGCAATGTCTTAAAATGATGGAGAGTATTAAATAGAGTGAAGAGAGTGAAAACAGGCATACATTATTCCAAAGTTTCAGAATTTCAAATCAAAGGCTTATAAGGCAAATCAGCACACGGAAGCCACACCTGGTTTTATTTTGCAAAAGAACGAAATGGTATTGCTCACTACAATTAAAATTTTACAAAAATATTCGCTCATTCTTGAAGCCCTTTTTGGTCTCTCTACCTTCTGAAAAAGCTGTCTGGCACGGAGCAGTCTTGTCATTCTGATGGGCACCGAAGCCTCCATGTGCAAACCAGTATTGCACTTCACCTTCCCCCAAGCTGACATGCCCGGATATTTGGGACTACAACTCTCATCAGCTGCAGGCAGCACAGCTGGGGATAATGGGCACTGGCTGGACCCAAGAAGAATTGTAGTCCGAAACATCTGGCGGCCACCAGGTTAGGGGAAAGCTGCTTTGCAATGATGTCCCTCTCATCTTTGAAGTGCCATGCATGGTTGTTTAGGAAATATCAGGAGATCATCATCATCATCTTCATCATCATCATTATTATTATTAATATTAATATACCGCCCTATACCTGGAGGTCTCAGGGCAGTTCATAGAATAAAACCAAAATAGAAAACCACAAAATACATAATCAAAATAAAAACAACAACCCAATAACCCCCACCCCCCCAAAAAAAAACATTTTAAAAGGGGAAAGGATCCTCACAACATTTAAAGTAAGACAATTAACAAACCTGGACAAGAGCCACTCGCTGGAAAGACCATTATCTCAGAAATGTTTGCAGCAATATTTATTTATTGGCAACCAAATTGGCCAGGTGCCTTTCTGATACAAAGACAAAAATAGCTTTGAAATAAGAGGGGGGGGGGATTAGCTTTGGTTGTTGAGCAGATGTAATACTAGCGCTTCATCTTCCGCAAGGGAAAGGCCTGTATCTAATGCTGCAAATGAGTCTTCTTTGCTGAGTTTGATCTTCTTTCTTCTTGGCGCTGTTTCTACCGGTGATCCGCTTCCACCAGAACGTTGTTTGTCCATCCCAGGGCCACTGCAGAAACAAATAAATCACCCTTTTAATAAGTGCATTTGAGCCAATTAAGCATCATGCAAGCACACAATTCATTTTTAACAGAGGCAGGTTTATGCACAGATAAGGGACAAGCACGTTGATGGCTGTAAAAAGAGGAACTGTAGATTGAAGAGCTCAAAAGTTGAGACCAATTCTGCTGACCAAGGCAAATGTGTCATTAGTTGCAAGAAACACAGATTTACCATTGCTTTAGATTAATTTACTGTTTGTTGATGGGAAGCAACAAATATGAGCACGTGTAAATTTAAACGCTCGCTAATATTGTGGACTAAACATGTCTTGCTTCTCGTAATCAGATATGCGTTGTGACTTGTGTGGCTTCGACTAAGAGGAGCTCTGGTCAATCACAGCAAAGCAGCATCTAGTCCACAGTAGACCACCAGGTGCCCTCAAGAAATCCATAAGTAGGGCTAAAATGTAGTAGTCCTTGGCCACTCTTGCTCTAAGCAACCAGTAGCTAGGTGATACACCATTTTCAAACATACAGGTTCCATACAACCATCACAGCTATCACCCAGTGATAGAACTATCCTCTGAATTTGTCTATTCCCAACTTTCCAAATTTAAATTTCTCCAAAATAACAAAAACAAATTGGCAATAACCTTGTCAAACACTTTTTTTGGCATCAAGGGATAGGTTTGAAGCCGAATCTCTCTCTCTCTCTCTCTCTCTCTCTCTCTCTCTCTCTCTCTCTCTCTCCTATTCCAAGCAAGCAAATTGGCAACCAATCTTAAATGATCCACTCCTTGTGAATAAAAACCCCTTAGTCCAGATGGACTATTGTTGCTGGCCCTGCCTGGATTCTATTGGCAAACACAGCTGTTAATATTTTAACATCTATATTAGGGAACACATTCTGCTGTAACAATTCAGTAAGCACAGTGGTAGGGGACAGCAATCAGTTAATAGGAAGCCGGTCGAATTTGCTCTGGATTTTTGGAGGGCAACTGTCTATCATGGGCTGGTAATTTTTCCAAAAAATAAAATAAAAAATGGTCTGGTTATGATATCAGCATGGGCAATTCACTCCCAGTCTGATCTGAAAATCATTCATTGGTGTATAGGTAGGTTTTTGTTTTTAAGAGGAGCATCCTCCTGCTGCCTTATAAAACCAAAATTTAAAATGTGTTTTGTTTAGGTCAGCACTGTTTATACTGACTTTATTGCAAACACAAATAATTGCAGGGGCAACAGAGTGCCCACTATTATGAAACACCTAGCAGGGCTTTAAAAATAATAACACAGCATATTAAAATGTGAATTTGCGAAGCAATAGCAGCACAGTAAAACTTCCCATTCCCCAAATAAACAAAACTGGAAAAAAATATTTTCATTTTTGCTGTCTCTGTCAAAAAAGATAAAATTAGACCTATCTGTTTTGCAGTGGGATTGCAGGTGCGCATTCCATATGCTCTGCCTACCTGGGCTGTTTTTGTCGACAAGACCACATCGTAAGTATCATATTCCATTAAACTAAAGAAAGATCTCTGTGCAAGCCCAGAATCTCATCTTTGCGGAGGATGGGTGGCAAAATGCTGAGAAGATTGTTATTAATATATCACTGATCTAACGTTAACATTTTTTGAAGAGGAAAAACTGAGACATGAAGACTTTTTTACAGCCGGGTCTTGAGACTGTCTGGACATCAATCAAGGTATCTGCTATCCCCATGTTACTGCTAGGACTCTGGGGTTGAGAGGTTCACATAATGAAGCATGCGTGAAGACCGGACATTAGTGGCAGCTCTTGTGGCAACTGCTACAGTTCCTACCGCTGGGTGCTGCTGATGAGTAGGTGAGGATGAAGCTGTACCCTTGTTGGAGAGTATCAGGAGAAGGTGGAAGGGACAGCTGAAGACATTTTACTGCCTGAGACAAAGGACAAGGTGGCGCCTCTCTCCATTCCAGGTACAGAAGCCACATAGAATTGCAGGTGAACCTTCCTTGAACACAGGTGACGTGATAGCATCCTCCATTGCATCTAAGGCAGTGGAGGATTGCCAGGACAGGTTGTGTAGCAACAGAATAAAATGCCTAGGAGATTCGGGAGTAACAGCGTGAGGTGGTTGCCTCTCTGTGCCTAATGGTAGGACTGGCGCTGAGTGGCAACAGAAGCAACCTGGCTGCTACTCTAGCACCAAGCATGCAGACAGAATACTTACTTATTGGTCCAGGCCAGGCACTCAAACAGCAATTTGCAGAGAATGACACGCCCCCCACCAATAGAGTGGGAGGATCACAATAGGCTCCTCCTACGGCTGCTGTAGCCACATTTTGAAAAGGAAACAACCCTCCACAAGATGAGAAGCCCGATTCCCTTCCCTACTTGTGCCAAGTTGCTGCTTCAGCAGCCACTAGCAAGAGAGGGTCAAACTGTAGTCATTTGTGGAGCCCAGGGAGCAGTGCATCCGACTAGTCCCAGGGCAAGGTCCAACCAGATGAACCAGGCATTGTGGTTTATAAAAGGAGGTTATTGTCCTTGCCCATAGCTTGGCTTGTTTAGAAAATGACCAGGGCTCATTATCTCTGCCATCAGTCCTCTGCCAAGGACCACTGGGAGTCAGCTCCTCCTGCCACGCAAGAAGACCAACCTGTCTCCCATCCAAAAGCCAAAGGAGGAGGAGCCACAGGGAACTTGCTTCTCGCATGCCCTGCCTAAAAGAACACTCCTTTCCAATGGGGCTGCAGAAGGAAGAGGGCATTTGGCTGGAGTAACAAGAGCCACCAACCGTTATTCAAGAAGAAGCGCCAGCAAAGGAAAGGAAAGATGAAGCAGGCCTGAAGTTTGTAGAGTTTGTAGGGCAGCAGTTGAAGAAGGAGCAAAAAGGGTTTTCTTGTGTGTGTGTGTGTTTCCTTGTGGCTGATTAGCTGTTTTCCCTGTGTAAAGGTCAGAGGGGGCAGGGTTTCTGTTGAGGCAGGGGATTAGCTGTGGGAGGAGCTTATCAGAGTTTGTAGGGCAGCAGTTGAAGAAGGAGCAAAAAGGGTCTTCTTGTGTGTGTGTGTGTTTCCTTGTGGCTGATTAGCTGTTTTCCCTGTGTAAAGGTCAGAGGGGGCAGGGTTTCTGTTGAGGCAGGGGATTAGCTGTGGGAGGAGCTTATCAGAGTTTGTAGGGCAGCAGTTGAAGAAGGAGCAAAAAGGGTCTTCTTGTGTGTGTGTGTGTTTCCTTGTGGCTGATTAGCTGTTTTCCCTGTGTAAAGGTCAGAGGGGGCAGGGTTTCTGTTGAGGCAGGGGATTAGCTGTGGGAGGAGCTTATCAGAGTTTGTAGGGTAGCGGCGCGCGCCTAGCGGCGCGCGCACTTATACCCATCTTTTAGATTCAGGGGAGCTAGTCTCAAACATTTGTTGGGGGAGACCTAGGTGTTGTTTTTTTTTGTTTGTTTGTTTTGTGGGGGAAGTTATTGTCCTGTCTTCAAGCTTTTTATGATGGAGGACCTCTGTAGCCACCCCCAACGACACGATCTCAAGATGGAAGGGGAGGGAACATCTGCAGTCGCCTGCGATTCCTGCGCAATGTTTGCCATCTTGCCAAAGGTTGCAGGCAGCTTTACCTGCAGCAATTGCATGTTGATTGCCCTTTTAAAAGACAAAGTCCAGCAACTGGAGGAACGTGTAGCTACGCTCCAAAGAATTAGAGAGCTGGAGCTCTTCTTGGAAGCAACAGAGCACACCGTCCCCACCAAGGAGGAGACAGGGGACTCCCCTGAGAAGGAGGCTAGTTCATCAACACAGGAGCCAGATATATGGAGAAACGTGACTCAAAGAAGTAGGAGGCCCAGGGTTCACTCTGATTGTTTAGAAATACACAATCGCTTTGAGGTCCTCTCCCCTAGCATGGAAGACGAAGAGCAGACTCCATTTGAGGATCTCTCCTTCATTACAGTCGATCAGGTATATGAAGACGAGCAGCAAAGTCAGTCCTCAGGGAATGTGCAGGCGACCTTGGAACGGACAGCTCACGGAAGAACCCCGACCAAACCCAAGAGGAGGCGTGTAGTGGTGATAGGGGATTCCCTACTGAGGGGAACAGAAGCAGTGATCTGTGGGCCTGACAAGATGTCTCGGGAAGTGTGCTGTCTCCCCGGGGCTAAGATCCAAGATGTAACTGAACAACTGCAAGGAATCATAAAACCCACTGACAAATACCCCTTCCTCTTGGTTCATGTGGGAACCAATGACACTGCAAGCAATAGCCTCCAGAAGATCAAAAGAGACTACGAGGCTCTCGGCAGGAAATTGAAGCAACTAAATGCACAAATTGTCAGCTCGTCTGTCCTCCCAGTTGAACGACGTGGCCCAGGGAGAGAGGGCAAAATAATGGAAGTGAACAGCTGGCTTCGCAAATGGTGTAAACAGGAACGGTTTGGATTCTTAGATCACGGACTGCAGTTTCTTGAAGATGGACTTCTAGCAAGCGATGGGCTGCACCTCACAACGGTTGGGAGAAATGTTTTTGCCAAAAACCTCAGAAACCTCATCAGGAGGGCTTTAAACTGACTAATGTGGGGGAGGGAGACAGTGCTCCTGAAGGTAGGAGTCTATCAATTAATGAAGATGATCATCCAAATGTCATAGACCAAATGGAGCAAACAGCACGCGGACCTAGTGGTGGGAGGAAAAAATCCTTAAATAAGAGACACGGGGGAATGATTAATGGACTTCAATGTCTGTACACTAATGCGCAAAGCATGGGAAATAAACAAGATGAGCTTGAGCTCTTGGTACAGCAAACTAAATATGACATAATAGGCATCACTGAAACCTGGTGGGATAAGTCCCACGATTGGAATGTAATAATGGGGGGATACAATCTATTTCAGAGAAACAGACCAGACAAGAAAGGAGGAGGAGTGGCGTTATATGTCAGGGATGTGTATACCTGTGAAGAGATCCAAGATTTAGAACCTCAAAGCCAAAGTGAGAGCATTTGGGTCAAAATTAAGGGAGAGAAGAATAACAGAGACCTCGTTGTGGGAGTTTACTATAGATCCCCAAGCCAAACGGAGGACATAGATGATGCCTTCCTGGAACAGATGGCCAAGCATGCAAAAGGAAGGGAGATAGTAGTAATGGGGGACTTCAATTATCCGGATATTTGTTGGACGTCAAACTCAGCCAAGAGCATAAGGTCAAACAGATTCCTCACTGGCCTTGCAGACAACTTCATTGTCCAGAAAGTGGGAGAAGCAACAAGAGGAACAGCCATTTTAGATCTGGTCCTAACCAATGTTGATGACCTGGTTAGTGGGGTAGATGTGGAAGGATCATTAGGCGCGAGTGATCATGCTCTTCTGAAGTTTACTATACAGCGGAAAGGAGCAGCCAAGCATACTAGGACTCAATTTCTTGACTTTAAGAAAGCCGACTTCATAAAACTTAGGGAAGTGCTGGGTGAGATCCCATGGACAGCAATACTAAAAGGAAAGGGAGTTCATGATGGCTGGGAGTTTGTTAAGAGGGAGATAGTAAAAGCACAACGTCAGGCAATACCAATGAGACGGAAACATGGAAGGTGCCTAAAGAAGCCAGGGTGGCTATCTAAAGAACTTTTAACTGAATTAAGATTAAAAAAGGATGTGTACAAAAAATGGAAAAGGGGGGAAACCACCAAAGAGGAATTCAAACAAATAGCCAGCACGTGTAGACACAAAGTCAGAAAAGCTAAAGCACAGAATGAACTCAGGCTTGCTAGAGAGGTTAAAAGCAACAAAAAAGGCTTTTATGGGTATGTTCGTAGCAAAAGGAAGAACAAAGAAACAGTGGGGTCACTCAGAGGAGAAGATGGTGAAATGCAAACAGGGGACACAGAAAGGGCTGAACTCCTCAATGCCTTCTTTGCCTCAGTCTTCTCCGATAAAGAAAACAATGCCCGACCTGAAGAATTTGGAGCAAATGATTCAGCAAAGGAAACACAGCCCAGAATAACTAAGGAGATAGTACAAGAATATTTGGCTAGTTTAGATGTATTCAAGTCTCCAGGGCCAGATGAACTGCATCCAAGAGTATTAAAAGAACTGGCAGATGTGATCTCAGAACCACTGGCAGTCATCTTTGAGAATTCCTGGAGAACAGGCGAAGTCCCGGCAGACTGGAGGAGGGCAAATGTTGTCCCTATTTTCAAAAAGGGGAAAAGAGAGGACCCAAATAATTACCGCCCAGTCAGTCTGACATCAATAGCAGGGAAGATTCTGGAGCAGATCATTAAGCAAACAGTCTGTGAGCACCTAGAAAGGAATGCTGTGATCACCAATAGTCAGCATGGATTTCTGAAAAATAAGTCATGTCAGACTAACCTGATCTCGTTTTTTGACAGAATTACAAGCCTGGTAGATGAAGGGAACGCAGTGGATGTAGCCTACCTTGATTTCAGCAAGGCATTCGACAAGGTGCCCCATGATATTCTTGTAAAGAAGCTGGTAAAATGCGGTCTTGACTATGCTACCACTCAGTGGATTTGTAACTGGCTGACTGACCGAACCCAAAGGGTGCTCATCAATGGTTCCTCTTCATCCTGGAGAAGAGTGACTAGTGGGGTGCCACAGGGTTCTGTCTTGGGCCCGGTCTTATTCAACATCTTTATCAACGACTTGGATGATGGACTCAAGGGCATCCTGATCAAATTTGCAGATGACACCAAACTGGGAGGGGTGGCTAACACCCCAGAGGACAGGATCACACTTCAAAACGACCTTGACAGATTAGAGAACTGGGCAAAAACAAACAAGATGAATTTTAACAGGGAGAAATGTAAAGTATTGCACTTGGGCAAAAAAAAATGAGAGGCACAAATACAAGATGGGTGACACCTGGCTTGAGAGCAGTACATGTGAAAAGGATCTAGGAGTCTTGGTTGACCACAAACTTGACATGAGCCAACAGTGTGACGCGGCAGCTAAAAAAGCCAATGCAATTCTGGGCTGCATCAATAGGAGTATAGCATCTAGATCAAGGGAAGTAATAGTGCCACTGTATTCTGCTCTGGTCAGACCTCACCTGGAGTACTGTGTCCAGTTCTGGGCACCACAATTCAAGAAGGACACTGACAAACTGGAACGTGTCCAGAGGAGGGCAACCAAAATGGTCAAAGGCCTGGAAACGATGCCTTATGAGGAACGGCTAAGGGAGCTGGGCATGTTTAGCCTGGAGAAGAGGAGGTTAAGGGGTGATATGATAGCCATGTTCAAATATATAAAAGGATGTCACATAGAGGAGGGAGAAAGGTTGTTTTCTGCTGCTCCAGAGAAGCGGACACGGAGCAATGGATCCAAACTACAAGAAAGAAGATTCCACCTAAACATTAGGAAGAACTTCCTGACAGTAAGAGCTGTTCGACAGTGGAATTTGCTGCCAAGGAGTGTGGTGGAGTCTCCTACTTTGGAGGTCTTTAAGCAGAGGCTTGACAACCATATGTCAGGAGTGCTCTGATGGTGTTTCCTGCTTGGCAGGGGGTTGGACTCGATGGCCCTTGTGGTCTCTTCCAACTCTATGATTCTATGATTCTATGATTCTATGAACTGGGAATCAATGCCCTCTTACGGCTCACTGCTTTGTTCTGGCCTTGAAGAACTGCTCTCTCACAGTGAGGGAACCGCCAGAAGGCAGTTTTAAGAGGTGGCAGAAAGATATTTCGAAATTTGTCTGGCAGGGCAAAAAGCCCAGAATCAAATTTAAAATATTGACAGACGCCAAAGAAAGAGGGGGGTTTGCCCTGCCGGACTTGAAATTGTACTATGAGGCAGCAGCATTTTGCTGGCTGAAAGAATGGATGCTCCTCGAAAATACAGACATCTTAGATCTGGAAGGTTTTAATAATGCTTTCGGTTGGCATGCATATTTATGGTATGACAAAGTTAACAGTACCTTTAAGAATCACATTGTTAGAAAAGCGTTGTTTAATGTTTGGATAAGATACAAAGATTTGTTGGAAAACAAAACCCCTAGATGGGTCTCACCAGTGGAGGCCAAGGCAGTGAAGAAACTCAATATGGAGGTCGGATGGCCGAAGTATTGGGAGATCTTGGAACAAGATGGAGATAAATTTAAACTGCAAAGTCATGAGAAACTGAAACATAAGGTACAAAATTGGTTTCAATACCATCAAATAATGGAATTTTTCAAACAGGACAGGAAAATTGGCTTCCAGATGGAAAAATCAAAATTAGAAACTGAATTGTTAGAACCCAGTACTAAGAATTTATCTAGAATGTATAACTTGTTGCTGAAATGGAGTACACAGGACGAAACAGTCAAATCAGCTATGATTAGGTGGGCACAAGATGTTGGTCATAACATTATGTCAGCTGACTGGGAATGGTTATGGAACACCGGTATCAAATTTACGGCATGTAATGCCCTAAAGGAAAATATTATGAAAATGGTATACAGGTGGTACATGACCCCAGTCAAGCTGGCAAAAATTTATCATCTGCCCGATAATAAATGTTGGAAATGCAAAGAGACTGAAGGTACTTTCTACCACCTTTGGTGGACATGCCCAAAGATTAAGACTTTCTGGGAAATGATCTATAATGAAATGAAAAAGGTACTTAAATGTACTTTTCCTAAAAAACCAGAGGCCTTTCTCTTGGGCATTGTCGGCCAATTGGTGTCAAAGAGGGATAGAACTTTCTTTATGTATGCTACTACAGCAGCAAGAATACTTATCGCGAAGTACTGGAAAACACAAGATCTACCCACTCTGGAAAAATGGCAGATGAAAGTGATGGACTATATGACATTGGCCGAGATGACAGGCAGAATCCGTGATCAACGAATGGAGACGGTGGCAGAAGAGTGGAGAAAATTTAAAAGCTATCTTAAGGACCATTATAAACTTAATGAATGTTAAAATGTTCTGGTTCCCAGAAACAAAGGGATACAGTGACACAAGGTCAGACTATAGAGAGGACTAAGAGGACAGAGGTGGAGAGTAACAATTGGGAGTTGCTATAAAAATATGGACATTGGGATGCAGAAAGGGGAGGTATGGGGAAGTCTGAGAAAAGAGGTCTACGAAAATAGGGGATGAAACTATACATGTATGTTTGTTCTTTTAAGTGTTTGTTGTTTAAAACTTTGTAAAATCAATAAAAATTATATTAAAAAAAAAAAATGAAGAACTGCTCTCTCTCCTCTGCCTTTCCCCTCCCCTCTCCAATCACCGCCTGAAAAGCGGGATGAAATTATAGTAAATGAATAGCAAGTCCGTCTGCTTTTCTGGCACGTCTCAGAACAGGCGTGCTTTGAGAAGTCTTGGGCCCAGAGCACAGTGCTTAGTGTCTGAAGTGAAAAAGAGGTGGATGGAGGAATCTGGAATAAAAGGTTTTAAGTGCTAGCAAGATGACAGAATCATAGAGCGAGGGAAAAGAGCTGTCAAGGCTGTGTAGTGAACAGTGGAGCCGCCAAATCCACAAGCACAGACAATCCTCAACTGCATAGTTTGGAGCAGCCGTTCTCAGCCTGGTTCCTTCCAGAGGTTTTAGACTACAACTCCCATCAGGCCCATCCAGCAAAGCTCTGCCCTGGAGCCCAGGTCCTGCTTCTCCATGCTCTTCCTGCCTGTCCACCTGCTGTTCTCCTCCAAGTGTGTGAACAGTGACAAGCATGAGGAGAATGAGGAGATACCACTTAGGGTTTGTAAACCTGATGGCAGGGTCCATTTCTCTCTCTCTCCTCTCTTTCTTTTAACTGAACTGATGTGAGCTTTGGGAGACAATTGTTGTCTGCCAAGCAGGGTGAAAATATAGGCATCACCAGTGAAGCTTTGACCTCTTCCTGAGCTGTGTGGTGGAACTGAAATATCTATCCAGCACATATATAGAAAATGGATAATGGTCCCTCAAACTTTCCTCCTGGATTTGTGGGGCAGATTTAAAAAAAACACAAACCAAACAAATAAAAGAAAATAGTAAAAGGCAGAATTGCAAAAGGAGCCTCGTTTATGTGTAACACTAGTCATGCACTTCCCAGCCTGATACCCCTAGTTTTATAAGCAACATGGAGTCTTGTGGCACCTTAAAGAATAATGGATCTATTATTTGTGAGCTTTCTTGGACAAGTCCGCTTACCATACTTTTCCAATAAGACGAGGTTTTTAAAGTAAAAAATAAGGTTAAAAATTGGGGGCGTCTTATACATGGATAGTGCATATGCGAGACGGGCGATTGGTTGTAGCCACGAGCAGGAGCTTTTCAGTGGAGATTGGGTGTGTGATTTGTGGCTGTGTCAAGGGCTGCTGTGGATTGGCTGCTGCTGCGGCAATTGTGTGTGTGACAGGCAGCTACTGGCGGCGAGCAGGCAGACGCTTGTTTTCTTCTGCGACGTGCGCAATCGGCAGCATATACGAGTCGGGTGAGTGATTTTCAGGGCGTTCCCCTCCAAAAAAAGCTCAACAAATCTGGGCAATCCTCCCTCCATTTTCTTAAATTGGAGTCCCCAAAAGTAGGGGTGTCTTATACACGGGGACGCCTTATACATGGAAAAATATGGCAATAAGATGCATGAAATGATATCCTGAACTGCAGTTATGCATACACATGGGAGAGGTGTGTGTATGTGGATTGCAAAAAGTGAGATCACGGGAAAATGAAATGCATTCTCCGCTCCCTTTTGTGCAATTCATTTCCCTCTGACCTCACTCTTTACATCCCAACTATATGTATGGGTACCTGCAACTCAGGATAACGCTTCATGCATCTGATGAGGTGGGCTGTAATCAACAAAAGATTATGCCATAATACTTTTGTTAGTTTCTAAGGTGCCACAAGAGTCTCCGTTGTTTTTCGCTGCAAAAGGCTAACATGGCTACTCCTCTGGAAATAAGTTTCTTAAGGAAGCTGATCTGCCAGCAGCATGCAGAGCAGGGAGTTTAGGGATAGCCGGTCCCTCAAGAACTGCCGTTTTGCTAATCAAGGACACTGGGCGGCAAGCCACACACATACATTTTAATTTACAAGGCCACGGCAAGAATTCTAATGAAGATTAATTAATGCAGACCCTTCTGCAGAGCCCCTGCACTGCTTCTTCCTCACTCAGTGTCAGAATGTTGACTGCACACAGCGGTAGTAATGAAAATACAATGTGTGTTGTGTTATTCTCCTTTTTCCCCCAGCCATTCTTTCTAATGCACAATGAAAAAGTTCTAAAATGAGGTTTAAGAAGGAAGAAAGGAATAAGGTTGATCTTGCCTGAGATTCATTATAGGTTCAAGTGCCCCCGAATTCAGAAGACTCAATGAGGCTGTTTTGGGCAAACCAAGTAACAAGAGCATAGGATGAGCCAAAGACAATTAAAATGGAAATTAAATTAAATTAATCTGGGCAAAATGAAGGTTGTTTCTCCTTTAATGGATTAAACAGCCAACAACAAATTCTACTCGTCTACCAGTATGATTAAGTTGCATGGGTGATGTCACATTATTACACTCTTATTATCAGTGACTGTTTAAAATAGTTTGCAATGCTTATTGCATCAGAATGGAATGTTAAAATGGATTTAATGGGCACAATCTGACAAATTAAGCCCACTGAGAATCAATGGGTATTTGAGCACCTAGATTGTGCCAGGCTGTGGCTTTTTTCTGTCTGCTTTCACGCTAGCTGCTCTCAAATGGGCTCCTCTGCAATACCAAACCTACCGTATTTTTCGCCCTATAGGACGCACTTTTTCCCCTCCAAAAATGAAGGGGAAATGTGTGTGCGTCCTATGGGGCAAATGCAGGCTTTCGCTGAAGCCTGGAGAGCGAGGGGGGTCGGTGCGCACCGACCCCTCTCACTCTCCAGGCTTCAGGAAGCTATCCGCTAGCCGTGGGAGACCCAGCTCTCCCGCGGCTAGCGGAGACCTTGCCGGCACCCAGAAGCTTGGGGCACGCTGAGCTCCGCACGCCCCAAGCTTCAGGATTAGCGCAGCGGACCTGGGGGGGGAATAAAAAAAAATTCCTTTATTTCCCCCCCCAAAAAAAAAACTAGGTGCGTCCTATGGGCCGGTGCGTCCTATGGGGCAAAAAATACGGTAGTTATTTCAGCATCAGCAATCTTGTTTTCAGTTGCACAGTGTCAACTGCCAGGTTGCATTGTTAGTCCCAGGCAAAAGTCAGAGCAAGATTCCTAAAGTGGTGCTTTGTTCTCTCCTTCCCTCGTTCCTGCTTGGTGGCAAGTTCAGGGCAGCCTTTACGAGATTAGTTTCCTTTGGAGGAAAGCATTGGAGACATGAAGTGTATTTGCAATCATTTGTTCATTTGCACAGGTTCAGCAGATATTGCAGGAGCACAGGAGCAAGCACACAATCATCACTGATAATGTATAAAGTCTTTCAGCCTCAAAGCCAAGCAAGAATGGATCAGAAGCAAATTTAACTACTTGCTTCTCAGCCATCTCAAGTATACTCTCTTAGCACTCTGAGGCCAGGGAAACTGGCTTCAACATCTACCGCTTAATGGAGGGCAACCTCACTTAATTCTAAACTAGAATTAGACAAAGAATAGCCATATACAGTGGTACCTCTGGTTACATACTTAATTCATTCCAGAGGTCTGTTCTTAACCTGAAACTGTTCTTAACCTGAAACTGTTCTTAACCTGAAGCACCACTGTAGCTAATGGGGCCTCCTGCTGCCACTGCGCCGCCGGAGCATGATTTCTGTTCTCATCCTGAAGCAAAGTTCTTAACCCGAGGTAATATTTCTGGGCTAGCGGAGTCTGTAACCTGAAGCGTATGTAACCTGAAGCGTATGTAACCCGAGGTACCACTGTACAACATGGCAGGTATGTACAAGTCAAGTCCATAAAGCTCAGGTTGATTCTGACCTGCTTGGTTAGTTTGAACTGTGGTTAGCTCAGAACCCCCCCAAATTTAGATGTTACTAGAAATTCTGGGGGGTTTAAAAGGAAGTGCTTCTTATGCCCGCTTCACAGAAGCAAAAGTTCTCTTTCCCTTCACCCACCTGTATGCTCTCTGGGGGTCCTCCTAAATAATGTGGAATAAGGTGTGGGAGAGGAGAAGATGGGAAACTTACCTTTCATGAACTTCCAGATGTTAGCTTACTTACACCAAGACTTACTAAATAGCCATGCTCCTCACCCTTCGATAATCTCTTCCAGCAACAGATCTCATTACAGTATTTTAGAAACTAAAGGTGTACCTAGTTTTAAACCTTTAAAACTAGCAAAGCTCACATATAGCATATGTTCAAAATGAAGGCTGAATAAAAACAATAGCCCACAAAAAAGCAGCAAACATACTAAAACCTAAACCATAACGTGCCACTAGCTCATAATGAGGCTGGCAACCAATCATCTCCTGCTTTGGTCACCAAACCTTCATCTCCCAACTCCTTCAGGCGATGAACTTCATCTTCAGTCCACTGAAACTGCAGCTGCCAAAACTGTCTTTGTTCTCCATCATTCACTGCTACACAGCTTGTGCCCTCTCCACCGTGCTGCACACAAGATTAAAATGTCCTTCAGCAGCCTATGCTTTTAAGCCCTCAAACCACCTCTAGCCATTCCTAGGACCCACCCTCCTCCTCCTGTCTTCTCTGCTCCGTCTCTTGTTTTTCTTCCTCCTTCCTCCCTGCCTTCTTCTGAACCATCACAGAGCATTTTCTTTCTTTATTTAAACAGATAGATCTGTGTCACTTCTCTGAAGCTCAAAGTGGCTTGCAACGGGACCCTATTAAAACAAAAGATCAATACTAGTAACATTTGCAAAATGGGAAGTAAGTAAATAAATGAAAGAAGGCCTTTACATCCTCTCTGAAAGGCTATCAGAAAGCATCTCAGTATCTCAGGTAAAGCTCGTTATCTGTTCCTTAGGGCGTTCGTATATTTGGCTATGCTCAATCTAGGCAGCAAAACTGGCCTTTGCTTGTTTTGGAGCAGTGCATACTTCTGGGCTAAGCACACTTAAAAAACGTGGGCCACAACCACAAAAGGCACGAGAGGTAAGTGAAGTGCTATGTGAACCGCCCTGAGACCAAATTTAATAAATAAAAATAATATACTCCATTGCAAGGCTTCTGCATTCTGTGTAGAACATGGGGCTCAATCTGCAGTCCTCATATGCCTTTATTCACACATTTGCTGGAAAATGCTACTGGACATGGCTTGGAAGCAGGCTTGCCTTCACCTTTCTTCTTAATCAGTGCAGCTAGAGGAAGGCAGATATACTGAGATGGCTCAGTTGGTAGAGCATAGAATCATAGAATTGTAGAGTTGGAAGGGACCCTGCTTCAAGGTGTTAGGATGGAGGCCATGTTTGAGACCAACTTGTAACGAGGCCAGGGCATTTCTAAGACTGGCCTCCTGAGCCTCTGCTCCCTTGCACCTTGCCTACTTCACCATAAATAAACAAAGCAACAGACAAGAAATGGGATAAATGGAGAAAACAAAAAAGCTCCGTGTTCTGCCTCCCACTCAGACCACAATGAGAGTAAGGAAGAGGTCCTTATTGAGGCAGATTAAAAGTATTGGGTAGAGAGTCAGAGCAGCCCCAAAGCTCAGACTAAGCAACAGGAAAGGTCGGACTAGCTAGATTAGGAGCAGCTGTCCAATATTAGGGAAAAGAGTTCAGAACTGTTTGCTAGCAATGGAGCAGTCCCAACAGGTTGACACACCTACCTGCCTGCCAAGCTTTGAAAGGCAAGGTGAAGCAAGTTTCCTTTGTGCTTTACAGGAACGCTTAGCATTCAGAAATGCATTATGTTGAGGAAATTGGGTCTACTCCCAATGGCAGAAGAGCTGCAGAGTCTTGGGTGGTTTGGCTGCACTCTGTCCTTCTGACTTTGCTTCTTACACCCCCAGCAGTTGGGTCAATGCCCTCCCTGGACTCTACAGATGCTCCCTGAGGTGTCCTGTCAGAGAAGGCCACCCAGAGCTTCCAGATTCTAGCAGAAGGGAGCACCTACCTCCTCTAGCCTTCACTCCCTGCTTTCAGGCCCTACCTTCTGGAGCAAGTGGAAGAAGCAATTTAGGGGAGGAAATCCTCCACTGTAGGGAAACAGCCAGTGCATTCTGAGAATGAACAGGGATTATGGAGCAATCTGCATATGAGTGCCATAGAAGAACAGCTCTCAAACTGTAGCTTGTAAAAAAAATAATAATCCAGGTTTATATTATAACTCCTCTAACTTCTCACAATTAAAACCACATAGTTAGTGGTAGTCAGGGATGAGAATTCACCCTAAAAGAACTGACAAATCTGAGGCCTAGACCAGGGGTCGGCAAGGTTTACCTTGCCAGGGCCAGTTCACTCCAGCACAGATCACTCCGTGGGCCGGATTGCACACACGCCTGCAATTTCCGGCATCTGCGTCTGTGCAGACGCCATTTCCGGCGCCATGAAAGTGAGTCCCCATTCCACGCTGCGCTGGTTTAGTGCAGTGCGCAGGGACTCACCAAGCAAGTGGCTTGGGGGCCGGTTAAACAGCCCCCGTAGGCCGCTTGTGGCCCATGGGCCTTAGGCTGCCTACCCCTGGCCTAGACCATGGCAGTCACATTTAAAAGTGAATGCTGAGATGAATAGTCGTATACATAAGAGATTAACTGGAGGTGGTGCAAAGTCCAATCACAACTTTGTTCTAATTCAAAATTTTTTTTCAAAAATGGCTGAGGAACTGGATCTATTAAGAATTCAATCTGGCTGCCTAATGAATATTTAGGGCACTCACCTGCTGCTTCCATACCCTACCCGGCCCCCGACAAATGCTTTGTCTCATTAACTATTTAACATTATGATAGCCTTAAACAGAAATATGATAAATGTTCCTAGATATACCAAAAATTCATCTTGCATTACATGCTTGGATTCTTTAATTACTCATCTGGTGGAGGGGATAGCTCGAAGCCGTTTTCATTTAAAGGCAAATTTAAGAGAGTGGGTTGTGTATAGCTTCCCTCGCAGGAGGTGGTGGTGGGGATATGAGTATGGCTGAAAAAATTAGCAATTTAAAGAAAAGAACAGAAAGCTTTCCACAACCAGAGACAGATCATTTACCTTTTGCTATTTCCTTCGATATAAAGCTTCTAAGGGAGCAATCCAAGATCTCCAAGGGTGAGCAAGTTAGGATCCAGTTGATTTCTGGCTCAACCAGATGATTCCTGATGCAGCTGGATTATGCTGACATAAGCCCCATGTCTCGGTTCAGCCAGGGATATGACAGCGTAATTCCCTCATCCCACCACAGCTGGCTCAGTTAAGATCAGTGGATCTTATACTGGCATAAGCCCTGCATATGGGTGTTTCAGGGGAGTGGCAGGGCAGGGCAGGGAGGACTTCTGCTGGATCCAAACTCTGTTCAGCTTGGTCTCATGACCTGGCAGCATGACAAAACTTGGGTCAGGGAAAAGGGTGGCATAAGTCAAATTCTATTTTCAAGGGTTGTTTTCCTCCTCTCTTCTGGTAGCAGCCTTGCTCCTGAGCAGAGTGCGGAATAGGGGAAATTTAAGTCGTCCTAATTTAACATAAAGGTAAAGGGACCCCTGACAATTAAGTCCGGTCACGAACGACTCTGGGGTTGCGGCGCTCATCTCGCTTTACTGGCCAAGGGAGCCGGCGTTTGTCCACTTCCGCAGACAGTTTTTCCAGGTCATGTGGCCAGCATGACTAAGCAGCTTCTGGCGAAACCAGAACAGCACACGGAAACACTATTTACCTTCCCGCTGGAGCGGTACCTATTTATCTACTTGCTCTGCGTGCTTTCAAACTGCTAGGTTTGCAGGAGCAGGGACTGAACAACGGGAGCTCACCCCGTTGCGGGGATTCGAACCACCAACCTTTCGATTGGCAAGCCCAAGTGGCACAGTGGTTTAAACCACAGTGCCACCCACGTCCCTAATTTAACATATGCCAGTGTAAATTCCAGTGGCTTCCTATATGTAGGATTGCTCTGTAAGCCTGGTTTTTGTTCTTCTTGTTGTTGTTTTTTAATGAGGGTACAGTCTTCCTTTACAAAGAAACAATCTCTAACACATTTAAGTCCTAGAACTGCAAAACCAACATGCATATCACTGTTATTTTAGTATTGGAAAAACGAACAGTCTGGGTATGGGATACCGTAAAGACTGCATTCTCTCAGAGGATCTTTTCCTGTCCGAAGTACGATGGGCAGTGACCCAATGCAGGGACATCATGTCAGTGACACCAAGAATAACCTCCCTCAGTGGGGGAAGTCAGCTCCTCTGCCTCCTCCTGGTTTTTAGAGAGCTGGCCCTCTTTCAATAATGTTTAGATCTAGAAAGCTTTACCCATTTAAAGCAGATTATTTATGAACATTTGGACTTATTTACAAGAAGCAGCAGTGGCACAGAGTCTGAAAACAGAAGTAGGGTTCAGGTGTAGGAGGTCACCAGCTCCTAACCAATCAGGTCAGACCTAGAGAGACTGAGAGTCACCACTAACCAACCAGCCTCCCATCATCCCAGTCTGGGGTGAATGGAAGTTGGAGTCCAACAACAATTGAAAGGTGTCACGTTGGCTACCGCTGGCATAGATATTGCTGTGACCATGTGCAGTAGCATCCATGAACACCAGGAGCCACTGGGATCCATGCAAAATGTTCATGGAGCCTTGGGATGCTAGGAACCTTGGGGATGACCTTCCCACCTGTGCAGATATTGCTATGCATACTTCTTTAAATAGGAGATTACTTATTGCTTATTTACTATCAAGCAGAAGCTATTTTTACTAATAATGGTCTGTAGAAACTGCCCAGCTGCTGCTTGGAAGGGCAGAGGGAAGCATGGAGGACTCTTGGAATAGGAGGAAGCTGGGCAAAATCAGATCCAATTAGGTTTGGCTTGGATTCAAGCATTTGTATGCAGGAAATTACTTTTCTTTGACCAGAGCAGGAGGGAGGAAACCACGGCAGCAGTAGTACCACGGGGGGGGGGGGGGGGTAGGCTAGATGCATCAAGACTGCTGGTGTGCTTGTATCTTATATCTTAGTTCAATTGCGAAGATGGACAAGCAGTGAATACATTGTAATCTCCCCCTTTTTACTACATATGTGCATTCTCCTAACCAGGAGGCAAACCCTTTCCAAGAGTAGGTACTCAAGCTTTGCGAAAATGACGACAAACTGGATATCTCGAATATTTCCAATCAAGCTTCCACACAAATGATTCGGTGCAACGTGGTGTGTCCTGGCTCACAAAAGGAAATGTGTGACCCAATTATATTTCATACAGAAGCACAGAAGAGAAGAAGCACTTGAGGTGGACTTGCTTCCCCTTATTCTACAGTTAATCAATAGCCCAGCCAGCCACAAGGCTTTTATGCTGTGCCATGAAGCCTGCCAACAGACTCCACTGGGCTCTTAGTAGCAGCAAATTCCTGAACCGTATAAGGTCCACTTGCAATCCCTTGTTCCCACAGCTACAGAAAGCAGACAGCCTCAGAAATGACAGCATGCCACTGGCCTGCAGGTCTTTCTCGATCTTCATGGTATGGTAATGAACAAAAAATAAGGGAAAAAGGACACTGTCAGCTTTTTCTGAAGGATTTGCCAGGGGGTGGGGAGAGCCCAAACCAGCAGTCAGTAATGTGGTACTCAATATGATGAGAGTTAACTAAACTAAGCTGAAAAGTGTATTGGCTTTTTCAACATCCAGAGGACTTCGTTGAATGGGCAGCACTGTATAGAAATGTCATAAATAAATATATATAAATAAACAAGCAAATCCTTACCAAGGCCATGAAAGAGCTGCTATGCTGCGGGGATTTCAAATCTGACTTGCTTACTAAACAGCTAGGAACTTGGTAGGAAAGAACGTAGTGGCCGACTGATACATTGCATGGTTTAAGGATGGAAATGACAATGGACCCGGTTGAGCAAAATTTCTGTTCTTTAGGGACATGCAAGATGGACAGGAAAACATGCTTTTGTGGAACAATGGACAGGCAAGCTATGCTGCTCAGCATATTTTTCAAGCTAGGCTATTCGGCACGAAACAATTTTTATATGCTGCTCTAAGAAAAGAGTGGGACATAAGCAAATAAATAACAGTTAGCATAAGGTGCCAATTGGGATTTTCCAAGCCTGATCCCCAAATACATGGTAAATTGCCATAGCAGCGCATGAACCAGTATTGGGGCTGAAGACATCATCATGATTAGTCAAGCAAGGTGGACAATTTAGGTTCCACAACCTCTTCAAGGGTCCAACACCACAAAACGCTCTCTGCCGTTTTCATATTCTCATGAAGATACATGAATGAAAGCAGCTGAACATCCAAACATCAGCCAACCTGAAGGAACTTCAAATCATTGGTTTATTTGGTTGTGGCAGAATAGTTATTTGCCACAGGTAGTCTTTGATTGGTTAAAGGTTTTGATAAGGGTGAAGGTGAAGACAAAGGGAGGGGGAGAGAGAGAGAGACCGTATTATCAAGATGCAATACATACCAATGGCTTTCTGGATCAGCCTCTTGGTCCGAGTCTGTGTATCTGTCAGGGTCTGGAAGGATGCTTGGATCAAAGTCATCATCACTTTCACTGCGATCCAGAAAGGCGACACATTCCTCTTCCACCTGAGTGAAACAAACAATATACAGAATTAGATGCTTCCATATTTCATATTCTTTCAAAAATGTGTGTCGGTGTGTTTCTTCCATCCTGGTCATTTTAGTCCAGCCCAGCAATTAAGCCAAGATTTGGGTACAGCTGGTGATGCATCAGAGGAGAGCTTAACCACCAGTCCGGGTGTGGTTGACAGGCTCAGCCAAACCTTGACTTAGTTGCTGTGCTGAGCTAAGAGGACCGAAGAGGAGCAAAGTGGCTATGGGCTCCTCCCCAAGAGACCTCACGTTTGCACTAAGACATGGTTCGGTTTGGTGCTACAGCCTCCACCCTGCTCATTCACATAGCACTAAACCATGGTTTAGCACTATGTGCAAACCAGCCCATTATGTACTCACTGTTACTCCCCTCGGGGATCCTTGAAAAAGACATGATGTTTGTCCAAATCTACCACTGATAGCTATGATGGGCACTTTGCTAGCCTATTCTAATGTTAAAAAGAAGAGTGTTTTACCTACATCTCTTAATATTTAAAGAACTTTTTTTTTTCAATAACTATCTCTTTCCCGTGGCCTTAATCTCTGATTACAAGATCTTTTTTAGAAAACTTCATTTCAATCAACTTGTTTTTATTTACTAGTTTTCCATCCTTCCAAAGCAGCCCAATAAAACAGCAAGACAGTACAATAAAAATTCATTCTTCCCTCTGTAAACTGCTTTTATATTATTATGAACAAGCAGAGCCAACAACACAGTAATTTTGTGCTTTTCTTGCAAAGTTCCTCTGGTTGACCTTTGGAGTCAGGGAGAGCGCAAGGGGACATGGAGGTGAATTATGGTTTTGACACCCCTGCAAAAGTCCTTTACTGCTTCCCAAAAAAACTCTCTTGTGCTATTTTAAAGGTCACAGAGAAAGAGGAGAAGGAGGAGAAAATCAGATTTATTATAAAAAGCCAATATATAAAGTTGGGTGGGGGGGCAGTTAAGCCTGGAATATTCACTCTCAACAAACAACAGTAAACCATGGCTCATAAGGATCAATAAAACCAAGAGATAGATTCACTTTACACAGCAAACTACCAAAAAGAGAGGGAGGGAGGAGTGGGGGCAGGGGAACAAAACAGACAGATGCCTTGCTGAGGGCAGCTTGACAGATTGGTTGCTTGGTCTTTTTCCTTCTTCCCTACCAACCGTAGAGATGCATGTGTGAAGTACAACACCACAGCTAATTTTGTCACCCGGCATTCTGGTTACAGTGCAGGTGCAAAGCAAGCGAAGGCATCTGCTTTCTCACTGGTGTGATGAAGTGTCACGCTTCCTACGTCCACCTCACCACAAAACGCAGAAAGAGTTTAAAAGAAAAGAGGAATGTGCAAAGAGGGAAATGCACCCAAGACAGAACTCTGCAGACAAAATGACAAAGATTTATAGAGATGAGATATTCGTTCACCTCAAAGTCACTTCTGTTGAATGAATCGTTTGCCAAAGAGAACACAACAAGAACACAACTGCTTGAAATATGGCAGGTTTAGTATGGCGGGTTCATTATGGCTATATAAGCTATAGTTCAGCCTTCGCCAACATATGCTCACCAGACATTTGGGAGTAAAACTCCCATCTGGCCCAGCCAGGACGGTCCTACTGTGTTGGCAGAGGCTACTATAGTAGAAAAAGACTTTTGTATTTATTCTGTTTTTCTCCATATTGCTGTTTCTTTACATCTGATGATCATCATCATCATCTGTATGGCATAAGCCCCCTGCCCCCATGGTTTTTCAAGATCGTTCTGAGAAGGTTTTAGTTGCCCTCTGTGATGCTATCACAATATCACTACATGACCCTTGTGACTAGATCAGGAAGCATTGACCTTGCTCTAAATCAGTGTTTCCCAAACATGGGTCTCCAGCTGTTTTTGAACTATAATTCCCATCATCCCTGGACCACTGGTCCTGCTAGCTAGGGATGATGGGAGTTGTAGTCCAAAAACAGCTAGTTGGGAAACACTGCTCTAAATAATCTTTGCTTGCCCTCAGTGACATTAGCAACAGCGAACTGCGATGGGCTCTGGAGCATGTCAGCAAATAATTCCTGACTGGCTGGGATCACCGCTGGAAGACAAAAGAACCCCTAAAGCTGATAGGGGGAACGGGCAGGAATGATGTGTGAAAGCATTTACCTATTTTAAGGTTTTGCTTTTTTAAAAAAAATTGGAGAAAATATTCTGGTATCTTCAGGAAGCATTGCTTTCAATCAAAAAATTAAGATAGCTGAAAAGCCATTGCAGGTCTCTTCGATAAAGAGTTGACAAAATACTTTTATCGTGCAATTTAGAACCTTTGCAATGTTGACATCCTGTTTTGAAAACTAATTTGCACTGACTTCAGTGGAATCTACGTTCAGATAAACATGATCAGAGTAATAAGTCTAAGCTTTATGAGGACCTTCCCAATCTATTGTATAACAAAATACAGTATGCTGAAAAACAAAGCTCTCTCTTCTCTATGCCTCATTCTGATGAGATTCAGTAAGATTAGGGAAACACAAAATATGACAAAACTGACAAGTAAAGACATGGAAACAAAATGCAGAGAGAAATTATCTTCCTTTTAAGGCAGAAAAGCATAACCACCCAGATCCTAAATCTTTCTTATTCTTCTTCCACATCACACAAAATGTACTTGACGTGCCTACATTCTCTTATCTCACACACCCTTTTGTCACTTTCAAGGTTCACGGCAGTCACGGCTGTCAGCCCATGTACAGAACGTAATTCTCAAAAGTAGTCTCTTGTGTTCAAACATTTCAACACATCAGCCTCCTTCAGGGAGCTCAATATCTGCCCCTTGGGGAAATGTGTGCACAAGAGAAATGGGTTTATATAACTTTTATGGAACTTCTCAGTAACTTTGCTTACATTGCAGTTGGAAGGAAAATGATGCAGAAAATACTACATTTTCTTCTCTTTTCCAGTGCTAAGAAAACCCATTAAGGAATACTGTATGGATAAACAATATCTGGGAAGAGTTACTTGTAAAAGGACTTATGTTAACCGATGGATTGTTTTTTTAAACTGCTTTGTTTCTTTAAATAAGAAATTCCCTATGCCATATGACAAACTTATACCTCTCATCAATTGCAAAAGGTGATGTGTATCTTTAAAACCCTAAACAGTTTGCGTCCCAAACACCTGCAGTAGTGCCTATTCCCAAATCAACTTGCTTATATTCTAATATATTCTGCCAGGGCCCTTCTCCATGTACCTTTTTCATCAGATTGATTTGTGCCCTGATCATTCCCCAAAGAGGTTTACTTAGCACCAGTGTTGCAATAGTTTAGATACAGGGCAAAACATTTTCCTTTATCTGGATATTTCAATAGATTTTAATTCACTGCATCTGACAAAATCTTAATCTGCTTTAAGATTTTATTCTCTTTCTTTTATCCTTGTTTTTTGTGTATTACTTTACTCAGTGTGAGGCACATTAATCAACCTTCTTGTGTTTTATACAGCTGAGTTTTATTTTCAACAGATATGTAGTTTTCTGACCCCTTGTGGCTTGGAAAATACACTTGACTTTTCAAAGTCCTTAAACCAAGGAAAATAAATTCAATTTAAAAAACCCTCAACAACATAAAGTTTAAATATCTAATTTCACACTATGGTTTTGACCTTTGGGATTAAAAAATGAGGGTTCTTCCCCTCTCCACCCGCACTCCTCCTATGTTGGCTCTGAACATAAAATAAGGATGGCTCATCACAGATACTGAAAATGTCACAAGCAACATGAAATTTAAAGTTTAGCGTGGCAAGCTATGTGTTATATACTGGAGGTCCCAAAACATTTCCCCCCAAGAGAGTTTGGAAGTAATAAACTAAGCTCCTGAATATTCAAACAGCACACTTCCAGATACTGATTCATTATGGGCCAGTGTCATGGCGCCTAACTTCAGTAGGGGCTGCAATACCACAAGGATATAGGGTAGAGGCTACTCCGTACAGGGGAGAACCTTCAGTATGTTCTCCCATATCCTTACCCTTGTCCTCGGACTCAGAATACGAGTCCCCAACAGCACCTGAGCCTCCCCAACCTAGCAGGAGCTGATGGGTACAAAACCAGGTACGTATCACTTAAAAACACACAGCTGGTTCCTGCAACAAGGCAAGGTCAACGGCAATACAGTGGTGCCTCGCAACACGAAAAGAATCCGTTCTGTGATTCTCTTCGTCTAGCGGTTTTTTCGTCTTGCGAAGCAAGCCATTGAAGGATTAGCGGATTAGCGCTATTAGCGGCTTTTAGCGGCTTATCTGCTGATCGGATCAGCTGATAAGCGGTTTAGCGGCTTAGAAAGGGGGGGAGGGAAAAAACCAGCAGGAACTCGCAAGACATTGTCGTCTTGCGAAGCAAGCCCATAGGAAATTCGTTTTGCGAAGCACCTCCAAAACGGAAAACTCTTTCGTCTAGCGAGTTTTCCGTCTTGCGAGGCATTCGTCTTGCGGGGCACCACTGTACATCCCTTGTCAGTGTAATAAGACTTCAAGCTCTTTGCTGAAGCAACATCTCTTTACAGCTGCACTGCGGGAAAGGCCTTAGCATAGCAATGGTCCCAAGGTTTAGCCCCTGATATTTTCACGTAGGGTTGGGAACACACTTTTCTCTGCAGAGCTGCTGCCAGTCAGTCTGGACCGTCCTGAGCTGTATGGGCCAAAGGCCCAACTCAGTGTAAAGCAACTTCCTATGTTCGCAGGAGAAAGGGTTCCAGCCAGCAGGACCCACAAGGAACTTCCGCTGGTTTTGACTTAATAAGACATATACTTAAAAAGATGCGACCTGGTAGGTAACCCTGCCTGTCCAGGAGACATTCAAGAGGAGTGCGTCCACTTCCCCTGCAACCTTCAAACCTCAGCAGAACAAAATCTTCAAAAATTGAGCCAAAGGCTTCTGGAAGATGTAATAATTTATAATTCTGAATATACAGGCGTTCCCCCCATTTACACGTGATCAACTCGAACGCAACCGTGTATATGCACAGCACCAGGAA
Source organism: Podarcis bocagei (assembly GCF_964188305.1). NCBI lineage: Eukaryota > Metazoa > Chordata > Lepidosauria > Squamata > Lacertidae > Podarcis > Podarcis bocagei. Next base: position 85,547,771 of record NC_138130.1, read on the forward strand.
ATAAATTGTTACACGCCTGTAGAACAAAAATATCTGTTTTACTATGGAGAAAAACAAGCTGACAAAATCAACCCTCAGAACGTATTTGGACAAGAATTCCTGTATCTGAAATATGTGTGAGATCAAAGTCTTTGGTTTGCGTGTGACCTTTCTGAATCCCCAATAAGAAATGTATGAGCAGGAAGCATTGCTCACAGGGTTCCCTAAATGTTTCCATGGAATGCACTTGCCTGGACCACTTTAGCTTGAAAACCAAGCCCTCCATGGTTGTTCACAGCCACTATTGAAACGTCCCATTTGTGATTCCTCTAACAACCATAGTAAACTCTCATTTAGAGGTCATGTTGCATTTTTTCAGCCAGTATACAAACTGCTGCCAGAAAGCTGTTTTTGAGCATAGCATAGTCCACATATTACAGTTCTCCATGCAAATATGACCCTATTGTAATGTGTGACCCGTCCCCACATTTACAGAAGGTCACTTTCATCTCTCTCTTTTTAATGCAGGTATTAAAGTTGTCTCTACAGAATACGGTAGTCTATGAAACACCAATTTTTCATCTGCTAGCACATTACGTTTCCAAGCTGCTCATTCATTTGTCTCTTTATTACAGGAATACTTGACAAATCCTTATACTGTGTAAAGAGTGTAACTTATCTACAGCAAGCAAGATGAAATACATTCTGTGATTGATGACTTGTGTCTAGCTTTCATAAAAATAGGAAACAAGGCTTCTCAACTCCTAGAAGATTACATTTGGGGACAATGCGGATAAGAGTGATCAAACCAAAGGGCTGTTGAGGCTGCAGTTATTAATGCTATATATTATATTTCAAGTGTTATGCAATTGAAACATCTTAAATTAATTTAGTGAAAAGTAATGATATCTGATACAAGACTTTGTTTGTTTTATTGTTCATATACCTTCCCTGTAGTTATCTGTCAAGTGTGCCAAGGAAATCTGTCACAGATGGGAAACAAGTAAATATTTGTCTCAATTTGGTAGGGGAAATGGAAAATGCAAACTATTATGTACCAGTCTGGCCTCTACCATTCTTTGGCCATCTGGGGCTATTTTCTCAGGTAGGTCTTGGAGAATACATTACATTGGTGCTCCACCATCTCCTTTGTACCATCACAACATCTAGGATGACCTGAAAGGTGCCTTCTCCACTATACAGTAGACCAGTGTTTCCCAACCATGGGTCTCTAGCTGTTTTAGACTACAACTCCCATCATCCCTAGCTACCAAGACCAGTGGTCAGGGATGATGGGAATTTTAGCCTGAAAACAGCTGGAGACCCAAAATTAGGAAACACTGCCATAGACACATCCATTCTGAACAGCAAGAGCACTTAAGTATGTATTTTCAGTAACTGTCCCACAACCTACGATGCCACCTTATTCTACACATGCCCACTCAACCGCTTTGGTCGGCAGAATTGGCACTACTGAAGGTGGCCACATAATACCTGTTTCACATTTGTAAGATCTCGATCATTTAGGCTAACAGTGCTGACACTAGGGAACTTAAGACTGCCTATTGAGATCAAGCAGCTGCCTTCACTGTGCTCTTTTTTAGAATAGGATGAACATCCAACAAATCAAATAAATATGCACATGTCCTTGCACATGCAAACAGAACAAATATGAGACACTAAGGCAGGACCCATTTGGGGAACCCAGCTCAGACCAGAGATCCCGTGAGTGTGATCTGTGTTAAACCAGCAGAGGTGCCATTTATTTTCAGGTTGGAATTATGCTTACTCCAACAGAATCCCGCACCAGGAATGCGGAAGAGCCAGGAGTGAAACTCACTTGTTTTTCTTTAGAGTCAGTTTATAAACACCATCCCAATGTAACTAGGCTTGCATTTGTTTGTGCTCAGCAGAGAATGGTAACACACATAAGTATGATAACATGTGCAAAGCTTGGTTTCCAGAGATAAGCTCCATCTCACAAACGCGTCTAAATGAGATGTCTTCAACCTATTCAGCTGTTTGTTGTTTTTGTTGCTTTTAAAAATCTCAGTCATTTCCTGAAATATCTAGGTTGGACTACTTGTATAAGTGTGCGCATTACTAGCTAACAAGTAGCTTTGTTCTGAGTAATTGAGCTCGGAATTCTTTTCTTTTCTTATTTTACCAAAATGAAATAGTGTTCCCAAAAAGTTATTATCCATACAGGAAAGAAAATACTGAGGTAAAAAACCTAACCATTTGTGGTTTACATGAGAACTCAACTGTAATCTCCAAAAGGCAGGAGGATAGCATGAAATTATGATGTATATACACCTAATTAATTCTCAGTATTAATCTGGATTTTACCATTAACACAGATCTTATTAAGTAGTGACTCTTTACTGCAGTTGAAAAGTGGGAGGCAGCCAAAACTGGAAAAAGACCAAACAAAATCCATCCTGAATGTTATCTTATATCACTTTTTACTGTTGTTGTTCAACCCAAAGAAACAGTGTAGAGATTCAGCGACAGCTGGGGGGAAAAGGACAATTTAATAAGTGTCTGGGAGATTTAGATTTCCCAACAGAAAGTCACTTGGGAATTGAACCACATTTCAACATTGACTTGTTAAAGTCATCTCAAACATTTCTTACTTGAAACGGGTATATGTGGGCTGGTACAGGACTGTCAAAAAAAGAAAAGGATGCCCAAGTGGAAGTAAACAACAGCTTGGTTCTCTTGAGTGTGGGATGAAATGATCATGGAATAGCTAACACCTGTGCTGTTTTTCTAGAAAAAGAGGTGCTGGCGCTCACCATGAACTTCTCCCTTGTTCTCCTGAGAGGTGTTGGACCTGAGCTCCGGTGAGCTAAGCTGGAAAAAAGCCTATTTAAGTTAACCAAAAAAAAAAAGTCAAGCAAGCGAAAAACTCTTCCCCTCCCACAAAATGGGAAATATTCAGTATGGATCTTCTGAATAATCCAATACCTACCCAAAGCAATGTTTATATATTGTGACAAAGTAAAGAGGCGAGGGAGGGTTGTGTTTTCATCATCAGTTACTGAATGCCTATAATTTTGTTAATAACTATTCACCGGAAAAAATTGTCTTTTCCCCCCCTCCTTTAAAAAATGAAATTGAACTTTCTAAAACTGGATGATGACGTGAAATTTATCTTGGAACTGCATGGACAAACACACTTGGGTGCTTAAACTAGACCAGGGGTCAGCAAACTTTTTCAGCAGGGGGCTGGTCCACTGTCCCTCAGACCTTGTAGGGGGCCGGACTATATTTGTGGGGGGGGGGGGAATGAACGCATTGCTATGCCCCACAAATAACCCAGAGATGCATTTTAAATAAAAGCACACATTCTACTCATGTAAAAACACGCTGATTCCCAGACTGTCCGCGGGCCGGATTTAGAAGGTGATTTGGCCAGATCCGGCCCCTGGGCCTTAGTTTGCCTACCCATGAACTAGACTCTCAACTAGCCATGATAGCTATGCTCTACCTCTGCGGTCGGATGCAGCAGGGGAAGAGTGCCTTGGGCTCCGGTCCTGCTTATGGGTTTCCTACAGGCATCTAGTTGGCCACAGGGTGCTGGACTAGATGGGCCAATGGCCTGATCCAGCAGCCTCGTCTTATGTTCTTAAGTAGTTACAAGAACAGATGCTGTTGTATGAACAACAGACTTGGCCTCAACAGATACGGTGCTTCTAGAGGGCTGTTTCTGCACGTTTAGCATGCCTGATACATTGGGCTCATTAAAATAATAATAATAATAATAAAAATTATTGTGCACCTGGAGGTCTCCCTCAACTCAATGGCTCTATTTGCATGCACTGCAAAGCCAAGGTGAATGGTTTAATTAAGCTATAATGTGGCACAAACCACAAGTACATGCAACAGAAGTGCTTCCATTTTGCTCCTCCCTTCATTCAACCAGCAACAACAAACCATGTGTCTTAGCCAGCACTCCTGGTTTGTTTCTTTCCAAACAAGCCACAATGCGAAGCCAAGGTGTGTGCTTGGTTTCCTGCATACAGCTTGGGCACGTCATGGTTGCAACAGACCACACACATTAGCTTAAACTTACGTTAAAATGTGATTATCATTGTTAGTTCAATTTATTAACTGCCCATAATCTTAAGGTCCCAGGGTGGGTTACAACAATATAAAATACAACATTAAAAACAGATTTAAGAAACGCAACATTACTAAACATGTGACTGTGAATAACTGGGGTGGTCCTGAAAATATCCAGCTCAGGGGTTAATGACCAGGGTAAAGAGATAAGTTTTCAGCATTTTCTAAAAATTGTATAGTGAAGTTGCCAGTTGCACCTCTGTGGGGAGGAAGTTCTACAACTTAGAGGCGGCCACAGAGAATGTTTCTGTGGGGGTGCAACTACCAAGAGAACTCCCTCTGTCAATCTTAGCACCCAAGTGACCCTCTGTCAATCTTAGCACCCAAGGCTGCAGGGTTACACTGAATAATATATATATATATATATATATATATATATATATATATATATATATATATATATATATATATATATATGAGAGAGAGCGCACACATATGTGAGCAGCATGAATTTGTCAAGGGATGCTACAGCTCTTCATAGAATCATATAATTTTAGAGTTGAAAGGGACCACAAGAGTCATTTAGTCAAACCCCCTACAATTCAGGAATCTTTTGCCCAAAGTGGGGCCTGGGTCCATGGCCGTGAGATTAAGAGTCTCATGCTCTTCTGACTGAACTATCCCAGCAGCCTTCATATTATGCTGCACTGGGGTAAATAGTAAATAGGAGCTTGTAGCTCCTCTAGCTATACTTTCCTAAGACATCCTGCCATATTGCTACATACAAGAAGCTTGATAAAGACACAGCACTGTGGTCAGATCTCATTTTCCCTGCATTATTTTTCAAACTGGATTTTTTTTATAGCACTGTTAAGAATGTGGTATGTTTGTATTTGGAGAATATGCAACTTTCCCTCTCCAGGATAATCATTATGTCAATTTCTCATACTTCCTCTCTATCCCCCAACCTTTTTCAATCCCAAAGCTTGCATTAGTTTGCATAAGAAATACTGGGGAAGATTTTGATTTGCCAAAGGATGTTTTATTTGGCAGCTACATATACAAATTGCAGACTGTAAGGTTTGGAAATAATGAGAACTGAAATGAAATAACCTTCCTGCATTTTAAACATGGCCGCTGAACTTAAGCAAAAACTAAATCTGGGGTAAACATTTATCCCTGGCACTGGCTCCTTTTACGTAGTAAGCAATTCCGATGTCTGGAATAAAGTTGAGAACGTTTTAAAGCAGAGAATGTTTTAAAGATAACTTGTAATTTTATAACGATCTGCACTATGCAAAAATAAACACCCTGGAATAAATCTGGTGAGCTTTTATCACCTAACCAGTCTTAAATCTCTTCTTCAGGCATTGAAGAAACCAAACAGGAAGCCTTTGCCCTTGAAAATCTCAGCTTCATTTAAAAAGGAAAAGGGGGAGGGAATGTCTCTCACATATGATTATTCAATGATCATCATAACTGCTGTGTGTACCAATAATTAATTCCTCCCCTCAAATCACGCTTGAAGCATATAACATATTTAGGCCATACGCCTGAATTTTCCCAGACATTACTGGGATTCCAAAGGCAGAATTGACATCCAGGTGGAATTTCAGAAAGGCGGCACCTTGTCCTGGATCTTAGGCAAGTCAATCAAAAACTTGTGGGGTTTTTTTTGGGGGGGCAAAGCTAAACCATTTTGGTGGTTTCATTTAAAAAAACCTAACATGACTTTTTGAAATATGACAACCCTAACTTATTGGGCTCAATTTCACGTCTAAGGTTTTTCCCCCATAATTTTGTTTGATTTGCATTTGGTATAATGTTCATGAAATGAAGTACTAACAAGAATTCATTCAAAGCAACAGCAATCTATTACTCGACTTTGGAACACATTTTTAAAAGAAAAGCCTGACTAGCTTTTCAGACCCCCTTTAATTGAATAACTTTCTAAAGAAATGCCTGAAGCAACTGATATTATAGTCAAAGTCTTGGTTGTTCTGTTATCTTTTACTCCATGAAGACCGATTTATCCTAAATAGAACCCAATAAGGCAGACATGCATGTACAAAATGGTTTTTTTTAATGTGATCCTATGAAGAATTTTTGCAGGTAGCTCTTAGAAATATTAAATAATCAATAAAATTTTTGGATTTTTTAATCATGTTAATTTTTGATCACTATTTAAATTTTTAAATTTTATAACTTAAATTTAAAATTTAGTGTAAGTTCATTATGTGACAAAAGGGATGCGGGTGGCGCTGTGGGTTAAACCACAGAGCCTAGAACTTGCTGATCAGAAGGTCAGCGGTTTGAATCCCTGTGACGGGGTGAGCTCCCGTTGCTCGGTCCCTGCTCCTGCCAACCTAGCAGTTCGAAAGCACGTCAAAGTGCAAGTAGATAAATAGGTACCGCTCCGGTGGGAAGGTAAACGGCGTTTCCATGCGCTGCTCTGGTTCGCCAGAAGCAGCTTAGTCATGCTGGCCACATGACCTGGAAGCTGTACGCCGGCTCCCTTGGCCAATAAAGCGAGATGAGCGCCGCAACCCCAGAGTCGGCCACGACTGGACCTTATGGTCAGGGGTCCCTTTACCTTTACCTCATTATGTGACATATCATATGAAAGGCAATGAAGTCCTAAAGAGATTGGTGTTTTTAGTTTTGACGTATCCCAATCATGGGCTGAGCTTGTAAGTTTTTGCTTAGTCTGTCAAGACCAAAATTGTCATTTAAAAAAAAATAATCAAACCCTCATAACTCAAAAACGGGATAAAAAAAGTTGGATCACTTGATATGGAATGTCTGAATAGAAGAAATGGCAAGGACTGTACTTGTGAGAAAAAACTCCCTTTCCCCAAATATGCTAGGCAACCCAGTTTTCACTGAATGGTATTCCCTCCCCACTGTGAGGACATCATTGCGCTACTGATACAGTGGTACCCCGCAAGACGAACGCCTCGCGAGACAAAAAACTCGCAAAACGAAAGGTTTTTTCGTTTTCGAGTTGCCTCGCAAGACGAATTTCCCTATGGGCTTGCTTCGCAAAACGAAGCTTGCCCCGGGGACAGCGGGTCTTCTCTTTTGAAGCAAGGGGCTGCGGGGAGATCGCTATCTCCCCGCAGCCCCTTGCTTCATAAGAGGTCCGGGGGCAGCGGGAAGCGACGCGCTTCTTCCCCGCTTCCCCCGGACGTCTTTTGCAGCAAGGGGCTGCAGGGAGATCGCTATCTCCCCGCAGCCCCTTGCTTCAAAAGAGGTCCGGGGGCAGCGGGAAGCGAAGCGCTTCTTCCCCGCTGCCCCCGGACCTCTTTTGAAGCAAGGGGCTGCGGGGAGATCGCTTCTCCCGGTGCTCCGAAGCCGGGCGGGGGGCAGGGGACACCTCCCGCCGCCGCGGGGACACCTTTTGAAGGCAGGCGGGGCGGGAGCAAAGACTTCCGCCCCCCCCCCCCGCCCGCCTTCAGAAGAGGTCCAGGACCTCTTCTGAAGGCTGGCGGGGGGCAAAAGTCTTTGTCCCCCCTGCCTGCCTTCCCAGGGGCTTTTAAATCGCCCCGGACAGCGGAGAAGTCCTCCGCTGTCCCGGGGTTTTTTAAAATGCTGGGGGTGGGAAGAAAAGCCCTTGTCCCCCCCCCCAGCCTTCAGAAGAGGTCCGGGGACAGACTGTCCCCGGACCTGGTCTGAAGGCGGTTTCCCTAGGAACGCATTAATTGATTTTCAATGCATTCCTATGGGAAACCGTGCATCGCAAGACGAAAAAACCGCAAGACGAAGAGACTTGCGGAACGAATTAATTTCGTCTTGCGAGGCACCACTGTACATAAAAAGACAGAGCACTCTAGGAACCAAAACAAAAAAAAAAATCTCGTTACCGTTATGATCCATCAGTACTTTGTAATAAAACATTTTATGCCCAGCCTTCACCAATCTGCTGCCTTTCAGACGTTTTGGACTACAACTCTTTATTGGCACTAGTCAGTATAGCCTTGCTAAAAAAAATCCTTAAAGTACATAATATTTTTAGAAGGAATCCCCCCCCCCCCCGGGAAAACTGCTGGAAATACATCGAGTCGCTGGAGTCAATTTGACGGCAAAAGTAACTTGTGTACCTTTCTCCTTGTTCAGAATATCTTCGTGGCAAAATGAACACTTTAAGTGATCAGTGGTAAAAAAAAAGAACCAGTCAGTTTTCTCACACATGAAAAATGGTCTCTTGCTGTAATCTAATGAACATCTATCTCCGCTACCCCTGAACGCATGAAACTCATCCCAGCGCCACACAATTTTTATTTCAACTCAGAGACTTGCAATTAAAACAGAGATGAGGTTTTAATAGCAATTTCTCTCAATGGTAATTTTATTCTAGTAGATATGCTCAGACAGACTGACCCAAGTACCCACCTTGTATCAAATTAACTAATATGGTGCGCTCAATCAGAAGAATTAACCATCATGGTGCAGTAAATTAGAAGAGGTTTTATAGCAGTGTAACTAGATTTGATCTACGGCATTTACCTGCTGGAATCAAATTATTTTTGCCAGGAACTGTGTTTCCTTATTGTTTTTAATGAACTGTTATTTTATTATTCAACTTGCTTGGGTGCTTTCTATTAGTGTCTGCATAACAAAAGTCACACATTTATTTTGTCAGGAGGACAGTTTGCTATTTTTTAGTTGCACTTTCCTTAATTATGTGCTAACAACATTGCATAGGAAGATGGAAAGATTTTAAAGTATATTCTCTTCATTGGAAATGCATGATTTTCAGAGAGAGGATAAGCACAACATTGTTGAAAACACCTCCTATGTTGATACAGAAAAGTCTGGTTTTACAATTACTATTCATACCGAGCAATGATTTTTCTTAAGCTGATATTTAGACTTAAGGGCAATCACAAAATGATAAGAGAAAAACCTTGGAAATCTCACTCCAACGTGAGCACTTTCATATTCCATCTATTTTTTCTTTAGGAGGTGGTTCAACTGCTCATTTCAACACTCCACACACCCAAATCTCCACTCTTGTTGGTCGTTTTCACTAAAATGGCATTTAAGGTCAATTAGATGTCAATGAAAGTGCATAGGGGGTAAATTAGAACAGAAAACAACCTAGGCAAGGTTTCATTGAAAGGGTCTAAATAATTTCAGCCTACAACACAGCAGCTCATAAAAACACAAGAAGCTGCCATAATTATACTGAGTAAGACCATTGGGCAATCACTGCAAGTTCAAACAACATGAGTATATATATATAAAATTTGGGTTTTTGTTCCCAATATGCATCACATTACACTTGTTTAAACTGAATTGTATTTGCCGTTTTACTGCATTTTTACCATTTTTTGGAAAGAGCTTTTTGATGCGCCTCATTATCTTTTCCTTTTTTTAAACCACCACGAACAACCATCTCACTGCTTACCCCTAACTCTAGATCATTTATGGAAAAAGTTAGAATGGATAGATCCCAATGCTGATTCTTGGGATCTATCCATTCTACTTCCTGCTTCCCACTTCCTGCTTCCCTGCATTGGGAGAGATGCCCCAACACCTGTGGACGCAGATGGCTGTAAAACTGGCAAAGCCAGGTATCCCAGGTATTATTTAGTTCTACAATTACATAGGAAATGGAATGGATGCCTGTGATCAAATATTCTCCCACATACGCCAAAGAAATGGGCAGAAATCCCTATGATATATAAACCAGTCACTTCAGCGGGCAGAGAAAGAAAGTTTGCAAAGGTAATCAATGTCTGAAGTTTCAATATATATATTTTTTTACTTTAGCAATTAGACTTTATAAAATTACAGTGGAGTGGAAAGGCCCATCTAGAATTATGTCAAATATAGTTTCTGGGAAAGAAGCCAAGGCTACCCCTGAGCAAAGGCAGTGTTGCCGCTACTTACCATTTTGGTTTAATTGCATTGTAATGCTAGATTCAACAATAAGATTGGGGGCCATTTTAATTTAATGCACAGGAAACTGTTAGTACCAATTTTATCTGTAACAATTGCCAGAATTACATAAACATTATTATTCTAGCATGGAAACAAAGCCCTCAAGTTGACACACGGCATCATTTATGCATTGAGAATCTACTGGGAGCTACTTTACAAATATTTTTATGCTTTTGCCAAAGGTGACACAAAGCCACAGGCATACTATTTCAGGAAGGGTTCTGCTTTATCAAAGGGGAAAGCCCAGCAGAAGTTCAAAGTACACAAGTGGAGAGTGATATACCTTAGTCCAGGGGACCAAATCAAGGCCTAGCCTGCCTATACCATTAAACAATCATAATTTTATTTTATGTTGTGTTTGTGTGTGCAGAGGACAGCCCCGTGCAGGAGACAGATGGTAGGCTGTTATTGTACAATGCCTTGAGTCTTCCACAGGCAGAAAGGCAATAAATAAGCTTTGTAAGTAAATAAATAATACACAGAGTGAAACACGGAGAGTAATTCTGGTAGGTCAATTTGTATCATTGTTGTCTGACCATATTAAATTGATTGGTTTAACTGAAACGCTTGACATAACTGAAGGCTCTGTGTAGATTTCCGATAATGAAACAAAATTGGAGAAAACAGCCCTGAACTTCTCTTCATGAGAGGAAATTTTTCAGTTAGCACTGAGTCACAGTAAACATACAAGTTTTTTGGTTTCCACATGCAACCCGGAAACATAAACCTCTTAAGGAGGGCCCAAATTTCTGTGCTGAACAGAGAAAGAGACCTAATAAAGACATGCCTGTTCTCTGACATGTGCTGAGTGAAGCCATTGGTTTTTTTTAAAAAAATTATTAAGGTACATACATCATAAATTATGTACAGTCATACCTTGGATCCCAAACACCTTGCAAGTCTAACATTTTGGCTCCCGGACGCCGCAAACTCGGAAGTGAGTGTTCCGGTTTGTGAACGTTCTTTGGAACCCAAATGTCCGATGTGGCTTCCAATTGGGTGCAGGAGCTCCTTCAGCCAATCGGAAGCCAAGCCTTGGTTTCTGAACGTTTTGGAAGTCGAACAGACTTCCGGAACGGATTCCGTTCAACTTCCGAGGTTCCACTGTGCTACATTTTGCATCGTTCAGTTGCAATTCCCTCAATAAACCCTGGGGTCTTTGTAAGTTCTGTTTCCACCTGTATATTGATTTCCATGAAATCTGAACCCCCAAAATCTTGGAAACATGACCACTCAAAGTAAATCCACAGCTCCAACAAACACTACAATGATTTTTAATATGCTATTAGAGCTGCATCCAGGGCTGTTTTAACCGTTGGTGCTAGGGGTGCACGGCACCCGGGTGCCAGACTCTCAGGGGTGCCAGGCCGAGAGTCCGGGGCCAAGCATTGGAGTCTGGGAAAGAGCCGCCGACAGCCGAGCGGAGGAGAGCCCATAGGCACGCCGCAGGCTCTTCTGCTGCAAACGGCTCTTCCCCGGACTCCCAACACTCGCCCCCGAACTCGTGCCAAGCCGCCCGCAGCAGAAGAGCCCGTGGCACTCCAACGGGCTCTGCTCTGCTCGGCTGTCAGCTCTTGCCCCAGCTGCATGGCGGCTAACTGTTTCAGTGCCGCGCCTGGAGTGCCGTGTAACGCTGGGGGCGCTGCGCGACACATCCTGTTGTATGCGCCGAGCTGTGGGTTCCTTTGCTGGCTTTTCTGCTGTCGGCGCATGCTCCCAGCACTGCCCAACGTGGGGTGCCAGCGCAGAACAACGGAGAATGTGCACCAACAGCGCCTATGGCAGCAACAAATCCAGCGGAATATGAGGACACAGATACTGTCTGGAGATCTTTCCTCCACTGCGGCTTGCATTCCCCATCGTTCCCCGGGCACTGCGTGCACAGCCGAAACAGCCGCCATGCAGCGGGGGGGGGGGGGAGGCAGTGGGTGGACAGCACGGCGACTGTACCACCCAACATTTTTCCGTCGTCCCCCAACATGGAACCTGCACCCACCTTCATACGCCCCTGTGTGTGTTGCGCTGGCACCCCCTTTGGTTGGCGCTGTGAGTCCCTGCATCCCGCAAAAGGTCAACAACTTTGCCCCCCCCCCAAGGTCGACATCTCTGGGCAACCTAGGGGCGCCGGGCGGATCTTTGCACCCCGGAGCCGCATAAGCTTAAAACGGCCCTGGCTGCACCATTTCACAATGTTTGCAGTTTGCTTAAAAGGTGAATTGCTGAGGGAGGAGCATGAAATGCAGAGGAAATCCTAGCTGTCATTGTGAACAATATGTCATTTTTATTCATATATATATATGTTATGGAATGTAACTGCTAGAATAAGGAAATCCCATGTGAGAGAAATCCCATCTATTTGAATGGAATCTATTTTCATACAATTATGCTTAGATTTACATCCTCAATCTAATCATTTTTGTCCTACTTAGGCTTGCTCATAGATAGCTAAGAAGCATTTATTTCTTCTTAGCTTTTCTTTTTTTGCAGCTGTGAGATGGGTCTTCCTCCTTTCACTAAAATTTGAAAGATGTGATTGATCTCTCCATACCCATGCTTCAGCACCAAACAGCTGTTTAGAAGTAACAGAAGATATAAGAATCAATGGGGGAAACTCAACCATACTTCTGTGGGTCAACCGTAAGTTGGAATGAATAAACTTGCCTGGTGTAGGTCACTTTGACATACTAAATTAGAGCTTTCCAAACTTTTCATGCTGATGACACACTTTTTAGACCTGCATCATTTCATGACAGAGTAATTCAGTTTTACTAGCAAACCCGAAGTAGAACTAAGCCCTTTCCAGCCCCAGGAGCAGTGCGGGGAGGGTTCGCGCACCACACCTACACACTGCAGCCAGCACACTAACGTGTCGTGACACACAGTTTGGAAAGCTCTGCACTAAATCATCAGTAATTCAAGGAGAAGAGAAACAGATTCAATAAGAACAGTGAGATGCATGACTATTCTGGTACACGTGAACGTACTGAACACACGTACAATGCGCACAAATAAAGATTTGCAGACCTAATAAGCAAAGCAGTCGGTCATGTTTACTGAACAGCACCAAATTTTATTAACCGTGCCACACTCTTCCTTAGAAGCTTAGCAAACAGAAATGTATGTTGGTAAAAGCACTGTCAGGCATCACCTCTCATATTCTGAAAACACCCAAGCCCAAAGTTCCCAAGGACCCAGTGACATTGAAAACTGTAATGTGTGGATTAATCACGTCAGTGTTTCAGCCCTAGCTTCCTAGGGACGGGTTCCCACAATAACCACTGCTCATTTTTCAAGCTCCATTAACATGCTATAGCAATTGATGTGAACACAACCTTCCCCCTCAAAAATGTGTTGCCAGGTTGCACCTGTAGCACCATTTTGGGACTTGTGAAATAGGAGTCTGTAGCACATGCATATATGGGAAGACTCCATATTGTCCTCCCATTAAAAAAATTATCTCTCCGCGCACCCCCTCCCCCATCCAGTCACTTAGCAGATAAAATGCAAGCCTGGTGTGCAGCGAGAGAGACACCTTATAGTTCAACTAGGCTATTAGTTGGTTTGATGTAGCAGACAGGAGTTGCATCAGTATAGAGGTGAGAATTGCCTTTCCGCTCCATTCCTTCCTTCCCATTTCATTGTCAATAGCACGCAACTCAAACATTGTAATTAAACCCACAGAAGTTGGTCTAGTAAAAAGTTGCTATCACATTAACTATACTTTTCTTCATGAACAGCAAAACATTAAAGCCAAACACAGCACATTTTTAAAAGGTTTCTGAATAGATTTTATGAGCAGTAACATTTCTAATTGGACAGACTGTCTGAGTTTTTGCTGGATAGTTTTTTTTAAAAAAAAAAAATCACAATGCAGTCATCAGCAGAATAGCCAACACTGTCTGGCTAGCTACCAACATCCAGATTTTAATATGAATGGTTTATGACTCAGCTACACTGGCTAATTGTTTTATTTTTATATTTATTTTTAGACCTGCAGGATTATGCAAGATGGTGTATTTCACCCTTTATTAGTTACAGTAAAAAGTGACAAATATTAACAGCTTACACAATAGCAGTCTCCATTCATAACTAATTTTCATATGGTGACATAGCCAGTATTGTGTAGCAATTACCTAGTCAGTCTAAGACTAGGAAAAGAGGTGGTCCAGACAAAGGACAAGATGGGGGGGGGTGTACACACACATACACACACAAATCTATGTACAGAAATTGACCAGACTTGCAGTTAATCCTTATTTCAGCACTGGAGATATGATAGATCTTTCATTGCACTCGAGGGAGATTACCTCCTTAGCTTGCGGCAGGGGCAGGGACCCTCAAGTCTGAGGGACAAATGTGGCCCCTCCAGGTCTATCTGGCCCTCACCACTTGTCCTAGATTACCATTCCTCTCCCCAGGCTCTGTGGGGGTTGAAGGGGACGGGAGTCCAACAGTACCTGGAGGGCCATAGGTTCCTCATGCCTGGCTTAGGTGATAAATCGCGACCAAGTTGGATAGGAACATTGGGAGAGAATTATCTCTGGTTAAACATTGCATTAGTCTGTAACAGTGCTCATTTGTCTTTTTATCTCCTATACGCAGATAATAATCTTCTGTCAAATTTACTAGTTGGCTTATATGAAGAGATATCATGCCAAGAATTTTGAATTATTTTGATACCGTCTCAGACCATTCTAACATTTATACAGGTTTACATTTATCTTCTTAATTCCCTTTTGTATTCCTACCAAGATGGCTTTCAGAAATTTAATTCACCAGAAAGACTGACAGTCAAATGCAATTAGCAATGTGCAAGAATATGAAAAATATTAAGTGAAGGTTACTTGGAAAGGCAATGTTTAATTAATGGCACTGGGAATTGTCTTTCAAATGCATATGAAAAAATACAATATAGCATATTTTCCTGAGCAGACTTGGAACTACACAGCCTTTTCATGCATTTCTTATAAAGAAGTCATATCCCAGACCCTTTGAGTCTTAGCTGATTAACTCTACAGGGTGGACTTTCAGTTAGGACAAAACTGTTCTAAGCAGCACATTGCAAATAAAATAAAGCGGATCTTTAAATCATTTTCAACCACCAACAGTACATGTACATACAGAGAACCACCCAAACTCTGCCACTACCATTAGGCCATATTTCTTTAACTTCAAAAATATTCTGTTTTATGCCCCAAAACAACTTCAGTGGCAGCAGATCAACCTGGCAGGGGGAAGGGGGTTGTAGCTCAATCCCTGTCATCTCTAGGAAATGCTGGGGTAAGTCCCTGATGAAAACCCCAGAGACCTGCTGCTCATCAGTGTAAAGGTAAAGGGACCCCTGACCATTAGGTCCAGTCATGGCCAACTCTGGGGTTGTGGCGCTCATCTCACGTTTTTGACCGAGGGAGCCGGCATACAGCTTCCAGGTCATGTGGCCAGCATGACGAAGCCGCTTCTGGCGAACCAGAGCAGCACACAGAAACACCATTTACCTTCCCACCGGAGCGGTACCTATTTATCTACTTGCACTTTGAAGTGCTTTTGAACTGCTAGGTGGGCAGGAGCAGGGACCGAGCAACAGGAGCTCACCCCGTCGCGGGGATTCGAACCGCCGACCTCCTGATCAGCAAGTCCTAGGCCCACAGCGTCACCCGCATCCCGCTCATCAGTGTAGATCTTACTAAATTAGATGTACCAATGGACTGACTTCATATAAGGCAGCTTCCTATACCCTTAAGGGCAATAAAGATGACACAGGACAGCATTCACTGCAGCTCTGTGTATTAAGAGGTGAGAACCAGAAAAGCCAAAATATTTATCTGCCGCAAACCATGAAGGGGCGTGAGAATCTCTCTCCTACCAATTTTATTCCATACATTTCACTTTTCCCTCCTTCATTCGAGGTTTTTTAAACAGAGGTTGGATGGGCATCTGTCAGGGATGTTGGACTGGATGGTTGAGTGGATTTCTGTTTAACTTTTATATGTTGATATCATTATTTTATACTATTCTAATGATTGTTGAATGTTACTTTTTTGATGGAGGTTGCCTATTTTAAAGTTATGTTTTATTATCACATTTTTGTATTGCAGTAGATTGTTATAAATTTTTTGTTTCTTCAGCTTGTAAACCGCCTTGAGTATTGTAAGATAGAAAGGCGGTATACAAATTAAAAATGATGATGATGATGATGATGATGATGATGAGCCTTTGTGCCCCTTCCAATGCTACAATTCTATGCTATTCCATATGGTGTATCCATTCTATGAAAAGCAGCAGAAAAGGTTACAATAGTTTAAACTTGTCAAATGTGTGTTAGTGAGTCACAGGCATCACCTGACAAAACTAAGTTCTACGCAAATACTTATTTTTACTTTTGAGTAGCATTAGCAATTCCAAATCATGGAAACCGGGGAACTTTGCATTTTTATTTTTAGTCGTTTCCTATCATGACGGTATGTGACTCTATTTAAGGATATTGCTCACCTCAAGGGAAGGTGCCTCCACCAAGCTGCATGGGTGTTATGTTGCTCGTGCACATTGCCTTAGTGAACTTAGGAGCACCAGGAAGGAGAGGTGTTCTCCTTGGCGGCTCTCATCTTTTGAGGGTGATAATATGGTGAAAAGGTCTACCTATGTTGAGTGCTGGAAGAAAAACTCTATATGGAAATTATTTCAAAGGCATCTCCTCTATATGTAAAAAAAGAAAGCACTCAAAATATATATATTACATGACAAAGAGGTGCAAGGGGGGCTGGTTTTAAGAATGAAACAACAGTGTAAGTGACACACTATACAGCTGGTTCAGTGGTCACATTTGCACCACTGCTTAGGAACAATATTAAAAAGCATCAGTGGGAGACATTATTTTTGTCCTGGGCTGAGCATGTGCTCATCAGTACCTGTACAACAACAACAACAACAACAGGCAGTATTCAACTAAATAATTGTGTGAGTGGGACCTGAAAACAACCCAGATGTCCAAGGCAAGGGTAACCAGGTGCATCTTCACCTTAAGGTGGAAACTATATAATGAAGGTGCTAGACATATGTACCATTGTGGGGAAGGAATTCCACAACCTAGGAGATTCCACTCCCCGGCTACCCCCATTCCTGAACTTCTGGTGGTGGTGGAACTGCCAAGAGAGCTCCCTCTACTAATATTAGGATAATCTTCACCTTCCTGAGCTACTATTTTGCCCTTGGCTCTGACTGGTGGATCTCAAGATCCGATTGGTTTTTTTAAAAAGTAGATCCCGCAAGCCTAAAGTCTGCCTACTCGTGTTTAAGAATGCAGGAACCACCATGATGTGCTGAGTAGAGGCTCCTCGAAAGAATGGCTAACACAGAATGTGTGCCCTGAATACAGAATGTTTGAAGAGCCCCAGCCAAATTCAACAGGCCTTCCTCTGCCTGCATATCTTATTTTTATTTACATGGCCCTGACATGGAGATGACAGCAAAAGCTGCCAGCCAAACAGCCCACTGGGTGGGTGTGGGGGGGGGCTTAATTACTGTTGGGGTGATCAGTCTCAGAAAGAGCCAACTTAAGATCCATTTTCTCCAATCTTGAACTGATGCAGGTTTCGGCTACATATCATAAGCCAGAAGGCACCCCAGCTGCGTAAAATCTGCAGGCTTAGGAAGAGAGCAATCAAAAGCATATCTTCAGAGAGGAGAAATACAAAACATGCGAGTGACACATTATCTTTAGAAATTCTAATCGTTAAGTCAAGAAAAACATGACAGGGCAGCAGAACTCTTCCATCTGTTCCCTCCTAAAAGGGCTGATGGGGGGATGTGAGGTAATTGAGTTTTGTAAGGTAGCGAGTCATCTACAAATTTAATATAACAACTGAGACTGTTCCATTCGGAAGCATATGGCTGTTTAATCAAAAACAAAAAAAGTTGTGACTCAAAGCAGTTTAGCTGCTTAGAAATGTATTTGAAGGAAACCAAACAGCCAGGGGTATTATGTTTCCAAATAAGCAGATGCCACTTTTCCATTGAAAAACAAATAGTACGTCAGTGAACTCTGCCATATATTCTGACTCTGAGAGAAAACCAAGGGGGTGGGGGTTCCCTGCTAAGATTGCTTACGAACTACATTCATTACCCTCCCCGGCAAAAAAAATGAAAAATGATGGTGGAGGTTTGGATTACAGGTTACTGGTTGTAGACTGGCAGGTATTATGCTTTGGCCTACCCTCAAAATTTGTCTACTATTACTACTACCCAAATGCCTAGTGGTCAGTGTGTGGAAGATGGGCCTGTAGGCATTTGTAGGCATTTGTGGCAATTACTTGCAGAATCTGGACCGGGGGTAGGGGGGGGGGACACATGACCAAAACAACTAATGTCAGGGGGGAACAGCAAAAATTGCCCTCACTGCAAATGTACCCCATTTAAAAGACTCAGAAAGCAGTATTTAAAAACGAACATTGTATGTTCCTCCCCCCTCCCCGTATCGCACAATCAACATTCATTACTGAGATAATGATACTGTGTGAGAGCTTTTAAAAAGAAACTTAATGTTCTTTATGGATTTCCATCCCAAAGAGCAGCTAAATGGTAAATCAATTGTATAAGCATGAGTTGACTCAGGCTACAATTAGTGATCATTCTTTCTTGTCTATAGGTGATCTGCTTTGCTGACACAACTTCAAACGGTCCTGCACAAACAACCAGTCATTTATGTCAAAGGAGCTCACAAGAGTACCCGTATTTAATGATGCTGCAGTACACATATGCAAACAACTTCGCCATTCATAAGGAAAGGAGATGGGCAGGAAGACCACTGAAAACAGAATGCACTATATTAACAATGGAACACCCAGCGAAAAGCTCACAAACGGTAGAAAGAGGGGACAAGGACAGGTCTTACCTCAATCCCACCTCATATTTCATGCTTACACCCATTGCAGCTTAAGATGATTTACCTCTTTAAGGAGCTCTGCACCAAGCATTGAGCACCACATGTAAAAAATTATTCAGCTGTTTATACCAACTAGAAGAAGGGAAGCGATGGCTGGATTTACTGCGTACTAATTATAATTGTAACAGTTTCTTTTTTGTTACAAAAACACTGCTTTAAAAATCTGCCTTCATCACAATTTGTAGTTTATTAAGGAGTCATTTTATGCACCAGACACTTTTATTGGTGGGGGGATAAGCTCCCAACCCACTTTACAAGCTGAAGCAGGACAGTCTAGAAAGAGCTCGCCATATAATTCTGCTGATTGTATAGCTCACCTCTGAAAGGAAAGAATGTCTCAAGAAAAAGCATTATCCAGAGAGAGGGGGGAGGGAGGGAGAGAGAGAACACTGATGGATAGGACAAAAGAGGTCCAAAAACCAAAAAGGTTTTGGTGAGTGTTACATACTGTAGGTGAATTTGAAGTTTTGAGTAATAGGTTACAGTGCATACCTAGCTGTAACTACACAGAAGTAACTCCTACTGAATTCAGTGGGGCTTACTCCCAGGTAAGTGGCGTTAAGACTGCAACCTTAATAAATCTTCAACAAAATCTTCTCAGGGTTTCCCAAGTTCTGGGTCTCTTGTTCTATACTTAGGCACTAAACCGCTGTGATTAAACCACCAAGCAGTTGTGTACCAATTCTTCTTGAATGGGGCATAATGGTGAAGAAACGAGGGTGTTTTGTGCTTTCAAAATCTTTGAAACAACCCTAACGTATTTCAAAAGGAGAAGCTTGAAGGTTCAGCAGCAAACCCTCCCAGCAGCTGGAATCTTAATGATCCTCACAGCCTCAATTAAATTGAATAATCGTTCCTAAAATAATTAACCAACACAGAAACAATGTTTTTCTGATTGCTGATTGTAACTATTATTATTTTTTTTCTGAGGCATCGATGATGGCATAGGGAGGCGTGCTGGCAGTAGGTCACGTAGAAATGTAAGCCACAAACAACTTTGGGGTAGGAGGGAAAAGAGCAGTAAGCAGAGTGTTCTGCTTTAAAACTTGAAGGCTCTTTGATCTACAAAACTGCTGAACACAGCCAAAGAAAAATAGCTAGAGAGGAGAGATAGTGAGGCTCATTCAAGGCGAGTTAATTCTCAAATCCTCTCTTGGACTTCACTGAAAGATTTAGAGCTCGGATTCTTAAAGGTTGCTAAATAAAGCTCCCCCAAAGACGGCTTTGCTCAATAGCCACAGATCTGACCAGCAGCTGGAGAGAGCGGGGGAGAAGGGTCTTGCTCTTTCAAGGACAAGACCACTTGCAGCCCTTTTCAGACAACCTTAATTGGGAGTACTGAACTATGGCAACCATCAGGTTGTGTACCAATTCTGTGTACATCATGGCAACCAGACTCACCAACAACCTACATGCATTCAGCTATCTGTGTAAACTAGGAATGGGAAATCTGTGCCTCCGTCACCCCCCCCCCAATGTTGCTGGACTCAGTACTTGACCAATGGCTATGTACTTGCTGTGGCTGATGCAAGTTGGAGGTCACAGGTCTCCCATCCTCGTAAACAGAATCTACATATGCATACACAGATAGGATCAGCTGGGCCATTTCAATAGATGCTTGTTGGTCAGGGCTAACAGCCATGATAATCACACCCACCCACATTAGTCATCTGAAATGGGCTAATGACAACTAGGACCACTCTCCCTTCGTTCCGGCAGATTTGCCTCCGTTTTCTAGGGGCCGGTGTCATTAGGATAATCCCCCACCCCAAGCAAAATGGAAGATAATGGGTTTAGAGTTGTGGCATGGCGAGGCTCCCCCTTTCTTCCAACTCTTTTTTCATAAAATAATAAAATAAAATAAAATCATTTTCAAAGCTGCTGGATTTGTATCCAAAGTACTACAGTGGTGCCTCGCAAGACGAAATTAATTCGTTCCGCAAGTTTTTTCTTCTTGCGAGTTTTTCGTCTTGCGATGCACGGTTTCCCATAGGAATGCATAGAAAATCAATTAATGCGTTCCTATGGAAACCGCCTTCAGACCAGGTCCGGGGACAGTCTGTCCCCCGACCTCTTCTGAAGGCTGGGGGGGGGACAAGGGCTTTTCTTCCCACCCCCAGCATTTAAAAAAACCCCGGGACAGCGGAGGACTTCTCCGCTGTCCGGGGCGATGTAAAAGCCCCTGGGAAAGGCAGGCAGGGGGGACAAAGACTTCTGCCCCCGCCCGCCTTCAGAAGAGGTCCTGGACCTCTTCTGAAAGCGGGCGGGGGGCGAAAGTCTTTGCTCCCCACCGCCTGCCTTCCAAAGCCGTCCGGGACAGCGGAGAAACGTGCTGCCTTTCTCTGCTCTCCCGGGAAGGCAGGCAGGGGGGACAAAGACTTCTGCCCCCGCCCGCCTTCAGAAGAGGTCCAGGACCTCTTCTGAAAGCGGGCGGGGGGCGAAAGTCTTTGCTCCCCCCCCCCGCCTGCCTTCAAAAGCCGTCCGCGATAGCGGGAAGTGCTTCCCTGCTATCCCGGACTGCTTTTAAAATGCTGGCGGTGGGGAGCCAAGCCTTTCGGCCCCCGCCGGCCTTCCTGGACCTCTTCTGAAGGCCGGAGGGGGGGAAAGGCTTTGCTCCCCACCACCAGCATTTAAAAGAGGTCCCCGGAGATTTCCCTATGGGCTTTCGTCTTGCGAAGCAAGCCCATAGGGAAATTCGTCTTGCGAAGCGCCTCCAAAGCAGAAAACCCTTTCGTCGTGCGGGTTTTCCGTCTTGCGAGGCATTCGTCTTGCGAGGTACCACTGTACTATGTCAATGCTCTGCCAAAGCAAGGATTTTTGCTTGCACGATGGAATGTTCTTCCCCTTTCCTCCTTCAAATTTTCCAACCCTCTGGAGCAGATTTGGAGTGGGTGCAGGGCATGCACGAGAGTTTATGTGAACAGTCCTGTTACACAAGTGGAAATCCGTGTACTGACAGGACATGCTGATACCACACACGACTGCCACTGTGGAGCTTTGGACGCTATCATTATTTCTGGGTGCTAGAACCTTCCCATCCAAAACAATTTCAGAACATGAATTGTGAGCCCCTGGAGCAGAATCAAAATGGCTTCCCCCAGTTTTCCACCTGTAAACTGGTGGTGATCATTTTCACCTAAGCTAACCTTCTTCCCATTCATTCCTTTGATCCTTGAGCAGAAGTGGGATGGGGCAGTGCAGACTATGTCCAAACAGAACTTGTTATGATCAGGGAAGAAGACCTTACACCTTCCATGTGAGAGATGGACTACTACAAAGCAGTCCTGAAGGTTGGTAGCCAATGCTGGAAGCCTCTGACTTGGGAGTTTGATGAACTTTTAACACATAGAATCATAGAATCATAGAGTTGGAAGAGACCACAAGGGCCATCGAGTCCAACCCCCTGCCAAGCAGGAAACACCATCAGAGCACTCCTGGCATATGACACAAACACATACACACAGTAGTTTCTCAGGCCAACGAGTACTGAAAATTTTAAATAAACAGAAGCCACTTGAGACAGTTGCGCCCTCCTAAATTAATGAGATAACCAAACAAGAACCAGGAATATTGATTTGCATGGATAAACCGTGAACACTAAGTGGCAGGTAATAAATTAAGAAATGCTTTTGAAATGTAACAAAGAGCATGGGAGGGAACAGTAACAGCTTGATGAAAAGGGACATAATAATATTTGAAAGACCTGGAATATAA
Source organism: Podarcis bocagei (assembly GCF_964188305.1). Lineage (NCBI taxonomy): Eukaryota > Metazoa > Chordata > Lepidosauria > Squamata > Lacertidae > Podarcis > Podarcis bocagei. The sequence continues at coordinate 85,570,416 of NC_138130.1, forward strand.
GATTAGGTCACTCCATTCATATTCTACCAAATGAAAAAGGGGCTGAAGAAAGTCATTGTTTTCAGTGGAGAGAGCTGGTGTAGGATAATGGCAAGCTATGATTCAGAAACTCCTTGGTTTTGAAATCACCGCTTCCATTAAGTCATTCAGCATCAGGCCTAACTCAGGCTCACACTTTCAATGAGAACTGCAATTACACAACACTAAGGTTTGGGCAACTAGCCAAACTTTACAGGTTGTTCTAAGGAATGCAACATGATAATGAATGCAAAATGCTTTGAATATCTGGAAGTGTTATATAAATGCTGAAAGTTTTTGAGAATCAGGGAGAAGCCCTATTGCATATCCCAGCAATATCAAAGAACCAAGCTAAGTTTGATGTCAATTGTGTGAGTGCAATTAATGTGACGGGTTTTTAAACTTTAAATAGCAGCTGCAGGGGCAGAAAGGTTAAGCTTTTCCCTACCCTTTCTCCACTCCCATTCATCTTTATTGTGTTGCCCTAATGCAATTTCCAGAAATCTGTCCTCTTTCAAAAGGTATGATAACAGGACTGGGCCAACTTGATTTTCCCCCAATATATTTTTGCATTTCTCCCTTGTGGTATATCAACACACACACCAAATAGGTAATGTGGAACATATCAGAGTCATGAGCCTGAAAGGAAAATTTAAAGTCATGATCATTTATGAAGTCAATGCGGATTAAGCACAATTTTTTATACACACAGTGGCATAAAAATAGACTCTGAGATCTCTATTATTTCTCTTTGTTGGCTTGAACCTAATATAACTTTTCGCCTCCGGTTTCACACTGAGCTGGGATAATCTCTTTCCTCTTTATTATACCCACCAACTCTAATAAGACCGCCATGATTTGTATTCTGTGTGCAATGTTATCTTTCGTGATATGCAAAATTTCTGAAAGAAGTTCAAGATAAGGGCATGGATCCTAGCCCTAACTGTGCATGCTTTCACAAATCACAAAGTGGTGATAAGCAGCCCTACAGAGCCAGCTATTCACAGAAGCCATTTCAAAAACATCTTGTAATGGTGTGGCGCTTTATGCCTAAATATGTTTTCATCCAGATAAGGATTGCTGGATGCAGAAGACACTCTGCAGTCCACTAGGGTTGCAAAGAAAGGAAATGGTACCTAGGACACATTTTGGCTCTTAGGCAAGACTCCCTCATTGCTGCGAAATTGAAATTGCACTAAACTCAATTTAAGCCTGCCTGTGCCTAGTCTGCAGTTGGTGAAAATATAACAAAAGATGTGTATGGACTCTGGGTGTCACATTGCTAGTAATGTTGTACAGACACACACTGCCTTGATGAGTCGGACTGAAGTTGCATCTAGTCCACTATTCTGTCTTGAAGAATGGCCAGCCAGGAAGCCTGTTTGCTAGCACAAGGGAGCATTAATAACACAGCCTGCTGCTTCTCAAATCCCTCTTTAAAATGTAGGAAAGGTCCTGCTCTTTCCAATTGCAAAATAAAACACTACATCCCCATATTCTAATAGCATTTTATTTTCCAAAATTGCACCACCTATGCATAAGAGAAGGCTGGGGAGAACTCAAAGTTTGCAGAAGTTGTTGTTATTCTAATTGCCCTTAAGGGGCAACCCCCCATTCCAATAACCTCAAACAACCCAAATGAAACACTGAACATGATCAGCGGCTATAGAATATTGACTGACTGTTGAGGCTGAAGAGGAACAGGTAACCAGTGGGAGGAACAGAATGGAATGGATTATCCTGAACCAAGGGCACAGGCTGGCATTTTGAACAGGAGAACTCCACACTACAATATTTTGTTACAGGACCCACTTACACCCACTAATAAGGTTGTAAACCGCTTTATATTTTTTCCTTTAAAAAATTGTGATAATCCAGATCCACAAAAACACACCCAACCTCAAGCCTTATGCGCACTGTTTACAAGCAAAATACACTGCTGCTTTCATTGCTTTTTTTAAAAAAGATGATAAATAAAAACAGCAAAATCCTGAGATCCTTTTCAGATTCAGTTGATTCTTTAGATAGTTCCTTCCTGATTTTGTCTTGTCAAGAATAACCAGTGAGTAGCTTTTTAACCCACATACACCTACGTGAACCTTAAGACCCTCTTCAGAGGCCCTGCTCTGGGTGCCCCCACCCAAGTGAGGTGCGACAGGTGGTTACAAAGGAGTGGCGATTATCAGTGGTGGCTTAAGAAATGATCTCCTGAAAGAAATTTGTTTCCTCCCTTCTTGATGGTCTTTTTGGCACGAGCTGAAGGCCATTTTACACTTGTGTCTCCAAACAAACCCTAGGCTTATTTTCTGTTCTAATCTGTTTTCAGATTTAAAACTTTATGCTCTCACTCATTTAGCATAGTTTTAAGCAGAGCTGCAAATTCTTTATGTCTCAATTAGGGAATTTTGCTATGTTGTTACATTATTTTTTTGTTTCGATTATTGTAGTTTTAAACACTGCATAAATGTTTATTTTTATTGTGTAAGCTGCCTAGAGAATTTGATTGATGGGCGGCCATGTATACTTAAAAAATTATTCAAGCCTCCTTCCTTTGAAATTGTTCCAAATTAACAAATTACACAGAATGGGATGTGTGCCCACAACCTTATACAGCAGTGATTGCTTAATCATTTGCACTAACCAATGTTTTGTTGTTTGTGGATATTATTATTATCACTATTATTATTATTTTCTATACCACCCTTCATCCAAGGATCACAGGGCGTTTTACAATATAAAAACACGAAAATGTGTAACATTGTAACAAACAAAACAATACCGCCCTCTGCCCCCCAGTTTAAAAGTTTAATTAGCCAAAGGCTTGGGAGAAGAGGATTTATTTATTTTTGCCCGGTGCCTAAAGATATGTAACAAAGGTTCAGAGTTCTGAGGTGCAAAGAGAAAACCTGTATTTTTGATTCAGCAGCAGCAGTTTCTTTTGTAATAGTCAGTGCCGGTTTTATAGCTTCTTTCCGGAGCGTTAAATATGAAAGCCCACATGGGACTCCTTGATCCTGACCCTGGGTGAACTTGTGAAAGTCTTCAGGCACTGGTGCTGAAACTAGACTGATTTCTGATGCAAGGATAAGCTCCCAAAGAATCCCTCGGGCTCCTGTCAGTTTGGGACTGCCTTCTCTACACATCACTGTTGGCTCCCCAGGAATCTCACAAGAATCTGACTCCTGGTTCCAGGCTGTCAAAATCTCTTGTCTAGGGGCTGACCATTCTTGAGCTCTCTCTTTCACGCCTAACCAAAGATGAAGGTGTTTTGGTGTTTTTCTAGGGCTCTGCAGGGAGTGGGAAACACCTCAAAAAACAACATACCATGAACCACTGCTAAACAGTCTTTGTTAAGCCAGGGGTAGGAATTGGGATCTGATCAAGGCAAGGTAAAAAAGAAGCGCTCCTGAGCCATTTCTGGAACTTGGCCACAGTGAGGGTCAACTTCCCAGCAAGTGTCCTGACCCCATTCCATCAACATTCCAACAGGAGAAAAAGAAATATAAACTGGCAATATATAAATGATAAAAACTGACCTTGTAGGCTACACTCTTCGTCTATTGACGTCAGGCAGGTGCCTTCGCAGTTCAATACTCTGTTCAATGTGCGTTTATAACAAGCATATTGAGACACGCAGAAGTTACACGTGTTTTAACCTGTGCATGGTTTACTGTTCATTTTAATTAGTAATGGAATGGAATACCTGCTTTAACTGTTTTATCGATAATTTTAATGGGTTGTTTTTTAATACTGCTTGAAGGTTTTAGTAAAGGTTTTACTAAAATCAGATGGTATTTAAGTTATAATGAGAAAAATCTTAATAATTATTCATAAAGGAAACAGCTTATAAGAAGTAAATAAGGAGGCCAGATACAGGATAATGGTTGTTTCTACTGTTGTATGTTATGCTCATTGTATGTTATGTTCATGTTTAATGAGGGTGGATTTCTGTATGGGTGGGTGATGTTGTAAATAAAATTTCCAATAAAAATTAAAAAAATAAAATCAGATAATAAATACTAGGAAAAAATGGTGCTGACAGAAGATGCCAACAGAGGAACAGTTCCCAAAGAGACTGTCATGAGAGGGGAACTTGTGATCCTTCAGAAGTTGGTGAACACCAACTCCCCATAATCCCTGACTGTCCATCATCCTAGCTAGGGCTGATGGGAGTTGTAGTTCAGCAACCCCTGGAGGCCACAGATTCCCGAACCCTGTGTGAGGGATTCAGGATGATCTGGGAAGGGGTGGGGAATTGCCTTAGGTCAAACTTTTTCAAGATTTCATGTTTCTCTCTACCTAACATTTTCTCAAATGTTATTTATTTGTTTATAAAATATATTAATAGCCTTTCTGCCTGAAACGCACTTAATATACAAATGTCTTATGAAATATATATACCAGTATGGTATAGTGTAGTGGTTAGATCCAGATGAAGGATTCTCCAGCTGATCTCAGAGAGGTCCATATAAGAGATGTTCCCAAGACATTCTAGGCTCTGCCATTGTAGAGGGTTGGACTAGAGGTCTCTTGGGTCCCTTCCAACTCTATGATTGTAGTCATAACCAAAATCTTGAAGTGGGCCTAATAGACCAAAGGCAGCTAATGCAGGTGAGCAAGGAACATACGAAACTGTATTCTACAGTCAGAGCAATGGTCTATCTAGCTCACTACTGTCTATAACAGGGGTAGGCAAGGTTTACCTCACCTGGGCCGGTTCACTCCAGCGGAGATCCCTCCATGGGCCAGATTGCGCGCCCGCTCGTGATTTCTGGCGTCTGTGTCTGCGCAGACGTGATTTTCGGTGCCGCAGAAGCACTCGTGGGCCAGTTAAACGACCCCCATGGGTTGCTTGTGGCCCATGGGCCTTAGGTTGCCTACCCCTGGTCAATAAGAAGGGTAGGGAACCTCGAGTCCTTGGGCCAATCTTTGCCCATCAGGGGCTTCCAAGTTGGCCCATGCGGACAGTTTCCCATACACATCCACTTGGAACATCAGCTGATGAGCAAGAAGGTTAAATCAAAGCATCTTGCACCTGATGTCACTTGGCCAACAGGGCCGATCCTGATAAGAATCTGGTCCATCGAGTCAAGGACATTCCCCATCCCTGGTTTACACTAAATGTCAATAGCTCTTTGGGATTTCAGTCAAGAGCCTTTCCCAGTCCTACCTAGAGTTGCCAGAGATTAAATCTGGGACCTTTGCCCAGCAAACCATGTGATCTAGAACTGAGCTATGGCCCTTCCTTAGCATAGGTTTCGAAGGCCCTCTGTGGCTGGTCCCTGTTAATACATAGGTCACTATTCTGAACTACCTGAAGTGCTTGAATTGGCCAGGTGAAGTGCAAATTCTCTAAGTGTGGCCTTCTGCCCATTCCTGGTCAGCACAGAGAAAAATCTTGTTAATAATCAGGCTTCAGTTCCTGACTGTGAGGACCCTGGGCTGGACAACAGAAATCTAGCTTATAGGACCAGTACCAGTACTGAGATCTAGCTTATAGGACCAGTACCCACAACCCCAGACATGATTTGTACGTCATGCTGCAATATGATATTTCTGAAAGCTACGTTTTAATAAAGAGTTGCTCATCACAACCAGTCTTTGTTTCTTGAAGAAGAGCACTGGTGTCTCAACTTCCAGACTACAATGCGAGTCATTTTCCCAGTCCAGTTCTCCAAGTTCCACTGACAATATGAAGAGAATGCAGAAAGGGGATCAGCACAGCAGCACCTTGAGTTTGCTCTCAAAGGAAACCAATCTTTGCTAAGTGTCAAGTACAAATCATGGTTATTCAAGTAAACGAAATGACGCACACAATTGGACCTTCGTCCTGGAAAAAAAATCAGCATGTCCCTTGAACAGGATGAACATCTTGCCACAATAAATATGCCAATGCAAAATTACAGCTAAACATGCAATTTGCATTCACATCTTCTTTGGAAGGCCGGCTCCTGGGAATTATGTGTGGCATAAGGATTCCAACCTTCAGGTAGAAGAAAACTCTTCCTGAACACTAAAACAGTAAAGTTGCACTGCAGTTCCTTTAGTCATGGCTACATTACATTCAAATGTGTTCATACATAATCCAAGGGAAATGAAAATTTACATTCTGGGGGGAAAAGACAAAACCCCTGTTGTGTAAAAAACATAGAAATAATGTACAAAGGAAGATAGAAATAATGAAGCAGTACTAATGGCAAAATAACACACACAAAAAAATAAACATAAATGCCCTAACAGAGTTCTGTCTGTCTGTCTCCCTCCCCTTGACACAAGGGTGGTGGAACTACAAAGTTAACACCTGTAACTACAACTACAATCTTAACACCTGAAAGGGTCTGAGGAGGTCTTTTAGATATTTGGGGGCCTAAGCAATTTAGGATTCTCAACATTCATGTGAACAAATCGTTTTGGGCTTTCAAATGAACTGGTAACCAGTGCAGCTGGTTCCAGAGTTCTAAATGGAACACCGGCCACTGCATTTTAGACCAGGTAAAGTTACCGAGTTGTCTTGAAGGTTCTCAATCGGGGAACACTGCCTAGCTTCAAAACTAGGTTAAGAGGAAACTTTCATTGGTGGTGGCTGCAGTTAATATAGAGGCCAATGTAACACTTAAACACACTTATGACTGGCGGGGAAGGATGGGAGATCTTCATAGGCTGGTTCTAACAGTGTATTACCATGCAGTTTTGTATTGTTCTGTATAATTTTATTGCCGTGAGTCACCCTGGGCTCTCCTTTTGCCAATTCATATACAGATGTTATTATATCTGTTGTTTTGCTTCCAGCACCTTCTCCAGCAATTCTCAGCATTGAATTTCTCCCGCTTTCATCATGACAGACATCCTCAGAGAACTTTCTACCATGATCTCTTTTCCAAGATACATAAAGCCTATTTCGATTCCTAAAATAAGGTAGTTCCCTCTTGCACTTCATAGTATGCAGAGGCCATAAAATTTCTCTGAAAGAATGAAAAATAGCCTTACTTTTGCATTTTTCTTTCTGGCTTCTCTTCTTGCTGCCTTTTCTTTCAATCGTTTTTCCTGTGGGTGAAAAATTAAATATGATTATGATTATTACCTATAGTTATTAGTTGCTTTCCTCACAAAAGTGACCCAAAGTGATTGATGAACACTAAAACCAATAACAAACAGAAACTTTTAAAACATTTCTTTTTTAAAAAAAACATTGTTCAGCCCTGACATTGAGATCGAGCACTGAGGGCCTTCTGGTGGTTCCCTCATTGCGATAAGTGAGGTTACAGGGAACCAGGCACAGGGCCTTCTCAGTAGTTGCACCCACCTTGTGGAACACCCTCCCATCAGATGTCAAGGAAATGAACAACTATTTGACTTTTAGAAGACATCTGAAGGCAGCCTTGTTTAGGGAAGTTTTAATGTTTGATGTTTTATCATGTTTTTAATATTCTGTTGGGAGCCGCCCAGAGTGGCTAGGGCAACCTAGTCAGATGGGCGGCATAGAGTAAATAATAATAATAATAATAATAATAATAATAATAATAATAATAATAATAATAATAGAGATAAAAGGCAAGTCTTGCACATCCTGCCACTCTAAAAGGCCAGAAGTACTGGAAACCCTTCAAATTTAGGCCAAATAAAAGTTCAAATAAAATGAAAATTTGTTGCCAGGCACTTAAAAATAGATAAAGATAATGCCAGGCAAATCTTCCTGGGGGGGTACATTCCATAAGCAGGGAGCCACCACTGAAAAGGCCTTTTCTTGTGTTTCTACCCTCCAGACCATCTGTGGAGGGGAGACACAGAGAAGGGCCTCAGATGGGCCTTCAGGGTCCAGGTTGGTTTGTGTGGGGAAGAGTAAGTGTATAATGGAGCAGCTTAAGGGGTTTCAACATCAGCAAGTATGTCTTGTAGAGCACATTACACATTCAACTTTTAAAATGGAAGAACAGTCACTATGGAACTGCAAAACCTCCTGTGTTTATATAAAAATTACTCTCTATGATTGATTTAGCCAGACTGATGCTTTATGAGCAATTCAGTTCCTCCCATGCTGCTTCCATTGGTAATGGAATTTTCACTCGCGCACATGTTCAGCTGACAAACCCGCAGATGAAAAAGACCCCCTGCACCACTGCTCAGCAGGGGATGCTAAAATAGGTGCATCAAGAGATTATAAAGTCAAGTTAGACACTGGAGGGACAAGAAGACAAGGATGAAACTTTCATGGATACTTCAATGCATATCACCAAGCAAGGCAGAATTGGGGGGAAATCTTCTTCAGTGTTCTCCTATTAGTCTATTTCAGCTACAGAAGTTTAAACTGATATGCTGCAGCTCTAGCAGGGCAGATCCCATATTTGACATCTTGGAATGTCTACAGCTGAGTCATCTGAAAAGTCTACAGCAGTCTATTATTAACCTCTGCTTACTAAGTATGACAGTGATGGGGACCCTGACATATTCCCACTTATGCATCCATTCTGGCTAGGAACAGGCCCTATTGCTTACTCCAATGCAACACAATTAAACTCATTAAAATGGAAATAAAAGTCGTATTTCTATTTCTGTAATGTCCTTCAGAGACAGGACAGACCTGCATACCAGACTAGTACATCACGACTCTCCGTTCCCTATCTTGCTTCTGTTGCCTTTTATAAAAAGAAAAACTTGAATTTGCCTGGCTTAATCAATCCACCTTTATAGGTTGGTTAAAAAAGTGGTTTCAAGGCGAATGCTATTTTTAAACATTTATACTTGAAGTATGCGCAGATGGGAGCCAAACGCATCCTTGTATAACTCAGCTTTTGATAACATGTCTGTGTAACTTCTACCCAGGTAGGTTTTTAAAATACAGAAATCGTCTGCAATTGATGTAGTTTTATAAGATGTTGCTGAAATTATTTTGCTTTGATGAAAGTAAATTATGTTTAATCCAAATTATTGCAGAAGTTGCAGTGTATGTATTTTGGGAATCTCATTTACCACATCCTTTCATGAAGTTGGATATTTTGTGGAATGTAGACTTGATTTTCTTTGATAACTGAGAAAGGTTAGAAAAGTATCTCTCTCCCAAAGGAAAACCTGGGTATAAATATCCCTTTCTCTCAGCGTATATCACCCTTTCATATCACCTTTTGCTTGCAACCCAATTTTAGTGTTGCTGATTCAACTAATTATGATTTAATTAGAGCTTCTCAGCTCTATATCAATAATCAGTATTTTAGATTTGTAATACTAGCATTAGCAATGACAAATCTAGACAGCATCTTAAAAAGAAGACATCACCTTGCCAATAAAGGTCCATATAGTTAAAGCTATGGTTTTCCCAGTAGTGATGTATGGAAGTGAGAGCTGGACCATAAAGAAGGCTGATGGCCGAAGAATTGATGCTTTTGAATTATGCTGCTGGAGGAGACTCTCGAGAGTCCCATGGACTGCAAGAAGATCAAACCTCTCCATTCTGAAGGAAATCAGCCCTGAGTGCTCACTGGAAGGACAGATCCTGAAGCTGAGGCTCCAATACTTTGGCCACCTCATGAGAAGAGAAGACTCCCTGGAAAAGACCCGGATGTTGGGAAAGATGGAGGGCACAAGGAGAAGGGGACGACAGAGGACGAGATGGTTGGACAGTGTTCTCGAAGCTACCAGCATGAGTTTGACTAAACTGCGGGAGGCAGTGGAAGACAGAAGTGCCTGGCGTGCTCTGGTCCATGGGGGTCACAAAGAGTCGGACACGAGTAAACGACTAAACAACAACAATGTATATGGACACATCTATGCACACGCATAAGCGATCACTGCCTGGGACATCCACAACCCAATTTGTCTAAATTATTCTAAGAAGATCGTGATTGTTTTGATAACACAGCAGGAGGATGAAACAAACCGAGAATGAATGGCAAACCCACTCACTCCTCCCTGCCTCTCCACCAATGTGTTCCCACAATGTAGGTCATTTCTTACTGCCCCAGCAACCCAACTGTGACTTGTTCAATTCTGGTGCATTTCGTGCAAGATCCTGGCCCCTCTAAGGCAGGACTCAATTTTCTACCTCCTGCAATCCAATTTCCAAACTACTTTGTCGTGACCTGCTTTGCTGTAGCTTGTCAACCTGTGTCACTTGCCCATTTCTCTGAAAAACCACCTGCTCTCTTTTCAAGTGCTACCTTTGAAAAAGGAGTGGGGGGGGGGGAGTCAAGCTACATTAACAGTGACCTGGGAGGAATGGAGTGGTGGGAGGAGGAGGAGGAAGAAGAAGAAGAAGAAAAGCTCAGACAGCTGACAAACCAGAACAAGCTGAAAACAGATTTGAAAGAGGACAACATGAAAAATTCAACAGAGGAAAGATTCCTCTAGGCACCAGGTTATTTTGTTACCCTTTGCTATTTTGGCGACACTCATTTGTCTCCCATTTCATGTCAACCAAATATAATTGAGTCATATGGAAATGGCAGGGTGCAAGTCACCAGGAATTGCTCCTCTGCAAGCTCACTTCGTTTTAATAGGGCTTCCAAGGGAATCAGGTGCAGATCCCAATGAACTGCGTGGAAGTTACAAAGCAGCAGCCCCTTGTAGATTTTATCCATCAAGGTGCAATACTAGCCAGAGAAGATGGTTGATAGGGAAAGGGAGTGGGGGGGGCAGGCAGATGGAATCACATTTCATGGAAGAGTGGTAGCAACACATGCAGAACCAGGGCAATGTATTAGATAGGAGGACAGATGGCAACATAATATATGGAATAATTTATAGGGGGAAAAGATTGGGAGACACAAAGGGATGATACAGGCTTAATAGAAATCTGGTTATGCGCCTGCTTGTAAGGGAGTAGAAGGCTTTTTGAATAAACTTATAGCAAGTGGAATTTCAGAGGAAAGGTTTATGCAAGGACAGGCACTGCCACCAGGTCCCTGTTCGTGTGAGACGGATGTAATTTGTGGGACAAAAGGTAAAGAATGAGTAATGCTCCAAAACAGAAAATAGCATGGCTTTCTTTTATTTAGCTTCCTTATTCAAGGGAGCACCCATGAAATCCGCCTCGGCAAGATTGGACTCCAAGCAACTGAAACTGCAATTTGTGTGATGGAAGTTATGCAGAAGCTTCTAAGTGGAAATCAGAGCTGTGCCGTGCCAGAAACAAAAATGGGGGGGAAACAATGAAGAAACACACAAATCATAATCATACTATTTTTGCTTCAATGGGTAGCTCTTATTTTACGACTGGGCTTTTATCTGCAGGCTTTCACAATGCTTGATATCACTCAGATTTTCAGATTTTGCTAAACCGTCATAACTTATTCAAGAGGCAGTGCTTTCTGGGAGGCTGCATGTCCATATTTCACATTAAGAATATGAGATTGTATCATTTGCTTTTGCTTCACCATAAGCCATTTACATGGAAAGAATTGGTGATTAAAATCAAATGACTTGTACGCTTGAAAAATAGAGCTATTGTGCCTTAAAGGGAAGCACTGTGTTTTATTCTGAAACACCGCCAGGCATGCTAATGTCCTCTAATATGCAGTTCTACTTTTCATATGTGTTACACATCTCTAATGGAAAAAAGCAACAACAACAAAGTCCCTGTAAGGTAATTCATTTTGGGGGGCACTGCATGCACGTTGCAAATATGTAACAATGTCAAAATGCAAACAGTAAATTTTATAAACACCACATTTTCGGTTGGTTATTAAAATCTTGTTATGTTTCACAATTTCCAAAAAGTAACCCAAATTATATCCCCCCCCAATTGTATTGCAACTAATGAAATGTCCTCTCAGTAAAATGGATTGGTGTGATGGGTAATCTCTGCCACTTCTGCTCATTCTTGAAAGCTCTTTTTTACCTCATTCACAACTTACCCTTTACTCACCACAAGCTCTGCCTGTTTTCATTTCCACACCCGTCCCCATTGTAAGTCCGTAACCCTCAATAAACTGTGTGTATAATGCAGCCTCTCTCTCTGTCTCGCTCTCTTGCCTTTCTGAGGAACCAGGAACTACTGATCCCCCCTAGCTTGGGCCATCAACTCTTTTCCGTGAGGGTTCTCCCCACGGATCACTTCTTCCATGTTCACATTTGCATTCATTCTGGGCTTTCAATGAGCACACAACACATGACCACATTGCACCAAAACCCACCGGGCCAAACAGCAGAAGCAAGGAGGTGGCTTCTAAACCCACAATGCTCTTTTTTTTTTTTGGCCAGGTACAGTGGTGCCTCGCAAGACGAAAATAATCTGTTCCACGAGTCTCTTCATCTAGCGGTTTTTTCGTCTTGCGAAGCAACCCTATTAGCGGCTTAGCGGATTAGCGCTATTAGCGGTTTAGCGGCTATTAAAGGCTTAGCAGATTAGCGGCTAAAAGGCTATTAGCGGCTTAGCGGCTTAGAAAAAGGGGGGGAGCGAAAAAAATCGCAAGACTTGCAAGACGTTTTCGTCTTGCGAAGCAAGCCCATAGGGAAAATCGTCTTGCGAAGCGCATCGAAAAACAGAAAACCCTTTCGTCTAGCGGGTTTTTCGTCTTGTGAGGCATTCGTCTTGCGGGGCACCACTGTATTATATTTTGCTTTTAAAGGCTGTAATCAGACTGATGTCTTCACAATTGATGACAACTAATTAGCCACCAAGAAGTTGCTTCATTCCTATGACTATTAAGAAGAAACCACTCAGCTCAAAATCAGGGAAGCCCAGCCAAACAGCTGAACTAGATATTTCTCTACAGCTAAAATGTTACTTAACAGAACATGAATATGGCAGAAGACTGTGAAATTTCTGGCCGGGAGCCAAGTAAGACCGGCAAGACAAATGTGAAGCAGCATCAGTGCGACATAGGTGAAATTGTGGCAGTGCCAAATGAAGGTCGGTTTTGAGGAAAGATTCAAAGCAGCAACTAACTGTAAAGCACTCCAATATCCTGATGGGCATGAACAGGTCAGTAGCCTTAGCATGTTATCACAGGATAAAATCACAATATAAAAAACAGAATACATAATTAAAATAAAAACAGAAACAGAATAAAACCCCCCAAAAAAGAACACATTTTAAAAGAGCATTGGATGACAATCAGCCAAAGGGTTTGTTAAAGAGGAACATTTTTGCCTGGGGCCTAAAGGTATATAATGAAGGCACCAGGCAAACCTCCCTGGGGAGAGCATTCTACAAATGGGGAGCCACTGCAGATAAGGCCCGTTCTCGTGTTGCCACCCTCCGGACCTCTCGAGGAGGAGGCACACGAAAAAGGACCTCAGAAGATGTTCTCAGGGTCCTGGTAGGTTCATATGGAAAGAGGTGGTCCTTTAGGTATTGCAGTCCTGAGATGTTTTAAGGCTTTATAGGTCAAAACCAGCACTTTGAATTCAGCCCAGAAACTAGTTGGTAACCAGTGCAGTTGGATAGGCTAAAATCCAGCCTTGGATCTCAAAGTTTAAGCTTGGATTCTACATATATACAAACACAGGTGCTGATTCCATGATCAGAATGGCATAGCATTTTGCCTAAGGATGAGTTCCAGAAATTCAAACTAGCAGGCATTGGAATTGCAGGGCGTGGGGATTATAGAGGTACTACAGGGAACAAGCTACTGCTTCCAGGTCCACCTTTTGCTCTCACAGTAACATTCTGCACTGAATTGGCTGAGCATTTCAGCTGCAGCATTCTCTAGAGTGACTTTCACACATTACATAACTAGCTCTGTATCAACTCACATAGGGAATGACTTGCAGAACCTTTTCCATTATATGTAGACGTTGTAGCCTAAGGGCAAATTGGTGGATGTTTGCGCTGCAAAATTAATTACCCGTCCACTGAATTTTTTAAAAAATAAATGTTCTCCTGTATGCACATAGTAAATTTTCACTATTTGAAGAGAGGGAAAATGTAATTTTCTAATCATAATTAATATATGACCTTACTGTTTGCCTGAGGATATTTGTCAGACCGTACCTGCAAATTAGGCAGCCTACAGATTTCTCAACCTTAGCTTTCCATTAAAAAGAGGGAGGGGAGAATCTTAAAAATCTCTGTGTGAAATAAGGTATGTACGTGTGGGGGAACAGTATTACTTTTTAAATGTGTTTAATTTTCTTGTCATAAAGGGGACGGGGAGAAAAGGCCAAAGTCTCCTCCTAAATAAAGAGTATTAGATTTATTCACTGAAAGGCTGCTGTAGGTTGGGACATTTATCATAATGTCAAAACTCTACAGGCAAGTGGGATTCAGATAAACCTCCAGACTCTTGACAGTCAATACTTTGAAGACATACTGTACTTCCTAAGTATTTTAATATGCCTGCCAAGGTGTCACATTTGGGGCACTGTCAAAAGCGGGGGGGGGGGGGGGCCCTTAAGACGACAGAGGAAGAAATACCCAGAGTAAGTGGGTGAAAAGTATTGCAGATTATGAATATGTGCATGAGTAGATGAAAATTACAGCTGCTCCTGCATTGTTTGGGGGCGAAAGACATCTTGACAGTTTTGAAGGAAGTTATTCTATTTACTGCAGTAATGAACAACAGCGCGAAAGTTCTGCTCTGAGCATTTTGCACCCATTAGTATGCAAGAGCTGCACCTGTTTTTTGGCCAACTTACTCAGAAGAATTAAGTTCAGCGGGTGGCGCTGTGGGTAAAAGCCTCAGCGCCTAGGGCTTGCCGATCGAAAGGTCGGCGGTTCGAATCCCCGCGGCGGGGTGCGCTCCCGCTGCTCGGTCCCAGCGCCTGCCAACCTAGCAGTTCGAAAGCACCCCCGGGTGCAAGTAGATAAATAGGTACCGCTTACCAGCGGGAAGGTAAACGGCGTTCCGTGTGCTGCGCTGGCTCGCCAGATGCGGCTTTGTCACGCTGGCCACGTGACCCGGAAGTGTCTCCGGACAGCGCTGGCCCCCGGCCTATAGATGTGAGATGGGCGCACAAACCCCAGAGTCTGTCAAGACTGGCCCGTTCGGGCAGGGGTACCTTTACCTTTACTATGTCTAATGGGGCCTACTACTCCAAAGTAAGTGCATGTAGGACTGCTGCCTAGAACGGCAGCATTTTTCTTTTCTTTTTTTTTGGAAATAATATTTATTCAAGATTTTAAAAGTTACAATAAGAACAATAAGAACAATTTATGTGGTATTGGTAAAAAGATATAAAGGATTAAGTAAAAATGAATTGATGAAAGAGAGAATGTAAAGCTACAGTATTTTAAAATAAATTATCAAGATAAAAATTAGGTTGGAAGGATTTGCTAAAACAACAATTTAAATTAGAATACAAAAATGGGAGGTGAGAGGAGGTCAAGGAAATAAGTAAAGGAAGAAAGTTATGTAAAGGTTTAATTTGTTTCTTTTCCCCTTTTTCTTTTTCTTTTTTTGAATGTTTGTATTTTATCTGTCTTTTTTAAAATTTCTTTTTTCTTCTTCTTTGTTTTTATTAGAACGGCAGCATTTTTCACCCAAACATATATCCTTGCATCACTGCATGCCAGCCACCCACAACTTCATGTCCTCCAGATTTTTTGGACCAGAACTCACCTGTGACTATTGGCTATCCTGGCTAAGGGTGATAGGAGTCATAGTCCAAAATGTCTGGAAGATCCCAGGAAGGAGAATGCAGCTGTACATTATCACTTTATATGCTATATACTGTTTAAAGACAGATCTTCCAAAACAGTGATTTTTGCAAGTTCTTGTTGAGTAAAAGTGTTTGTTTTTAATTAATCCCAGTTTGAATTTATATCCAAATCAGTCAAATGCTTAAAGGAGACTAAGAGAAAAATCCACCGAACTATCAGACCATTTTGAGTTCTAAGGGAGTAATTTAGAAGCAAGTGGTTGGCAAAGCAATTCTAATGAGTATCTTCTATAGAAAAGCTTCCAATGATTCAGAAGGAAAAATCTCACTCCCCCCAATTTAACTATACCTTTACCTTTACCTACTTTAAATGAGGAACATTTCTGCCTTCAGGGGATCCACCAACATTAGGGTGGGATCAGATTGGTACTATAAATACATACTACCTGCATAAGAAACCTGCGTTAGAACCGCAAAGCAACTCTGCCATCAAATTGCAGCCTCTGCCCTCACTCCCCATCTGCAATAATGGGGAATTAATACTGACCTACTTCGCAAGGTTGTTGTAAGGATTAATGAGATGTGTGCGAAGTACTCTGGGCACTTAGAAAGGTATCATACATACCGTTAATCTTTTAAAAACCATTCCTGTTGTTTGTAAGCCTGGTAAGGGTGTTGTAAACTCACAACTGCATAATATTAAAAAGTCAACCACCCCCCATTGCAGACAGTGTCTTGCTGGGTAAAATAGTTCCATCCTTCCCTTTTGATACAAGGCATTTGCCATTAACTTTCAGCTCCCTCTTGTTTGAATGCTGTGAAAGTACGGAAAGCAAGATCGATCTGCGTTTTATTATGCTCTTCATAATTTTAAGTACCTAAGTCAAATCTATTAACTCTTCTTTCAAGGTTAAGTAATTTGAGACATCAGATTTGCATACAAGTTCCATTTTCCTTCTCTTCAGAGCTTGGTAAAAGAGCTGCTTGTTTTCCCCCAACTTTATATAAAGGATAAAGGGACCCCTGACCATTAGGTCCCGTCGTGACCGACTCTGGGGTTGCGGAGCTCATCTAGCTGTATTGGCCGAGGGAGCCGGCGTACAGCTCCCGGGTCATGTGGCCAGCATGACTAAGCCACTTCTGGCAAACCAGAGCAGCGCACGGAGACGCCGTTTACCTTCCCGCCAGAGAAGGTATTTATCTACTTGCACTTTGACGTGCTTTCGAACTGCTAGGTGGGCAGGAGCAGGGACCGAGCAATGGGAGCTCACCCCGTCCCGGGGATTCGAACCGCCAACCTTCTGATCAGCAGGTATAAAACCAGGAAATTCAGTATTTGACTTTTTTCTGTTTAACATATACTTTTTAGGGACAATTTTGAAGGATTTCTATTGCACACACTTGAATGTCTCCTACACAGTGTAACTTTCTCTTAATTTCTATCACTTTGGTATGTCAAGTATTAGTTTGCTCAGATTATCATAGCTTTATGCATGCAGCTGTGGTATGGGAAATGGGCCAATTATGGGCCAATTATGAAGTTTTCCAAGCGTGGGGAATCCAAGAACAATATAATTCATTAAAATACAAACCCCAAATTAATAAAAAAATTGAAAATGCAAGTAAAGCAATTAAATTCCAAGGATAAGAGGTAATGAAGAAGTGTGAGATGAATGATTGCAGTATTATAAATCAATGAACCAGTTCACTGACAAATTCATGAACTCTGAAAATTAGGTTTTTGTACTTTTATTGCCAAGTTACAAAATACTTTATCAGTCACTCCTTCAGACTTTTAAAAATGCGTAAGTGAACAACCCACATTAATCTGACATTTTAAAAAATAAAATCAGCTAATAGTTACATTGGAAGAATGGTTTTATAGTACATTCTTCACAATGAAAAGCATTTTTTTTAAAAAAATATCAAATTTATTAGCACCCTTATTATTGGATTCAAAGGGTATTTATTTTTATACAATGGACTTCATTATCCTTCATGATATGAAAGGAACTTGAAACGGTAATGAAATAGTATTAGCAGGAGTATTGACAAAAGAATCTAAGTGACTCTTGATTTAGAATACGACTGCAATTTTTATACTGCATTTGAGGATTCCTGTATAATTGCAGCTTTTACATACAGATCAGACAATTTACTTCTGTTTCAAAGAGATGCAGAAGTATTCCTTCTAGAGAACTTGTGGGCTGCATTTTCATGTTCCCATCTGACAATTCTGCTAAGCAATTTTGTGATTCATTATGAAATCTTACATATGTACCTGGGAGTCCAAGGAACTTGTTTCTGAGAAAGTGATCACTAAGTCCCAGGGAAATGTGTCATAAGCCCCCACCCAATTAGTCTGCAGGTAAAGGGGGAAAGACATGAGGCGGTACTAAGACCCAACAGCAGAGGCAGCCAAAATGGTATCCTTTAGATGTGCCTGGACTACAACTCCCATCAACTCCAATGATACAGTCAACGGTCAGAGATGATGGGAGATATTGCTCACCTATAAAGGGCATATAATCTCTGCCAGCAGAGATTACCAGGATTCTAGACAGCAATACATGAGGTTGCTGCCAAGAATTGCAACTTCATGTCAAATTCTCCTCCTGTTCCCCTAACGTATAATTATGGAGATAGGCCACCATCACATTCTCAGTTTTCCTACTACCACCCCACATTACTAACTGCCTCTACAGGGGCAGAGGGGAAAAGGAACATAAAATGAGGTGATCTCATCATACATTTCTATAAAGGTACAGTGTGGGAGAGGGTAAATCCATTTTTGGGAGAGAGTGCAAGGAGGAGCCTGGCTCCTGATATGATAAAACTGTAGTCAACAAGGATCCCAACACAGAATGTGCACTGGCCCATGGCTGCTTAGGGAGCAGAGGCGAGCAGAAAGATGTGAGTAAAATAAATGAGAAAGCAAGGAAAATAAAAACTAGGAATGTTCCATGAGTGGATGAGACCTTGAGGAGAAGGAAAAGGAAATGATGGAAGATTATGGAAACAGAATTTTTCTACAGAGATGGCTCCACTTGCTGTTTGCAACATGGTGGTTTGAAGAATATACCCAAGGAGTCGTCTCACCAGAAGGAATGGGGTGAGCAGCAATTTTGGGACTACAGCTCTAGAACAGGAGTGGTGAACCTTCCCCTCACCCCCTTAGGATGGACTGATGACCCACAGGAAAAGTCTATCATGGTCTGCTGCTGTCGGTGGACAGAGCCAAACCCAACCAAGAGCTGGAAGTGGGTGGGGCTTGCAGGATTGCTTAACACTCTCTCTGTTCCCCAGCCTTCACACACATGCACACACCACAGGAAGCATTTTCCAGAACGGCCATCTAGAGAGCCTCTGCAGACCCAGATGCTGCTGTGGGCCACGTAAAAGCAGACTGAGGGTCTCAAGTTCTCCATCCCAGTTCTAGAGCGTTCAGAAACCCCTTCCGTGCAGGTGAAAATCCGTATGTGGGGCTGCCCAGAGACTGCACATAGGAAGTAGGAATCAAAAAGGATGAGGGCCAGAACACTGTTAGCTCTGCAGTTCAAGAGCTTGGAGTCTGGGGCTAGCTTGAGCCAAAAAAAAAAAGCTGATATACTGTATTAGTATTAAGCCCCACATGCACAACACCAACATGCAATGTTAAATTACAGCTGATGTTCCTGGCTAATTACAGAAGACAAAAGTAGGCATGCTATTTCCACCCCCTGCCAAATAATAAAACATTCTGCTACCATCTCTTCAGCCTCTCCTTGTCAGGAACCTTTCAGTAAACTTTTAATAGTTCCTTAGATTCTTTGAAACAGGGATTATTTCTTCTTGTATCTATCTAGAACAGGGCTCTGACCTGTTATAGATTTTTAGGCCCTATCAACAGAAATGCTATAAATAACAATAATGAGGAAAATGATCAATGAGCATTATAGAGATAGAGTAACCTTTGTAACTATTCTCTGCTGTCAAGTTCACAAACTTTCAGCTCTGGTTTATGACAAATAAATGGCCCAGAAACAATCTTTGCATTTTTATGGCCTACAATTTACTTTTTTTCTAATGCCAAAAAGGGAGTTTAAAGTACCGACATTAAAGCTTTACATTATAGCTGAAATCAATCACATTATAGCTATGACACTTCCTGAATAATTCATTAGAGTTTCAATCACATCTATGAAAAATGTAGGCATTTAAATAAAATGTATTATGCTGAAGGCCTCATTGATACAGGACTCTCTAGTGGTCTCTTCTTGGTGGTTTATAATATCATGTCCTCTGCTATAATGACCCTTCAAACATTGCCTTGCTTTCTGCCTATGAGCGTCAAGAAACCAAAATTTAACATTGTCACAATATGGAACGAGGAAACGTTGGCTCTCTAGAATTTGTTGGACTACAACTCTCCTCAGCCTCAGCCAGTATGGATATGGGAGTTGTAGCTCAATGACAACTGGAGGGGACACAGTTTCCTCATTTCTGAAATAGGCAACTAACCAGCGTGCTTTGGTTGCATACTGGCTTCCATGTCACTTGTAATAATTGAAGCTAGACGGTCACATGGGAGTGGCTGGCCAACACAGTCACTTGTCAGCCACGGTTGCCTGTCCCCAGGGAATAGCAATGGTGATGTGAGAGGCAGTCATGTTGTCCACTTCTACTGCCTCATCTCCCCAGTTCATACAGTGGAGAAGCACAGGAAAACATCATCCAAATTCTATAAAATGCTTTAAAAAACCATATGTTTTGGATTGGCTAAATGTTATGCAAAACCCTTCATTCCCCAGGGTACACATGTCAGCATTTCACAGTGTTTTGTCTCCAATATTCTGGCAAATGGAAGGAAATCAACTTACCCTGTGTTTTTCTTTAATCTTCTTCCTATATTCTTCTTTGTCAAATTTGTCCTCTTCCTGCAGCCTCTCTTTTGCTTTGTTGAGACTGATTCCACCACTGTCGTCGTCATCTTCTGCTTCGTCGTGAACAGATTTTTGTGCGGGTGGCCACTGCTGAATTAGCTGGATTTAAAAAGAACAATGAAAAATATCATTGCATCACCCTACATTCTAATTCTGATTCAAGACTTGAATCAGACTTGAAGTACACGACTTGAAGTGCTGTCACTTATGTAGCCAAAACAGGAACAGCCACAACACAGCAAGAGAGGTGTCAACACAGCAAGAGAGGTGTCAACCTGGAGTAGCCCTAAGGTCTGCAGAAGTACAAAAAAAAAAAAGAATTAGGAAATCTATCCTGTGGGACCCTGAAAATAGCCCTGTGAGCACTGAGTGTCCTCAATGACCACAAAATAATGACCAAATGCCTCCCCCCCAAAAAAAAAACCTAGATAGTTGGGGCAGTGGAATAGAGTATGTCTGCCCAATGATAACAATGGACAGGAGCACACCATACTGCAAGTTTGTTGCGGGTCCCACTGGTAAATTCAGTTCAATGTAATTGAACATTTAATTGCAAATAATTAGTTGTCACAATGTTTTATTTGAAGGCAACAACTGTGTAACTCAAAATCTTACACAGAACCGAAAAGAGCTGCTTCAAGGAAAAACAAGCACCCTAAGCTAACATTTGAAATTAAGTGAAAAGAAAGATAGAGGGCAGCAGCAAGGCGTTTGGGATCCAAACAAAAGGATTTTGCAGCGTGGAAGGATGGCAAAGTGGCACAGCAGGATGATGAGCTTCTTGGAATTATTGGAAATGGGGAGTTAGTGTGTTTGGAGAATCAAAAGTCTCAAGGTCTGCTGCATGGAGAGAGAGCGGGGAAGGAAGAACCAATGGATGTGCAATGGTGAATGCAAGGTCTCAGGCACATTGGAACGATAGGATTATAGACCTGGAAGAGTCATTGAAAATCTGCTAGTCCAGCCCTCTCCTTAGTGCAGGATCTGCAATGCAGCATGCACTGAGCTGGCATGCAGAAATGCACACATGGACCTAAGATTTCTCATAATGTACTTCCTAAGCACCTACAACAACTAGGTGCTGCATACTGTATGTGTTGTTTAAAGTATGTGTTGAGTTATACAAGTATTATACAAACTGATATTGTCAAATGCAGAGGCTTCTGCAAAGGCCACCCTTGTGTCTTTAAAGTCTTGTTTTCATATTTCTCTCCCTCTGAGATCAGCTCAGAATATATCACCAAAGCCCATATTGCTACTTCACATTCTGAACGCAGCGCCGCATCCAACACGATCATTCCTCACACAAATTCATAAAAACCACTCTTAATACATCGACCTAATTATAGAAACTGACAGTTCAGCATCCACGGCTGCCACAGAAACACATTACAGGGCTTCCTAAAAAGAAGGAAAAAACCATGGCAACTTTTTATCAAGCTACTATACTCACTTATCCATCGTCTGCAGTTTCAAATTAGCCTTTGAAACAGCAATGCGCTGTATTTATTTTAAGAAGCAAAGCATTACGACTTCAGCTTAATCAGAGCGTTTGTCGTAGCCTTCTGTGCAGCCAAACTAAATGCTTCGTTCTCAGGCAAGAAATCATGGGCCATTGTAATCTGCTGGCGATGCATTTCCATAGAAATTTAGTACCGCAAACATGGCCACAGTGATCCATCGGTCAGTATAGTCTCAAAGACTGCATTTGGCCTATTGTGCCCTTGAGACTATAAAAGGGGGTCAAAAGCTGTTGCATGCAGGAAGGGACAGGAGGGTCTCTGTTCCAAACCATACTGTGAATAACCAATATTTCACCGGTAAGGAGCATCTGCAAATTCAGCAACACCTACCTGCAACCTAGCAACACTTCCTCTTTCCTTCCACCCTACAAGTTACTGTACAGTCACATTAGATTGCAGAAGGAATTGAAACTGACAATTGTCACCATCTGCTATGGAAAAAGCCCACCAGTATTTCTTCCTCTCAGTTTTATTGTGGTTTTGCAGACCCCCCAAAAGCACATTCCTGGTAATTAGCATTCTGCAAATCACACATCTAAGTGCCTGATAATGAAGACTAGGAGATAATTTTTATATTTTCAGTGAAAACACAGTGGTGCTCAGGCTTATGAAGAACAATGGATATTTTTTGCTTAACTGGTAGTTTTCAAACCATGATGAATTCTGGGGTTCCTCTTGGGAACTTCTTTGGGGGTGTTCAACAAGAGTAAGATCACTAATGACAAATATATCTGAAAAAGAGCCTGGCAACCATTATCCATCTTCCCTACAGTGTGCAGGGAGTACTAGTTGAATTCTAATTGGACAGGACAGTATCAACTGAATATGACAAGAATCCTTTGCAAGGTCTCAGTATTCCAAAGCCACTTCATAATTTATTGGCACACCCCAATGTGGGAAGTGTGTGCCAAAATTTGAAAATTTGAAAGCTTGTGTTCTAGGCCCAACACTAACACTAACACACACACACACACACACACACACACACACAGACACACTTCTCAGGATAAGCCAGCCAATTTTCTTAGATCTTACCTCTCCATCTTCAGTAAAGACAATTTTTGTGTTTACTTTAAATTTTCTCTTCAATACTTTTTTAGCTTCCTTTGTTTTAGTTATTTTCTTCTTCGGCTTTGAATTCGATGTACTCTATAAAAGAAGAGCAGAAGAAAGACAGCATGGTTAACTTTTAGCAAAGAGGGATTCCAGTAAAAGGATGGAAATATGCCACTGCCACCAACCAAAAGGCGCATCTGTGCTACAAAGAGCACACGTGTTGTTGTTGTTGTATTAATTAATTTATTAAATTTTTATACCACCCTTCATCCAAAGATCACACAGTGGTTCACAACATAAAAATACAAGTTGAGAACACAAAATGCATAATAAGACAAAAAGAAACACAAACCAATAACCCCCCTCCCACAAATAAAGAAACTGCAGCAAAAATAAGTCTAAATCACCTCACATTTATTCCCACCGGCTGATGCCCAACCCATAAAACAAGAAGCTACATTGCTTTCAGAAGATGCTCAGGCTCAGCTCAGCCTTTAGTGAATCTTGTTGGGGAAAAGGAATTCTGAATATATCTTCAGATGCTGCATTTAACATAAAATAATTAATACGTAAACCAAGAATCGATTGCCATGTCTTATATGTTTGGGTTTAGGATTTCACAACTGGACACAGCTTCCAAAGGTGCTGAAGACTGCCTGATGTGCAGACATCCAAATCACCTTCAGAGTAAAGTTTTATAACTTTGTCAAGCAGCCCTCTGTTGCCAAAAGAACCCCTCTAAGACACTACAGAGGCAGTGAAAAACTGCCTCCACATTCAAGTAGCAGCTCCACTACTGAAATGTGAAGAAAAGTTTGTGATATGGGACACCTGTATTGCCTGGAAATTGTCCGCTCTTTTAAAGTTTCTTACAAACATAATACATAATATTCGAAGTAAAACTGAGAAGAAGAAAGACGAAGAAGAATTTAGCACTACAAGGTACCAAACAAACTTGGCTCAGGTATCTTACATACCAAGCCCTTTTTGCTGGAATCATTTGAAATAGATGCATAGCATGCCCCCAGGCCAAGAACAATGAAATTAAACAAGGAGAGAAAATTGTTCCTTATTTCCTGTTCTATTGCTTCCATCTTAGTAAGCAAGAAATGGATATCGTTAAGTGTGCTCTCCACAATGATTTCCATCCAGAATAAGGGGCAAAGAGAAATGAAGGCATGAATATACATTTCCTTGTGGGCTTTAATGAAAATTACATAGTCAATCATATCTTGCCCTCTGGAATCCAATTTTTAACCTGCCACTTTCAATAACTACCTCTAACATTAGGAAAACAGGCAGCCAGAGGCAATTCGGCAGGGAGGGCTTAAAACTGATTCAGATTTCATCCAGGTCTCCAGCAATGGCAATATTGATTCCATTTTGAACATTTTGGAAGAGACTCTGCTGCCTTCCAGAAACAGGTGAGCAGGGAGCCAGGGGCTTATTTCAACTGTTCCAGGACCATTTCAGCATCTACTGCACTTTACATCCTTGAATCCTGGTGCTGCAGGAGACTCTTGAGAGTCCCATGGACTGCAAGAAGATCAAACCTATCCATTCTGAAGGAAATCAGCCCTGAGTGCTCACTGGAAGGACAGATCCTGAAGCTGAGGCTCCAATACTTTGGCCACCTCATGAGAAGAGAAGACTCCCTGGAAAAGACCCGGATGTTGGGAAAGATGGAGGGCACAAGGAGAAGGGGACGACAGAGGACGAAATGGTTGGACAGTGTTCTCGAAGCTACCAGCATGAGTTTGACCAAACTGCGGGAGGCAGTGGAAGACAGGAGTGCCTTGCGTGCTCTGGTCCATGAAGAGACGGACACGACTAAACGACAAAACAACAAGAACAGAGTCCTGCTGTGTTGGATGAGTTTCAGTTGGCAAGGCTTGAGGATGTGGACAAGGTGCTTCGATTGGTTAGGACAACCACTTGCGCTCTTGCCCCTCGTGGCTGAAAAAAACTTGCAGGGAGGGGACAGCTGGCTGGGCCAGGGAGGTGATCAACGCCTCCTTACAAGAGGCGGTGGTTCCTACCTGTTTGAAGGAGGCAGGGGTAAAAGAAATCCTCCATGGACTCAAAAAACTTAAGTAACTACTGGCCAGTTGCTCATCTCCCCTTCTTGGGCAAGGTTCTTGGGTGGGTGGTTATGGACCAGACCTGGGTGCTCTTGGAGGAAACTGATTCTCCAAGATCCATTTCAATTGGGGTTTAGGCTCAGTTTTGGCACAGAAACTGCTTTGGTCACCCTGTATGATGACCTTAATCAAGAGAGAGACAGGGGAAATATATCCCTGTTAATTCTCCTCAACCACTCAGCAGCTTTTGATACCATCAACCATGGTATCCTTCTGGAGCAGCTTTCTGAGTTTGGGGTTGGTGGCACTACTTTGTTGTGGTTCCGGTCCTACTTGGATTGCCACTCCCAGAGGGTGATGCTTGGGGAGTCTTTTTCAGCCTTCAGGGTTCAATTTTATCCCTTATGCCAAAGGTTTTCAACCTTTTTGGGTCCACGGTTCCCTTGTGAAGCTCAGGAGCCCAGTTACCGTATTTTTCGCCCCATAGAACGCACCGGCCCATAGGACGCACCAGGTTTTTGGGGGGGAAATAAAGGGGGAAAAATTATTTTTCCCCCAGGCACTTGTGGGACCGGCAGCGGGGAGAAGCACTCTTCTCCCCGCCGCCAGCCTTCAGACCAGGTCCGGGGACAGCGCGAAGACGCGCTGCACCTCCCCGCTGTCCCCGGAGCTTGCGGGGCTGGCGGCGGGGAGAAGCATGCATCTCCCCGCCGTCAGCCTCCAAACCACATCGGGAGACAGCGGGATGGCGGCGTTCCGCCTCCTCGCTGTCCCCCGACCTTGTGGGGCTGGCGCTGGGGCTCTCCTGAAGCCTGGAGAGCGACAGGGGTCGGTGCACACCGAAAGTGCGTCCTATAGGGCGAAAAATACGGTATGT
The DNA here is from genome assembly GCF_964188305.1 of Podarcis bocagei. Lineage (NCBI taxonomy): Eukaryota > Metazoa > Chordata > Lepidosauria > Squamata > Lacertidae > Podarcis > Podarcis bocagei. Next base: position 85,596,427 of record NC_138130.1, read on the forward strand.
CACCCCTTGTCCGCAGAGCTGGCAGCTCCTCATCCCTTTTTGAACCCCCTCCCTTGTGGAGTGTTTCTCCCCTCTCCCTGAGAGTCCTTTCGGCTGCCGCCCCTGGTTTCTGAGCTGCCCTCCCCCTGCCCCCAAGAGAAGTGCCTTCCCACACTGCTCCACAGGGGCCTGGGAAGCACCCCCTGGCCAGCCCCATAGGCACCATTTTCCTGGTAAGCTTGTAGCCAGGGCTGCTGCAACAAACAGCTGTGCAAACCTTTGGGAGGCAGAGATGCAAGAGGGCATCAGAGGAAGGGAGGGAAGGAGAGTGAGAGGGACAGGGGCCATTGTTGCTTGCGGCACCCCTAGCCATCATTCAAGGCGCCCTAGAGTGCCATGGCACACTGGTTGAAAACCACTGCCTTATGCTATTTAACATCTACATGAAACTGCCAAGTGGTTTCATCTGGAGTTTTGGAGTACAATGTCAGCAATATGCTGACGACACACAGCTCTACTTTTCCTTTACATCTGCAGGTGAGGCAGTGGATGTGCTGGACCAATGTTTTACCTTAGTAATGGTTCTTTCATCTGCTCCACACTTACACAGAACAGCCTCTGTGAGGGATAATACTGCAGAAAAATCTGTTTTGGGGTCTGTGTTTCCAGTACTTGTGACGTAAAAGAGGCTGGGAGAAAAAATATGAAGTAGCTGTTTTGATGTTTCATCTTCTTTTTCTTTCTTTTTTTCAAGAGTTGTGCCTCCAGTTAAAAGAAGAAAAACGTTTACCAAGGGCAGGTATGCGCTTTGATGCTGAACTAAGAACATTATTTTGCTGACATTAACAAAATGTTTCTTTCTGCCCCACAACACTCAGAAACCTTTGCTTTCGAAGTTGTGGAAAGTACTTTGATGAAGGAAAGGGCAACATTCTATGATGAGACGAAAAGCTGCAAGCTATATGTAGTGCCAATTAATGCTGACAAGTTCATTTCCACTCGCAAAATGAGCGGAACTGTGATATATACACACACACACACACACACACACACACGGCATACAGAAGAATTCGCCTGAAGATGTGAAGGTTCACAGTGGGGGAAGACAACAGGGGTAGCTCCAGCAAGTGCCGCTCCCCTAGGCCCTCATAGATATCCCACACACCCTTGGCCCCCAATCTCCCCCACTGTGGTTCAGAAGGTACATAATCTTACATAGTAGGCAAGATGGTAGGTCTCTCTCAAGAGGTTTCATGGAGCAGGCGCCCCCCAAGGATAAGGGGAGAACTGCATGATGCAACCAGGAAAGCTAGATGAAAGTGAGTATGGATGGTGGCATGCGGATGAAATACATGGGAGGACATTGCCAAGAAGGGTTTAATGGAATAGTTTGAATTGTTGTACAACTGCTATTAGTTTGACAAAGGCGGCCTGCTAGGTTTTTAGTTTATTACACTGTGGAGCTGACAAATGCAAATTGTGAATTATGAAAAACAACAGGCAGGGGAAATAATTATCTATACAGTCCCAAATGCAAATGTATGCCTTTTGAATTAAGTTACATTGAAGTAAGCAGAGCTGCTAACATTTCGGCTTGCGTATGTGCCAGACTGCTATTAAAGCACACCTGAATGGTGTCACATCATTAATTCAGAAAAATCGCACTACTTCACACTTCCTCATTATCCTTCTTCCAGAGACCGTACAATGGCATACCTGGAAATGGAGATTCTGAGAGAATTTGATTTCTCAGATAAATACAAGAGCAAAACAGGGGTGTTGTTGCAGAAGACAAAGCTTCTCCAGCCCAAACAAGCAAGAAGTTGCTAATTTTAAAGAGCTCCAGTGCCAGATGGCGATTGCAATCGTCAACCTGGTTCTCCCCAGGTGTTCTGGACTACAACTCTCATCAGCCCCTGTCAGCACGCTGCCCATGATTTTCAGTTTTGAGCTTTGTCATGGAAGGAAGATGGGACAGGAAGATGAGCAAAGCAATGCCCATGCATTGAGAGGGTTTCCATATTTTGTATCCCAACATGCCTTCCCTTCCTCCTCTACCAAACCAGCCTATGCCACAGACTCCAGGTTCTCTAAAAATCTGAACCTTGGAAGCAAGATAGAGTACGCTAAATAAAGAGACGAAGTAACGAGATGCAAATGTGCATAATTTATGACAGCACAATTTGAGTTTCCTTGGCACGGAGTACACACAGCCTTGGGTACAGCTGGCAATAAAAGGTCTTTTAGTCAAGGGCTTTATTGTGAGATTTCATAGCATGTAACTATGCAATTAACTTTGTCACTGTGGCATTTAATGGACTCTTTAAGCAAAGAATATATCAGCGTATTAGCTGATTTGGTAAAATAATTGACATAAAATTGCTTTGTAAGCAGTCTAAATCTTCCACATAAGGTAAAAGGGAAATCTGCAGTTAGCCTTCGATTTGATTGCCCTGGGAATTCCGCACGAAGGATCTTAAGAGTGTATTTACTTTGGTTAACATATACATGCTGAGCATATTTATGCAGAAAACAATCTTCTGTTTCACCGAGACGCTTTGTTAGTCCTGGAAAGGCTGAGCAGCATTGTTTTGTTTCACCCGCATTCAGAGATGCTTGTTTCTTAAAACTGAGGGTGGGTGTCTCTTAAAAATAACTGCTTTCTGAAAGCCAAAGCGAGAAGTGCTTTGGCAATGTGTGGACAATTCCCCCCACCCATGAAAAAACCATGGTAGGCTCAAACTTGATTGGTTCCTTCATGTCCTCTTAATCTGCAGGGAATCTATAGCCCTCCAGATTTGTCTGAAACCCAAGAGAGCTGCTACTGGCCTGTGTAGATGACACTATTTCTAAGAGAGGCTCAGTGGAAACTGGGCAGGCTCAGGCTGCACACAGCCTATAAGAAAGCACTATGCAGTTATTTGTATATATGCAGATGACGCATTGTCTCCAGGACTGATTACCATGCACGCACTGGGAAGTATATTTGCACAGAGCAGAGCTTTCCAAACTTTTCGTGTCGGTGACACACTTTTTAGACTTGCATCGTTTCACGACACAGTTTTACTAGCAAACCAGAGATTAAACTAACCCCTTTCCAGCGTTCACGCAACACACCTACACACTGCAGCTGACACACTTAACGTGTCGCAACACACAGTTTGGAAAGCTCCGGCATAGGGGGCTAGCAGAGGGTGACATTGGGGGCTGCACTGCTCATCTGACTTCCCTCTGGCTGAGTCGCTGCTGCATAGTAAGAAACAGAATGGGACAGACAAGGTGGTTGCAAAGTTGGCACTGTGCAAACGCATCAGCAGATACAACTAACTGGGTGCTCCTACCAGCACGTTCATCTTACTCCACCCTCTCAATGTCCCAATATGTAGCAGCAACTCAAGTAGAGGAAGGTTAGGTGAGCAGCACAGCCCCAGCACACTGTCCACTATTGACAGGGACCTGCATTGATAGACCTCAACCATCATAAGCAGTTTGTGCCTATTTGATACAGACAGTGAACAAGACAGAATCTAAAACACACTTTAACCCTGGCTTGTTTGAACTAACTAGACTGTAAACCAACCAGAGCTCCCCAAGTTCAGATGCATCAAGGTCCCCTGGCGCACAAGGGAAGAGAAGTGGTAGTGTCCAAACCTTGTGTGTATAACACTAAGCTGTGATTAAGTGGTATGTCCAAACCAAGCAAATGGGATGAAGTTTAATAATAATATAAAAGTTCCCGTCAAACGTGAAAAAAGTAATTTCTCTTGAATTTAATAAGCCATCGCAGTTAATTAACTGCATCCTCCTGCTGTCTACCTCTAAGAGCAGCCTTTAACACAGCCAATTCCAATTTGACCTTAAAATTACATTAATCATCTTCAAGTTTCTCAGCTAGGCTATGATATTGATTCGAACGGTAACCAGACAAGAAGCTTTCAAAAATGTTAAGTGAAAATTTCTTTTGAGGAAAGAGCATAATCTGGAAGGCAATCGTTTGTAATTAGCCACACACAATTCAAGAATATGATCCATGTCACCCAGCTGTCACATGGAGGATGGAGAAAGCTTGCTTTCTCCTCTTCTGGAGGGCAGCGCCCGTACCAATGGATTCAAGTTACAAGAAAGGAGATTCTGATTTAATATCAGGAAAAACATTCTGACAGTAAGAGCTGTTTGAAAGAGGAACAGACTCCATCAGAAGGTGGTGGACTCTCCTTAGAATCATAGAATCATAGAGTTGGAATAGACCACAAGGGCCATCGAGTCCAACCCCCTGCCAAGCAGGAAACACCATCAGAGCACTCCTGACATATGGTTGTCAAGCCTCTGCTTAAAGACCTCCAAAGAAGGAGACTCCACCACACTCCTTGGCAGCAAATTCCACTGTCGAACAGCTCTTACTGTCAGGAAGTTTTTCCTAATGTTTAGGTGGAATCTTCTTTCTTGTAGTTTGGATCCATTGCTCCGTGTCCACTTCTCTGGAGCAGCAGAAAACAACCTTTCTCCCTCCTCTATATGACATCCTTTTATATATTTGAACATGGCTATGATATCACCCCTTAACCTCCTCTTCTCCAGCCTAAACATGCCCAGCTACCTTAGCCATTCCTCATCAGGCATCGTTTCCAGGCCTTTGACCATTTTGGTTGCCCTCCTCTGGACACGTTCCAGTTTGTCAGTGTCCTTCTTGAACTGTGGTGCCCAGAACTGGACACAGTACTCCAGGTGAGGTCTGACCAGAGCAGAATACAGTGGCACTATTACTTCCCTTGATCTAGATGCTATACTCCTATTGATGCAGCCCAGAATTGCTTTGGCTTTTTTAGCTGCCGCGTCACACTGTTGGCTCATGTCAAGTTTGTGGTCAACCAAGACTCCTAGATCCTTTTCACATGTACTGCTCTCAAGCCAGGTGTCACCCATCTTGTATTTGTGCCTCTCATTTTTTTTGCCCAAGTGCAATACTTTACATTTCTCCCTGTTAAAGTTCATCTTGTTTGTTTTGGCCCAGTTCTCTAATCTGTCAAGGTTGTTTTGAAGTGTGATCCCGTCCTCTGGGGTGTTAGCCACCCCTCCCAGTTTGGTGTCATCTGCAAATTTGATCAGGATGCCCTTGAGTCCATCATCCTTGGAGGTTTTTAAGCAACAGTTGGATGACCATCTGTCATGGATGCTTTAGCTGAGATTCCTGCATGACCCTTGAGGTCCCTTTCCAACTCTAATTTCTATACAAAGAAATCTCACTTCCCATCACTGACATGCAGCCCCTGACAAATTACCCCCTCGGCAGATAAAAGGTTGTCCATTTTTGAGTAGCCCTTGCAATAATGCAAGCTTTCCTAAATCTTTGTCATAATAATCAGATCATGGATGAGGGAGATTTTATTCTGGGCCGACCTGGCATTTAACAGCAGCAGTAAACAGGCCCAAGGGCTGGCTGATAGGACAACCACAATTCCCCAAGTTAGAGGAGGGGTTAGCACACGGCACAGTCACTAACTGCCTGTGTCGTGTGCCCCTTGCCTAATCTGCCCCACCTCCCACACCATACCTCCCCCTACCCAGAACCACTGCAATTGGGTCTCCCCCTGCTATCCCCCACTCCTCTCCTCCCAGGCACATCCCACAAAGTGCCCTTACAACCCAGTTAAAAACAGTTAAAACGCTAAAAAATAAAAGGAATGTCTTTCATTCCAGAATGGTTATACTGCACAGAAATCATCATCCACTCACACAGCTAGTCAGGCTGTCGAGCATGTCAGAAGTGACAAAAATATGGAGTGGGGGGAGACTTGAAGGAAGCTAAGGAGGCAACACCTGAGCATTGCTGTCTGCAACCAAGATATGAAGAGAAGGAATCTTCATGCAGAAAATTCTGCATAGGAAGACGATAATGAGAACTGTGGATACTTTTGAGTTTGGTTTTTGAAATAAGCTGGTTTTACACATTTTTATCATTTTGGTTTTGTCAGCTGCTAAGAGAGGAACAAAAGGCATTACATGAAAACAAATAAAAGCACAAGGAGCCGTGCCAGGAGGCGGGCGGGCGGGGGGGGGGGGGAGTTCAAAAGGCATCCTCCAAAACCTTTTCACGATTTAATAGCAATCTGCCCATCATCCTGACAGGTGGGAAATGTGTTGAAGAAGAGCTACTGATCAAGAAACACCAGTCCAAAGAACAATCTTGTAGCATGAGTATTTGAATCCTGGCCTTTGGCATTACCCTATCATTTCGTCAATAACTTTCATTGCTAAAATGCTTAGCTAGTGGGAAAAAGAAAATGAGCAATAAAACTCATGCAGTAATACTAGCTCTGCTGTTGTAATGTTCTATAAAGCCTTAGGAACATCTACTCAGCTTTTCACTGTGGCCTCTTAAAGCAAGCAAACTGCTGCCCTATGTCAAGCGTTTAAATCAAGCACTTAAACTTGAAAGCTCAATTTACTTTACCTACCTGAGCATTATTCAATTAGAGGGGCAATATTTAATATTTAAGAATTCTCATTTCTTGCCCTGCCGCAGATACACTACACAAAATGAATTTCCTATTATTATGGATATGAAATCTCAATGCATTTCAGCTTCACAGCAGAAGCTTGTAAAAAATAAATATTTCAAAACAAAAACTGAGGGCTATTTCATATATTTTCTGTTCTCCTGAGATTACTACCAATTAAATATACAAGCTTACTACCCCAATTCAGAAGTTTCAAGATGTGGAAGTAATTTGTATTTTGAAGATTCTTCATCAAGTACATACAATTTAAATGAAAGTTTCACGGGGCAAAAACTGAAGTACAAGTTCAAGGAAATAAATCAGATATAAAACTTCTAAAGGCGCCTGAATATATAGACACTGCAAGATTACTTTTTCATAATTACCTCTTCCACATTATCAATTTACTTAAAGTTCCCGGGTTATTGCTACTTTCAGCTATTTTATCCCCATTTCTTAAAAGCAAAAGATATCTCCATTGTCCCCCGGGCTCATTCCACCGAGCGCAAAGAAGTTATTTTGGAACAATCTATGCCCATATGTGAACAGAAGGCCAGTCAGATATGACAACACTGTCATGATAAAGAGCCCAGTGTCTCTAAAGAAATCACAACTATGTTCCCAATTGGTTATGGTATTGTTATTCTCTACTGTTATCAAAAAAAGGAATACAATTAAAAAGTTTGAAGCAGTGTGTGTGTGTGTGTGTGTGTGTGTGTGTGTGTGTGTAGGGGGAGGAGAAACAGCCATCTGTACAGACCTCCTAGGACTGTACTGCTTCAGAATTCAGATGTGAGTGTACCTGCTTGAAAGCTCCCCAATGGATATAGGAACATAAGAAACTGCCTTATATTAAGTCAGAACATTGGTCCATCTAGCTCAGTTCTGCCTACACCTTGGATAGCCAACAGAGTGCCCTCCATATGTTTTTGGACTACTACCATCCTCAGCTCTAGCCAGCAAGGTATGCTGGGACAGGCCATCCAAAAACATCTGGAGGTCTCCACTAGCGCTGGATAATATACTGCTATATCGTCCCAAACTGGTTTGAAGTCCATATTGTGATATCAGTTTCATAGTTCTTGACCTGGCAATATATCGCAAATCATGGTGTGTGTTAGGGCTGGGTGATATATCATCCAAAACTGGTTTCATTACATATCATGATATTGGGTTCATAATTTTTGACCTGGCAATATATTGTGAATCATTATGTGTCTCTGTGTGTGCTAAGCAAAAAACATAATGTGGGGAAAACCATGAAGCCAGCCAATACCTCAACATAGCTCCATCCTTATTTCAAACATTGTAATATATCAGTATACTGCAATGTTTAGCTGGTGATATATCACAATGTTGAAAAGAAGATATCGCCCAGCCTTGGGCACCACATTAGCTATCCCTGGTCTACACTGGCAGGCAGTAGCTGTCCAGTGTTTGAGAAGGGGGTTTCTATTAGCTATACCTGTAGATGCCAGGGATTCAACATGGAACCATCTACCTGAAAAAATACACTGCTGCATGCAAAATATAACTGAGCTATAGCCTTTCACACCCCAATGACTTCACATAGGAAGCAGCACATCACAGAGAAGTTTACACTCAACCCTTTCTGCCTCACATGCTAGTACAGTCATACCTCGGAAGCCAAACGCCTTGCGAGTCAAACGTTTTGGCTCCCGAATGCCACAAACCCGGAATTGAGTGTTGAGGTTTGCAAACGTTCTTTGGAAGCCAAACATGCAGCCAATCTGAAGCCACGCCTTGCTTGTCGAAAGAACTTCTGGAACAGATTTTTTTCGGCTTCCAAGGTACGACTGTATTCTAAAAGAAGGGAGCTTTTCACACAGCAGAGAATCCCTACTGCAGGGATGATGAACCTGTACCCCCCCCCCAGCCATTGTTGGACTACAAAGCCAACAATTCCTTGCCATTAGCTATACTGGCTGAGGCTTATGGGAGTTGGGAGTCCAACAAATTCCACCTGAAGGGTCACAGGTTTCCTATTGCTGCTCTATAGGATTGAGGGTCGGGGCTAAATTTCACTTTTTGGTGTGAATTAATCAGGCAGATGCTGGACAGAAAATCCTGTCTTATGATCCAAGTAACAAACTCAAGTGTATAGCTGTTTCCCACACAAAGAGATGTACACACACACACTTCAATATTCATTCAACTGCAGTTTCACACTCTTTCATTAAAAACCAGATGAATAGGCAGCAAGTTCAAAACCCTGAGAAAATTAACACACTGATCTTTTTCTCATTTCAAGCGAGTTATCCTAGCATGTTAAAGCTGCCATAAGCAGATCCAGAGGAATGCGTTTTTACAGAAATTCCTGCTTGTTCAACACAATGCTAAACAATTGTGATAATTTGAAAACATCTGTAAGTGTCAACGCCACTGTTTCAGCAAATGCTTCAGAAAGAATCGGTTGTGTGCAGCAGATATAAGTGCTAGATTTATTTTTTTAAATCCATCTTCAAGGCAATTTGGCAAAGATCTGAAAAACTATACCCTTGTAAATCAGGATGAGGATTTTCACAACGTATTATTGAAGCAAAAATCAAGCAAATGATAAATTGCTATGTTATCCAAACAATGAAAGCAGTATTAAAGAGTGGAGGTAAAAGCAGGGTGGCACAAACATTTTGCATTAGGACTTAAGACAGATAAGGAATGAGCTTTTCTAAAGTGTGGGACGAGGGTTTAAGACTCTACTATCAGTTCAATAGGGACGCAGGTGGCGCTGTGGGTTAAACCACAGAGCCTAGGAATTGCCGATCAGAAGGTTGGCAGTTCGAATCCCTGCAACGGGGTGAGCTCCTGTTGCTCGGTCCCTGCTCCTGCCAACCTAGCAGTTCGAAAGCACGTCAAAGTGCAAGTAGATAAATAGGTACCGGTCCGGTGGGAAGGTAAACGGCGTTTCCGTGTGTTGCGCTGGTGCTGGCTCACAGCGGCTTAGTCATGCTGGCCACATGATCCAGAAGCTGTATGCCGGCTCCCCCGGCCAATAAAGCGAGATGAGCGCCACAACCCCAGAGTCGGCCACAACTGGACCTAATGGTCAGGGGTCCCTTTACCTTTAACTATCAGCTCAATACCAGGATAGGCAGGATGAGTGTGTAGGCAGGAAGGTGAGTGTTTGCAGGAATGAAAAGGAGCTGAGGAATGAGTTGTGCAGAGATTGAACGAACCAGGCAGAAGTGCCCACAATTTATTTTCTGTCTTTGGGGATGGAGCTGCACCTCAACATATCTCCTTGTTCTTTCCCATAACTTGCAAAACCAGAAAGATACAAAACAGCAAAATGTTTTGCAATGAATTATGCAAAGCAACATAAATCATGCAGAAGAACATGATAGCAGCCCTGCTGGTTCAGACCAAAGTCCCACCTAGTCCAACATCCTGTTCTCCCGGTGGCCAGCCAGATGCCAGCAGGAATCCTGCAAGCAGGACCCGAGTGCAACAGTGCTCTGCCTCCACTTGGCATTCCCAGCAATTGGGAATACATATCTGCATAATTTTTGTTGTTGTTTAGTCGCGTCCGACTCTTCGTGACCCCCTGGACCAGAGCACGCCAGGCACGCCTGTCTTCCACTGCCTCCCACAGTTTGGTCAAACTCATGCTGGTAGCTTCGAGAACACTGTCCAACCATCTCGTCCTCTGCCGTCCCCTTCTCCTTGTGCCCTCCATCTTTCCCAACATCAGGGTCTTTTCCAGGGAGTCTTCTCTTCTCATGAGGTGGCCAAAGTATTGGAGCCTCAGCTTCAGGATCTGTCCTTCTAGTGAGCACTCAGGGCTGATTTCCTTAAGAATGGATAAGTTTGACCTTCTTGCAGTCCATGGGACTCTCAAGAGTCTCCTGCAGCACCAGGATTCAAAAGCGATGATCAGCCTTCTTTATGGTCCAGCTCTCACTTCCATACATCACTACTGGGAAAACCATAGCTTTAACTATACAGACCTTTGTTGGCAAGGTGATGTCTCCTAGTCCCATTTTAAAATGTTGCAGAATTCGCACTGCCTGTGTACACAAGCTTCACTGCACATAACCCTGTGTAAATCCTTTATTTTTAAAATATATTTTTACTACTTTTAAGGATATGCCGTTCTTAGCTGTTGCTTTTCCTGAAAGGTTAGAGGTTTTCATTCAAGCGATATGAAATAACTCTTCCTCCAGAACTATTCCCTTGCCTCTGCTCTAGTTTTCATTTGCAATTCTCACTTCTCTGAAACAATATTTTAAAGTGTTATGCAATCATTTGAATTCATTGCACAGCACCATTCCAACAATATTCTCAACCCGCCCACAAAAAACCTAACCCCAGTTGCAAATGAGGTTTTATATTTTTAAACATCTAATAAATTTTTCATAGCCTATATGAAGATATTTTTTTGTTCGTACTTTGTTTGTTCTGGTTTCTCTTATTCCTCCTAGGCTTTCGGTTTTCATATATCATTTACTAAGGGTGCATATATCATGTCCTAAGACCACAGTCCTATACACATTTAATGGGAGGAAGTCCCATTGATCTCTGTGGCAACGAAGATTAATTCTGACATGTATAGGATTGCACTGGTTAAACCAGTTTACTTCTAAACAATCACTCTCACACAGACCCATTCAGTCCAACTTTGGGTTTTGGGAGTAAGACAGCCTTGGTCATCTTATAAGCTGGCCTAAGCCAGAAACTGGAGAGATGGGACATGATCCCTTAGTCCTGCTGCACCTCTGATAAGTACATGGTACCATCTGACAAAGGCATCCTTCTGAATCACCTGCCAGGGATAGGTTTAGAATCTTAGAATAATAGAATCACAGAATCAGAATTGTAGAGCTGGAAGGGACCCAAGGATCATCCAGGTCCAGCGCCGAGGGCCTTCTGGCGGTTCCCTCGCTGCAAGAAGCCAAGTTACAGGGAACCAGGCAGAGGGCCTTCTCGGTAGTGGCACCCGCCCTGTGGAACAGCCTCCCACCAGATGTCAAAGAGAAGAACAACTACCAGACTTTTAGACGACATCTGAAGGCAGCCCTGTTTAGGGAAACTTTTAATGTTTGATGTATCACAGTATTTTAATATTCTTTTGGAAGCTGCCCAGAGTGGCTGGTGAAGCCCAGCCAGATGGGCGGGGTATTAATAATAATAATAATAATAATAATAATAATAATAATAATAATAATAATATATTATTATTATTATTTTATAGTACAGGGGTGGCCAACTCCCAAGAGACTGCTATCTACTCACATAGTTAAAAACTGGCAATGATCTACCCCCTTTTTGGGGGGGTTCCTTCCTTTAGAAAGAAAAACCCTGCTTTTGGGGGTTCATGTCAAAGTTGTTGTTGAGTTGTTTTTAGGAGGGTTTGGGTCAAAAGCCCCGTTTTTGAGTGGGGGGCAGTGTGAAAATGTTGAGCAGGAGCCAAAGTTGTACAGCTTCTTTGTGGGGAACCAGTAGTGATCTACCACCACAGACATTCACTGATCTAACGGTAGATCACAATCTACCTTTTAGACGTGCCAGGTGTACTACAAACGCTTGTGATACAGGAATCTCAACTAAAGCATCATTGACACGTGGCCATCCAACCACTGCTTTAAAAGTGCCAAGGAATGAGAGTCCACCACTTTCCAAAGCAGTTCACTTTGTTGTTGAACAGCTTTTGCCATCAGAAACTTCTTCCTGATGTTTAGTCACTTCCTCCTCTGGGAAGCGGCAGGAATCATTCTGTACACTGCACCTTCCACAACAACCTCAGTGTGTTCTGAGGTCTGCAACTGTTGTCCTTGCTTTTCTGGACAATAATCTGTGTCTAGGGTAAGGGCATGGAATCAATTCTGCAGCTCCAGCAACACAGCATGGCTCCTGACAGTCCTGCTTCTGTGCCTCACGTTCCTCCAAGAATTTGGCTCTTGCACTGGGCAACCTTCTGGTCAGAACCTTGGTGTTTTGCAGGGATGCATCCTGCCCCACTACATTGACCCTCTGGTACAAATCATCTGCATATTTGGGGTACATTGTCATCCATATTCTAATGATACTTAATTCTCCTTTTCATCTCATACCTGTTGGTATTCGGAATCAATGACGGGAACAGGCTAGCTGAGGGCTAATTATTCTGCTCTGGTCCTGAGGAGCCCAGGAGACGGAGACCATGGACAGCTCTAAATGAGTCAAGTGAAGCCTGTACGGGGTTCTTATGTACCCTAGAGAGAGACCTCACACGGAAATGGCGCTGCAATGGTAACAACTTTGCACAATCTCATGCACAGTGTCAAAGTCTTCACAGCCAGCATGGCTCTACATTAGGTTGCTGGTGACAAAAGTGGTTCTTCTCTCTTGCCGTGAGTGAGACCATCAATCAATAAATTTTCACAGGATGCAAACCTTTTTCAATGCCTACCCAACACTAAGGCGCTCTGCGACTTAGGAGTCCAGAGTTCCCTCTTCAGAGGTTGTTCCTCTTGGTTGTGAACTAGCAAGAAACAAAGTGAGGGATATACCTGTGTACCTGCCATGCCTGTTCAAGAGATTGCTGGTCAACCTCTCTACCTCTGAATCTGAAACAATTGTGGTTGAAGATTAATTCTTACGATGTGAGTCTTAAATAGCAGATTGTAAATACAGTGGTGCCCTGCAAGACGAAATTAATTCGTTCCGCAAGTTTTGTCGTCTAGCGAATTTTTCGTCTTGCGAATCACGAAATCCCATAGGAATGCATTGAAAATCAATTAATGCGTTCCTATGGTCAAAAAAAGTCCAAACAAAGCCAAATTTGGTACAACAACAGTTTATTAACTGCTCTTTAAAGTCACACATACTGTAAAGAGCAGTTCAAAAATTGAAGGGAAAATAAATTAACTTTATAAACAAAACATGTCTTTGTTTTTAGACAAAGGAAACAAAGTCGCGAGACGTTTTCATCTTGCGAAACAAGCCCATAGGGAAATTCGTCTTGCGAGGCAAATCAAAAACGGAAAAACCTTTCGTCTAGCGAGTTTTTTGTCTTGCGAGGCATTCGTCTTGCGAGGTACCACTGTACAGTGGTACCTCGGGTTAAGTACTTAATTCGTTCCGGAGGTCCGTACTTAACCTGAAACTGTTCTTAACCTGAAGCACCGCACAATTCAAAGTGTTAGTGCTGACCTTTAAAGCCCTAAACGGCCTCGGTCCTATATACCTGAAGGAGCGTCTCCACCCCCATCGTTCAGGCCGGACACTGAGATCCAGCGCCGAGGGCCTTCCGGCGGTTCCCTCATTGCGAGAAGTAAGGTTACAGGGAACCAGGCAGAGGGCCTTCTCGGTAGTGGCACCTGCCCTGTGGAACACCCTCCCAGCAGATGTCAAGGCAATAAGCAACTATTTTACTTTTAAAAGACAACTGAAGGCAGCCCTCTTTAGGGAAGTTTTTAATGTCTAATGCTGTATTGTTTTTAATATTTAGTTGGAAGCCGCCCAGAGTGGCTGGGGAAACCCAGCCAGATGGGCGGGGTATAAATTATTATTATTATTATTATTATTATTATTATTATTATTATTATTATTATTATTATTGGGCCTCCTGCTGCCGCCGCGCCGCCAGAGCACAATTTCTGTTCTCATCCTGAAGCAAAGTTCTTAACCTGAAGCATTATTTCTGGGTTAGCGAAGTCTGTAACCTGAAGCGTATGTAACCTGAAGCGTATGTAACCCGAGGTACCACTGTAATTTAATCTTTATTTAGTTTTTAGTGCTTGATGTTTTCCTGTGTTTTTATATATGCTGTAAGCTGCCCAGAGTGGCTGGGGAAACCCAGCCAGATGGGCGGGGTATAAATTATTATTATTATTATTATTATTATTATTATTATTATTGGGCCTCCTGCTGCCGCCGCGCCGCCAGAGCACAATTTCTGTTCTCATCCTGAAGCAAAGTTCTTAACCTGAAGCATTATTTCTGGGTTAGCGAAGTCTGTAACCTGAAGCGTATGTAACCTGAAGCGTATGTAACCCGAGGTACCACTGTAATTTAATCTTTATTTAGTTTTTAGTGCTTGATGTTTTCCTGTGTTTTTATATATGCTGTAAGCTGCCCAGAGTGGCTGGGGAAACCCAGCCAGATGGGCATGGTATAAATAATAAAGAAGTTGTTGTTGTTGTTGTGGCAAGGAAGATTTGGTTCAGCCACCTCCTACCTGCTAACAGCGCACCCTGATCACGCGTACATTCTAGCTAGTCAGAATCAGAGGGTGCAGAGCAAGGTCAGCATTGGGGGGGGGGGCGACAGGGGAGATCTTTTTTTGTGCATTGGGACCACCTTTCTTTTCTTTTGCAAAGTAAGTAAGAATGGATAAAACTCCTTGTAGAGGTGCATTCAAACAATTTTCAGATTTCCTTTTTCCAAAATCTCACCACCACCTCTCTTGTTCAGAGCTGTCCGTTTTGGCAACTCCGAAAGTTTAAGAATTATTTGCATACTCCGAACATGCCATGCCCTCCACTACCTACTCCCAGCAATCTAATTTGTAAATGGATCAAGCTGTCAAAACATTGCATACAGCATTTGAAATTATTAGTACTTCCTCTCCTGGGGATACCACTTAACAGGCTTATGTAAATTAAGCACCTTTTACTTACAGCCCTAACCAAAGCAAAACAGAACAAGTTGTCAATAGCAGCAATGTGTGGTGGTGGTGGTTGTGTGTGTTTTTTTAATGCACTTAGTATGGCTATGAAGAGTACAGATATTTATATTCATCCAGTACATAACTGAAGTGTCTCTTGAGGCACACATATAAAATAATGATGCTCATGGCCCTTCTCCTAAACTGACAAATTATAAATCCAATTATTTGATAAAGATTTGTCTGTGCAAAGCTTTGTGAAATCTGGGAGTTTGCAAAATGCTCAGAATGCAGAAACTAACACAGCATCTCTAAGTTTAAATGTGGCAGACTGTCCACACATGCAACTATTTCTTAAGTAGATAGGTAGCCGTGTTGGTCTGCCATAGTCAAAATAAAAAAATTCCTTCCAGTAGCACCTTAAAGACCAACTAAGTTAGTTCTTGGTATGAGCTTTCGTGTGCATGCACACTTCTTCAGATACACTGAAACAGAAGTTGCCAGATCCTTCTATATAGTGAGAAGGTGGGGAGGGGTATTACTCAGAAGGGTGGTGGGAATGGGAGATAGGCAGATAGCTGAGAGAGCCTCTTGACGACTCTTAACGACTGTAATAGGTCTTACAGGAAAAGGCAAGGGGTGGGAAGGTGAGAAATGGTTTAGTTATGTATAGTGAGATAAGAATCCAGTGTCCTTCAGCTCTCTATATTGGACAAACAGGCCAAACCTTACGCCAAAGAATAAACGGACATAAATCTGACATCAAGAATCACAGAACAGAGAAACCAGTAGGAGAACACTTCAATCTCCCAGGACATTCTATACAAGATCTCAAAGTAGCTGTTTTACTACAAAGGAATTTCAGAAATAGACTGGAAAGAGAAGCTGCTGAATTACAACTTATTACCAAACTTAAAACCATGAAAAGACCTGGGCTGAACAAAGACATTGGATTCTTATCTCACTATACATAACTAAACCATTTCTCACCTTCCCACCCCTTGCCTTTTCCTGTAAGACCTATTACAGTCGTTAAGAGTCGTCAAGAGGCTCTCTCAGCTATCTGCCTATCTCCCATTCCCACCACCCTTCTGAGTAATACCCCTCCCCACCTTCTCACTATATAGAAGGATCTGGCAACTTCTGTTTCAGTGTATCTGAAGAAGTGTGCATGCACACGAAAGCTCATACCAAGAACTAACTTAGTTGGTCTTTAAGGTGCTACTGGAAGGAATTTTTTTATTTTAACTATTTCTTAAGTTCTGAATCTACCCTGAAGACTCAGGTAGACAACAAAGTAAAGCAATCCAATAAGTATTTTAAACATATTGTCACAGCAAGCATCCCACCATGCCTCATCTGCATTCACGTTTGAATCAAATATTAAATTAAAATTAGTAATCTGCACAAGCAGGAGCAAGCTGTGCGTATGAGCATCAGAGTGACAACAGAAAGCTCCAGGCAGGGGTACCTGTTTACTTCAGCCGAATGCCAACGTAACACTGCTGCAAGCTATCAGGCTGCTGCTCACTGTGAACCTTTCATGCCCTGTTCACTCCGCAGCATTAACCACACAGTGCAGCATGACATCTGCACTAACACTAATAATATTCTGCAAAGTAGCTTCAAACCTTGGTTTCAGAACCTATAAACTGATTGCAAATGAATTCTCAGAGCATGGACCGTTATGAACCCAAAAGAGCAGCATCAAGAGGGAGATATCAGCAGGCTTGGAAGAAATCTGAGGTTTGCAGAAGTACAACAAAATCTTTTGGGGTGGAGAGACCAAGGAGAAGGGGACCTGTCTGTGCACACTGATGGTACCCAATGGAGGCTGGTGTGGTCAAAACCACCTCTGCTTGTATCCAAGAGACTATGCTGGAAATTGTTTACCGGTGGTATTTCATGTCGGTAAAGCTACATTAAATCAATAACAACTTGCCATATACAGTGGTGCCTCGCAAGACGAAAAGAATCCGTTCTGTGATTCTCTTCGTCTAGCGGTTTTTTCGTCTTGCAAAGCAAGCCCATTGACGGATTAGCGGATTAGCGCTATTAGCGGCTTTTAGTGGCTTATCTGCTGATCGGATCAGCTGATAAGCGGCTTAGAAAAGTGGGGGGAGAACCAGCAGGAACTCGCAAGACATTGTCGTCTTGCGTCTTGCGAAGCAAGCCCATAGGAAATTTGTTTTGCGAAGCACCTCCAAAACGGAAAACTCTTTCATCTAGCGAGTTTTCTGTCTTGCGAGGCACCACTGTACCTGTTGGAGGGGATACAATATGAAATGAAATTTACAATATGTGGTGGGCCTGCCCAGTGTTTAATGCATTCTGCTAAACTGATCTCATTGATAGTCCAGCAACTAATACTGGTTTATTGTCAATAGAGTGGTACCTCGGGTTACATACGCTTCAGGTTACAGACTCCACTAACCCAGAAATAGTACCTCAGGTTAAGAACTTTGCTTCAGAATGAGAACTGAAATCGTGCTCTGGCGGCGCGGCAGCAGCAGGAGGCCCTATTAGCTAAAGTGGTGCTTCAGGTTAAGAACAGTTTCAGGTTAAGAACGGACCTCCAGAACGAATTAAGTACTTAACCCGAGGTACCACTGTATATCCTATGGAAAAAGTTGCATACACCTACATAATAGCTTTCCTGCTGGCTGTTTCACATTTAGAAGTAACCATCATTGCAAGGATGGTGGACAAAGGTGTGGGACATGGCACTGGCTGAAAAATTTAAAAGTCAAATACACATTTGCAACTGCATGGAAGACAGCCTTGGGCCTTCTGTTTGTTACTAGCCATTGGTCTATTCTGGACTAGTAGCAGGGATGACAAATGGAAAGCAAGCCCAAAGAAGCTTGAGAATGTACAAATTTCCAGGTGCCTAAAGAATGCTAGTGTCTCATTTTCTTCTCCTCCTCTTCCCCCTCTTGTGTATTTAAAATGTGAGCTTCACAGGAAATCTTTGTAGCACATTGTCCACTGAAAAATGTTCACATAAGATGTTGCACTTGCATGTTTCTCCCTGATAATTTTTTCTTGTCGTCCAAGTCTGTTTTGTGCATCTATTACAAATTAACTTATATAAGGAAACTATCATCTCATTAATTTCCTCACGTGCATTAAATATTGCAGCTACAGTCTTGTTCACGTAGTACCCCTTAAGCTTTGCATTTATTTTCTGGGTGCAGGACAGCTCTCCTGTGTACTGGGAAAACAAAAACCGGAAGGTAGATTGGTCAATCACAAATTGTGCAGGTCTGTTATTGGCAGTGACAAGGGCTAGAAACTCTGAAATGGAAACTATTCCACTACTATATTTTTCCATAGAAATTTTCTCTTTTAGAACTACTTTTTCCAAAAAAATAGTAACGTAATGAACATCAAACTGGGAAAACTCATGGACACAAGTAAAATCAAAGTTGTACTTATTTTTTCTCTCTCGTTGACTATCCCTCAGAAGCACACTTATTTATGCACATACAGTGGTACCTCTGGTTACGTACTTAATTCATTCCGGAGGTCCGTTCTTAACCTGAAACTGTTCTTAATCTGAAGCACCACTTTAGCTAATGGGGTTTCCCGCTGCTGCCGTGCTACCGCCGCGCGATTTCTGTTCTCATCCTGAAGCAAAGTTCTCAACCCGAGGTACTATTTCTGGATTAGGGGAGTCTGTAACCTGAAGTGTATGTAACCTGAAGTGTATGTAACCCGAGGTACCACTATACCTCTCCAGAAGTGCTAATGTAGCATCTTCACAATTTTCAAAGCCTCCATTTCTCTGCCCTGTACACTAAAGGTGGGATTCACCTTAAAAGTTTTGTCAGTGAGAGTCTATGATTCTATGAAGGTCCTGAGTTAGGGTTTCCTCCCTCCTCTTCCTCCTCCTCCAACCCCAAAACGGGGGCGGGGGAAAGAAGGGGGTGTCATTCCATCTGGAAAGTTGCAATGCTTGCACTAACAGGACCTTCACCGCAGCAGAATCCTGAATTTGACCCTATATATTATAAGGGAAGTGTACACTATTGGGTTGCCATGCAAGTATTCCAATAACAGCAATTTCTAAGTAAAACACTTAGATCACTGTGAGAAGACACAAGACAATATCTTTGTTACAGACATAGGACCCATCCAGGTGTTAAGATACCGTGTTGGTTTGTTTTTCAAGTATATCTAGCTGAAAATGCACACACAAACCCTTTCCACTTTTAAATCGGTGCAGGATAAGCTACTACAGTGGTACAGTGGACACTCCTTCAGGTATATAGGACCGAGGCCGTTTACGGCTTTAAAGGTCAGCACCAACACTTTGAATTGTGCGGTGCTTCAGGTTAAGAACAGTTTCAGGTTAAGAACGGACCTCCAGAACGAATTAAGTACATAACCAGAGGTACCACTGTACAGAGTAGATGACAACGGTATTTAGCAAGATGAGGAAAGCCTTCAGCAACATGTAACAGCATCCAAGGAGAGTGTGAGCCTAAGTGTGGTGTCACCAGTATAAGAACTGAAATGTTCCGAACATAGGAGTGTTCTGAGCTGTGAAGTGTTGGAAGAGCTGTTAAAATGAGTAGAGATGCACAATTCTACACATTTGTCAAATGTTAGAATGTAAAACTTTTCAAACAAAATCTCTGTCCTTCCATTCCTCCAACACATTTATTTGACTCGTTGCACGGCTTTCCCACCTGCTGCCATGAGTTTCACCAATATTCCTGGAACATTTGCAGCAGAATAAATGCAGAAAGCGACTTCCCATTCTATGCTTTTAGCTCTAATAAAGCTAAGGCTTTGCTTGACAAGTTACTGAATTAAAAGAATTCCATTTTAAATAGCATCAAACTGCACAGCTTAGATTTTAAATTAAAAAGTGCACTTGAAACTATTGTTTCAAATTATTTCACTGAAAGGCTAATATATGATTCTATCTCCACTTTGAACCATTTCATACTACAGATTTTTTAAGCAGCACTTTCTATCAAAAGGAAGATACACTGGGTAATTTTAGATCAAGCATAATAATAATAATTCTTCAAGAGCCTGATGGAAGATTCTAAGTTGCATTTATCCTCTTACTTATGGTATGAGGATTTAATTTTGCTTGCCAAAAAGAAAAAAAAATCCATATTGGCTTCCTGAGGCCTCTTACAGTAGCATCTGTTAATTTATATCTGGACCAGATGCACAAACATTGCTTTGCATGTTTTTAAATCAGTCTGAATAGGCGTACATAATATACTCCAACGCAGAAACAAATTTTAATGCTTCCATTATGATCAAGCAAATTTATTTCCATCTACGTATGAAATGGGATTTTGCTATATTCTCTGCTGGATTTGGAACAGAGCTATTTGGAAAAAAAGAACAGATTCACATTTTAGGGAAATAACGGTTTCAGAAAATTAACCTTAATTTATTTGCACAGCAGCCTTGTATTTAACAACTTGCCTGGTAGCCATAGCCAATTCCATGAATTCCATGAAGGCGAGCAAGCAAGCTGGCAGAGGACTGATGGATTGCTCTCACCCTCCTATGCCAGCCTGATTCATTTCTGTGTTCAGAAAAAAGCAGGCTACAAACCACTTATGGTGAGCCAATGATTTATTTATTTGTGCATGCCAGTCATTTTTGTGGGCATATTTACAAAGCTTTTGTGGCACAATCAGTGTCCACAAAACTGCATGCTCAATGTCATTTTAGATGTTATAGTCCAAATTTTGCCTCTTTATAGATTTTCAGCCTGTCCCTTTGTTGTGGTTATTTGTTGGGTTTTTATATTGTACACTGTGTGAAAAATTTTGTTCACAAATCTGTACTCTGCCCTGGAGTCCTTTGATGAAGGTCATCTAGCCAAGGATTCCTAATGCCACCCACTGCATGGAATTCTAATCACCCAAATTTAATTAACTTTCCAAAGAAAATGATGGCTTCCAATAGCCTCTTTTCCCTGGCGCCTTCAAAAATACGAAGGAAGTTCTTCAGAGAAAAAGGAGCTCAAGAGAATTTGTTACAGACACTTAAGAACATAAAAGTCATGTTGGATCAACATAGGAAGATGCCTTATTCAGAGTCAGCCCATGGTCCATCTAGCTCAGGGCTGCCCACACTGACCAGAAGCAACTCTCCAAGCTTTCGGGCAGGGAATATTCCCAACTCAACCTTAAAATGCCAGAGATTGAACCAGGAGCCTTCTGCATGCAAAGCAGATGGTCTACCTCTGAACTACAGCCTTTTCCTAGACCAGGGGTCTGCAACCTTTAAGACAAACAGAGCCACTTGAACCGGTTTCCGAAGGAAAAAAAAACTGGGAGCCGCAAAACTCGTCATTATAAAAATAACTTTTTTGTCACTTTTTTATTATTTCTTTGTTTGACCCCTCAGAATTACTCCTCCTCATAGAAATAAACGTTAAATTAACAAGTTACCTTTTTGTGTGTGTGTGTGTGTGTGTGTGTGTTCTTCACTCCCCTTCAAAACAGTGACCAGCGTACATGCCCCCTTTCAATGCAGTGACCAGCGTACATGCCCCTTACAATGTAGCGGGCGGGCAGGAAGGTGACTTCGGGGCGGTGCGTGACTAACGCACGCACCGCCCCCATGCGACGTCACAGCCAGTACAGCGCCCGCCACAGTGGGGAGTGTCGGGGCACACAATGTGCCTCCTCCCCTCGCTAGTATCCGCCCCAGAGCCGCTGCAAAGGTGTAAAAGAGCCACATGCGGCTCCGGAGCCGCGGGTTGCAGACCCCTGTCCTAGACCAAAGGTCACTGGAGTCCAGAATCTTGTTTCCGACACAGACCATCCAGAGCCTTTAAGAGAAACATGCCAGGTTAGGCCAGCAAGGAACACATTTGCCAGTCCATTCAATAGCTGTACTAGTTACCTGTCTATTTCCTTATCCATTTGAAAGAGCATGCCTTTAAAAGTTCTAAACCATGGGTAGGCAAACTAAGGCCCAGGGGCCAAATGCGGCCCAATCGCCTTCTCAATCCGGCTGGCGGACGGTCTGGGAATCAGCATGTTTTTACATGAGTAGAATGTGTTCTTTTATTTAAAATGCATCTCTGGGTTATTTGTGGGGCCTGCCTGGTGTTTTTACATGAGTAGAATGTGCGCTTTTATTTAAAATGCATCTCTGGGTTATTTGTGGGGCATAGGAATTCGTTCATATTTTTTTCCAAAATATAGTTCGGCCCACCACATGGTCTGAGGGACAGTAGACCGGCCCCCTGCTGGAAAAGTTTGCTGACCCCTGTTCTAAACTTTGTATATTAGAATTCTAGAATTGTAGAGTTGGAAAGGACCCTGAGGATTATCTAGTACTGCAGGAATAGGCAGCTGTCCCATGTGGGGATCAAACCTGCAACCTTGGCGTTATCAGCACCACACTCTAACCAACTGAGCTACAGTAATAATGGTTGCTCGGTCTACTATGACTCATTTTTCAGGTACCCATGCTCACCATTTTACGGCATCTGCAACATCTCCCCAGCATTTCAAGAAGTACAAAGTCAGTTACATGCGGTGATTAAACTCAAAATATTAGAAATCAATGAACTCATTTAGAGTCCAGGCACTCGCTAAACACAGGAGACACTGAAGCTCGATGAAACAGATATGGCTGCTTGCAGCACTGTTATATCATCAGGCATACAGATAGGCAAACAAGGGGCATTTGAAACTCTTAAGCATCTTACGTACTTCCCAACAGACCTAAACATTTTTATCACTGAGCGTTTAGGCATTTATGCAGAACAATTTTTTACTAGTGAAAGAAAAGCAAATGCAGCAATAAATATGTGATTATCCGAGAAACACAACTGCATCCATCACAAAGTAGCACAGCTGTACCAGCTACAGACTCACTAAACAAACAGCAATAGCCACTAGCCACTGCTTTGGCATACTTCTTCCTAAGCCTGCAGCCTCCTCTCTTCATTTATAACGATAACCTTCACGCTCTGATGGGGGGAATTTTTCACTTGGACACCCCTTGGCATTGCACATACGTGTTCAAACACCTTTGGGGTTTCCAGAATTGCACCATAAAGCCTTCAATCAATAGGCTAATGCTTCCTTGACATTTTAATTAAAACGAAAAGGAGCGCAGAATACATAACATTCTAAGACGACGCTGCTGCAACAAATACATTCGGATGTCATGATCAGAGTCGAACATCATGAATTTCCTTGAATTCTTGTGAACTCCCTTTTCCTTTCAGTTTCATCATTAGACTCCTAGGACTCGCAGGTGTGCCTGCAGTCCTGAACTTGCTTAACTCAAAGTAATCCCCATGGAAACCCAAAAGGGACTTGTTGCTGAGTACATACATACAGGATTGTGCTTTTAGGCTCTCTTCTTATTTGTTTGACTACAATTTAATCTCATCTTACCATAGTACAGTGGTACCTCGGGTTAAGTACTTAATTCATTCCAGAGGTCCGTTCTTAACCTGAAGCACCACTTTAGTTAATGGGGCCTCCTGCTGCCACCACACTGCTGGAGCACTATTTCTGTTCTCATCCTGAAGCAAAGTTCTTAACCTGAAGCACTATTTCTGGGTTAGCGGAGTCTGTAACCTGAAGCATATGTAACCTGAGGTACCACTGTACTTTCTCACTGTTTCCCTGTGAGGTCATCTAGCATTATGCCATTTTGTTTCCTCCCCTCATTCCTGCCTTCAACCATTATGCTCTGCAATAACCCTGGTCTTCCTACATGTCAAGGTGATTTTCCCTCCATCCCGCCACTTCAAATGTCTCTTCTGTACCAATATGAATTCACTGGACCTCCACTGCCTCAGTTCTGCTGTGCTTCCTCCTACCAGTGAAGCCTCAAAACTGCGAGACACTTGAAAAGATACAGAGATATATTAAATAAGAACCGAGAAGTGCAACTGACATTACAAGAGGAAGGAAAACCAGATCACCATCTACGCTGCTCTATGTTTATGGTGGTTGTCTAAGGGGTTTTAAAACATGAAGCAAGCACCATAAAAAGAGCTTTGTTTACTATTATTATTCCCACCGTCATCCCAATGCACATCATTTGCATCACTGGTGCAAGATGCAACCCTTGCTTTTCCTCCTATCAATCTGTTCTGAATGACCTCAGGGAGGGAAAAAACAGTATAGAAAACTATTCCTTGTCTGCTTGCCTACCCTGCTGCCTCAGACAAGCCTGTAGCAAATCAGCTGTCAAACTCAATTTTAGGACAGCTGTTAAAGTTACACTTTAATACACAGCTGGGCCTTCTAGCGTTTTTTTCAATCAGAAGCCCAAAGAGAAAGCTTGCTTTGATTATTTTTTTTTGCCGTCTGAAAAAGCATTTTCCAGAAGCGAGTAAAATATCTCCTCTTCAGCCCTGTGATAGAATTTGAAGCTTCTGATCATCAGTCTAGGGCTGCAACATTCTGAAAGTTAACTGACCTTATAAGCAGTTTTGCAGCTTTTGCCCAGCCCATCTCTCGCACGACAGTTGGAGCAAATTCAAAAAGCTTTTATCATCTCACAGAATGTGCTGCTTTTTTTTCTTTTTTTGCCAATTCAGAGTACAAAGAAGTTAAGGATATAATGTTTTATTACCAACAAAAGGTGGAGGTTCTAAAGGCTAGGTTTCTAACTATGAAGGGGAAATGGCAGCACAGAAAGTAAAGGCGAAAACGATTTCCTCCATTTTAAAATCTTACTATCTTGACAGTTCCAAAAATTTCAAAAAAATGTTTTATTTCACTTCCTTCTTTTTTAAAAAAAAAATATTCCCCCTGCCTTTATGTGAGAAAGATTCCCCATGCCCCAAGGCAGCTACAACCATTATAAACATAAGGAAGACGTGCTGGATCAGACCAAAGGCCATCTAGTCTAGCATTCTGGGATGCCTAGCAACTAGTATTCAGAGGCAGCGGGGGTGGTACACAGCCACCATGGCTAGCTAGCATGAAGTTGTCTACAACCCCTTTTGAGGCCATCCAAGTTGGTGACCATTGATGCATCTTGTGACAGTCAGTTCCTTGGTTTAACTATGTGCTGTGTGAAGAAGTACCTCCTTTTGTCTAACCCAATATTGCCACATTCAGTATGACCCTGGGTTCTAGTATAATTGATGGTGAGTGTGAACTTCTCTCTAGCCATTTTTGCCCATGGAGCCAAAAGGTTGCCCACGCCTTTGCTGTATGGTATAGCATCAAATGCGACATGTGCGGAGTTTTTTTTAAAAAACAACAACACAACAACCCTACACTTTCCCTCCTAGTATCAGGAATGTGAGCCTTAAGATTGTAAAGTGAATGGCGCCATCTTTGTTCAAAGTGAAATGCCAGAGGAGGTCCATTGTTATGAGGGTTAAGCAAGTGAGTTTGTTAACCCTGCTGGTTAACAATTCCCCAGCTATTCTTTTTGCAGTCTAACTTCTTATGAAGAAACAGATGAAGAGCAGAGTGTGAGTTCTGCTGATGGAGACAGGAAGGAGGGAGCAAGATGCATCTCTCTGCTCTCAATGACCCATTCTCCCACAAAGACATGTAGGGGGGGATGCACATTCTGTTCCTGATGGGGAATAGACTTTACCTACTCAATCCTATCTACATCACTTCCCCCACCTCCCCTTATTCATAGTCGGACAGATGGGAGAAAGTACTGAACAGCTGCTGCAGAAATTTCTGCATCTAGCATTAGGTTTTCATATGGAAATAAAATTGCTGAACGATGCTATGAAAAGCTGGCTACTGAGCATAGGCTTACCTAGGACAATCTTGGCTTTCCCCCAAAAATGGATTTAATGGCAACTTGAAAAGTTCTAAATTTGTAAGTGAATGTGGTTCTTTGGAAAGGCTAAGTAGTCCAGCAGGTCAGCAAATTAATTCAAACAGATGAGGAAACAGGGTCAATTTCAATTCATCTCTGAGTAACCTGCTGACCTTATGACAACTATAAATCGCAACTTTATTATCCCCACAATCCTATTAAAGTGGAAGGACACAATTTCCTCAATTTCCTCATGTGCTGTGAGCTTATGACTAAGAAGCAGTGTTAGAAACTCAGATATATAACCTAATAGTCAAATAGCACCTTAAACCTAGGTTATGGCCGCCACAATGTCTAAGCACCTTGCCTTTTTACAATCGAAATAATAATGATGGTGATGATAATAAATAATAATAATAATAATAGGCATGGTTTGAACCCAACCCCTTCTTTAACCATGGTTTACTTCAGGTACATCTCCCAAGACACCAGAATACAAAGGCATGTGTCAAGAACAGCTGGACAACAACATGAACATTGGAGAAACATGCCATGGTTTTGTATGATAGACTGTGTTCATTTCTGTGTTCAGAGCAGCTGTCTACCAAATCCAATTGGTATGCCGGCTGAAACCCTACCTGCCCACAGACTGTCTCACCAGAGTGGTACAAGCTCTGGTTATCTTCCACTTGGACTACTGCAATGCACTCTACATGGGGCTATCTTTGAAAGTGACTTGGAAACTACAAATAATCCAGAATGCAGATGCTCGACTGGTGACTGGGAATGGTTGCTAAGGAAATAAACAACTATTTGACTTTTAGAAGACATCTGAAATGTTTTATTGTGTTTTTAATATTCTGTTGGGAGCCACCCAGAGTGGCTGAGGCAACCCAGTCAGATGGGCGGCATACTAATAATAATAATAATAATAATAATAATAATAATAATAATAATAATAGCGGTTTGTTAATCAAACAGTGGCTTAGTGTTATGTGTGAACCAAGCCACTGGCAACCTTAATGCAGCTGGAAGCAGAGACAAAAGGGTAGGCAAACAGATACACAAGAACAAGGACAGTTATTTCACATTACAATCTCATCATTTGGTAGATTATTTTGTTCGTAAAGAATATCTCTATCACCTCTAGGTATTTATGATAAAAGCAAAACAATTGCAAGCCATTTTTTTTAGTTTGATTAGGAACCTTTACATACAAAAAATGAGAATACTTGGAAAAGGGTTCTCTTATTAAGGAAGGATGCCTTCGTTCAAAAGCGAGTTTCAGAACTGCTCATTTCCCAAGAGCGCAGCTCAATTTAGATTTTCTCCATGGCCAAGTGTCAAAGTGGCAATGTTCTGTAAAATTTAAATAGCTGCCCTACAAAAGCTCAAAGCGACAGAATTTACCCGAGGCTGCCTAATAACGTAACCACAACTTGGGCTGCATTAGACAGCTGACCCTTAAATTATCCTGTGTGAACTCTCACTGCAAGTCAAGAATAGAGCTGTGGTTAAGTGAAGTTGAAGTAAAGGGGCGAGCAATGTTTTACAAACAAAAACTTATGTATTTAATATTTTTTAGGTATGACTAACCTGCAAAACAAACAAACAATAATGTGCTTGCTATGTGGAAGAGCCAGATTCTACTCTAAGTATCAAGACAGATTTCAGCTTCTTGTTTTCAATATTAATTATATTGAACTAAGAACTGGTGCCCCCCCTGTAACACTTCCCAGTTCCACTAACCAGGGAAATGGAACTGGATGTTTGTGGCAAATATTATGTTTCTAACCGCAAAAGTAGGAACACACCACTGACTGACGGGCTGTGGAAGAGAAGACTTCAAGCCCTTGCAGTAAGATTTCTTCCAGGCCCAACGCATCTGGGAAAGGGCAATTGGAGGTATCCCCTATTTTTCCTGCCACTGTTATGCTGGAGACATTTGCCAAATTGTTTTGCTCCAATATTAGCTTGATGAATGCTACTCCAAGCAACAGAGTGACTTAAAAGTGCAAAGCTAAACCCAATTTTCGACTTCACAGTTTTAAATAGCTGTGTCTTCTGATGAGGGCATTTCCACAAAGTTCCTAGTTATATGATGTGTGAAATCTTAAATGTAACTGACATTCATGGCTCATGCTTTAAGAAAATGAAGCCCAAGGGTGAAAGACAAGGGTCAAGGGGAACTGTAAATATGGAAGTGTTTTTTAAAAGGCACTTTATAAAAACGGGATCAAGAAATTCTTATTAGCTGCCCCTCACTTGACTCCGCATATAGGTTACTTCAATTTGCAACTGGGGAAGCAAAATAGACTTTTTCATACACAAGCTTCTTCCTACGCTGAGTTTATTTTGTCATCCTCTCAGGCAACCCAATCTCTGTATTTACTGCAAAATAAACGCTTATGATACAATAATGCATACACTTTTCCTGCATAGATATTGTCTAATGACTTTTAAAATAAATTTTATAAGTTGTGTGTCCTTGTTTCTCAATTTGCTCCTTTTACACGGTTTTGTGTATATTGTGGTACAGTTTATGCATTGTGACTTGCCGTTATTTTTATTGATTATAGTTAGTACTTATTTATTGTGACTGTTAAGAGTGAATTTCTGTTTAATTATTATCTGCCGATATTTTTATTTTATTGTGTCCTATTATGTTCTAATGGAGTATCAAATATTACTGTATCTGATATAAGTTGTTTATTATAAAGTTATGTTTTCGACTTTTTGTATTGGATCAGACTGTTTTAAAGGGTGTGTTGTTGTAAATGTTGTTCTTCAGCTTGCAAACCACCTTGTGTACAGTAATGTAAAAAGACGGCATACAAATTAAAAGTTAAATGAGAATGAAATGAAAAAAATGATTTGGAGGTAGGGCAGCAATGCACTCAAAAACTTTGGGCAGTATCCAATGCTGCATGAGTTCTGTTCCAATTGTGCCATGGGACTTCCCCTTCCTCTTTCTACATGTAAGGTAAAGGTAAAGGTACCTCTGACCATCAGGTCCAGTCGTGACCGACTCTGGGGTTGCGCGCTCATCTCGCTCTATAGGCCGGGAGCCGGCACTTGTCCGCAGACAGCTTCCGGGTCACGTGGCCAGCGTGACTAAGCCGCTTCTGGCGAGCCAGAGCAGCACACGGAAACGCCGTTTACCTTCCCGCCGGGTAGCGGTCCCTATTTATCTACTTGCACTTTTACGGTGCTTTCGAACTGCTAGGTTGACAGGAGCTGGGACCGAACAACGGGAGCTCACCCCGTCGCAGGGATTCGAACCGCCGACCTTCCGATCGGTAAGTCCTAGGCTCCGTGGTTTAACCCACAGCGCCACCCGCGTCCACTTCCTACATGTATCCCCCCCCAAAAAAAAATGTTCCTGAGGGTTCTCCAACCCTCTTGAACAGATTTTGAGAAGGCGTGGGGGAGCTGCAGGAGAAAAGAAGGGGAAACCTCCATTGTGCAAGCAGAAGTCTGTTGCACAAGTAGAATGAAAACGTTGAATGCAACCCTAAGGCATTTGTTGTAAACTAATTCAGAAGCCTAGTGGGACTAGGTTCAGCCGGTTATATATTTTAAATAAAACTAGTAATGAAGGGAACAGTTAAAGGCTACAGTAAGAGACTCGATGTATCTTTATTCCAAAGAAAAGGATGAGCATTCTCTCTCTCTCAATGATACACCAATCTAAAAACCGGTGCACATTTGAGGCGACACTGGAATGCAATAATGCATCTGCTTCACTCACAAATATCACTGGGGGGGGGGGGTGTCATCCAGGAATCAGAAACTGATGCAAGGGTAGCTTGACTACCAGAACCGAAAAATCAGGGGAGATTACAATCAGATAAAAGGCCCAGTTGTGAGTGTCGGATGAAAATACTGAGTGCCCCATTTGTCATTTTATGAAGTCAGTTTTGCAGAAAAAAATGCTTTTAGCGTGCTTTGGTCTAGGTCAGAAATTATAATATCTGTGTGAATTGCAGGCACGCAAGGTCAACCACACTTCTACTTTTTTCGCCCCCCAAAATCACTAAGGGTGAGCAAGGAAGATGTCTAAGAACAGAGCACAGTTTATTTCCATCATACCTATTTATCCCTTGCTGCTGTGGCTGAGCTCAGTGTTTCCCAACCTTTTTTGGGCAAAGGCACACTTGTTTGATGAAAAAAATCTCGAGGCACACCACCATTACAGCCCCGTGACGTCAGCGCGCAGCGTCACGCCGGGAGGGACGCACGAAAGTGTAAGTTTCAATTTTTTTCCCTCCCCCTTGCCGGGGAACCTCCAAGCTTTGGGGGTGGGGGGGGGAGGAGGCAGCAAAGCGAGGCAGGAAGGAGAGCGCGGCTTGGCTGGGTGAGCTTTGGCAGGGAATGAGAGCCGCGAGGCGGGCGCTGCGGACGGAGGCGCTGCCCGCCGAGCTCGCAGGCAGCCAGGCAGGCAGACGGCGAGAGCCCCGCGCTGGGCGGCCTCTCCTCGCCGCCGCCGCCCCGCCTCTCGCCGCCCGACTCCCTCCAGGCAACATCTCGCGGCACACCAGGCAACATCTCGCGGCACACTAGTGTGCCGCGGAACAGTGGTTGGGAAACACTGGCTGAGCTTATTAAAAACGATACGTAACCAAGAAGGACATTTCGGCAAGTATATTTGCAAGGTTAAAGCAGATCTGTTTTTAAATCAGCTTAATAAACAAGCTGCAGTTTTCAAAGGCGTACCGACTCAGCGACGTTCTCAAAGACATTGGGGAAGAACAAATTGCAGCGGATGGAAATATCTTTTACAGCAGAAACCCCGCTATCTGCACACAAATAGTTAAATCAATTTTGGAGTAAAGGAACATGTTGCAGCGGGCGTGGAACTGCTGCGGAAACCAGCCCCGCTCTTCCCCCATGTAACATATAGGTTTCAGTTACTGTTGTGTGCATTTTCTCACTCCACCAGGAAATACAGGGCACAATGAATGGCCCACAAAGGAAGGAAGGGACATGGGGGTGACATTTTCAGTAGCAACCCCATGTGTGCCGCAGTATGTGGCTTCCCCCTTGGCCAGTCAAATCCCTAGTCCCATTACCCAGAACTCCTGGTGCTCTCCCCTCTGATAAATGGGACAGGCTATCTTCCTTATGAAGGAAGGCTTAAACAGCTGCCCAATTTTAGCCTGGTGGGAGATGTGACACTGGATTATGAGCTAGTGGGTTTCCGGAGGCAGGAGTAAGCAGAATTGTAATTGCCCCCAACTACGGAACAAGCCAAGTACAATATATAGGCGTCCCATTAATCATCACTAAGCAATTAAAAAGTAGCACATTAATTGTCCTCTTGTGTTATGGTGTGATGCACTCGCTACAGTAATTTACTGAGACATTAGCACGATTCGGCTGCAATGCCACATTAAAAGTGAGAACAAGAACACATATTAAAACCTAGGTCCCCAAAGTGGGGGGGAGATCCTCATTTGTTCCTTACACAACCATCTAAATATTAGACAATAGTAATACATTTGAAACAACCTAGCAGATTGAATTATGGTGCTTAAGGAGACTCTTATGAGTCCCGTGGACTGCAAGAAGATCAAACCTCTCCATTCTGAAGGAAATCAGCCCTGAGTGCTCACTGGAAGAACAGATTCTACTTTGGCCACATCATGAGAAGAGAAGACTCCCTGGAAAAGACCCTGATGCTGGGAAAGATGGAGGGCACAAGGAGAAGGGGACAACAGAGGACAAGATGGTTGGACAGTGTTCTTGAAGCTACCAGCATGAGTTTGACCAAACTGCAGGAGGCAGTGGAAGACAGGAGTGCCTGGTGTGCTCTGGTCCATGGGGTCACAAAGAGTCGGACATGACTAAACAACTAAGCAGATGGTATATTGTGAGCAACCTAAATCAAGTCTATATATCTCATTTCATTCATTGCTAATATCCTGCTTTTCCTTTGCAAGTGAAGTCCAAATCTGCTAACAGAAAGCAATTTAACCAAAAGCAACTCAATTAATATAAAATATGAGAATGAACGTTTCTTTCTCTCAAAACAAGTTAAAGCCAAATTCATGTCAAAACAGTATCAAAAATACAAATTAATTGAACAACAAGAGTTGTTCTTCTGAGTTTGATGTCCCAACCCACATCTCTATACTTGGCCTCTTTGAACAACAATGGCAGCTGATTTCACTACAGTATATGGATTTAATGAAATGGAAGTATCACACCTTAAGTATCACACCTACAGTTTTTTGTAGTATCTTGGACACGTTTGCAAAGGGTTAAGAGAAGAATAAATAACAGAATGGGATCCCATGCCACTGGGATCCCATATCATGACTTGCTTTAAGCTTCTGGAAGCAAATGACGGACCAACGGCGGAAGATTAATGCCTGACTAGATGGGCCTTCATCAAATGCAGTAAGGCAATTTATACATACTTATTCCTTAAATCCCAACTGTGGTCATAAACAGGTTATTCCGAGCTAATTATTATTCCATCTACAAGATACAATGATTTTTCCAACTAAGTTCTACTCAGAGTTAGATCCACTGAAATCATTGTACCTAAGTTAGTCATGTTCATCTGCTAACATTGGATGCAACCTGTCATACAGGGAACAACCATTTTGCAGACCACCGTCAATGTGTGAGCTGCTTTGGGCCACAGAAGGCAGAGGAATGGGGCAGGGGCAGAATGGGCTTATGCACGACTGCTGATGAATGATGACCCAGAATACAACCAACTTGCAAACACAGAGTTGCCTGTAATTTTGAACTATTTTTCAAAACCTCACTCATTAAGAAGTCATATTCTTATGTTTTTAACGGTGTCTAGATGTACCACTCTCTTTCAGTCTCTCTCACACATACAAAAACACCTGATGAATTATTACCTGAAATAATCTTTTTCCATCAGCTTGCAGATAACATTCTTAAAAGCTTTATCTAATCTGACAGCAAGTATCTGCTCCCCAGTAGGAACTGAACCTCTCTACAAAGGACACTACACAGCTTGAGAAATACTTTGATAAAGATATCAAAAAAAATTAAATTAAATATGAATTATTCTTTCCACATCATAAGAAGCAAGAAATGCTAGGCTGATTGTAAGATCAATTAACACTGCTGGCCAACCAAGCATCTAACAGCATGGAGGAGAGAGAAAAATAAACCTCTAAACTATCTACCAATCCATCCATCTATTTCTACAAACTTTTTGCAGGTATCATGGTTCAAAGCAGCCAGCTTTAACAAGCTCCCTTTCTTGAGAAAGATGAAGCAGGAATGCCTAAAATATCTGATCAAAAATGAAAGGGGGGGAACCAACACTGATGGTTTGAAAGATGGAGATGCATTCTAAGGAGGATTTTTCTTGAAGTAGAGGGAATTCATTTCCCTGTAGACGGGGCTCATTAACCTGGAAAAGTAGTCCACCTAGGAGAAGGAAACCTCTGACCTTAAACCTCCACTGTCTTGCAGCTATATGCATTTGTAGGAAAGGCTTTGGGAGTAAATCCTGAGGAATAATCTCTATCCACTGCCTTGCAGGACATCTTCGGGAGAATAAAAGGTCAAGGAGTAAACACTACATAAATCTGGAGAGGATATTGGGACAGAGTGACTTTTGCAGCTGTTGTTAAAGTTGCAAAACAACGAAGCACAGGGTGGAGCGATGGAGAAATTTCTGAAACAACAATGGGATATCAGCTCGGCCCAAGGCATGCTGGATAACAGCAACAACTGGGGGAAAGAAAGACATAATATCTTACAAGTACAGGAATACAGTGGTACCTTGGGTTAAGAACTTAATTCATTCTGGAGGTCCGTTCTTAACCTGAAACTGTTCTTAACCTGAAGCACCACTTTAGCTAATGGGGCCTCCCACTGCTACTGCGCCGCTGCTGCGTGATTTCTATTCTGATCTTGTAGCAAAGTTCTTAACCCGAGGTACTATTTCTGGGTTAGCGGAGTCTGTAACCAGAAGCGTCTGTAACCTGAGGTACCACTGTAAACACCATGGACAGAATAATTGCCACACACAGGAAGAACAAGGATATAGTTTGAGTTTCTCAGTTATAGCTTTATAAATCATTTAATGTGTCAACACGAATAGAAGCTATTAATATTGCAGTTGTTGTATAAGGGATTATTATTATGACTGGAATGTAATGGAAATTAATAAGATTTTGGAACACAGAAATAAAGCAAATAATCAATCCATCAAATCTAGCACGTGGGGGACCAACTTTATCTAAATTATATAATTTGGTATTTGAATGATTGGTATTATTAATTGTATTATAAATTGGTATTGTTATAATGAGGATATTATTGGATTGCAATTGAAAACTGATAAAAATTATTATTAAATCTGGAGTAGAGTCCATGAGGCGGTTGGATGGTGCCTTGTTCACCTCCTTCCGGCAACTCCTGCAGACAAGCTGGTGCCAAATGTTCTGTTTTGCTTTCCTTTGGATTACATCAACAAGGCCGAAACAAGGTGCGTGCCTTGTCATCTGGGCTCACTGCCCAGGCTTTAACTCCGGAGAGTTCACTTCGGTGCTTCTAAAGCAGCAGAAACATCACTGAAGACAGCAATCAGAACAGTATGGTAGAATGTGGTGCTGATGACCAATACCAAGATGAAGGTCTACCAGGCTTGTGAGTTGAGAATGCGGCTTTATAGAAGTGAGTCATGGGCAACTTATGCCCGCCAGAAGCAAATCCTCAATGACTTCCATCTGCACTGTGTCAGGAAGATTTGAGGCATCACAAGGCAAGGACAGGGTCTCAAACAAATATGTGCTCTTCCAAACCCACCTTCCCAGCATGTTCACACTTCCTCCTCAATGATGTTTAGGCTGGCTTAGTCATGTACAGTGGTACCTCTGGATACGAACGGGATCCGTTCCAGAGCCCCGTTCGCATCCAGAAGCAAACGTAACTAGCGACGGCACGTCTGCGCATGCGCATGTCGCTTTTCGCCACTTCTGCGCATACGTGTGAGATCATTTTGAGCGTCTGCATATTCGCGAGCGGCGAAACCTGAAAGTAACATGCTCCGTTGCTTCCGGGTTGCCGTGGAGCACAACTCGAACGCGCTCAACATGAAGAATATTCAACCCTAGGTATGACTGTACATAGAATGGAAGATGGCAGGATCCCCAAGCTTTAGAGGAAGCTGGCTCCGGGCACCAGGCCTGCTGGCAGACCAACTCTGTGTTATAACGATGTCTGCAAACATGACCTGAAGGCTGGCAACATTAACTCTGCCTTGCAGGTGACCACAGTGCCTGGAGAAAGTCAGGTTGTTTGCTGTGTATCCACAGCAATGACCAGAGGAGAAATGACTGCCAGGAGGAGCGCAGAGAAAAGAAACAATATGATGCACCTGCACCAGCGAAATCGGACACTTTCATCTGCTCCAGCTGCAATAAAACATGTCTCTCCCGTATTGGTCTCTGCAGCCACAGCAGGCGCTGGAACTCTCCAACAGTTTGACTTCACCCCTGAAGGTTTAGAAGCTACACGCCGATGTGGCAGGCTGAGATTCTGCCTGCTTTGAAAAACAAAAATCACTTGCCTTGTTAGATTGTATGCCCAATATTTAAGCCAACAATTTCTCTCTTTTCATTATTCCATCAAAATACATCACCAACTCCTACTCTCTCTTTCCCATATTTAATAGAGTTATAGAAAGTCTGTCAAGGAAATACGTGTTTTGTAAGTTTTTTAAAGCTTTATTTAATTGGTAGGGCTGTCTTCATCACATTTCCCCCATTCAACATTTCAATTAGTTGCTCCTCTTGCTCGAGTCCTACGTATTCCTCCTACATACTGTTGTTGCATCCTTTGCCCCACTCACTGCATATTTAAAAGGCCGTAAGGCTTTGTATTCCTATCATTACTTCTTCCTAGTAATTTCCCTTGCCATTTTAAAAATTCACCACCATTGTTATACTTTTACCCATAGACGCTACTATAAATAGCATTAAGGCCCTCCACAAGTGAGGACAAATCCTAAGATTTACCACTTATCCAGAAACTTAGGTCCCACTTACACTTAGCATCAGCTGTGTGGGTGCTGCTGTGTCCAAGGTTGCTGCGATGCTGGTCAAGGAGGGTGTTTGGTTCTGGCAGTTTTTATAGACAATCCAAGCAGCACAACTCTGAAAGGGCTTGGTGCCACTTGCATGGTATGTCAAAATGGCATCAGGATGAACCAAAGTGGGGGAGGGACTTTACCTGGCTTTGAAACCACTTCTGTTCATTAGTTATTCTCCTCCTGAGATTTTCCGAACATGTCCAAGAAACTACTAAAACCTAAATTCTATTAAATGCTCTAAAAGTGTGACAAATGCATTTCATCGAGGAAAAAGTGGGTTACTGAAGAATCAGGGTCGAGATGTTATAATGCTGTCACCATGATTCTTTGGGGCGACTGTAATGGAGTCTGTGAAAGGCTCTGATCGACCACTGTGAGAACAGGATGCTGGGCGAGATGGGGCAGGTTCCTACACATACGACCTCCCAAAAAACGAACTCAGAGGAGTATTGTCGGCATCCGTCTGTCTCGAGAGACAATGGAATGGCCATTGGGAGTTGCGAGAATTACAGTGCCTGCTGTGGCTGTAGAGGCCGAAATGGGAGAGACATGTTTTGCTGCAGCTGGGGCAGATGAAGGCATCTGATTTCGCTGGTGCAGACACACCATGGTGTTTCTTCTCTCTGCGCTTTTCCTAGCAGTCATTTCTGACCTGGTCACTGCTATGGATACACAACCT
Source organism: Podarcis bocagei (assembly GCF_964188305.1). Taxonomy (NCBI): domain Eukaryota; kingdom Metazoa; phylum Chordata; class Lepidosauria; order Squamata; family Lacertidae; genus Podarcis; species Podarcis bocagei. Next base: position 85,633,029 of record NC_138130.1, read on the forward strand.
TACTGTCTGTCTCTAGGCACTATGGTTGTCTGCAAGGGATTCCCACATGGAAGGGTAGGGGGGGTGGAACCACATCAAAGAGGGGAGCATGACTCCTTTTTTATTTGATTATCCACCTTATTCAGATGAGTAACCCTCAGCGCTTTCGCTTCAGACCATAAATCTTCTGGGTGCAAACTATGTTCTATACAACCACCACCATTCTGAAAGCTTACTTTTGTTACTAGCTGGCGACCGCCTCAATTTACTAGTCTTGGAAGACTAGTTTCAATGTGAAATTACCACATCCTGCCACATGCTCCTCCATCCCTCTCAAGAGCTTGAAACAAGCTGAGGATATCTGCCTGGAGCCTTAGACCCCTCCTGCTGCTCAGCTGTAACTGCATCTAACTACCAGGCCATAAAAAATTCAAGACAGATTCTTTTTGCTAACATTTTACTGTTTGAGTGATTTGTACTTTTTAGGAAATAAAACATTCCATTATAATTTCAATTTAGCATAAAAAAGCATGACGACAACAACAACAACAACAACACTCTGCAGATTTTCAGCAATGGAAGAATTCCTCTCATTAAAACAGCACAGCCGCAGAGCCACCTTTTCAAAAGAACGAGTTCTCCTTTGTGCAAAGCCCACATAACACATTCTACTTTTATGGAACTTGTGTGTTCTTGTAGAGTTTTCAAAAGAGGAAACGAATAGGTCCATTAGGAATCATTCAATGGAAAGTTATAGGCAAGCAGCATTTCCAAGCAAACTACTGAACATCAACAACTGTATTTTCATCACTTCAATTTCAGTCAGTGATAACTGGCATTGTGTGAATTGGCCTTCCCAAAAGCAACACCTCTCCATACCACCTCAGACACAATTAACAACCAATCATTCTGTATAGTCATCAAGCTGATGTTCATGTTGATGTCCAAGCAACAGACATCAGCCCGGTTTCCACAAAATGGGAAACCTTGAATTAATATTACAAGGATGAGCCAAGCCTAAACTCAAGGAAATCAGAAACTTATGCTTCTGTTTTAGATTAACTACAGTTGAGGTTGGGGTGTAATGTTAATCTTAACTGTGGTTTGTTGTCAGCTTCTTAAAAACTATGGCTTGTAGTTTGTTCATTTAAACAGTTAAGATTTAAATAGTTCATTTAAATAATTAAGATTAAATACAATTTGTCAGATTCAGGTAACAAGGCAACCTATAGTTAATGTAAAATGGAAGCAAAAGCTTTGGAACTCCTCCTCTTCCTTGAGGAGAGTGAACAAACTAAAAGTTCCTTGCAACTCATCCTTGTCCCACTAAACCAGGGGTCGGCAACCTAAGGCCCATGGGCCACAAGCGGCCCACGGGGGTCGTTTAACCAGCCCATGGATGCCTGCCACCCACTCGGGGACCTCCGGTGCGGAGCAGAGCAGGGACCGCCTTCTGCGAAGCTCCTGCAGCCAATGGGAAGCTGTGCATGCCTCCTCTGTGCCGGAAGAAGTCCCGGAAATAGTGTTTGCACATGCATGTGCGCACACACTCCGGAGCCCACTGCAGGACCGTGAACCGGCCCGAGCCACAAAAACTTTGCTGACCCCTGCACTAAACTATGGGTTGGTGTTACATCCAAACCACTTTACTGCCTTGTTGTTGTTGTTGTTGAGTCGTGTCTGGCTCTTCATGACCCCATGGACCAGAGCACACCAGGCACGCCTGTCTTCCACTGCCTCCCGCAGTTTGGTCAAACTCATGTTTGTTGCTTCGAGAACACTGTCCAACCATCTTGTCCTCTGTCGTCCCCTTCTCCTTGTGCCCTCCATCTTTCCCAACATCAGGGTCTTTTCCAGGGAGTCTTCTCTTCTCATGAGGTGGCCAAAGTATTGGAGCCTCAGCTTCAGGATCTGTCCTTCCAGTGAGCACTCAGGGCTGATTTCCTTCAGAATGGAGAGGTTTGATCTTCTTGCAGTCCATGGGACTCTCAAGAGTCTCCTCCAGCACCATAATTCAAAAGCATCAATTCTTTGGCGATCAGCCTTCTTTATGGTCCAGCTCTCACTTCCATCTTTACTGCCTTACTATGTCATTTAAGACAGAAGTAGCTGATTCCCCACTTACAGCATTCAACCTCAGCTTTAAACCTTTCCCCCAAGACTTCAGACCCTTCTCCCTTCAGTCACAGGTCTGTCTCTGCTCTAACAGGCCAAGTACAAAGCCACAGTTCTGGTCTTCATTTGCAGTTTCAAATAAAGGGAGAGAGGGAATGCAAAAAAAGAGGGGAAAGGGCGCACAGTAGTTCAGAGAAATTTAAAGGACTGGCTGAAGCTCTGTGACTAATAAAATAGTTCATTTTATTTGAACTGTCTCTTTCCATATGCATTCTAACCTTAGCTGTCAACTTAAATAAATTCAACATTCAATAACACAGACAAGTAGTTCTAAGAAAGTCACATACCTTTTATAAACTCCAATTTGTGATAGACTTGGACAGTGCAGTTTAAGTAATCACATTTTCCTTATTACAGGGAAATGAAGTCAGTCAGCACTGCGATCTAAAGGCAAAGTCCTTGAGATAAATCCACTATAGAAGAAAGCCGATATTTTCAGATGAGGGGAAATGAAACTGATGTAAGCAATTCCTAGGGTCATTATTACCTAAATTTTGAAGAACGGACATAACTAATGCTGTAAAGATCCACAGCCTGAAAACCAGGGGTGATTAGGGGGCCCAGCTTGGAGCAGGCAAGGAAGATGGGGAATTTTCCTTCTGGCTGCCTCATGCTTCCTTCAGAAAAACTATGATATGGGGTTTAGAGTTTATTTTGTTTCTTTGTTTACTTGTTGGTTCTACTTTTTAGTATTTTGTAAATTAACTATTACACTATCACAACTACTTAAAATTGAACTGGAACACTTTTAAGGGCTCTTTGTAAGTAAGCTGGCCAACTGTAGAACTTCCTGACACATAACAACCAACATGAAATAGAGGAAATAGCTCTCCTATTAAACAAAGAAGCACTTTCCAAATCCATATAAAGACAAAATTCTGCTTTTCTCAGCAGACTATCAGAACAATGGCAACCCATAATAGTGTTGACTTCAAGACCAATTCCAACAGATTGTTGGTGGGGAAAGATAGCACAGACTTTTTAAAAACCCACAAAATAAATAAAGCAACTTGTTGCTTCCATGACAACTTAGTAAATGAGTTGTCAATGTAAGAAAAATATGTGCCAAATGGAACTGATTTTTCTTAAAGGCTAAAAATAGAAGAAGCTAGTTTTGACATGCAGCAGCGTATCTCTGCAGTTTCTCTTACTTCTGAAAGAAGTGTCAAGGCTCTCCACCTGACCCCACTCTGCAATGTAAAAATTACCTCATGGGCCAGACATTTCGTGAAAAATCACTGAGGAAGATACCACAAATTTACCTCGTTATGCTTCCCTGTTCTGAAGTTTAGATTCAGAGGAGGGAAATGTTTTTAGCCTAGCAGACCAGATCTTTACCTCCCACTACTTGGCCAGATTTGACAAGCTGGTGGGACCGCTCACTTGCCAATCAACTGGTATTATAATGAGATCAGGTGATTGACAGGTGAGGCGTCCTACCCACCTGTTAAAGTTGACCCCTGGGGATGAGGGGAAGATGGTGACCAAGTGTGATACCCAACATGATATCAGATGCAAGGGAGGCAGGTATGGTTTAGGGAAAACAGTCTCACGGGTCAAATAAGGAAGGCTGGTGGGGCAAATGTAGGCTACAGGATTGAGATGAAGATTCCCCATCCCTGTTCAATAAGGTAAATAGGCTCCTCCCGATATCTGTATTCTCAATTTCTCACCCCTACCTTAGATAGGCATAGGTTCAGATGACTGTGTCATTCATATGAAAAAGGGAGAGGGAAAAGAGGGTGGGAGACACCAAGTACAAGCCCCACCCACCCACCCAAAGTGGCAAGCCACAAAATGATACTATGGTAAAATGTCCAGCAAGTTTCAGATGAAGCGTTCCCCAGGTGCACAAAAAATATCAATTTATTGTGCGATTTCCACTGAAAAACTCTCTCGAGCTTATTAGATGCTGGTTTTCTGGAACTCAAGTAACTGAAACATTTCCAGGGACATGTGTTGAGCCTGTTGCATTATTAAAGTTGCACTTATTTATTTATTTTCAGTACCATTTTGAACCTTACTTCATTCCATGCTCTCATTCATAGGAGGCAAGCACCCAAAAGTTAAGCCAAACTCTCCCATAGTAAAAAGCCATAAAGAACATGAGTTTCTTCCTTAATCCTTCAGTGCAAGCTCATGAGCTGAACCTTTCTGGCCTTTTATGTATTTCATAATACGTATTTTCCCCATTTAGACAATTATTTTTTCTCAGCGAAGATGATTCCATGCACTCATCTACCTCAAGAAAAATAAAGCGGGTCAATGTTCTCACCAATGCATATCGCCAATTAAAACTTTTCAAAAGGGAAGAATAAAGGAATCGCAAGTTGAAAGCACAAAGTACAACTTATGTTGTATGCTTTTTATGCATCAAATCTACAGTGCCTATTTTTCTCTAATGAAACAAAAGCTGTATCATCTCTTCATTCTTAAAGCAATACCAAGATCCAAATATCTACGAGAGTGCTGAAAATAGGAGAATATAAACCTTTAACACTGTGCTTTAATAAGCAATATGCCACCCGGTTATTGGAAGAATTCCTGAAAGCCAAAGCCTTGGAAAAAACAAAGTCTATGATGAATACTTATATTAACACAAATAACATTTTGAGATGTTATACCACATAATCGAGCTGTTGGAAAGAGTAAAAAAAAAAAAAAAAGGTACCCCAGGAGACACTGGTGGTCCGCAACTTGGATGGCTTTAAAAGAGGATTAAACAAATTTATGGAGGGCAATTCTATCCGTGGCTACTAACCATGATGGCTGTTGTCAGGGGTTCAGGAGCAGAGGCAAGGGCAAGGGAGGAAACAGAGAGCGAGGGGGAGGAGGCAGAAGAAAAGATGAGTGATGACGACGACCCGAGATCTCCGAGTCTTTCCAGTGAATCAGAAGATTCACAGAAAGGAGCACCAGTGGTCAGGGCAAGGGGGGAGCCTAGGGGGACACCCCAGGAAGATAGGGCCAGAGGGGACTCCGAGGAGAGCAGTTGGAAATCGGGACCAGCGTCACAGCCAGAGAGCAGGGAAGAGGAAGAGCGCCAGAGATCAAGCGCTGGCAGCTCGCAACAGGGGGGAGGGCACGAGTCAGGAGTGGCCACACCTCCATCGGGGAGCGAAGAAACGGTCAGACGGAAAGTGGAAGGTTGGGCGCGCGCGCCAAGTTCAAATGCACAGGAAAGTGACGCAGTAGGCAGCCAGGAAAGGGAGCCAGGTCCTAAAGCCCGGCGCAAGGAGACAGGGAGTTCCGGGGGGTCGGCGTCAGAAGAATCCCGGAAGGAAGAGACCCCGGGGGGCAGAGGGACCCAGAGGAGAGCAGTCAGGCGGAAAAGGTGGAGCAGGGCTAGGATATTAAGTTGGTGCACAAGGGGCGGAGACTCAGACGGAGCTTCGCCGATCTAGCCATTAGACGTAGAGTTGCACGCAGTAGCTTGGGAATGGAAACTGTAACTCAATAAAGACTTTTACTTAATGACCGCTGGCTAGCGTGATCCTCTGTGAGCTAGGATCTTGAAGCAGCTCTGACAGCTGTGTTCTACTTCCACTGTCCAAGGCAGTATGCTTATGAGTACCAATTTTTGGAAGTAGAAGAAGGGGAGAGTACTGCTACATCCATGTCCTGCTTGCTGGCTCCCCACAGGTATTTGATGTTAGTTTCTGTGTGTTGCCACTGTGCAGTGCTCTTGGAGTCACAGGACTCTGTTTACATTCCTGGGATTCCAGACTGTTGGAAGTCTCACAGAAGACAGGAGACGGATGTGATGTTACTGGTTTCCTCTTCCTTTGTTTTTCAGTTGCTCTCTGCTCTCACAGAGAGAGCATGTTTATTTCTTTTCTGTTTGCGTAGTTAGTAATAAAGGCTTTGCAATGTAGCGCACTGTGAGAACAGGATGCTGAACTAGAGTGACCACTAGCGTGATCCAACAAGCTGTTCTTATGATTTTCCTCACAACTCTTCCTCTTGGCCACTGGGAACTGTCATAGCCAAATGCTGGATAATATGGATTACGTGCAAGCAGCGTTTCCCTAGGAGGCCTCAGTGAATAGGTTTTGCTTCTGCTCAGGGGCTGGTTGGCTGGCTGCCATGAGATTAGAGAAATTATTTTTAGAGCCATATTAGCCAACGGCCTGGATAGGAAGGGGCTTAGGTAATGTGCTTCCACGATGGAATGCTCCCAGAGTTTCTAAACCATAACTTTGTGAGGAACCTGATATTTTTTGAGGTAGGGCAGGGAAAAGGAAGTTTCTAGCCCACTAAAGCAATGAAGTTTGACTTGAAAGTAGTAGGTGATGCTGTAGCCTTTGCCACTCTGATTAGCACATGCAGAATGAAGTCATCAAAATGAGAAAATATATGCAAATCTTACTAGTCTGAATGATTTATATAGGTCACCAAATCCAGCTTTTCACAGATTAAAATCTGAGCTGTCTTACACACACACACACACACACACACACACACACACACAGTTCATGTGTCAGTGCCCACAGAAAACATTTTGAACAAAGAAACTACAAGTGTTTGGAAACAAGCACTTCTGGATGTGTTGGGGGGGGAAGGCCCATGAGCATCATTCTCGATTTGTAATCTGTAGAGATGGACAGAGCAATGTCTGCTTTGCATGTTCCCAATTATAAGTTCATTCAGTGATGTTTCAAGGAACTTTAAAGGGGGGAAATGCACCAAAATTTGCACTTGAAAATACATTTCCCCCTTTTATATGCTTTTTTAAAAAAGATGGGCTTGCACCATAAAACCCAGAGATGTGGGCAATCTGAAGGATAGCTGTGTATCTACTAATCCGGTGAACACAAATTTGGTCAAACTGCTTTCAAATGCAGACCAAATTAAATTGTCCTCCATCCCTAATAACCTGTCGAATGGTCCTGTACACATGCAAAAATAGGCATGGGAGACACTTCCCTGTTTTGGCCTACAACTCCCATTAGCCCAGCCAATCGTCAGGAATGATGGCAGATGTATGGAGGGCACCATGCCACCTAACTCTTGAGTTACATCAACAAAATAGCAACAAAATCAAACCTTTAAGGAAAGGAAAAAAACTTACTGGTGCTACTTTTTCTCCTGGTTCCAAGCCAAAGACATTCCGCCGTTTCACCGTCAGCACATCGAGATCCTTAGTGTCATCGTCATCACTATCGCCCTCTTCAAAGAACTGCAGGCGTTCAGCTTCCGAACCCTTGACCGCTATGGGCTCCTCTTCAGTCTCGGTCCGAGTCTGTGCTGCGTCGTCCTCGGTTTCACTATCTTTGCTGGAGAGTGCTATGTCCTCATCTCCTCCCAACACGGCCGTTTCGCTGAAGAGTGCTCTGCATTTCTCTACGTCATCATTGCTTACAGAAAAAGGGGCATTTTGGGGCTCATCTGTTTGCTGCAATGCTCTTTCTTTTTCAGGCTCATCCTCAGGCGTTTTCTTCTGCAACTTCTGAAGAAATCGTACGCGAGGGGCCACTGCAAGCCCAAGAGAGCTATAAAAACAGAGACACATAATACTTAAGAACAGGGCTCCCTACCTTAAGGCTTAAGATGCATTCCTCTACATTACAGGAGGACTTCCCAAACTTGGGTCTCCAGCTGTTTCTGAACTACAACCATCATCCCGAGATAGCAGAACCAGTGGTCAGGGATAATGGGAATTGTAGTCCAAAAACAGCCGGATACTCAAGTTTGGAAAACCTTGCATTAGAGCACGTAAAAGAAAACTCTCACCAGTATGCATGGCTTTTTTTATAATTTATTTCTGTAACAAGTCAGGACTTCTTTACTGCTTTCAACCCTTGACTTGGTTTTTGGTGCCCTGGTTGAAACACTAACTAGGTGTTTGTGTTCATATCAGGAATGGGGAACCTGTGGTCCGCCAGATATGGCTGGACTCCAACTTCCATCAAACCTGACCTCTGGCCATGTCCAACAACAGGTCCCTCATCCCTGCTTTAAATGCTAGAGCGGTTTCCCAAACTTGAGTCTCCAGCTGTTTTGGGACTACAACTCCCATGATCCCAAGCTAGCAGGATCAGTGGTCAGGGATGATGGGAACTGTAGTCCAAAAACAGCTGGAGACCCAAGTTTGGGAAACACTGTGCTAGAGTGAGAGGACTGTCACTGTTACAGGCCCTACACAACACTTACTCCACACCTGTAAGAAATCAGTATTTTAGTGTGGCAACACCTACGCTTTGGAACTCCCTGTTTTATTGATAATTTTAATGTTTCATGTTATATTATTGTAATCCACTCAGAGGTTTTCTTACAACCAAGCAGCATATAAATCTTGTTAAGTAATATAAATGCCCTTCTCCTCCACTGCTCTCATCCAAGATAATATAGAAGAACATCGAGAAGCCCTCTGCTGGATCAACCAAAAGCACATCTTGTGCGATATCCACTTCTCACAGTGGCCAACCAGATGCTTATGGGATGCCTACAAGCAAGACAGGAGTGCAACAGCTCTCTCCCTATTTGTGATTCCCAGCAACCGATATGAGACAGATTAATCATAACTATTCAGTTGATCATCTGTTTGTACTCCATTTCCCCCTTCAAACAGAAGCTCAACAGCTATCATCATACAAAAGCAAAATACAATTGCAGAGGCAAAACAATATGAAAAGTTACCCTTGCAACAAAAATTCTAATAAACCCACAAATTTAATTCAACACCGATATATCTGATGACACAAAATACAAAAACAATAGGCATGGAGATGATAAAGTACAACTCATGTTTTAGCTAAAAATACACACGAATATCTCTGCTTCAGCAGGTAATATTCTAACTATGTTAAGGAGACAAATTCATCCTCGAGCCAGCAGAAGTGAAGAAAAGAACAGGGCACAGCCAATTAGTGCAGATGTAAAGAGCTCCCCAAACCCCTTCTTGTGAACATAATTCTTCCTTTCATCACACAAAATGAACCTTCATATGAAATGTGCACACAGACATACCATTATCTTACACATTATCTTTTTTTAATGTGCAACCAAAAAGATTTAGCATTCACACAGGCATTCCAGCTGTTATCAAAAACCCAATTTACCTTAGAATGTTAAGACATGAAGCAGCCACAGTGCAAACCATTGCTAATGGAAACTTGCGAAGCAAAGATTCATGTCCAGCGTAAGGTGCAGGGCTGACTCCTCTTGGATACCTGAGTCCAAAAGGGTCTGGGCATATTCAATCTTAACTGCATGGTGCAGGCAGGGAGTGACAGCTTGCTCTTTCACTTCACAAAGGCAAATATTGGCAGGCTGAGTGGCTTTTTCTCCCCCACCCCCGGCTCCCGGCTTCAGGTCCGATCACTCCCACTGCAGATTTCTTCCCAAGGAATACTTATTTATATACTTTATATGCTTATTTATACTTCTGAATCGAGCCCAGAAACAAACCAGCAGTCCATGAAGTTGTTCTAAGACTAATGAGACATATGTTTTTGGCCACTGGTCCCAGTTAGTAGCCTAGCAGCTTTACTTGGGACTGAACAACCTTCAAATGCAGCCCAGCGTAGAACACATTACAGTAGCATCTGCCACTGGCTTTCAACTGGTCGGCAGTGACTCAATAGCTGGCCGCAGCCTCATCCAAGGTGGGTTGCAGCAGGAGCACTACCACCAAGTGAATACGTGCATCTTAAAGATTAAGAGATGGGACCCCAAAGGCATGTTTGGGTTAAAATTGGATCCTGGGTCTGAAAAGGTTGGACACCTGACCTGGAAGTCACCAGAGCATGGATAACCATGGCCAGTCAATCTCTCTCACGGAGCAGGGTCTGCAGCTGGCATACAAGCTTCAAGATATGGAAACTAGCTCATGCATCAGCTTAATCCTATAATAAACTATAACCAGATGACTGCTTCAGACTGACGCCACAATGCTCAAGGCCATACACAGCTGGGGAGAACTGTGGGGAGTCGCCATACTGATTACCTGAACTGTAATGGACCAGTGAATGCTTTGGAATCCCAACCTAATTTTCTCCCTTCAGCTCTCCCTTTTAACATAAGAAAAAGGCCAGAGCAAAATTTCTTTAGGATCTTTATTTTATATTCCAGACACCATTTAATTCAATAATTGTGGAGCACAGCTTCCCATTCCCCTCTAGTGGAAGAATCATGTAAAATAGTCATGAATGAAACTGGGCTTTGCTATGCGCACAATCTTTTCAAGCGCTACTGGGCACATTTTTTAAGGATTTCATTTGTAAGCTGAGATGGAAAATAGCAAGATGCTTTCAAACCAAAGAAAAGGGTGAGGGAGTTCAAAATTAGATTTCTATGAGAAGAATCCTGAAATGTTTCGTCAGGCACTTATCTGCCACAGACCTATTGGTCTCTCTCTGGCTCCACTCTCAAATTAATTACTGCAGAACTGCATATAGTCTCTGCACGATTTGATAGAACTGTGCTCGCTATTTCAGAGGGAGAGAGGGGGGAGGACATATGGGCAACTGAAACCATCACCCTTTCAGGAAATGGAGGCAAGACAATGAATTTGGAACCATTTTAATATCAAAAGATAAACTCTTGCTAATCCCCAAGAGCGTAATGATTAAAACAGAATATGAGGTTATACAGAATTTAAATGTGGACACTGGAAGGCAAAGGAATATTAGCTGATAATAAAATGGCCACACATTACTTTTTGCAACAAGGGATTCACATAGCTGGGAGAATTTGACGGTATTACCTTTTGACACAAACCTTGTATGTTCTGGACCAATATATAGTGTGCTCTAGGCTGTAGCTGTGTGGCAGATCTCATGCTTTGCATGCAAAACATTCCAAGTTCCGCTCCCAGAATCTCAAAATGTCTGAAGCCATACAAAGCAGCTGCCAGTCAGTACAAACAATAAGGAACAAAGGAGAGCAAGGGTGTTAACTCAATATAAGCCAGTTCCCTGTGTTCCCATCACTGAGGAAGATGGCACCCATATCTTGGAGTGAAAACCATCTGGATGTGAGATGTGAAATTCCTGGGAAGGAGACAATTCTGGGGTGATTGAGAGCTGTCTTCCTCCATGAGATCTGAGGAGGCAACAGTAGGGAACCTGTGGCTTTTGTTATGTTGCTGGACCCCATCACCCCTGACCATTGGCCACGTTGGCTGGGGCTGATGGGAGTCGGAGTCGACAATATCTGGGAGGGCCAAATGCTCCCCACCCATGACTAATGCTTAGATCTAAGTTTATGTTTAGGGGAGCATTAGACACCCTACTTTATTTTTCCTCCTGTTCCAGCATTCGACTTATGCCTTGAATAGAATAGTAAGTTGCACACATACGGTCTGTGTCTAAGTATCTCTAAGCACTCATCTGTCGGGGGAAAACAGGTGGGTGCAGCTATGGGAAGAAACAGGCGTGTGTGTGTGTGTGTGTGTGTGTGTATATATATATATATACACACACACATACACACACACACACATCCCCAAATTCAAAATATTAAAATATTTAGAAAAACATTAGTTTACGTGTCAGTTTTCAGTAACTGGAGTGCACATTCTGTCAAAACTGTGCTTTTAAGTTGCTAGTTAGTAAACCAACATCAAATCACAGTTCCTTACTTCGAACACAATGGGAAACCAAAGGGCGAGACTGACTTTACCTGCCCTATCAGCGGTTCCATCTAGATGTTGCAACGCTTGTGCAGACAAAATGACTGGAAGAGTGTGGTGCTGAATTCCACCCTGAGTTTTTAATCTACGTTGGAACAGAAACCTGTGCATGAATTGAGGAACAAGAAGGTAGTTCTCATTCCAGACTTAGAATCACAAAGTTGGAAGGAACCTTGGGAGGTTGTCTAATCAAACCCTCTGCTTTAGGCACGATCTGCAACGCAACTACACCATCCCTGACAGAAGACCCTCCAGTCTCTGCTTCAATACCTCCAGTGAAAGAACACCCACCATATCTGGGGGCAATCTTTCCTGCTGTCTAATAGCTCTTACCATTAGGAAGTTTATTCTGGCATTTAGCCAAAATCTGCTTCCTTACAATTTCCACCTGTGCTTGTAGTCCTGCCCTCTGGAGCAACAGGGAAAAAAGAGGACTTCCGGGATAGCGCGAACGGGTAATGGCGGATTTCCTCCGAGCTCCGGAGGGAATCGGCTCCGTCGAGGACGGGTCTTGCCGTGCCGGCGACACGGGGACCCTTAAAAACCGCAGGCGCGGAAGCCTGCGGACTTCGTGACTCGGTGGGCACCTTAAGCGCCCTCCCCGACCCGCGAAGAGCCTTTTTAAAGGCTGCGGAGTGGACTGGGGGGTGGCGTGGTGCTGAGAGTCCATCGCTACCTCGGCGGAGCGAAGCCGCGAGCCAGGACCGAAGAGCGCTATCTTTCTTCCTGAAATTGGACTGGAAAATGAAACCCGTGAGTAGAAGGAAATTTCGGCACTAAAAGACTTTATTTTTGAATTTAAGTACGATCGGGGGGACGTGTTAAAAAGGAAGTCCACACTCCCCCCCCCCCACTAAAGGATCTAAAGCAAAGAGAGATCACTAGGTCGGAAAAGACGCTGGTGTTCAAATAGATAACTTTCATAAATTGGACTAAGAAGTATTTGCGCTGGAGAGGAAGAGAGAGGAATTTCAGAGGTCTTCTTTTTGGGTCGACCCCCCCCCCCTAGACCCGGGAAGTGCCCTGTGCGTGAGCCCGAGAAAAAGAACAAGGAGTTTGACAGCTGTCAAAAGAGCTATCAAACGGGAGACTAAAGATTGGAACTGTGTTAACAATATCTTTTTGGATTAAAAGTGCTACATTAAAAGTGAACTGATTGGAAACAAGGTGACTGTGAACAACAAAGTAACGGACTGTTGGAAAGGAATTGATGGAAATCCCCCTGGAGGGAACTAAAGACATTGCAATGGCTGCAGAAGGAAAAGTATGGGCGGAGATAGAAAGAATGCTTTGCCTTGTGGGAACTCTACAAGAGCACAGTACTCTTATGAGTGAACAATTGATGACCTTCAATCTTGAACTAAACAACTCTGTCGATGACACAAAGGGGATGGAAAAAAACTCTGCAGCTGCAGAAGAAAAGATGACCTTGGAGCTGGGGGAAAAAGAAGAAGAGAGAGGAGAGGAAAAGCAAGGGGAAAAAACCAACCAAGAGCCTGCAACCTTTGGAAACAAGGGAAGTAAAGAAGATGACCAGTGGATTACAAATCTGCAGAAGGAGAGAAAGATAAAGGAAGAAGCCCCTGGAATAACTCGAATATTGGATTATAAAAAAACAGACATTTATGATCGGGACTTCTTCTTTAGGTTGGAGTTTGGGAGATTGATTGATCCTGGCCAGAAATTGCTCTTGGTTGACCTGGAAAGAGGGAAATATGAGGGGTGGATGGCAGAACCCCCTCGAGAAGAGAAGGTCAACAAAATGGACTGCCAACAAAACTGGTGGAGAGAGACCAACTGGGGCTTAAGGGCCTCGGATGTGAGAAATCCGGGCTAAAATGGTTTCTTTTCTTTAAGGACATTGGTTTGGGAAGGGACGGAAACCGGGGAAGGGGGGAGGGGAGAGTAGAGTAGTGAAAATCTGAGATTTAGAATGGGAATATATGATTTTTGGTTTAACATTTTAAGGAGGGAATTTGTGGGAGAGAATTTAGGCCGACTCTAGAGAAAGTACTTAATGTATAAAGCTGGATAAGCAAAATTGGGCCAAGAAAAAGTAATAAACTTTAAGAAAAGACAAGAATAACATTTAAGAGACGGGAGAAAATAATTTGCTGAGACAATTAAGGAAATTGGAAGGTGGAAAGGGGGGTGTGGGGAAGTCAAGGAAAGAAGGGAATGAAAGTAAATTTATGAAATTATACGTGTTTTATTGTGTCTTTCTATGTTTGTATGTCTATTAAAATGTGAAAACCCAATAAAAATTTTATAAAAAAAAAAAATGAATTGAGGAACAAGAAGGTAGTTCTCATTCCAGACTTAGAATCACAAAGTTGGAAGGAACCTTGGGAGGTTGTCTAATCAAACCCTCTGCTTTAGGCACGATCTGCAACGCAACTACACCATCCCTGACAGAAGACCCTCCAGTCTCTGCTTCAATACCTCCAGTGAAAGAACACCCACCATATCTGGGGGCAATCTTTCCTGCTGTCTAATAGCTCTTACCATTAGGAAGTTTATTCTGGCATTTAGCCAAAATCTGCTTCCTTACAATTTCCACCTGTGCTTGTAGTCCTGCCCTCTGGAGCAACAGGGAAAAAAATCTTCTCCATCTTCTCTATGCAACAGCCTTCAGATATCTGAAGGCAGCTCTCACATCTCCCCTTAATCTTATCTTCTACAAACTATGCTGTGGTTCAGCAAACTAGGAATGTTACATCTGAACTGGGCCAATGATTATTAAGGACCCACTCCTGTGCTTTTCAATATCCACCCCATGGTTCACACGATCTTGCGTACAAGAGGTTTTCCAAACTGGTCGCTCTCATCTATGCACACATATTGTGAGACACAAGGGAGAGTCTGGTGTGTGTGTGTGTGTGTGTGTGTGTGTGTGTTTCAGTTTAAGACACCATAAAACTATTTTGTAACAGATACCTCTAAAATCTGTCCCTCAAGCAGTTGCATTTTCAAAGCGCTAACTGCTGAGTTGTAGGAAGCAAGCTTACATCAAGCACCCTTATCTGGCATGTCAACACCAGAATAATGGATGCGTGTTTTGAAGGGCAAAATTTTAATTCTGGTTTCCGAGAAGAATTTGATTCACATCGTATCTTGAAATGCCATCTGATGTGTCCACTATGTTTTCTTCTTGGCAGTTTGTAGATATTGCCCTTCTACCACCTTGCCTTAAAAACGCTTAACAAATGTTCTTTGCATGAAAGCAATTTGCTAAAATAATTCCAATTCCTCCAAAGTGTCTCTCACAGCCAGGTTTCAGACTTATTAATGACAATGTAATGGTAAGCGTTCACATTGGTATTCAGGAACGAAACAGTAGGGTTTAAAGGTGGGTGCAGGCTTGGCTTTAATACCTACTGTATGCAGAAAATTCCACCTAGTAAGCAGTTCTGATAAAGCTCATAGAGAGAGGAAGCCCATTGAATTAAGACCCAGATTTCTGAACTGACTAAGCCATTAGGATTCATTATGTAGAATGAGGGCTGTGGTTACAATGAAGGAAGCACATTTTTTGCCTTAGCCACAGGTACATATTTATGCTGGCTCTTAATGTGCAGTCCCTTTCCTCTGGAACCAGAAAACAAAAGAGCATTCTTGATGGGAGAGTTCCTCCATGCTTCCTCTGATCTGGGCTTAACATGGAAATGCCAGTGAACAAACTGTATGAAGCCACAACTGACAATACAACTGCCGCAGCCAAGATTGCGCCCACGCAACACAGACTCTAGCATTTTGGGCAGCATCCCACCAAGCAGGCAAATAAAAGAACGGAGAGGTTGTGATTCTTAACAAAAAGGAACTGGGAAACTTCCAATAACATGGTCGTACGTGTGATGTAGATAGTGTGACCTCAGAGCCAGAGATTTTCCATTAAATTTTGTCTTAATCCACAAATCCATACTATTTTCTAAGCACACATGTCCTACTTGCAGTATGGGGACAAGAGTGACCTTCTTTAGAAGGCCACTTTAAGGATTGCTGATAAAAGGCATGAAAAATGATCTCAACTGCAACCTTGATAGGAGAGTTAGCCAAAATGGCCATATTATGAGCACATATGTGGAATCAATGAAATTCTCTGATGGGCAGGCAAGGAGACGAGGAGGAATCCAGAGGAAAGAGATGCAGCCCAGGCAATATAGGGAGGGAACCAGGAGATACAGGCAAGAGAGCAGCACCCAGGCGAGGTGAGGAATGGGGAACTGAAGGATGGAGATGCGAGCAGGGAAGCAGCCCGGTTGAGCCACAGAGGCATGGTGGAGAGATGTAAAGGGACAAAGATGGTCAGGTACAAAGGGATGGCAGCAAGGGAATGGGGGTAGGCAGGGTCCATTTTCCATGAAATATATTTATACAAGTGTCACACGCATGTGCACAGCTTTCTTATTATTCTAATGAGAGGTGGCCTATGCCTATTTCAAAACGAAATAAATAAAATGTATGCAACTCAATCTTTCATTCCTAATTCAAAACACGGAATGAAAATTGGTTTGTGCAGTTCAAATGAAATCACACACTCCCTCCCAGCACCATCCAATCCAATTTTTTTAATTAGCATTTTTCGTAATGATTAGGGATAATAGCACTTACAGGGCATATTCAGCAATGGGTAACTTGAATACATCAAACACTTCCTTGTTCTTCATTAGGTAGACCGATCGCAGATAGGAAACAAAACACTACCAGAAAAAGAGAGAAGAGGTATTTGTTTAAACAGTAAAAAAAGGCACACAGATACACTCCACATCTAAAAAGAGATCCAAAATGTTAAAGAACCAAAATTAGCGCACTGCATTTCAGCTAAAACTAATTAGTCTTATAAAAACAGATTATTCTTTATTGCATTATGAGTCCCAAAGTTAAGAGTTGGTTTGTATTTCAATTATGCTTTATATGCGTTTTGAGCTTTGGGGAGTGTTACATTTCCAAACTTCTCTCAGTGGTTATGGTATCTACATATTAAATATGAAAACATAATCATAGGAACCTAAAGAGTACATAGAAAATCAGGAGTCCAATATAAAGGGCTTGTGGACTCAGACTATGAACCTAAGAATTTGAAGGCAAGGAGACAGCCAAGTGAATTATCTTGGATTCTGTGTGCTCAGAGCCCATCAAAGGTACAGATATAAATGCAATTTTAAGAAAACACCAATTAAATTACTGAAAAGTAAGCTTAACTATGGCTGCAATCCTAAACACAGTTACTTGAGAGTAAGCCCCACTGGAACTTACTCCCAGCTGCCAGCTGACATTTCAAACCTCAATTCTCTTTTTCAGTGTCTCTGCACATTTTTATGTTCTCATCCACCTCTCACTCACGCCCACTGGCCTTATAGCAGGCTTCTTTCCTTGCCTTTCAAAATAACCTTTTTCTCTCCTGTATTTCTTAAAATTGAAGGTATTTGTTCCGTCCTTGAAACCCCCTTTTAAACTGCTAATAGAACTTGTGGTATGGGATGCTTTTGCCGTTAAAACCCATCTTTTGAAGCAACAACAAGAAGAATTGTAGTAACAGATTTTGCTTGTAGTTTCATGTTACCCAGACTGCAATAAAACACTGGAAAATCACTTCTATAAAACCGAATAACCTGCTGCTACCAGCATGCCCTTTTGTTTGGCTGGTAACTCAAGTGTATCATTCATTAAATCATACTGTTTATGTTTCCACAAAACTGTTCTGTAATTTTTGTTTGGGAAAGGAGAGGGGGGGCGGGAAACAGTTTTACAGATATATTCACTGGCTCACGTACGGAATCCTCATTTGCCTTGCACTGCCTGCAAACCGCTGCTGAATTTTTCCAATCTTAACAACACTCAATAGATTTATTAAATTATTATTTACAATAGCTCACTGCTGTTTGTTTATTCAGTCTCCATCTCTCTCACATACATGCACCTTGATCTTCTACACTATACAAAACCCTGCACTACAACAACCTTTCTGCTTGCATTTTGCAGAGCATTGGTCAAATTAAATTGATGCAGTTTTGCTTTGTAAGCCGGTGGCTACATACTGTTTACAGCCCCCAACCTCATCATATGCACCTTCCAAAGTCCCCTGAAACTGCTCCATTTTTTTACCCTGACAAAATTCCTTCCTTCTTCATTGCCTCTCATCCCCACCTTATAACTTAAAATTCGAGTACCGCCCAATGCATTTGAGGGTTGGCAGGGCCAGCACAAGACATTTTGGTACCCAACGAAAACCACAAAATGGTCTCCTCTCTCACCAGGGAGGAAGCGGTGACTGAAGATCTACATTGGAAACAACTGAGGGAATCCAATCAAGTCAACATCATCCAATGGTTGAAGTGGAATCGAAGGGGCATGGGGGGGCGCTCTAGAGGTGGCATTGACAGGCGTCTGCTGAGGAGGAGGCACACCCACCCGTCAAGGAATGTGTGGCAGCAGCATTTATTGGAAGCCAGGTCTGCTGCCCCTGTGGTCCTGCCGCCTGAGGCGGTCACTTCACTTTGCCTCGTGCATGAGCCGGCACTGAGGACTGGGAAGTCAAGTAAAGTGTCTCCATCCAGTTAACACTGTCTCCCCTTAGTGACACACAAGGATACCAGCAGGAGCAGTTTTGCAGAAAGGGATACAACTCCTGCATATGCATGAACTCTTCTGTTCAATCCCTTAAACTCCAGATAACAGATTACTGGGAAGGGCCTCTGCTTGCTAGATCAGGAATGAGAACCTGTGGTCCCTCCAGATACCATTGGACTACAGCTCTAACCATTCCCTGCAGCGTTGCCAGCTTGAATTTTGATGCGGCAGCTAGACTAGTGACTGGGAGCGGCCACCAATACCATACAACACTGGTCTTGAAAGACCTACACTGACTCCCAGTATGTTTCCGAGCACAATTCAAAGTGTTGGTGCTGATGTTTAAAGACCTAAATGGCCTCGGTCCAGTATACCTGAAAGAGCGTCTCCACCTCCATCGTTCTGCCCAGACACTGAGGTCCAGTGCCGAGGGCCTTCTCGGTAGTGGCACCCGCCCTGTGGAACACCCTCCCACCAGATGTCAGAGAGAAAAATAACTACCAAACTTTTAGAAGACATCTGAAGGCAGCCCTGTTTAGGGAAGCTTTTAATGTTTAATAGGTTATTGTATTTTAGTGTTCTGTTGGAAGTCGCCCAGAATTATTATTATTATTATTATTATTATTATTATTATTATTATTATTATTACCATGGTAGGCAGAAGTCCATTGCTGAAAATGCTGGTATTAAACATGAACCCCATACAGTCAATTGGTATATAATGGTTAAAAAAAGAGAACACTGCTGCAGTATTTAAAGAAGAGGAAAGTGTTTATATTTTCATGGTATGATGCACTTAATTTTTTTTTATGCACTTACGCAACAACGTGCTGCTTTTTCTTTTAATGTGGTTGCTATAACCAAAGTTGAAGCAATAAAGCTTGATTGAATTCAAAATCCAATTTGGCTATTCCACCGCAATATCTCTAACAGTGCCGCAGGGCTTGATGACAAAGTGATGGATACATGCTACTCGACTACCAAAGGCTCCCACAGACAAAACAGACTCAGAAGAGGCAGTAAATATACCAATCCACTCCTATGCAGGAGAGACATTTTGAGTTGGAGATAATATAAGCATTACTCCTCTGTGGGCTGGTGCAGAGACGTACCATCAGGCCACTTTTAACCACAGTTAAAAGGTTTTTTAACAGGGCCGCTGCTCCTACTCCTACAGCCTTAGCTGCAGCTATGGGAACCAACATTAACTATAGCTAGATAAGTAGATAAACGCTCTGCTTTAACCAGGATTCTTTTAACCAAACTCTGGTTAACAAGGAAACCTTGTCAAACTTAACTGCAGTTAGTGCCAGCGTGTATGTATGAATTCTTTAAACACAATTAAAGGAGGATGGGGAGAATTCACTCATGTGAAGTAGGAACAAGGTCATAAGGCAGATGTTGCTGAACTACAACTCCCATCAGCCCCAGAAAGCACGGACAATGGCAAGGATGGTGGGAGTTGTAGTAAGAACTCAAATCATTCGGTGCGGCACTTTGGAACTCCCTGCCTATTGATACCAAGCAGGTGCCTTCACGGTATCATTTTCGGCACCTGCTAAAAACATCCTGGTTTAAACAAGTCCACCCAGATGCTTGGAAAGTTGGTGTGAATTTTAACTGGCTTTAATATTTTAGCTTCTTATTAAAATATTGCTGTAAAGTATTGCTGCAAATCTTTCTTGGTTTTATTGCTTTACATTTTTGTAAACTTTTTTGAGAGTTTTTGTTGTTTGTTTTTTAACAATCAAGCTGCGTACAAATTTTACAAATAGAATAAATAAAATTAAAAACTGAGGAAGAAGTTTGCTGGATTTTAGGCCCAAGGCCTATCTATTCCTCTTCTCACTGTAGGCAACCAGAGGCCTATGGCAACCCACAGGTAAAACATGATCACTGTGATATTATGTAAAAAATATAGTGTAAGGACAGGTATAGTGATATTTAGAACGCATTTATTAAAAAAAGTTAGTAGGTTATAAATAACCATATATGTTTTGGGATAACAATAGCATTTAAATACCTATATATTAGACATACATATATGGAATTGTAGTAGCTGTACAGCTATATAATATACCTCTTCCCCTTCCCTTTTTAATTGTTTTATTTTGGTCAATTGAAATATTCTCTATAAAAAATCAATTTTTAAAAAATATTGAGGACTGGCCTTTATCATAACCCTCTCCTCCCCTCTGCCTTCATTTAAGCCATTTGAAACTGACCACAAGCCTTCAACAGAATGGAAGAACAGAGTGCTATGCAACAGCAAAAAACAGTTTTAAATAAAGCAATAAAAATTGGATTTACAAGGCAGGTTCATCACTGGATCTGTCAGCTGTGACAAAAGCTCTTGTTTGAACTCGTTCCATCGCTATCCCGAAACTCCAAGATTATTTCACTCCACTCAATTTAATTTTATCTATCTTTTTAGAGCGGGTTTTTTAAAACAGCTGCAAAAAAGCTGTTAAATGAGAAAAGGTTATTGCTGCTTCTTTTTTTCAGGACAAACCAAAGTATTCTATTCCATTCTTTCATTCACATTTTCCTGTTGTTGCTACATACTGTCTTATACAGTTTACAAAAATCAAAAATACACAGCTATGTGCTTTTACACGACATAGCTAAGCACTCCAGGTTTGAACCTCAACAAGAAAATATTGTGAAGAAAGCAGGTGTTATCCGTAATAAATTATAATATGGTAATAAACAAAAGGTTTTCCAGCCAGTGAGCAATCTGGCACATTCCACAAAGGCAAAATTATCATGAAAAGTATTGTTATTTTACATAATGAGCTGTTCAGAGACTATAGGTTCCTATTTCTCAGTTATCACCACATCATTAATCTAGCTTTCTAGGCTTGGGAACTAGAGGCATTTAATTTTATTTCTTTGAACTTCTGCACTGCCCATTCATTATTCCTCAGAAAAAGGCAGTGTGGCATAGCGGTTACTGTATTAGATGTTAGCCCTCTTCACAAGATACTGCCTCTTTACCTTGGCTGCTGACAGTTAAGGTATTGCCACCAAAAGAGATAGCAAAGAGCTGGATTTATACCACTAAAATTGGCAGCTGGTACTAGCTGAGAGAATGCTGGCATTCCTGATCACTTTTACTACCCACCAGCACTGTAGCTCATTCCAGAATTCCTGGCTCTGCAGAAACCCAGGCAAAAAGTTTAAAATAAACAGCAGCCAAGGTGCTGCAGGTGCTGAATGCTCCTCCATATTTTTAAACTTATTTAAAGCTCATTAAAAATCCCTCTCTTCATCTCTAGCGCATGTTCCACGGAAACTAGGAAGCTTGATAAAAGTCCAATTTAATGCACAGGAGACCCTCCTGACTGCACGGGTTGATGCAGAACTTCCCATGGCATGGCAGAACTGACATGTATACAACATTGCGTAGGATTTTCTACACCATAGTTGAGGAACCTACGGTCCTCCACATGCTGTTGACCTGTAAGTTTCACCAGCCTCAGACAGCATGGTCAATGGTCAGGGATGATGAAAGCTGTAGTCCAACCATATCTGGAGGACCACAGGCTCCCTTATACCCCACCCAACTGGCGGGGTTTCCCCAGCCACTCTGGGCAGCTTACAGCACGTCTAAAAACATAATAAAAAACATCAAGCATTGAAAACCTCCTGATACAGAGCTGCCTTCAGATGTATTCTAAAAGTTGTGCAGTTCTTTATCCTCTGGACATCTGAAGGGAGAGCTTTCCAGAGGGAGAGTGCCACTACTGAGAAGGCCCTCTGCCTGGTTCCCTGTAACTTTGCTTCTCGCAGTGAGGGAACCAGAAGAAGACTCTTGGAGTAGGACCTCAGTGTCCAGCCTAAGCAATGGGGGTGGAGATGCTCCTTCAGGTATACAGGGCCGAGGCTGTTCAGCAGGGGTAGGCTTAAACCTAAGGCCCGGATGGGGCCCAATCGCCTCCTCAATCCGGCCCGCGGACGGTCCAGGAATCAGCATGTTTTTACATGAGTAGAACGTGCCCTTTTATTTAAAATGCATCTCTGGGTTATTTGTGGGGCCTGCCTGGTGTTTTTACATGAGTAGAATGTCTGTTTTTATTTAAAATGCATCTCTGGGTTATTTGTGGGGCATAGAAATTCATTCATTTTTTATTTCAAAATATAGTCTGGCCCACCACATAGTCTGAGGGAAGGTGGACCGGCCCCTGGCTGAAAAAGGTTGCTGACCCCTGGTTTAGGGCTTTAAAGGTCAGCAGCAACACTCTGAATTGTTCTTAGAAATGTACTGGAATCCAGCGAAGATCCTTTAGCACCGGTGCTATGCAGTCCCAGCGGCTGCTTCCAGTCACTAGTCTTGCTGCTGCATTCTGGTTTAGTTGTAGCTTCCAGGTCACCTTCAAAGGTGTATACTAAGAAAGTATCATAATAGGCAGCTTACCCGTTGCGCTCTCTCTTTCAATTCTTGGTCTTGAGCCAAGAAGGACTGCATCTTTTTCTGGATGTCAACAAGCTTTTCAGGATTGATTCTAGAGGGTTGGGGCAGATGGAGAGGGAGAGAGAGAGAGAGAGAGAAAGAGAGAGAGAGAGAGAGAGAGGGAGGGAGGGAGATCAGGTTGGTGTGTGTAAGTGGCAGGGTTTTCTCTGTCATGGCCCCATCCCTGTGGAAGATCTTCCACATGAGATACTTCTGCTTGGCTTCATTCCAGATTATTTCTAAATGAGGTTTCATTCTGCTTTTTAATTGATGGTAGTTTTGTTGAAAGACGGTATAAAACCATTTCAAATAAAGAAATATCTCTTCCTAAAGGGTCACAGCCCCCTGTTCAACAGGTTCAATTTTTTTTCATTTCATTTTTTTTTAAAGCATTACTTCAAAATAGTTAAAAGGTACTGCCCATCTGAACAAAACTCAGCTGAAATCATGTCAGGCATGAAGACCGTTCTCCTCCCATGAATAATGCAGGGAAAGCAAACAGAAGCTCAGGCCTTTTATCTAGAGAACAGTTTAAACTGGAAGAGGCAACGATTTTTCAAGGTAAAGCCACACAATTAACATTAAATTGCTTCTTGAGCTTATAAAAAGGTGGAAAATTGAGCTCATACTGAAGGAGCGGGGGTGAGCAAAATATACAGCAATAATACCTCACACTGACACGGTCTCTCTCATGAGAAAACAGTGTGAGGGCTCCCCACCCCCCCACCCCAAGCACTTAAATAAGACTCTTGCTGGGAATTTCCAGAGCCCGAGGCATTTCTACAGAACTGTGGCTTCACAGATAGGTAGTACACCAACTGATGTGGAGATTAAAGCTGTATTATTCAAAAAAAACACATGCAACAATAATTGCATGAGGGAGGGGAGCGAGGCTGTGTTTCCTCATCCTGCCTCTTCCCCACCAACACTTCAGCGTTCTAGCCCATGTGCCACTACTACTACTACTACTACTATTATTATTATTATTATTATTATTATTATTATTATTATTATTATTATTATTCCGCCCTTCTTCACAAGATCTCAGGACGATTCACATTCACAAGAAAGAAATACATGGTAAAAGCGCAAATAAAACAAAACAACAAGACAACAATCCCCCCCCTCCCACAAACACATTAAAAAAGCTATAGAATATTAATCCTCCAAAGGCCTGGTTGAAGAGGAACATTTTGGCACCACAGCAGACAAGCCCCAACCAGTGGACATCTTGAAGAGGCCATCACCACAAAGGCAGTGTAGTGACTACAGTCTTGGAATGGGACCTGGCAGACCAGGGTTCGAATCCCCACTCAGCCGCCAAGCTCACGGGGTGACCCTGAGTCATCTCTCAGCCTAACCTTTGCCACAGGATAAAATGAGGAGGCAGAGAAGCACATATGCTGCCTTGTGCTCTTCAGAGGAAAGTGGGATACAGGTCTTGGTGGTGCAGATCTCACTCTGAGGCCAACTGAGCCCTGGTTAGAGTACGTAACTGAGTCTACTGTGTCACAGCCACTCTGCTCCTACCAGCAATGTGCTGTCCACAGAATAGCATTAGAAGATTGCTCTTTGGCCCCAATGGGAGTGCCACAGGGCACTATTTTGTCCCCAGTGGTATTCAGCATCTATACAGTGGAACCTCGGAAGCCGAACGCCTGTAAACTCGAATGTTTCAGCTCCTGAACGATCGAAAACCGGAAGTGATTGTTCTGGTTTTTGAATGATTTTTGGAAGCCAAACATCCAGCGTGGCTTCCGACTGGCTGCAGGACGCTCCTGCAGCCAATCGGAAGCCGCGCCTTGGAAGTTGAACAGACTTCCAGAACGGATTCCGTTCGACTTCCAAGGTACGTCTGTATCAGGATTTCCCAAACTTGGGTCTCCAACTGTTTTTGGACTACAACTCCCATCATCTCTGACCACTGGTCCTGCTAGCAAGGGATGATGGGAGTTGTATTCCAAAAACAGCTGGAGACCCAAGTTTGGGAAACCCTAGTCTATATGAAGGCACTGGGAACAGTCATTAGGAGTTTTGGAGCAAGGTGTCATCAGTACACTGATGAGAGTCAGCTCTATTTCCCTATTACATCTGAGGCAGAAGAGGCTGTACAAGCCCTGGACAAAAGCCTAGATCTAGTGGTGGACTGGACAATGCCTCTTGCTGGTCTACATGGAGGACAGAAAGGTGTTTGTGAACATGTGTAGAAACGACTACTGTGTCCAGTAAAATCTGCGTTTGCTGTTCCACCCAATCATTGCTGGCTTGAGGCCCTCAGAAAATTGCCCAGAAGGCATTGTGGCTCAAAATGTTTCCCCACTGCTGCTCAAAAGAACTCTACTCTTTCTTAACAAGCTGGAGAAGTGGGGAGAAAGCAGCAGCACAATGAAATCCAGCAAGGCTAAATGTAATGAATACAGGAAGGGGAACAAAATACCGAGAAGGAGAAATAACTGGCTAGGCAGCAGAAGCATTCAGAATCTACAGTGTACATAAACAAATTGAATATGAGTCAGCAATGTGATGCTGTGGCTGGAAAGGCCAGTGCCATTTTTAGGTTTTATCGGCCGGAGAATGGTTGCCAAGAACTGGGAAATAATAATGCCATTTTATTCAGCATTATTGTGACCTGATTGGAATGCTGCTGTGAGTTCTGGGCACCAGGTGTCTCAAAAGATATTGGCAAGTTGGAAAAGATTCAGCAGAGAGGTACAAGGACGAGGCAGAGGCTGAGACGGAAATCCTATGAAGCTAAGAAATAAAGAAAAAGCAAGCTATGTACATTTAGCCTAGAGAGGAGGAAACATTATTGATTGGTGCAGGCAGCAGAGAGGGAGATGCCAATATCCTTTTCAGGTTTTGGAAAACTATCAGAAAGAAGGTGGAGGAGGGAGAGTT
Organism: Podarcis bocagei; assembly: GCF_964188305.1. Lineage (NCBI taxonomy): Eukaryota > Metazoa > Chordata > Lepidosauria > Squamata > Lacertidae > Podarcis > Podarcis bocagei. The sequence continues at coordinate 85,658,738 of NC_138130.1, forward strand.
TTCACCCAACATGCTCTGAATAGGCCACATACAGCGAGTTTGCAAGCAACGCTCAGCCAAACTACGGCTTATATGAACATGTGGGCTCCCAGAAAGGAATTTGTGGATGCTTTGGTCCTCTTGAAGTCCTGCCATGTTGCTGTGAGCTAAGCTAAGCAAGCTGTCCAAACCCGGAATCATGGTTTGTCTTACTCCAGACAAACCATGACCTGTAACCAAACGTTGTTTACAGATCGTGGCTTGTCTGGTGTGAGGCAAACTATTAAACCAGGTTTGGGTGGCTTTATTCACAGCAGTGCAGCTTCAGAAGGACATGGAGGAGGAGCACAACAGCTTCAAAATCTTCCTCCAGAAACTCTCCCATTTGCAGCAAGCCATGGTTTGGCTGAGCATCACAGGCGAGCCAGCTGAAAGATATGCTTATGTTCTGCTAAGAGTAGTTCAACAATGGAACAGCTGGCTGAGAAGAGCTAGGATCTCCTCCTTGTCAAGGCATAAACTGGGAAAGGAGACTGGATATTCCAGCCTAGCTCAGGGTGCAAGACGCAAAAGGATGGAACAGGAACATACCATATTTTTCCATCCATAAGATGCCCCCATGTATAAGATGCCCCCTATTTTTGGAGACTCCAATTTAAGAAAATGGGGGGAGATGTATCCATGTATAAGACGCCCCCAAATTTTTGACATTATTTTTTGGGGGGGAAACGTAGTCTTATACATGGAAAAATACGGTACTGCTGCCTCCCTTAGCAGCCAACTGCACATTTCAAAGGAACCAAGTATAGATCAGGAGCTATCAGAGCTTTAGCAGAAATTCACATCTCAGTGCACAGGTGTCCTATGTGGTGAGATGCCAAGTGGACAGGTTGGCCCATCTGCCTGGGCAGCTGAGTCAACTTGGAGTGAATCCTGCTCACCGAGGATGTCCATTACAGTGGTACCTCAGGTTACATACGCTTCAGGTTACATACGCTTCAAGTTAAAGACTCCGCTAACCCAGAAATAGTGCTTCAGGTTAAGAACTTTGCTTCAGGATGAGAACAGAAATCGTGCTCCGGCGGCACGGTGGCAGCAGGAGGCCCCCCTAGCTAAAGTGGTGCTTCAGGTTAAGAACCGTTTCAGGTTAAGTACAGACCTCCAGAACGAATTAAGTACTTAACCTGAGGTACCACTGTAGTTCTCCTCACCTAGGAAGGAATGCATAGGGCTCCTGTACAGGTTGAACTTTGCTTGGAACCCATATAAATAGTGCAAGCTAAGTCAATCTGCACCTCCTCCTGCTAGCAATGAGTTACGTGGAGCATTGACCCCTGGAAATCCTATTGAGCTCTCTTCCAGCTTCTGAGTTTTCCCCAAACTTGACTTGAACATTCTTAAACCCATCTCCTCACAGCCATATCGACCAGAAGCTTCTCTCTCAAAGCAAATGAAAGCAGAAATTACCTGAATGTTGAGATCTATAACCAACACTAAATATCATCTGCATTTTTCTCCCCACTCCACCCCCGCAGTGTTTTCCATGGCTCATCAGTTCCAAAGCAAAAATGATCTCCTCTCCACAGTAAACCATTTAAGCCACCTTGGCAAGTCATTATATCCCTTTAAGAGAGAGGAAAAAACAAAGGCTAAAAGGGGCCATTTACAAGGATTTGCAAGCTTTACTGCATCCCCACATTATCACCCATGATTTAGAACAGTATTGTAAACAGCATTACTGGAAGCCAACAACTACTTCAGTGGAGCATGTGAACCAATTTCAACGCATATTGAGTGACTGAGATATTAGGCACCAAATGGTAATTAGGTCTGTATGCATGAAGGTATGAAACAGATCTCATTACGAGTAAAGAAAGGAAACTATCGGTGCACTCCGTTGAGCCTTCCTCAGAGGAAAGGGGCTAATACTACAGACTTAGCATTGCCATGTTTCAGATTAGCATTTTAATGCAGTCGTGCAAGAATCTGTGTATTAGTGGCAGCGTTCCTCAAACTTGTAAACTCTGAGATGCTTTTGTCCTGAATTAAAACCAGAAGCACACCTCCTTTTCCTTTCTTTGAAGAACTGGGCATTTTGCCTAAATCCTAAATTCGCCAGCCCATTCACAGGTGGCAAAAAAGGGAGGAGGGGAAGTTTCTGCAATTTTTCAAAAGGAGGGAGGGGGAAATGTTGGAAGGTCCCTATGGGGGAGTTTAGCACGGGATACAGTCTTCTCTTTTCCTTTTCACCCTTTATTTTCACTAGTGAACATTAGAAAGGCACCCGAAAAGAAAGCTGCTGCTGCTGCTGCAATTGAAGCAAACAGCTTTCCTATCTATCCCTGCTACAGACAGTATGGACCTAGATGGGCCAGTGATCTAGCCTGGCTTGAAGGAAGCTTCCCACATACTTTCTGCGAGAATGAAGCAGAGTAGCAATCCATGCAGGAGGTGCAACAGGAAGTCTTTTCTGTGGATGGGCAATTCTACCACATCTATGTATAGGAAGAGACTGAACATTCCATTCACATCTGATGCAGAGGAGTCTGCTTTAGATTAACCACAGTTTACTGTGCTGTCTGCACCCAGTGAACAGTGGTTACGCTTAATTATGGTTTGACTACATGGAATTGGCAGAAATGACTGGCAGAATCCGAGACCAGGGAGAAGAGTCGGTGAAAGAAGACTGGAAGAAATTCAAAGACTACTTACAGAAACATTGTAAAATTAATGAATGTTAGAAGGATGTTGGATAGAAACTAAGCGGTTTCCAGCTGTAATGCTTTAAGAGATATGAAAAAAAGAGGTTTTACAAATGGCTAAAAGTTTAATGGTAAGGATTTGCTGAACTAACAAATCGAACTGGAATACAAAGAAGGGAGGTATGAGGAGGTCCGAGGAAATAAGTGTATGGAAGTTATGTTATTGAAAATTAATGTGTGTTTTTAACTGTTTTTTATTTTGTATGTTTATTTTTCTTTTTTCTTGTTACATCTTAAAAACTTTTAATAAATATCTTTAAAAAAAAAATCTTAACTATGGTTTGTTGGGGCGGGGGGAGGAAGTCTACTTCAAGCCACATAAGAGTTAATAATAACAACAATTAGGGCCTTTTTGTGACAGTCCTCACCAGTACAACATCCACCTTCCCTGGGGCTGTTTAAGAAAGACCTGTGTGTCCTCAGGGAAGGTAGAAGCAAAGGAATCCAGGCCACATATCATCAGTGGGCCTGAGAGGGCTCTGCCACTCTACATTTTACATAATGTAAGCATTTTAAAATTGTAAACTGCCTTGGGTGCCTTGGCAGAAAAGTGTTGTGTAAATCCAATAAATAAGACAATAATACATAGTAGCAGCACCTTTCCCCCCCTTTTGCTGTCCGTGGCTGCCATTTTGTCCAGGCCCCCTTGGCACCTTTATCAATAAATGAGTATTTGCACCTCGTTTTCTCAAAAAAACCCACTGATTTTTTTGTTAATAATAAAAAAGAGCTGAAGAATTTACTTGATGTTGTTGATGGGAACTTTCTTCTGTGACAGCTGCTGCATCATCCCCTTTTCCTCCGAAGAAAGCAGCACAAGCAGCGCTTCCCCACCTTCTTTGTACCTAAGAAAGGAATTAGAAAACAAAATGTTTCCTGATTAGGTTTCCAGATGGTAAATAAAAAATGACAGACTCTTCTAAGGGCCAAACCAAACGTGGCATTAATTGCATTTTCACATCTAATGTGCAGGCTGTTGTTTTCTTTAGAACGCAAAAAATCAGGGATTTTCCTCAAGACGGTGGCGGCAGAAGAATGCATTTAATTCCTCCATCACACCAGCAGGAATCCCCACAGTTTTCAACCCTGGCCAGCAGAAGCGATTTGCATCCCAACATGGGTTTACAGGCTACAGAGACCTAAGAAACACGGATCAGTGTCTTAGTTAAGCCTATCAAACATCTGGCACACACCCTGTTCTCTCCTTTTGAAGAGCAGAACTATTCTTGCAAGTTATGTCCTGAGCTTTAGGATTGGGCAAGCAACGGGGTATTCCTCCATAAGCACACACAGTTTGCTCACACGATTTCCTCCGTGTCCATGGAGACAGAGGTAGAATTAGTGGAACCAGCTCACTATCAGCCTTAACAACAAATGCTTCCCCTGAAAGGGAAGGCTCTCTGCTGATAGTGGGAATTTTGGGAAATGATATACAGTGGTACCTCGGTTTAAGAACAGTCCAGCTTAAGAACGATCTGGTTTACAAACTCCACAAAACCGGAAATAGTGTCTTGGTTTGAGAACTTTACCTCGGTCTAAGAATCCGAACGGTGGAAGGGTACCGGCGGCAGGAGGCCTTATTAGGGAAAGCGCACCTCAGTTTAAGAACGGTTTTGGTTTAAGAACGGACTTCTGGAATGGATTAAGTTCGTAAACTGAGGTACCACTGTATAATGAATTGAAAAAAAATGTTTAAAATAACCTTTTTTAAAAAAACAAACAAACCCTGAAGCTTTTCTTTTTGGAATTTTAGGTGTTGAAATCCCAATGGAGCAGAAAATACTATTTATGTATGTGATCACAACTGCTTAGATGTTAATGGCTCAGAGATGGAAAGAAGACAAAGTCCCTACGAGAGACGAACGGCAAATTAAGTTGATGGATTATGCTGAATTCGCAAAAATGACCGGAAGAATCAGAAATCAGGAAGACCAAAATTTTAATATGGAATGGGGAAAATCTATATTTTATCTTAAAAACCATTGTAAGCAGCTAAAACCATTAGTAGGATTGGAATAACACTTGTAGTTTAATGTTCAATTTTGGATATAACGGAGATGTAAAAGATTTGGATTATTATAAAAGATGCAGGAGGAAATGGTTAAAAACAGGACCCAGAAAGGGGAGGAGGGAAGTCCAGGAGATTCTTTGGAATCTTGTTTTTATGTTGGTTTTTGGATAATCGACTGTAAAACTTTAAAGTGAAAAACTAATTAAAATTTAAAAAATAAAAAGATAGTGGGAGACAATGAAGCCATCTAGACTGGGGTTACATAGCACTTGGGGTGTCTGGTATTGCAGAGATGAGACATTCTTCTGACAAACCACTAAGCCCTGGCTCCAGATCTCCTGGCTCCCCATCCGCTGGGACCCTCCCCTAGTTTGGTCTCCTTCTGGGGTCCCCAGTTCTCACCACCTCCAACCCAGAAGGACCTTTCTCCGAGTTGGTCTCCTCCAACTCCCCAAGCTCCTCCCTTTCCTCCTTGTCACATGACCATCCATTCCATCCTTACCAAACTGGGACTGGGAAAACAGCAAAATATCTTGCTGCTACCCAAGGCTCTGAACAATAAAACAGCACTTTTGGGAGGTACAGAAAACAGCAAATTTCCAAAATAGATGCTTCTAGGGGCAAGCTGGTGACCACATTTGTGGCTGAGGAATACAGGACAATTAGGAGTGATGTCGTCCAAAACCGCTCATTAAAAACTCACAAACCAAAGAGATTAGTGACACAGCTTCCTACAGAGATGGGAAACTTGTGGCCTTTCAGAAGTTGGCAGACTACAACTTCCATCCTCTTTGACCCCTGGCCATGCCGGCTGGGACTGATATGGGTTGGAAGTGCAACAACACCTGGAGGGTCACAGGGCCTCACACCAATATTTTACAGGAATAACATAGACAGCTTTCCACTCTTTGCATAAAAGAGCAGCAGCTTCTGATTTTTACAATTTTAGATCTCCCGCCCCAGACTCCCTTCATTCAAAATTCTTCAAAAATTGCTGTTGCTGAAGTTCTGATATATGCAAAATATGTGTATGTATAATTGAGTAATTATCCTATCCGTTAAGCAGCAGGCGGTGAGCCTAACAATTTTCAAGTCACACATATTCATTACGTATAAAGCCTAAACCAGACTGCCTCTCCCTGTTAGCTTAACTTATGGAACAGCCCATTCAAAAATCCTAGAAAGCTGTTGCACTTCAAGAAATAAAGGATCTGCCAAGTATAAATGGGCTCAGGACATAGCTGTGTTTCTTACAGGTTACCTTACCTATTACAGGATTTGATCAGACTAACACAATGGGCTTTTTGAGCATCCAAAACCAACAGTGGACCAAAGGTATACATTATATTTTATTGTACATTATGTGCTTGGAATTAAGCTTTTAACATATTGTCAGATGGCTGTTGCGGGTACTCAAGAGTAACCAGGCAGGACTCCAATCTGTCTTTTACAGGCTTTATTTTGGTGCAAACTATTTACAGTGAAGAGCGTCAAAAGTTCATGCCTGGCTCAATCGCTAGTAGAATCCGGGAGTGGTCTGTTTTTGGACCTCCCCCAACATAAGAGTTTCTTTACTCCCAACCTTCTCCCTTCCTTCTCTGCACCTTAGGCTACTGCGCAGCACGAGCGATGGTAAGGGTGTGTTTCCCTCCTGTCTGCCTTCACTAGGAGTGGTGTTAATGCTCCCACAAGCTTCCTCTGGTCCTTGCACCTCTTCTCCGCTAGAGGTGGGGCTTTCCTTCTCCCCGGAAGAGGAACTGCTTCGCAGGATTTTCGGAGGCTCTCTGTAACACAACTGCCCTTCTGTTGCTCGCCTGTGAGCCGATGGCGGTTCCCTGACACATATGGATGCCAGAAGGCATCTGAAAATGTTGTTCACAAGAGTCTTTACATTGTGTAAGCACACATAGGTACAGTGGTACCTCGGGTTACATACGCTTCAGGTTACAGACTCCACTAACCCAGAAATAGTACCTCGGGTTAAGAACTTTGCTTCAGGATGAGAACAGAAATCGTGCTCCGGCAGTGCGGCAGCAGGAGGAGGCCCCATTAGCTAAAGTGGTGCTTCAGGTTAAGAACAGTTTCAGGTTAAGAACGGACCTCTGGACCGAATTAAGTACTTAACCCGAGGTACCACTGTATGTGTCATTCACAAGGGGGTACCATTCGAGAAGGATAAGAGGTCTGCTAAACATGTAGGGTGTTTATCCCACATCACCCCACATGTTTAGCAGACCACATGTGCTTATTCCTCGGGTGCAGCTTTAACCCTAGACACCTCACACAGGTTCTACACACTGAGTGGCAACAGCTAAAAATAAAGGCCTGAGAGAAGAGGAATGTTTTTGCATGGAGGCGAAAGATATGTAACAAAGGTGCCAGGTGAGTCTCCCCCGGGAAAGCATTCCACAAATGGGGAGCCAAGGCAGAAAAGGCCTGTTCTTGTGTTGCTGCCCTGTAGATTGCTCACAGTAGAGGCACACAAAGAAGGGCGTCAGATGTTGATCACAGGGTCTGGGTCGGTTCATATGAAGGGAGGCAGTCTTTGACGTACTGTGGTCCTGAACCATTTAAAGCTCTATAGGTTAAAGGCAGCACTTTGAATTGGTCCCAGAAACTAACTGGCAGCCAATGCAGTCAGCCCAGGACTAAGATTATATGCTCAAACCATCTTGCCCCAGTGAGCAACCTGGCCACTGAATTTTGCACCAGCTAATGTTTCTGTTCCGTCATGCAACATGTTGCAGAAATCGAATGCTGATGCAAGCCACTCCATGCCACCAAAGCCACGTGAGCCTCAAGCTACAGCAAAGGATCCAGAAATACTCCCAAACTACGTATGCGCTCCTTCAGAGAGAGCGTAACCCTATCAAGAGCTCTCATCTAGTCCGTTACCCAGGCAAGAAGCAGGCCAGCACACCCACTGCCTCACCTGCAGATGGGAATGGAAAGTAGAGTTGTGTGTCATCAGCATATTATTGACAACGTACTCCCAAGCTCTGGATGACCCCGCTCAGTGGTTTCATGTAGATGTTAAATACCATGGGGAATAAAATTGAACCCTGAGGAACCCCACACTGAAGGCTTCGTAGAGCTGAAGAACACTCCCCAAGCATCTGTCTCTGGAATTGACCATCCAAGTAGGACCAGAACCACCACAAAGGAGTGCCACCCAGCCCTAACTTGAACTGCCATTCCAGAAGGATACCATGCTCAATGGTATCAAATGCCATAGAGAGGTTGAGGAGAATTAACAATAACACATTTCCCCTGTCTCTCTCCCAACAGAGGTCATCATACAGGGTGGCCAAAGCCATTTCTATGCCAAATGTGGTCCCAATTAAACCCCATTTAAAATGTATCTAGAGAATCAGTTTCCTCCAAGAGCACCTAGATCTGGTCCACAACCACAAGCTCAGGAACCTTGCCCAAGAAGGGGAGATTTACACCTGGCCAGTAATTAGATTTTCCAAATGTAGGAAAGGTTTCCTGAGGAGTGGTTTTACCATTGTCTCCTTCAAAAACAAACTACTGTTTCCCATTTTGTCCAAATACAGCAGACTGTTGTTAGTGCAAACTATAGTTTGCTACCAAGCTACACCATAACCTGGTAAGTGGAGGCAGGCAAAAACCATACACACTTGAGGCGTGTACCTGCTCATTATGTATTTTATGATTTGTGGCTACTTCTGAATCAGACCTCAGTCTTTGAGGATCATTTCACCCATTACAGAGCAGCGATCTAAAATTTGCCATAAGTGTTCATGGAAGAGTGAGCAGTTGATGCCAGCCCTCAGCGTAACTTTTTAAATGTGAACACCAACAACCATGAACTCTCATATGCACCCAACAAAATTATGGAAATATAGCAATAAAGACAAGTCTGCAACTGAATTGCACAAACATTCAGAACCACCATATGGACAATGCATTTTATGCTACACAGCGTTTTCAAATATCAGCCGCTGCGTCCACACATTTGAGCTTTAAGTCTCCCCTTAAAGTATGCATTAAAAAAATATAATGTGTGAGGAAGCCCTGAAACAGTTGGACAAAAATACATTAACGTAGCTTTCCAAAAATGAAAGCTAACTACTGCTGTCCTCTAGTGGCATTGTATTCCATTATATTATATCACACATGATCAAAATAGGCTTCATGGGCTGGAGCAAGGCACATGAGCAATAAGATAATCAGATTTGGGGTGACGAGTGTATCTTTAAAGATGTTTCTGCATGAAGACACTCCACTTCTATTATCCTAGAGGTCAACAGAATGTTAATGGCAACTTGTCTTGAGAAAAATGGTCGAAAACTATGAATATTTATAGTGGAAACCTTATTGCGGGATTTTATTTTTAAACACTACCTAGCGTTCTCATTTTCTTTAAAATGTCATAAGGCTAGACAAAATTTTGCTACCATTTTTAAAGCAGAATTATTCCCCAACAACTGCAGCTGCAACATAGCTTTCAAACTAGCACCCAAACCAGAATGAGTATGGAACACGAGTAAAAAAAGGTTCACTTTTTTCCAACTTTTATCGTTTTGGACAGAACTTATTAGAACTCAACTTTGTTCACCTTTGAAGTGGCCAGGCTTTTGGAACAGGATTGCAGTCATTCTAATCTAAACAGGTTAGGCATTAAACCAAGTCCTGCTGCTCTTTAGGGTGTATATATAGCCGATCAATAACCCTTGCCTGCATTTTTTGACTATCCTTTGGTGTGTGGCTATGGGGGCTTAGCATGACGAGCTCCTGCACTTCAAAAATTACTACTACTGAGACAACACAAAAGCCAACAAGCAGTTCTTAAACCACTATTTGTGTACTGTACCTAATGGAAGCCATAACCATGGTTTGGGTTTTTAAACAACGTTTAGCACAAAACATGGTCAGGCTGATGTCTGAATTGAGCCACGGTTTTGATCAACCCATTATCCATTCCATAAAGAAAATGAAAAACATTTCCTTAGATTTGAAAGCTAAAGTATTCAAAGTGTGCATAGTGCCTGTGAGCAGAGAACTGGACCGTGACACAGAAACACGAACAGATTAAGAACAACATAGCATGCCATGGAATATGCAACGCTAGGAGCATCATTAAAAGATAGGTAAATGAATAATTGGATATGACAAATTTCAAAAGTCATGGATGCAGTGGAAAAGGCTGTGAAGTTAAAATGGACATGGGGCAAGTGACAATTCAGGCCAATGAATGTTAAGTCTGCAGACCCTACAACTGTAAAAGACCAGGTGGACGACTACCTATGCCATGGGTGGACAACCTAAAACTAACAGTGGAGTTTACATGGATGAAGGAAGCCACCCAGAGTGGCTGGGGCAATCCAGTCAGATGGATGGCATATTTATTATTATTATTATTATTACTGCGGAGAACCTGAAGAAGCATACAGTGATACAGTGGTACCTCGGGTTACATAGGCTTCAGGTTACAGACTCTGCTAACCCAGAAATAGTGTTTCAGGTTAAGAACTTTGCTTCAGGATGAGAACAGAAATCGTGTTCCGGCGGCACGACGGCAGCAGGAGGCCCCATTAGCTAAAGTGGTGCTTCAGGTTAAGAACAGTTTCAGGTTAAGTACAGACCTCTGGAACGAATTAAGTACTTAACCCGAGGTACCACTGTACCTTGGTACTAGAATGGATTGGCTCCCGTACAAACACCGCAAATCCAGAAGTAAGTGTTCCGGTTTGCAAACTTTTTTGGAAGCCGACCATCCGATTCAGCTTCCGCTTGAGTGCAGGAAGCTCCTGCAGCCAACCATAAGCCGCGCCTTGGTTTTCGAACTTTTTCGGGAGTCGAACGGACTCCCGGAACGGATTAAGTTCGAGAACCAATGTACCACTGTACACTGTACAGTGGTACCTCGGGTTAAGAACTTAATTTGTTCTGGAGGTCCGTTCTTAACCTGAAACTGTTCTTAACCTGAAGCACCACTTTAGCTAATGGGGCCTCCTGCTGCCGCTGTGTGACCGCTGCACGATTTCTGTTCCCATCCTGAAGCAAAGTTCTTAACCCGAGGTACTATTTCTGTGTTAGTGGAGTCTGTAACCTGAAGAGTCTGTAACCCGAGGTACCACTGTATATCCAAAGATGGATATTGGACTCTGCAAATGAGGAAAAAGAAGAATCCATCCCATGAGGTTTTGGAGAAGATTAAATGAGAGGCCATGTACTCTTTCCTAAGCTCCCTTCTGAGAACGGCGGGATACAAATGCCAAACACTACTCCTTCAGGAAACGTTCAGGACATTTTCTATTTTAGTCAAGTTTTCACACAGCACTAATAATTTGATTTCAGACTTACAATAGTATCTGTCCATTCTATTTTAATTACTGCAAGCATACAGATTCCTAATTAGGTAAGGTATTTAACTTGGCTTTCGTTCTACGCAGTTATGCACTCTCACGGCTCGCGGAACTTTCTAATTATCTCTAACCTCATTAACGGCTACTAAAACTGTCGATATAATTTTTATGAAGTTTTTGAACGTCTACACCACAACCTCGCTCACTAATTTCTAGTGGATTAAAGAGCCGCAGTCTGGTATTTGGAACATTTAAACTCTGAGGAAGAGGGGCCCCCAGCCCCAGCCCGTGAAAGAAATGAAGAGGTGCAATCCAGACTGCTCAATATTTCAATGACACTTAAGGATGTTTAATATTATTTGGCTTCTGTTGAGCAATTAACCTCTCTGACATCATGCTTTTAACTGAAAACTCATACGCACAGGAAAATATGGAGAGAGGGAAACCAAGCATACTCTCATTTATTTTAGTGTTCATCTTGTCTCAAGCCCTGTCTGGGAAGATTTCAGTTGTGAAGAGTGTCAGTGTTGGAACACAAAGACAGAAAAAAGCCAACAATTGGCCTAGGGTGTGGCAGCAGGCTGCACTGGGCCAAATCTAGGGTTCAGCTGCCAACTCTGAAGCAAGGGGAAATTTACAGAAGAGGTTTTAGCTGTGTCCGTGGTTTGTGTCTAATGAGGGACTGGAGGGGAATACTCTGGTTTATCACCCCTGATTAGTTGCGGACCATGGGGATTTGTTGCACAATCGTTATCAAGTCAACAAAATAAGATCTATGACACTGACTAGTTTGTATTTCAGTCTGCCCATGCAGCTACTGGAACTTAGCTGCTGGCATTCATCGTTTCAAAGCAAAAGTTTCTTCTTCTCTGTAGACCAGTGATGGCAAATTGGCAGCCTCCAGATGTTGTGGGACTACAAACTCCCATGGCAGTCCAACAACATCTGGATGGCCACAGGCACCCCATCCCTGCTGGAATCTTTGTTATAACCTAAGATCCCACCCCCAACCACCCCCTCCAAGCACAGCTTAAACTAATTAAGTCTGTAATTATCCACACCAATTCTATTTAAATATTACAATGTCAATTAGGGCTTTCTCAACCTCCTTACTACCATCCTTTCCCATTGATTTGCTCTGTTCTTCTCAACATCCCATCTAACGAAGCATTTCTACAAATAGCTTGTTTGCTATTTTCATTTAGTTGGTCCTAATTAAAAACATGCTACTGTTATAGATTCCCACCCGGCCACCTAAAAAAATGGGGAAATCGTCAGAACATTGCAGATGCCATGTAGATGACTGCATACAAGACTTAAACATATGTCCATGTATTTCTCTTGCAATACTACACTTGATGTTTGGTAATTGCTTTTAAAATTGTCAATGGAGTTCGTAAATTTAAAAAAGATGGAGAAATACAGTTATCCGAAATTTCTGTCACATTCACACAGATGTTTTAAAATATCTACATATTGAACAGGAGCTGCTGTATGCATGCAAATCAACACTGTGAAGTTGCGATCATATTTTTCGATAGACTGCTTCCTTTAAATGGTTGTGTCCTCAATGCCATTCAGCTCACAAATGCATCAACTCATGTTTGGTGGCCCTTTATCAATCATATGATAAGCGATCCACACCAAAACTGTATCCTGATACATCATTTATGTATATGGAATTACTCATAAGCTATCTTAAGTCAATTAAGTCAATTATACTTTAAATCTTTCTGTGGATGATGAATGATATGTCTTTATATATCAATGTAGATTTGTTTTGATTTTATAAAGCCATGTACTTGTGGATTCTTTGGGGCATGTTTTCCTCTTTTTCTTTCAAATTTTCTTTTACTTTTTGCTGTGAAACAGGGTTTCCTAAACTTGGGTCTCCAGCTGTTTTTCGACTACAATTCCCATTGTACCTGACCACTGGTCCTGCCAGCTACGGATGATGGGAGTCGTAGTCCAAAAAACAGCTGGAGACCAAGGTTTGGGAAACTGCTCTAAAACGTAATGGTATAAGTAATATGTATTGAAACTTGTTTAAAAAAAATATAATAAAGAGAATTTCTTTTTTAAAAAATAGAGCGATTATGCGATATGCTTTCATGGGCTCATCTGTGTGCTTGAATCCACACTTTGTTGTTGTTGTTTAGTCGTTTAGTCGTGTCCGACTCTTCGTGACCCCATGGACCAGAGCACGCCAGGCACTTCTGTCTTCCATTGCCTCCCGCAGTTTGATCAAACTCATGTTGGTAGCTTCGAGAACACTATCCAACCATCTCGTCCTCTGTTGTCCCCTTCTCCTTGTGCCCTCCGTCTTTCCCAACATCAGGGTCTTTTCCAGGGAGTCCTCTCTTCTCATGAGGTGGCCAAAGTACTGGAGCCTCAGCTTCAGGATCTGTCCTTCCAGTGAGCACTCAGGGCTGATTTCCTTCAGAATGGAGAGGTTTGATCTTCTTGCAGTCCATGGGACTCTCAAGAGTCTCCTCCAGCACCATAATTCAAAAGCATCAATTTTTCAGCAATGTGAGGGTCTTAAAAGCTGCAAGGCTTTTTCTTGTATTTGCTGCATGGGGACTAACCAAACTATGTCTCTGGAAATAAAATCTGAAAGTCTCAAATGCACGCCTTTCCATCAAAAGTGTGATACTTACAAAGCTTGTTTGATCCTCTTGTCAACCCATTTCAGACGCAGACACACACACACACACACCCCTACAATCAAAGAACAGCAGCAATCGCACAGCACAGCACAGCAGCATTGCCTGAATATATTTCTCAGTATTTCCTTTCAAATGCAATTCAGAGGTCAGAAACATGAGGTCGAAGGAAATCAAAAGCAGCTTTCTTTGACAGAAGTGGATTCTGTACTACAGGGATGGTGGGAGCTGGGATGGGGAACTGGATTTAGATGACCTCTTCCAACCCCCAGGGCCATTTTGACAGGTGAGAAGTCACCCAACTATAAGTCACCTAACGTCATCAGGACGTCAGGTGAAACACCTTTCTCTGCCTGGGGGTTTCTGAAACCAAAACATTTGTGCAAAGGCCCAGGGGCTCGCAAGCATGGCCAATCAGCTAATCAGTCTGCAAACTGCCACACACCTGATATCAGTCTGGGAACAGCCTCCCAGGCCAAATTAGGACTCAGCCCACTTTTGACTTTACCATTACGAATAATATGGAAGAGGCAGGGGTACTTTTTAAACAACATACTGGAGAATTCGACATTCTACAACTGCCAAAAATCTGCATCTTTTTTATTTTTATTCTGGCTGAGACAATAGTTGGTTGCAAAGTCAATAATTTGTCCCAAGGTCTGATATGTCTGGAATTTTATGGGTATTACTCTGGGTAGGGATTTTTTAGCTGTTGTGACTGCCATCTTGTAAAAGACCCTACATGTCACAGATATTACACAGAAGGATGAAAAAAGAGAATGTATCAGAATATGTCCTGTGATCCTCAGCTGAAAGCTGGTAAAGACATTCAATAAATAAAATAATAAATTAAAATATGTGTTAAATTAATTGTTAAAGAATAATGTGTTAGACTACAATTTTTCTGCAAAGCACTTTGAGCACTGATTTGCTTACGGACATTGTGGTATATAAATAGATTGGCATGGACAAAAATACAGTATCTGACCCAGGGAAGGCATAGGAAGTAAGGCCGATGCCTAAAACATCATGTTAATGGAGAGAGGTCAAGGATCCATCCAGGCCACAATTAATCCATACCTCTTGATTTCATTTCTGGGTTACACAAAGGCATTGGGGGTGGGGGAGGAAAAATCCTCCGAAAGAATTGCCGTTTTGCTGACATTGATGGTAATTCCTCTTTATGGCTTTTCATATTTGCTTCTGACATTTTTATGGTTCTGCTATTTGTGACAGATTGTATGATTTGTTCTGTAACTCTGTGCCTTGTTCCTTCCCGTCATGCCCTTCCATCAAGTAGCCCAGCAGTTTGTCGTTGTTGTTACATGATTAGTTTCAAGCTTCTTTTGTATCACAGGATAAAACTCCCATCATTGCATATAACTCTCATTTGGAATGTCTGGGGCTGATGGGGGATGGTGCAGGTTGGTGTATATATTTATTAGATGAGCTGCGGTTGCAGAGCTCATCTCGCTTTATTGGCCGAGGGAGCCGGCGTACAGCTTCCGGGTCATGTGGCCAGCATGACTAAGCCTCTTCTGGGGAACCAGAGCAGCGCACGGAAACGCCGTTTACCTTCCTGCTGGAGCGGTACCTATTTATCTACTTGCACTTTGATGTGCTTTCAAACTGATAGGTTGGCAGGAGCAGGGACCGAGCAATGGGAGCTCACCCTGTCGCAGGGATTCGAACCGCCGACCTTCTGATCAGCAAGCCCTAGGCTCTGTGGTTTAACCCACAGCGCCACCCGCGTCCCATTATATTTGTACACCACCCTTTATCCGTAGATCTCAGGGCAGTGTACAGAAAAATTATTGCCTGCTTTAAGTGCATTTTTTTAATAGTATTTTTTAAAAGCACCAAAAGATACAGGTCTATAATATGAGCCTCCTAGGACCTTTTGGGTACGATGAGGAAAGAAGCTAGGAATGAATAAATTAAATGCATCAGAGTGTATAAAATATTTCCCAAACGATTATCTGTATTCTTTTGCACAACCCACAATAAATGCCAGGCCAGGTCTGATCTATATCATGTGCTGTTTTGGAGCCCAAGTAACAAGACCATATCTGATACAGATAGACCAATAAATACTGCAGATGTTTGCAGTTTTCGTTGAAAATTTTCCTCTTCTTACAAAATACCCAAAGACATAGTTTAATGATGCCTTTAGAAATTCAATTTCACATCTCTAGCCTAGTTTTCCAAAGTCTCCGGGGAGCCTCTGCTGTCACTCTGCTCTGCTGTCACAAGCACTAGAAGCTTAATAAATTAAATACAAGATTCTCAGTATCCTAACAAGCAACCGCAGAGTGCTTAAAAAACTGCAGCTGCTTATTTATCCCTGCAGACAACCTTCAGGAATAATGTTAACAAAAATAAGAGCCTACGGCTGCAATCCTGTGCCCACTTACTTGTGGACTAAGCTGACACGTGAGTAAGCATTTGGAATATTGCACTGTAAACTGAATCAACTTGTTTTTAATTAGCTGTGAAAGAGCAAACAATGATAAACACAGTATTTATATGCAAACCAGGTACTAATAATAGGCCATCTGAAGGGTCTGGAAACAAGATTCAGGAGCAATATTACTGAAGCTAAGCAGCCGTGAACCTGATCAATAATCCGAACGGCAGGCAACAGTCTCCCTCGCAGGAGCGACATAGGCAGACAATAAATAATTAAAAATCCAGGCGAAAAGTATAGTTTTGCTACTAATGTGCTATATTAAGGTATACGAACATATCAAATTTTCAGCCAAATTTAATATAGAGCAGGGGATTTTGAGACCTGAACGTTGGAATCAGCTGTGCTCCATGAGCTGTGAAAGTTCCTGTAATTTAATCCATGGCTTTAAGAATATACGAACTGCTGGATAGCACAGTTGGTTTGAGCACAGTGCTGACGACGCCAAGGTTGCAGGTTCAATACCCGGAAGGGCCAGCTGCATATTCCTGCATTGCTGAAGGGTGGACTAGATTATTGTTTCCCAAACTTGGGTCTCCAGCTAATTCTGGACTATAATTACCATAATCCATGACCTATGGTCTTGCTAGCTAGGGATGATGGGAGCTGTAGTCCAAAAACAGCGTCCCTTCCAACTCTATGATTCTATGAGAAGAACATCCCTATTGCATCTAGACCAACATCCTGTTATCACAGTGGCTGACCTATAGCATGCCCACAAAAGCAGGACCAACGCACAAGACAACTCTCCACTTGCAATTCCCACCACCTGGTGCTCAGAGGGATATATCGCCTCCAACAGTGAAGGTTCAACACAGGCATTGTGTAGCCTTTCCTCAATAAACTATATAATCTTGGCTGGGGTACTGGGCTAAAAGAGAGACAGAGACATGACATTTAACCTAACCTAAGGGATGTGGGGGTGGCGCTGTGGGTTAAACCACAGAGCCTAGGACTTGCCGATCAGAAGGTCGGCGGTTCGAATCCCCACGACGGGGTGAGCTCCCGTTGCTCGGTCCCTGCTCCTGCCAACCTAGCAGTTCGAAAGCATGAAGTGCAAGTAGATAAATAGGTACTACGCCAGCGGAAAGGTTAGCGGCGTTTCCATGCACTGCTCTGGTTCGCCAGAAGCGGCTTTGTCATGCTGGCCACATGACCCGGAAGCTGTACGCCAGCTCCCTCAGCCAGTAAAGCGAGATGAGCGCCGCAACCCCAGAGTCGTCCGCGACTGGACCTAATGGTCAGGGGTCCCTTTACCTTTACCAAACCTAACCTAACACGGGGCTGGTCATCTTTTCTACAACAATTAACAGTTTTGCTTTCACACAGAATCCCAGAACACTGAAGAACATACCTGGCTGTTCTGCCAACTCTGTGAATGTAAGTATTTGCGTCCTCCGGACAGTCAAACTGAATGACCCAATTCACAGCAGGGAAATCTGCAAAGAAGTGAGGAAGGGACAGGCCTTGAGTTCAGTAAACACTGAAAATCCATCCACAGAAAAAACGGCTGTATAATTTGCTACAAGTTCAGTTCTGCTTTATTGTGCTATATTAGCGGAGACTGTTCAGAGCTGAATCAATCATCTTCATTTATTTGTCAAGATAGGAATAAAATTAATAGCATATTCATTTCCTAAGTAATGACAGTGTAATTTTATACCTGAACATGGACAGGCAGATAATTTGCATGTTTCAAATTCGAAAGCAGTGTTAAATCTTTCACGATTTAAAATGGTGGCTTTCAACACTTCAATAGCCAGGAACCACCTTTCACCCAAATGTGCCACCTGAGACTACTTTTTAATTGTTTACCTTGGGCTGGATTCAAATAATGAGTCCCACTAGTGAAAGTACTTCTCCTGGTGCAATGGGGTTTCCTCTCCTGTCCTCCCCTCACAAGTCTCCTCAGGGATGGGGTTGGAAAACTCCCAGAATAAGGTGAGGGCGTGGAAAGAGAAAATTTTTTCATCAAGCAAGCAAAAATGCTTGCACTGATGCAGCAATCTCCTCAGTGCTATGTTGAATTCCTCCCCTTGCATCTCATTATTGCATTCACCTTTGAAACATGCCTGCCACCATCGTTATTTGCTTTTAAGCATCAGGCTAAAATAGGTAAAGGTAAAGGGACCCCTACCCCTGACCATTAGGTCCAGTCGTGGCCGACTCTGGGGTTACGGCGCTCATTTCGCTTTATTGGCTGAGGGAGCTGGCATACAGCTTCCGGGTCATGTGGCCAGCATGACAAAGCCGCTTCTGGTGAACCAGAGCAGCACACGGAAATGCCGTTTACCTTCCCGCCGGAGCGGTACCTATTTATCTACTTGCACTTTGACGTGCTTTCGAATGGCTAGGTTGGCAGGAGCTGGGACCGAGCAATGGGAGCTCACCCCGTCACGGGGATTCGAACCGCCGACCTTCTGATCAGCAAGTCCTAGGCTCTGTGGTTTAACCCAAAGCACCACCCGCGTCCCATCAGGCTAAAATAGGCGTCACCAAAGTTTTCAGAAGACTGGGTGCATTTTGAATTTTGAGCGAGTGCTGGGGCACCAGTCACAAAATGGCTGCCACGGAGGGGGAGTGGCATAACACAAATGGCTGCCATGGGGAGCATGGCAGAACACAAACTTAAGAGACAACCATTCCTCAACAACCTTATGTTTACTATGGAAAGTCAGCTATGTCCTGCTGATTATGGAGATCGCAGACACAAACACAAACATAGATCCTGTTGCTGTCTAGTGAGAATGGGAAACAATCCTCAGTACCAGGAAAAAATATGCAAGGTTATCTCGCAACTCTCATTTCACAGACATTGTTTAGGAGGTACCAGCACATTTTGCTCTGTACATTTCTTTCTAGCAAACTATAGGCTCTTTTCTTTAGTGCAGTGTTTCCCAACCTTTTTTGGGCAAAGGCACACTTGTTTCATGAAAAAAATCTCGAGGCACACCACCATTACAGCCCCGTGACGTCAGCGCGCAGCGTCACGCCGGGAGGGACGCACGAAAGTGTAAGTTTCAATTTTTTCCCCTCCCCCTTGCCTTCCTTCTGTGCCAACCGCCAAAAAGCCAAGAAAAAAGCCAAGACTTTAGGGCAGCAGGTCGACACGGAAGAAGCTCCTACCTATGGACAGGTGCGACGGCCGTGTCCTCTTCTGCCACACTTGGCAGCCCTGCCTCACGGTCATGACTCCCACCCTGATTTCTCCCCGCAGGTCAAGCGGCACAGGCAGCCCAATCTGTCCAGCCCAGACACAAGCCCCGCTTCCCCACTCTAGATCCTGAATGCGACCAAGTGCTCTGGACTCCCGAGCAGGGTGGGAAAGAGGACTCGCATCTGGTAGCCTCTGGGCTCCTCGCCTGCTCGAGGGATGGCATTGCAGGCAAGCTGCCGGCCGTCGCCATCGCCGCCCCCTCATGCGAGTGGACCTGCCCGGAGTGGTGGGCCGGGGGAGGCTCGCTCTCTGTGGGGATGTGGCCCGCACGCGCAGCCCCGCTTCCTCCTGCCCAGGGCTGAGCTCCTTACCCGCGATCTCGGTCTCGCGCACGCGGATCCCACTTATTCCGAAGCTCGCGCCACTAGCCGGGGCTCTCACACCGTGCCAGGGCGAGGCGGTGCGGCCCACTGACGTCATCGCGGCTCGCCGCCGCCCTCGACTTCCCTGTTCCCTCCCCTCCCTCAGGTCGCCGTGGTTACCGAGGACTGCAAGCTGCTCGGGCGAGCGTGGGGCATTAAGTGGGAGAAGGAAAATTAAAATTAAAACTCGCCTGAAGGCCGCCTCTCCGGATATGAAGCTATCTTTCGAATTTTTTAATTTTTCCCGCGGCACACCAGGCAACGTCTCGCGGCACACTAGTGTGCAACGGAACACCGGTTGGGAAACACTGCTTTAGTTCACAGTCTGAGGCACCTGCCCTTGGAACAGGTAGTTCTGCAACTTTATATAAACGTGGAAGAACCTGAAAGTGCTTACCAAGCCCCCGAGCCGCAAGATCCGTAGCAAAGAGAACTGCCGATTTCTTGCGCACAAAATCAGTGTAGACTTCCATTCTCTTCATCTGCTGCTGCTTGCCATGAAGAGCCAGTATAGGGAGCCCGGGTCGAAGACGGCAGAAGACTCTAAACAAATACTGGACCTAGAAACCAGTAACAATTCAGATTGTAAGTTCTTTGGGGCAGGGACATGTTTTATGCTTATGCTGCTCTATAACGTGGCATGTACAACAATGGGGCGATAGGGCCAAACTGTACATGATGCAGGAGAACCCTGACTCTTCCAGCGTTTAATTTAATTTATTAGCCACAGCAAAGGGCTCTGCATCTGAAAAACGTTAGCCAGGCACTGGGGCTGGGTGGGGAGGGAAGGGTGTTCACGCCCATCCCCACTGACATGTCATTCCTTCCAATCTTATCATCAAAGCTGTGATATCCCTACGCTGGGGGGGGGCAATTTAGAAATAGCAATCGCTATTACTATAAAGTTGCAGCTTAAATAGTTCATTTGTCCTTACTTCAGTTATTCAGTTTGATTAACTAAAATGTTCCAATTGACCAAAAAAGGCACCCCGATCTATCAGGGAGCAGTTTGAATAGAAATCATTTTCATTTTCAAACTCAGCTGTTAAGGTTCCTGAGGAATCCTCCTGCCCTGTTTGCGAACTTCCCACAGCCATCTGGCTGTCCACTGTGAGAACAAAACTCAGGTATAGAAAGGTCTTTGGTATGATGCAGCAGAATTCCTCTCATGTTTTTAACAAATTCCCCAGGCTTTTTAATCACAATCCAGTGTCACGAACAGATTTACAGTTAGGGACATCAGAGATGCTGCGATATTTTTTTTTATACTTTCTTTAAGTTCAACAATATCAGAGGAGGATCCTACCTCTTTGTAATTGCAAAAACAGCAGTATCTTTTTCCAAAACTCTTTCAACCCAGGGGCATTTGGGGTGTGCGTGTGTGTGTGTGTGTGTGTGTGTGTGTGTGTGTGAAACAGCAGATAGGCTGAGTCACGATACCTCCAGAGCAAAGGTCTGTATTTATTGTGAGGAAAGGTTGAGACAAGGAAAGCACCACACGGAAAATGCTGTGGTGAAAAAACCTATCAGTAGAAAGAAGTCAGTAAATGCTTATGCCAAACTCTGCCTGCAGCGGTCACCATTTTATACCTGGCTATGCCCACACAGCACTATTTTCTAACCGGTGGACCTCAGTACAGTGGTACCTCAGTTTAAGAACAGCCCTGTTTACAAACTATTCAGTTTACAAACTCCGCAAAACCAGAAGTAGTGTCGGAGTTTGCGAACTTTACCTCGGTCTAAGAACAGAATCCGAACAGTGGCAGGGCACTGGCAGTGGGAGACCTCATAAGGGAAAGCACGCCTCAGTTTAAGAACGGTTTCGGTTTAAGAACAGACTTCCAAAATGGATTAAGGTTGTAAACTGAGGTACCACCGTAATTCTCAGCTGTCTCAAGTGGGCTATGACAGTAGAAAGTTTGAGAATCCCTGCTGTACCAGTTTGGGATGCATATTTACCATCCCACCTTCTGCTTGTAAATGAACTAGGCCTAAATTTAGATAGGTAGATATAGAGACACACAGAGAGAAACACTGGCTTGAGGACACTTCAGTGTACAGTGGTACCTCAGGTTAAGAACTTAATTCATTCTGGAGGTCCGTTCTTAACCTGAAACTGTTCTTAACCTGAGGTACCACTTTAGCTAATAGGGCCTCCCGCTGCTGCCATGCGATTTCTGTTCTCATCCTGAAGCAAAGTTCTTAACCCAAGGTACTATTTCTGGGTTAGCGGAGTCTATAACCTGAAGCGTATGTAACCCGAAGTACCACTGTAATCTCTAGTAGAACTGCATGTTCAGCTTCAGGACTCAAACAGGAAGACATTTCGCTGGACTTCTGCACAAACCTTTACCCGCTATAGCAAACTTTAAATATCTCCTGTTTTAAAGTATTTATTAACATATTCCCGCTTGCTGGGCACAGGAGAATATCTCACAGGTACTTTAATTTATGATACAAGACCCTTGCCTGAAGTCCTGGCAGGAACAGTATTAACTTGATATTTAAAAAGAAAAGAAAAGGTGAAAGCATTTTTTATAAATGGTTAAGAGATAGAATTATAGATATTCAATACCTCTTTACAGCTTGCAAAAAATACAATACTTTTCTTATTCAGATGACTTCTTAAAAAGGAGTACAACATATTGATTTTCTGGTGCAGTTCACAAACAACGTAGTTCTGTTCCAAAGTTGCTGGAGTACTAAAAAATAATAATAATCACATATTTATCATCATTATTATTGGGCACAATTTATCATCCTGCCTTTCTACCAAATGGTGCACAAGGTGGCCAACACAAGTAGAATATGAAATATGTATGCTTATGTATAAATGTTTGTGTGTGTATATAAACACACATACACAGCCTTATCTATCTCAATCACAACCCATGAATTAACTAAGAACAAAATATAGATAAACAAGGCATGTCATTAAAACCAAAGAACTTAAAACCAAAGAATGTATGTATAGGTCAGCGTACAAATGAAATAAATAATATTAAATCATATAGATCTAGTCATGTGCTGCCTGGGAGTTATAGTCCAAAACACGTGGTGGGCACCAGGATGGAGAAGGCTTGTCTACTCCACCCGGCAGTTGCCTCTTCAGGGTCTGGAACAGAAGTCTTTTCTAGAGATGCTTTTCTAACTGGAAAGGTCAGGGGTTTCCTTCGCACAAATCATACCCTCTCCCACTGATCTCTGGCAGAAAGCATCAATACAACTCACGGCAAACCTATGCAAAGATGCATTCCAATCAGATTGTGCACTGCTGAAATACAAGTGCCTTAAATTAATGTTCCCCCGCCACGCTCAAAACTTATGCAAAATACTTCATTATAGCCTGCCATGGCTGAACCTGAAACCTTAAAAAAAAATCCCCAGTGTTTTATTGAAGATGGCTGTTGCTCTGCCGAAATTGCAGTGATCTGTAATAATTTGATCCAGCCCATTGCTCCGTAAATTACGCATCTGACATCGCTGCCTTGTACTAATCTTGCTCGGAATCCCCACCCCCTCATTCTGGTAAACTGTGAAATACTGTTTCTCAAAGCAGTAATTCCCATTTAAAAATATCCGTGCTTTGTTTTAATGTCCCAAATCAAGCCGCTTGGATTTTTCCGAAGAGTACAGAAGTGTCATCACAAAGGCATTACCGTTTGCTCACCAGAAAAAATAAAATAAAAATCCCTGCAAGAGTGCACATTAAATCAGACTAAGGTTTGACTAGATGACACTCAAGATGATACTTCCAGCTCTACAATTCTGTGAAATCTATGAAAAGCACCTCTTGCTTGTCTGGATGGAGTTTAGAGAGGGGTCTCTGAATGTGTGTAGAAACTAGCCTAGTGTACTGAAGGAAGGCACAAGACTGGGGTTGATCATCATGTGAGCTGCGCACAGGTGGGCTGAAGCGAGCTGCTGACCAGTCCTGTGGAGCCTCCTTTTATTGAGACAAATATGCAAGCCAGGCAGATACATTTTGGGCTGTGACCTTTACACATCTTCCGTCCCGAGATCGAGGGGTAGTACAAAGTTATTTTGGCACCTGTTTCCACCACGTCATTTTCCCCTTGCACAGTGTATGACGAAGGAGACAAAAGGTCTCAGAGACAAAGGTTACAGACAGGACCCCGCTGACTACTGAGGCCGCAAAAGGTCAGACAGAGGGGACGATGTTCCGACAGCTGTGGCTTTGTCTGTGGGGTGGGGTGCCCCGCCCCCCAAGGTCACGCGTGCAGGCAGACTGTGACTGCCTGCTGGTGGGGAGTGTGCTCCCTCTGGATCCCACTCCACGATATCCCTACAGTGTACAATGGTAAAATATACGTTTTTCCACTGCTTTGCAACAGTTCCCCAGGGAGCCTTCAATGTAGGGTTCCCCAGGGTTCAGTTTTATCCCCCCATGCAGTTTAACCCGAGTGGGGTCACCCAGACTTTTGGAGTACATTGTCAGCAATATGCTGATGACAGACGGCTCTATTTCTCCTTTACATCCCACAGGTGTGGCAGTGGAAGCGCTGGACCATTGTCTTGCCTGGATAACAGGCTGGATGAGAGCCAACAAACTGAAGGATAAGACTGAAGCACTCTTTGTGGGCGGTCATGGACTAGAATGGATGGGAGGTGACCTGCTCTTGATGAGGTTACACTCCCACAGGAAGGAGAAGGTATATAGCTTGGGGGTATATAGAATGCCAATCTAGGCCCAACTGCACTGGCCTTCAGTTAGTCTCCAGGTCCATTTCTAAAGTGCTACTTTTGACCTGTAAAGCCTTAAGTGGCTCAGGACCACATGCCTCAAGGACCGCCTCTCCCCTTATGAACTGGCCTGGATGCTTCAATCTTCATGTGCCTCCACGATGAGAGGTCCAGAGGGTGGCAACAAAAGAACAGGCCTTTTCCGCAGTGGCTCCCCGCTTGTGGAATGCTCTCCCCCCAGGGGCTCACCTGGTGCCTTTGTTACCTATCTTTAGGCGTCAAGCAAAAGCACTCCTCTTCTCCCAGGCCTTTGCCTAACTGAGCTATCAGTGGCCTTTTAAATTGGGGAAAGGAACACTGTTTTTGTTTGTTACTATGCTGCATATTTTCATGTTTTTATACTGTAAACCACCCTGTGAACCTCGGGTGAAAGGCAGTAGAGAAATGTAATAAATACAGTGGTACCTTGGGTTAAGAACTTAATTCGTTCTGGAGGTCTGTTCTTAACCTGAAACTGTTGTTAACCTGAAGTACCACTTTAGCTAATGGGGCATCCTGCTGCTGCTATGCCACCACCACACGATTTCTGTTCTCATCCTGAAGCAAAGTTCTTAACCCAAGGTACTATTTCTGGGTTAGCGGAGTCTGTAACCCGAAGCGTCTGTAACCTGAGGTACCACTGTAGCAACAACAATAAATTTGTTGTTCTGCCCATTTTGCCTCTGATCCAAACCACCGCTGTCATGTAGCCCTCAAAAGTCTACACAGGAGGGAATGCAGCCCTCTTACCCCCAAAAAAAAATTGGTTCCCCACCCCTGATTTATTGAAAGTCACGGAACACGGACTGTAGTCCTAAGCATGCATAAACTTAGAAGTATGCATTATTGTTTTCAGCTGCCCGGCTGGTCTTTAATTCAATTACAAACTGAATCCTACATCTTTAAATTTTCTGGTCACCTGTTGAAGCCTTGGTGATGGAGAGAGATGAGTATCAAATCGAGAATTACTTAGGCTGGCTTTTGACAGTCACACAGTTAAGCCAGTTTCATCTATTTTAAATTGGCTATTTTATATACTTACTTCAGCTTACAGCTCCCTGCCGCAGGGCCAAAAGGTTATATATCACAGTGATTTGTAGCACACATAGTACTTAAAATGACAGAACAGGAGTTGAAGCAAAGAATTCTACAACCACACTTCAAGTGACCCAATTAATTTCTCTCTCTCAATCTCTCTCTCTCGTGTGTGTGTGTGTACACGCGCGCACACGCCAACTTCAGTTTTCTAGCCTGTGTTATCCCAAGGTCTCAGGTTGAATAACATGACTCTCCATCCCACCCCTTCCACAAACAGGCACATAATGGAGTAAAACAGAGCTACCCTTTACTTCCTTCGAAGTCTAGATAGAGAAAAATTCTCCTACCTGAACTTTGCCTTCTCATGTACCCAGATATATTCTGGATCTTTCAAGCTCAGCCGGGCCAGGTCCTTCACTGATTTGGTTTGCGTGGCTGAGAAAAGCAGAGTCTGGCGCGTCTCAGGAAGGTTTTCTATGATTGCGTTCATCGTATCAGCAAAACCCATGTCCAGAATTCTGTCAGCTTCATCAAGTACTGGAATGAGAAAGGCCAGCTGGAGGGAATTGGATTTTTTTTCTCCCCCTAAGCTTCTAACCTTCAGACAGAGCGTGAGACTAATTTCCACACTGATAGCAGGGGCTTATCCACATGAAAGGCATCGCTCCAAAATACACACAAGAAGGGATTTGTTGGGGTCAGCCTTCACAGACAGGGCCTTGGAAGGTCACCTAATTGAACGCGCTGCTCAATGCACGATCTACAATGCAGGATGCAAACTACAGCATCCCTGACAGAGAACCGTCCAGCCTCTGTTCAAATATCACTTACAAAAGCTCCCGAGACACGCTCTTCCACTGTTGTATACTTCTGACACCCCAGTCAAGCCTACTTCCACATGTGAGAATTCATTCACATATCATAGCTTTCCTGTGTGCGTGTCTGGAGGCGGTGGGTGGCGGATGGTGGCTAACAGATTGAGGTTGAATCCTGACAAGACAGAAGGACTGTTTTGGGGGGACAGGGGGCGGGCAGGTGCAGATGACTCCCTGGTCCTGAATGGGGGAACTGTGCCCCTGAAGGACCAGGTGCACAGCCTGGGACTCATTTTGGACTCACAGCTGTCCATGGAGGCACAGGTCAATTCTGTGTTCAGTTTCATCTGGTATGCAGGCTGAGGCCCTACCTGCCCATGGACAGTCTCGCCAGAGTGGTGCATGCTCTGGTTACCCCCCACTTGGAATACTGCAATGCACTCTACGTGGGGCTACCTTTGAAGGTGACCCGGAAACTACAACTAATTCAGAATGCGGCAGCTAGACTGGTGACTGGGAGTGGCCGCTGAGACCATACAACACTGGTCCTGAAAGACCTACATTGGCTCCCTGTAATTTTCCGAAGACAATTTAAAGTGTTGGTGCTGACCTTTAAAGCCCTAAACGGCCTTGGCCCAGTATACCTGAAGGAGCGTCTCCACCCCCATCGTTCAGCCCGGACACTGAGGTCCAGCTCCAAGGTCCTTCTGGCAGTTCCCTCACTGCAAGAAGTGAGGTTAAAGGGAACCAGACAGAGGGCCTTCTCGGCAGTGGCGCCCGCCCTGTGGAACACCCTCCTATCAGATGTCAAGGATATAAACAACTATCTGAGTTTTAGAAGACATCTGAAGGTTACCCTGTTTAGGGAAGTTTTTAATGTTTGATGCTTTATTGTGTTTTTAATATTCTGTTGGGAGCCGCCGAGAGTGGCTGGGGAAACCCAGCCAGATGGACAGGGTATAAATAATAAATTAATTATTATTATAATATTCCAAGAGCTCTAAGTATGTGTGTGCCTGCCTAGACCAAGAACTTAAGGTTACCTGTTCCCAGGGTGGGGAATCTTACAGCAGCCTGACCTATTGTTATGCTGCTTTTATTGAAGTTGTTCATTTTGTGTGTATTCTAAAACGACAGACCAACTCTGACACGCTGGTAAAAAAGAGGACTACAAAAGCAATAAATAAAATGGGACTAGCTTATCCAAGTGCACTGAACCATATCTGTGCACCGAGTACTGATTTAGTCTTCTTGCCTGCTCACCTCTCCACTGCCCACCAACCAAACACTTTTTCAGTGTTTAATGTATTTATTTGCAATGCATTTAGTAGACGTCCTGTCTGCGGATCAACAAAAATGGAACCAAATAATGGAGAACAAACAGGTTCTTCCCATTCACTTCCAATTCATGGAAAGGCTTTGTATGTTACAAAGATCAAGCACTGAAGCTACAAACCCCAGTTCATCCTCTGCGTGCTTTAATGGAGCTTCAGTTCTGGGCAGTGGCTTCCACTGCAAGCATTTTGGGCCATTTACAGATTTCAGATTAAGCCTATTCAGTAAAAGCAAAAAATAGATAGAAAATAGATTGCAGCATTTCACTTACTCAACATCTGCAGATTGCAGGCATGGAAATATGATGTTTCGTCCATGTGCTGTAAAAGCCGTCCCGGAGTACATATCAGTATGTTTATATTGTGGATTCTTTCCGATTCTTGTTTCAGGTCCTGAAATATCAGACAGGTTTGAGGGCATGATTTCAGAATATACGGTTATGACGCAGGGAGCTCCTCTCCAAGCCCATTCAGGTGCAGCAGATCACACTGAGAGCCAGTGTAGTGTAGTGGTTAGAAGCGATAGACTCGTAATCTGGGGAACCGGGTTCGCATCTCCGCTCCTCCACATGCAGCTGCTGGGTGACCTTGGGCTAGTCACACTTCTCTGAAGTCTCTCAGCCCCACTCACCTCACAGAGTGTTTGTTTTGAGAAAGGAAGGGGAAGGAGAATGTTAGCCGCTTTGAGACTCCTTCGGGTAGTGATAAAGCGGGATATCAAATCCAAATTCTTCTCTTCTTCATCACAGTAAGATCTGGCCATCCACACACACACACCCCTGAGCTATTTCAAACTGTGTGTCTTGTGGCACACAGAAAAACTCTATCTACACGACAAGCCACAACTCAGAGCCACCTTTAGAGATGTAGCAGCCTCTAACTAACAATGCAAGGAAGAAAATTTCTCTGTGCTTTATTTTTCCATTTCACAAGCCCGTAAGTAACTGGGAATGAATGCCAATTGCAAATAGATTATTAGGCAAGAGTGGCAGCTTCAAAACGCTTCAGTTTGTTTAAGTACAAGTAAATGAACATGTTTAGGTCGTTCTCTAAGGCATCCAAGTTTTCCGACACAGACTGAACTTTTCAAATTCAGAGTTTTCCAGTAAAACCAAATCACTGCCTCTACTTAGGACATTTTCAGTGACTCCATCAAAGCTTGCTTACATGCATCAAGACTCTGTGGGACATCCATCATCCAGAGGGACACCAAAATCAGAATCACAGCATACTCAGGGAAGCCTGTGACAACTCACTTCACTGGGACAGCTTTCAATGGGAAATACATGCCATTATGGTGGAAAATCAATACAGAGCTTTCTTGAAAGGCTGTACATTTCAGTCAGCACATGGGCCATGCTTTTTAAATGGAGGTATGTATGTGCCAATGCTTCCTTGGAACCCATTTCCTTGGAAATATGTCGCACCAGGTTCTAATAAAATTATTTCCCAGTCACTTAGTACAACATCCCAGTATAATTTTCAAACCATAAGCAATCCTTATGGGTTAGATAGAGGGAGCGGGGGGGGGGAGATCCTGTATTTATTTATTTTTTAAAAGGAAGGAACAAACCTTTCCACCAATGATAAGGCCGGCTGAGAACTCGTGATTCTTCCCCACCTTACGCAGAACCTCAAACGTTTGGTATGCCAACTCTCGGGTCGGCGATATGATCAGAACTCCCAGTCCATCCATGGGAGTCCACTGTTGACGGTATAAGATTTCCAGAGCCTGGACAGCGACAAAAATGCCAGTTAGAAGCCCTATAAATTTCACTCAGCGATTTTTTTTTTTTAAGGGGAAAAGGAAAACCAGGGCTGCAATGCCCATAGTCACTGGCCAAGCTCACTGGAGCTGATGGGATTGGGCAGTCCACAACAACCAAAGGGCGTCATATTGGCTGCCCCTGGGCCTACAGTAGAATATGAAATTATGAGATACGTTACTTACAGGTACAATGAAAGCCAACGTTTTGCCAGATCCAGTCTTCGCAGCTCCCAATACGTCTTTACCTTGCAAGGCCAAACCTATGGTCTGCCTCTGGATTTCAGTCACCATGCGATACTGAGCTTCCTGCAGTCCTGGTGTGAGGAAGACCATATATATATATCAACCTGCTTGGACTCAACCATTCACCAGGAGGGAGGGAGAGAAACTCTCATGTTAAAAGCATGTGAGAGTCCAGTGGTGGTGGTATGTGACCTAGTGCTGCCACCACTGACTGCATTCAGCCGCTGTGAGAAGTAGGCCTACACATGTACTAATACTGCTCTTCTGTGAAAGGAGGACGCTCTGGTTCACCTAAAGCCTACGCCCCCCCCCCCCAGCTCTGAAATGGAGAAGCCCAATGTACACAGCTATAGGACCATTCTCACAATTGCTGATGGGGTTCAGGGGCTAGTCCGCAAGCCCTTGGTGGTTCTCAAAGGGTGAGGCGCACCACACTGATGTGAAAGGAGAGGATGGCAAGTGTGGCAGGAAGATTCAAGGACAATCAAAGAAACGTTAAAACATTTCAGCAGAGTATTGTATTCAAATCAAAATATTTCTTAATTTTCAGAATACGGGTAGATGCAGTAGGAGAGCAAGAGTGTCAAGTGATCCTGAGGCCAATCCTAGTTGTGATTTTTGTTTGTTTGTTTTCCAGTGCATTTATTATAATTTGGTGTGGTGCAAGATAATGAAGGGGACCAGAGAAAGAAGTTTGAGGACCACTGCCCTAGCTTGTTATTTTAACACAAGGGTAGCCGACATGGTTGCCTCCAGATGTTGTGGACTACAACTCCCATTGCTCCTGGCTGCGGATCATGAGTGTTACAATCCACAACATCTGAAAGGTACTTCAATCTCTATCCAACATGTGAGAAGGTTCATCTGAACTTCCCATCCTCCAATTACCTGAGATGATTAGAGAATAATCTCTTAACAACTAAGGCAAGGGATGTTTTATAAGCTGAAAAAAGAACAGAGAGGTGGGTGGCTGCAGTTTCGGAGTTTCAGCGTGTTAAAAATAACTGAAGGGCATGCATACTGGTAAATATTTATGTGAACTGCTTTGCAAGCCTGTGTATGAAATATGGCTAGAGTCGAAGGCAAAGAACATTCACTAGATCTTGCACATCGTTCACCATGTGTAATCAATGTGCAAGGGCCCAATTCACCCCATATATGCACCTTAGATGTGTGCATTTGTCACACATGGCAAACTCCACATGGGATTCTTGCAAGGCCCTACACCGGGGGGTGGGAAACTGGATCTGTCCAGTTGTCCAACTGGATCTCTCCACATGCAGTTGATCCTCGTCACTTTGAGGCAGCGGTATCACTCAAAGTTATTAACGAGTTAAGAATATTAGAGCAGAATATATAATTATATGAAGTTGACACGTACCCTAGGACACCAAATAAGGGTATCACACGTTAGGAAAACTGTTGGAAAAGCAATACATAGTTGGAAAGCAACAGTTAAGGTATTGCTGGGCAGGTGGTGATTCGTTGGATAATATGCTTTCTTCAACCAGCTAATCATGCAGGCTTGTACATAACTGCTGCCAGGTTACTTATAGGCAAGTAAAAAAAACCACCACTATGCAACTAAGAAGGGAACATTTATAAAATATTTTTGGGAACAGAAAATGCCTGGCATAAGTTTGTAGGCTAATAACTGCCATAGAGGTTCTTGCTAAAGTATTGTGCTTACCTTTCAGTGTTTTCTTAGATAATGGAAAATCCGAAAATCTTACAACCTCATTTGCATTTATCTGAAAA
Organism: Podarcis bocagei; assembly: GCF_964188305.1. Taxonomy (NCBI): domain Eukaryota; kingdom Metazoa; phylum Chordata; class Lepidosauria; order Squamata; family Lacertidae; genus Podarcis; species Podarcis bocagei. Next base: position 85,690,233 of record NC_138130.1, read on the forward strand.
TAAGCAAAGAAAAGTGAAATCTGAAAGGATCTCGTTTAGATTATTAAACAAGAGGATCTGTCAACTCAGTCCCTTCCCAAATTTCTTAATTACACAGAATTAGCTGCCGTGAGAGAGATTCTCACATCAGAGTTGAAAAAAAAGAGTTGTTGGTTTGTCACAGTTTATTTGGGAACAAGCAGCCTGCTAGTGGCACACTGCACAACCACCGCTCCCCTGAAACAAGGGGAAGGCACAAACCAAGACGTCGCAATTAAGCGTGGCTTTCCATGTCAGTCAAACCCAACACCTGGTTTGTTGCTCCTTAATAAACTAGGGATCACTAGCAATCTTAGTCTGCAGTGGTTTTCGACTTCCTGATTCTTAGGCCAGGCCACAATTGCAGTTCCCTACTTAATGGCTATGGGACGCGGGTGGCGCTGTGGGTTAAACCACAGAGCCTAGGGCTCGCCAATCAGAAAGTCGGCGGTTCAAATCCCTGCGATGGGGTGAGCTCCTGTTGCTCGGTCCCTGCTCCTGCCAACCTAGCAGTTCGAAAGCACGTCAAAGTGCAAGTAGATAAATAGGTACCAAGATAGGTACCACTCTGGCGGGAAGGTAAACGACATTTCTGTGCGCTGCTCTGGTTCACCAGAAGCGGCTTAGTCATGCTGGCCACATGACCCGGAAGCTGTACGCCGGCTCCCTCGGTCAATAAAGTGAGATGAGCACCGCAACCCCAGTCGTCCACGACTGGACCTAACGGTCAGGGGTCCCTTTACCTTTTACTTAATGGATGTGTAGCAACACTTGGAAATGTAAGGCCAACATCTCGGGGGGGGGGGGGATATAGCAATCATAAGGAATACTGTATAGCTCTTGCCTTGTTCCCAGAGGCCACCTGTTCCTGGCTTGTACATACAACCCAGACATCTCACTTAATCAAAGCCATCATCTAAATATACCTACAGTAACTGCATCCAACTCTAATATTCACAGCTTCCCTGAAAGTAATTAGATGAGAGGGTGCACGTCTTATGTGTGATTTTTTAAATATGAAGAGGAAGCGATGCCATCGCCACATTTTTCAACCTGCTACTTCCCTCCCCCAAAATGAGGCGTCTAATTTGCATTAGGAGTCTATCTGCAGAGATTTTTTTAAAGCTGATTACAGACCTGCCTCGCTTAGAACTCTTGACGCGCACATCTATATCTTCATTACAAATTTGCCTAATCATTTCTACTCTTGGGATATATATATATATATATATATATATATATATATATATATATATATAAAGCGGCTGCTGTTTTTGCACTCCACAGGTTTCTCTCAGCACTGCTCATGATGCCACAGTTTCAAAACTGTATTATTACCATGCAGAGCAATCATCAAAATGGAAATTAGTCACATAGCTTTCATTTCAGTGGGAGCTTTTTTTAAAAAAAAAAGTCTGTCTCAAAAAAAAGAGAGGCGCTGGATTAAGGGAAGGGACGTTTCAGAACCATTGGCTGAGAACGTACTGGCTTCAATAACTTTATACATGAAGAGTAGTGGAAACTAGATCTTAAAACTTAAAATCTACAGCTTGTTATTTAATAAGAGAGAACTTTATGAAAATGCAATACAGTGGTACCTCAGATTAAGTACTTAATTCGTTCTGGAGGTCCGTTCTTAACCTGAAACTGTTCTTAACCTGAAGCACCACTTTAGCTAATGGGGCCTCCTGCTGCTGCCGCGCCACCGGAGCACGATTTCTGTTCTCATCCTGAAGCAAAGTTCTTAACCTGAAGCACTATTTCTGGGTTAGCGGAGTCTGTAGCCTGAAGCGTATGTAACCTGAAGCGTGTGTAAGCCGAGGTACCACTGTACAGGTGATATTTGACCCCTGTAAAGCTGGCAAAAATCAATAAAACCCATAATAATAAGTGTTGGGGATGCAAAAATCAAGCAGGAACCTTCTACCATATGTGGTGGGCATGCCAAGAGATAAAGAAATTCTGGGACATGACCTATGAGGAATTGAAAAAATTATTAAGAACCACATTTTACAAAAAAACCCGAAGCATTTCTTCTGGGAATTTCGACAAACAATTTCCCTAAAGATAAAATAGGACTATGCTACATCAGCAGCAAGAGTATTGGTGGCTAAATATTGGAAGGAGGAACACCCACCCACCAAAGAGGAATGGTTGTGTAAGCTAAGTGAGTACTTGGAACTTGCAAAGCTGACAGATATAATAAGAGACAAGTTAAATAAGACAGTTAAGAAAGAATGGGAGTACCTAAATAAATATCTGATGAGTCAAGGTTCAGCAGTGTAGTTCTGGTTGTGTCTAGAATAACCCTGCAAAGGTAAAAAGCTCCCTGATACCAAGATGAGGGATGTAGCAAAATACAGATAAGTTGGTTTTTAATTAGGAATAATGAACTGTCGTGAGACTGACGGAAGTCCAAAGAGCAAAAGAATATGAAAAATGAAATACCTAAGAAGTGTCAGCTTCTTAGGAAAATATATGATATGTAAAAGGTAACTGTTTAAAGTGTATGTATTTGGTTTGCAAAGTCTTAGTTTAATAATGAATGAATTAAAGCTGTTCAATCTATTATTTTTTCTTACCTTCATTAAGATTTAATTGTATTAGTTTACGTAATTTATTTAGATTTCTGCTTTTCTTCTTTCTTTTTATTTTCTTTTTTTGCTCTTTGTAACCTTTTTAAATCGCTTTTCTTCTCTTCACATTTAAAAGTTTTGATTTGTATGTATTTGCAATATAACTCAGTAATTAAAAAAAAACTTAATGTACTGGTATTTGAAATGACAGTAGCAGTAATTCATGGTAAACATAGGGTACTTTGAGCACATCAGCAGCCTCCCATGAAAAAAAGATTGGGAAAAGATTTGTGGTCTGTACAGCAACAAGCTAAGAACTTTATTAAAAAACCAGATTTTTCATTTTAAGATTGAGCTAAATTAAATATTGTGTTGGTTGTGGTGTTTTGAGAGTTTTGTTACTGAACGATTTTGTTCGCTGCTGCAGCTATATGCTGTATTTTTATTTGTTTTATGGTGCAGAATTGTATTTTAATGCTTTCAGCGTTACTGGAAGCTGCCCAGAGAACTCTTGTTATTGGTCAAAACAGTAATAAGTACAGTGGTACCTCTGGATGCGAACGGGATCCGTTCCGGAGCCCCGTTCGCATCCTGAAGCAAACGTAAGACGCAACTGCACGTCTGCGCGAGCCGCGTTTCGCCTCTTCTGCGCGTGAGCATGATGTCATTTTGAGCGTCTGCGCATGCGGCAAAACCTGGAAGTAACGGGCTTCGTTACTTCCGGGTTGCCGCAGAGCGCAACCTGAAAATATTCATCCCGAAGCTACTTCAACCCGAGGTATGACTGTAAATAAGGTAAATAAATAAATAAAATCACTGTAAAAGGGAACCAGCAAGCATGGGGAGCCAGCAAACAGGCTTTCTATCATGCACACAGGACAGGAAAAGAGAGAACCAGGTGCACATGACACGGCAGCAAAATCTCCTTCCTAGAGGAAAAGCCCAGCTCCATCCACTTCACATGCTACAGGTAGGAGAGATCTGTAGTTGAAAGAGAGGAAAGTGTAGGAGGACCCATGGATCACATTATTGTTATTGTTATTATTGAGAGCCAGTGTGGTGTAGTGGTTAAGAGCGGTAGTCTCGTAATCTGGGGAACCGGGTTCGCGTCTCCGCTCCTCCACATGCAGCTGCTAGGTGACCTTGGGACAGTCACACTTCTCTGAAGTCTCTCAGCCCCACTCACCTCACAGAGTGTTTGTTGTGGGGGAGGAAGGGAAAGGAGAATGTTAGCCGCTTTGAGACTCCTGAAGGGGAGTGATAAAGTGGGATATCAAATCCAAACTATTCTTCTTCTTCTTCTTCTTCTTCTTCTTATTATTATTATTATTAGCTGAGGCTGCTGAACAGACTCTTGGGCTGCGGTATTGCTTAGAGGGTTTTGTTAGTGTGGGTTGTTGCTGTTAAAAGATATTGTTTGTATTTATAGTACGATTTATGTTGTTCAATTTGGTGGTATAGTTTATTGATGTGTTATTATTGTTTATGACTACTTTCGTTATATTTTGAATTATGTTTTTTCCCCATGTAGTAAATTGCCTCAAGCATGCCTTTAACTACAGAAAGGTGACATACAAATAAAATAATTTATTGATTGAAACATAGGTTTCGTGGGGGAGGGGATTCCACCCCACATCACACCAGCAAATGAGACAAACAAGAGGGGGGGGGAATATATTAGATACAACCCTGTGCTTTAGATTTTGCTCACGTGTTATAGAAGTCTGGCCACTACTGTTAAACACTAACACCTTTCACAAAGAAATTGCACAACTGTATTTGTTCCAAGTTTTTGCTTGTGTACATAGACCTTCTTGGTTCGCAGCACAAAGGCATGCAAGCCCAAGGAACACCGAGTGCTCTATCACATTTTTATATTATTGCACCCAACTCCAATCTCCCGCTACGCAAGAGTCCAGGGGTTCCAGGCACCTAACAATATTTTATTTATTTATACCCTGCCCATCTGACTGGGTTTCCCCAGCAGTGCCAAGCAGTGTTAGAAACTGAGATATGAAAGCTAGGAGCTAAACAGAACCTTAAGCCTAGGTTAGGGCGCAACAATGGAATGTCTAGGTGCACTTTTTAATAACAGGATTACAAAGCTGAAAAATGAATGAACTGCAGCTAAAATATGTTCATTTTTCACATGGTCTAGTCCAGGGGTCTGCAACCCGCGGCTCCGGAGCCGCATGTGGCTCTTTTACACCTTTGTCGCGGCTCCGGGGCGGATACTAGCGAGGGGAGGAGGCGCATTGTGCGCCCCGACACTCCCCACTGTGGCGGGCGCTGCACTGGCTGTGACATCGCATGGGGGCGATGCGTGCGTTAGTCACGCACCGTCCCGACGTCACCTTCCCGCCCACTGTCAGATCGGACATTAAGGTAAGAAACAATATATGCAGTGTTATATTTGTTTTAAATGTCGCAATGGTTTTGCGGCTCCCAGGTTTTTTTTTCCTTCGGAAACAGGTCCAAGTGGCTCTTTTTGTCTTAAAAGTTGCAGATCCCTGGTCTAGTCTTTCTCCTGCCTACCCCCTTAACATTCTTAAGAGGGTCTATTCTCCTGTCTTCAGAGAGCAGCTGGGAGTGGGGAGGCAGAAAAAGGTTCTCCTTTCCTTCCACTTTGCAGTTTTAATCTGAAATCTTAAGCGCAGTACTGCACCCAAAGCTCAGAAACTGCTCGCGCTAATGAAATTCCCTGCTGCAAAACGCGCCTAGAATAACGGGAGTTTCAAACACTGGTACCAATCAGTACCCCAAAAAAACTAATGTATGTGATCCAATCTGTATTTCTACTTGCGTAATAGGAACTACACTCCATCCTTCCGCACCCTCATCTGAAACAAGGCAGGGGAACCCCAAGGAAGACCTTTTCCAACCCTCTACACTTCATGTCATCGGACATCCTGTTATGAGTCCACCTCCCAATGGAGGCAAGCCAGCACTAGATGCCCTCCCCAGGGAGGTCTGCCTGGCCCCCAACATCAGCATATGCCTTCCAGTAACTGCTAAAATGTGGCTTTTTACATTTCTATTGCTGTTGGTGGAGGAGCGTTTATTGGCTACTGGTCCCCCCGCCCCCTCTGTCTTCTGGAACACTTAAAACATTTCAGTGTGTTATAAAAGGTAAAGGGACCCCTGACCATTAGGTCCAGTCGCGGACGACTCTGGGGTTGCGGCGCTCATGTCGCTTTATTGGCCAAGGGAGCCGGCGTACAGCTTCCGGGTCATGTGGCCAGCATGACTAAGCCGCTTCTGGCGCACCAGAGCAGCACATGGAAATGCCGTTTACCTTCCCGCCGGAGCGGTACCTATTTATCTACTTGCACTTTGATGTGCTTTCGAACTGCTAGGTTGAAAGGAGCAGGGAACGAGCAACAGGAGCTCACCTCGTCGCGGGGATTCGAACTGCCGACCTTCCGATCGGCAAGTCCTAGGCTCTGTGGTTGAACCCACAGTGCCACCCGCTTTGTCTTCTGGAACACTTAAAACATTTCAGTGTGTTATATTAGTATCAAAATAATTTTATTTGCAGAATATGGATAGATGTCTTTTTTCCAAATCAAGTTGTTGTTTTTCGTCCCCCAATGCATTTTTTATCAATAAAAAAAATAATCAGCGAGCAAATTTTTATTCTTAAAGTGTGGCCCGGGGGGGGCAGTTTGAGAACCACTCCAAAACACATTTGGAGCAAGCCCCCTCCTTCCCCCAAAGGTTCCTGGGTGCTGTAGTTCCTGAACACCGCGAGGGATAAACTACAGCGGCCAGAATCCTTTGAAGGAAGGGGTGCGCTTTCAAAGCACCCTGCGCGCCCAGCTGCCTTCTCTCGCGGCTCAGCCCATTCGTCCATCTAGCTCCGTACTGCTTGCACTGACTGGCAGCGCCTCTCCAGGGGTCTCTCCCAGCTCTACTGGGGATGGAACCGGGGGGTTTTCTGCTCTTACCTGCGAGTAACTCTGCTGCAGCCTGGCGATGCCTTCCTTCTCCACCTCCCAAGCGGGGCGCTTCTGCTTTTGGCGCTGCTGGCGCAGCCGGTCCTTGCGCTTGGCGTAGTTCTTTTTCCAGCGCTCGAAGTTGCGCACCGGGTCCGCGCTGGGCCCACCGAAGGTCCCCCGGCTTTTCTCCATCCCGCCTCGGAAACAGCCGGCGTGGGGAAAAGACGGCAAACACGCTTCCCGGCAGCCTAACGCGCGCGGCGGCCGGAGGAGGAGCCGGGCGCACGGAGAGCGCGTCAGCCTCACTATCTCCGCCCCACGGGAAGGGAAAGCCCAACCCCTCCGCGGGCGGGAGAGGAGCCTGCCCTACGGGAAGATCCTCCCCGCAGATCCCCAGATCTGCGAGGGAATCTGCCCCGCGTGGCCTTAATGCATCCTTTGATTCGTCCATTGATTTCAATGCGGCTATTGTTTAGTTCCAAATGGTTATCCTTGGGCTGGATAACTTGTATTAAAATGTACGGTATATTTCTATGCAGCACTTCCGTATTGGCCGCTTGGGCTAATGCTGCGCGTTTTTTAAATGCCGCTTGCTAAAAGCCATGAGAACAGAGAGCGGGGGTGGCTGCAGTGGCGTAGCGTGGGGGGTGCAGGGGGGCCCGGCCGCACCGGGCGCAACATCTGGGGGTTAGGGTTAGGGGCGCAAATCCACGGGTTAGGGGGCGCAAATCCACGGGTTAGGGGGCGCAAATTACTTTCCTTGCCCCGGGTGCTGACAACCCACGCTACGCCACTGGGTGGCTGGGGCAGAAAGAGAAAAGAACGATATTATTGGGCAGGCAGCAGAGCGAGGCTTCATCTGAACCTAATTTTTGCTTTTTCGCCCCCCTGGAATTATCATGTGGAGTTGGAAGGGATCGCGAAAGTCATCTACTGTAGTTCAGGGTTTCCCAAACTGTTTGGGGGACTACGAATCCCGTGATCCCTGATCACTAGTCCCGGTCGCTAAGGATAATGGGAGTTGTAGTCCAACGGGAGACCCAAGTTTGAGAAACCCTGAACACGTGCAATCTTTTGCCCAGCGTGGGTCTCGAACCCACGACCCTGAAATTAAGAGTCTTGTGCCCTACTGACTTGGGCTATCCAATCCAAACCTGCTTTCGCAAAATTTATACACTGCTGCTTTATTGTGGTTGGGGGGGTTGGGAGAGAGAGAAACCTCAAAGTGGTTTAAGCTCATCTCTGAGGATGTGTAGCGTTAATAAAGAGGAGACTGTCTCCTATGCGTTTTGAAATAAAGCCAGCAACACATGGCTAGCCCCCCGCAGGTTGCCTGGACGATTGTTGCCGTTCAGTCAGGTTTACCTTTCAGCTGACGTTACATTTGTGCGGTAAAAACCACTAGAGGTCGTAACTCTTGCATATGAATGTGAAACAGGCATAATAGCTGACTGAAGTGACTTGAGCTTTGGGTTTCCAAAACCTGAGTTGAGGTTTGCAGTATATAGGATGACAAAGAGTATCTCTGTACATGTGCAGAGTGCCTTTCCTGCACCACTCATCCCAATTCAACCTTGCACGCTTAGAAAGGTTGCCCGTTAAGCTTCCCCCATGTACACAGAGAAGGAAAACATCAGCTGATCATGCTCACTATTTTATGGGAAAGCCTATAATAGCATGCATAAGGTATCGAGAACTGCTGAGATCCTAGCACCTGAAATACGGAAGAAAACTATTTATAAACTTTTCCCCCATCATGGGCTCTGAAGGCGCCATATATAATAATAAAGATAAATTTTGTTCCAGAGAAACCAATTGGAGCTATTGGGGACCATAGGGGATCACATTTGTATGGTTCTGATAGGGGCTTTCAGCTACATTAGTAAAGAAAAAGCGCTTTGTATGTGTTATAACACTGTATTTAACTAAACTTACTTCCAGATGGGAATCCAAGGCTCTGTATACACATTTTATTCTAGAACCAACAGAAACCGAGTACTTGGATGTGCTTTTTATGTAGTACTCACACCATCTAGAACTATTACATATTTCTGGTTCTGAAAAGTGCTTCTTAAGCAACTGGTTTTATTTCCAGAAGAAAAAGCTCATTGCAGATTGAGTCAGCATTACACTGCTGTCATGGGCATAGCTGCGGGGGGGGGGGGGCAGAGGAGCTGCCTCCACTAAATCAAGTAAATAAATAAAAATACTTAACTAAAAGCAGAAATTGTAGAAAGATTTTGACAGATTTTTCTGAGATCAAAAGAAAGTAATTTAAAATACCGTATTTTTCGCTCTATAACACGCACCCGACCATAACACGCACATAGTTTTTAGAGGAGGAAAACAAGGAAAAAAATATTCTAAACGAAACAGTGGGTGTGTGATTTTTGTGGTTCATGCTGTGGCCACAGACATGTGATCTGACAGTGAGTTTGGAGTAGCCCAATGCAAAAATCCTGAGGATCCATGTGGATCCATGCTTTGTAACCACGTTTTTGCACCACTGCGGCCCCAGGTAACAGTGGGTGCGTGATTTTTTTGGTGCAAGATGTAGCCATGGACATGCTATGTGATCTGATGGTGAATTTGGGGTGACCCAGTGCAAAAATCCTGAGGATCCATGTGGATCCGTGCTTTGTAACCACGTTTTAAGTGGGGAGGGAAGGAAAAGCACTCAAGGGACAAGGAGCACGCGTGGGGTGTGTGGAGAAGGATGCTGCTAATAATGAAGAAGAGGGGTATAAGGGGAGAAGGCTCCTCTCCTCTCCCGCTTTGCTCCTTTAAAGCAAGCAGGCTCTCTGTCCCTCTCTCCTCCCCACTCAGCGGCTCTTCTCCCGCTTTGCTGTTTCAAAGCGAGCCACAGAGGAGGGAAGGAAGGGGAACCATGGATCCTCTGCTCACGACTGCAGCAGATCCCCCTGCCATCAGTAGGCATTCCCTCCATAACACGCACAGACATTTCCCCTTACTTTCTAGGAGGAAAAAAGTGAGTGTTATGGTGCAAAAAATACGGTAACTGTTTTTGAGACATTCCATTCCGAATCTTCCAAACAGAGGATGATGACAGGTGGGTGTCCTGCCCCCCCCAAATAAATATTGGTTCCGCCCATGCCTGCAGTGAGTCCATTTGAAAACAGATGTAGGTATGGGTGGGTGTGCAGCAAGATCACAGTGAAGACCACTTCTTCCTTTACCTGGGGCACCTACAGGGAGGAATAGGTAGGGATAACCTAATCAAAGGGAGGCATTTCAAATGCATATCAAGTAACCTGGCTCCCAGTACCTTTCCAAGCACAATTCAAAGTGTTGGTGCTGACATTTAAAGCCTCAGTCCAATATACCTGAAGGAGCGTCTCCACCCCCATGGTTCTGCCAGGACACTGAGGTCCAGTGTTTTATTGTGTTCTTAATATTCTGTTGGGAGCCGCCCAGAGTGGCTGGGGAATCCCAGCCAGATGGGCAGGGTATAAATATATTATTATTATTATTATTATTATTATTATTATTATTATTATTATTATTATTATTATTAACCATACCCACTCATGGATGCCAGGATCTAGAATCAACCTAGATTGACATTGAGAGCAAGCATGAATGCTTTTGCGTGGAGAAAAATACATGTTTGTGCTACAAACAAGTTAGTGCGTATACAGCTTTGATCACATTTGAGTGGGACATCGTGTTGAGAGGCTTTAAGATGTATAGATTGCAAAACACTACACATACATATGCATCGTGATTAATAGCCAACAGAGGCGCCATGTTGCATCTAACATTGGGGGGGGTCACATGTGTATGACATTACACACACGTGATTTCACACATGCGGCACTGGCACATTGGGCTCCTCAAAGGGTCACGACAGAAAGCTGGACCAACTGTTCTGCTTTCTATTAAGCAAGATTTTCCCAGTCTTCAGACCCAAATGTTTCAAATACATAAATTTTCCTTTTCACACAAAAAATCCAAAAAGGGGTTCTCTTAAGTGCTGGAACCTGATGCGTATGTAACCTGAAGCGTATGTAACCTGAGGTACCACTGTAATTCGTTCCGGAGGTCTGTTCTTAACCTGAAACTGTTTTTAACCTGAAGTACCACTTTAGCTAATGGGGCCGCCGCGCCGCCGGAGCATGATTTCTGTTCTCATCCTGAAGCAAAGTTCTTAACCCGAGGTAATATTTCTGGGTTAGCGGAGTCTGTAACCTGAAGCGTATGTAACTTGAAGCGTATGTAACCCAAGGTACCACTGTAATGTTACTAATCAAAGACAGCAATGGTTTTTCTCTAATCAAGCATACTGACAACCACATTTATTTATTTATTTTTATTAAAGTTCTATACTGCCCTTCATACGAAGACCACAGGGCAGTTTACAATATAAAAACGCAAAACACATAGCATAGTAACAAACAATAACCCGCCACAGAAACAGCTTAAAAGAACATAGATTGTTTAATTAACCAAACGCCTGTGAGAAAAGATTGCCCGGCACCTAAAGATATGTAACCAAGGCACCAAGCAAGCCTCCCTGGGGAGAGCATTCCACAACTGGGGATCCACCCACCGCAGAAAAGGCTCGTTCTTGTGTTGCCACACACCAGCCCTCTCATGGAGGGAGCACACAAAGGGCCTCCTATGATGATCACTGGGTCCAGGTCAGTTCATATGGAGAAAGGCAGTCAAAATAAGTCTTTCTGCCTTTGTCCACTGTGATCATATACAGTGGTACCTCAGGTTACATACACTTCGGGTTACAGACTCCGCTAACCCAGAAATAGTGCTTCAGGTTGAGAACTTTGCTTCAGGAGTAGAACAGAAATCGTGCTCTGGCGGCGCGACAGCAGCAGCGGGAGGCCCCATTAGCTAAAGTGCTGCTTCAGGTTAAGAACAGTTTCAGGTTAAATACGGACCTCCGGAACGAATTAAGTACTTAACCCGAGGTACCACTGTATTGAGAAATTATTCCATAGTTCTTTTCTTGTTATGTATTCATTAATTCACGCCCAGTTCTGTACCTTCCGTTCCCATTTCCTGTTGTGTTTTCTATCCTTATTTCAAAAATTGGTCCTTTACACTTCTTCCATTCTTTTTTTCCAATAAAAGCACCAGAGGCTTGGTAGCTTTTTCCACTAAGTTCACTCAGAGTTGTACACAGAGCGCTTTCTCTCTCTGCTCTATCGATGCCAGATCAGGATGCCTCACTTATCCATGGCTTCATTCCATTCCTCCAACATCACAACTCCACCATTCTCTCTGTTCAAGATGACCTGATGTGAGCTATTTAGGGACAGTGATTCATCTATTCTTTATGGCGAAATTGCTCTAGCCATCCAGTTTGGCCACTCCCTATGCTGGCTGGGGAAGAAGAACCAAGCTGGTGGTTCAATATCATTTGGAGGACCACAGGTTCCCCTCTCCTCTAATCCACCTGAGCGTGCAGGTTAGAAATGAACGGCTAGAGCATATTCTATCATTCAGAAACTCATAAAGGCTCTCAGAGTGGCATGACATGACATGACATTAATTGCAAATAAAACTTGAAAAAGCTGGTAGAAACTTAATGCATGATGCTGAAAAAGCTGGACTAACCTGAAATGAACGTCTACCTTCTGCTTCTTAAATATTCTCTTAAGAAGCAACAACAGACTCCAGTGGCACTTTATCGAAACACAGATCTGTTTCCTTAATCATATTTTCCACAGTAGCAGAAGCCAAACCCATTGATTCATCTCCTAATTGCCATTCTTACGATGACCTACTTTTGCATTGTCTTGGGGTGTTGCTCCACCCCGTTCTTTCTCTCCCATGTCTCTTAATACTTCCTGTTTGTGAGTCTGTTTAATTCAATAGTTTCAGCTTTTAAACCATGCCAAGAAGAGCTGAATATTGATGGCAGACATACTGCACTACGGATATCTATCTGATGGGGAAAGAAGTACAGAGAAGACCCAGCTTGACTTCTGCAATTTGATTTCTGGATCTTCATGAAAGACATGGAGAAAGGTTTGTTCTAGTTCCTTTTCTAATGTATCCCCCAGAATCTAAGAAGCTGGGTTAAGACTTGATAAGTACTAGATAGTAAGAATATTTGCTTTGTAGGTTGAGGAGCCACTAGCTGATTATAGGAAAATAAAAGTCAGACCCTAAAATAAATCCATTGGAAGTTTCAAAAATGGTGATAATCATATTCTTGCAGCCAGGAGGTTCAGCAATTGTAATTAAGTCTCCTCCTTGGAGCGACACTTAAATATTATGCTGACATTTCAGCTGATATATATATATGAACCTGCTTTGTACTGAGTCATTAATCTATTTAGCCCAGGATGATCTGATTAGACCCAGCTCTCCAGGTTGTTAAGAACGCAACCTGGCCTTCCCTAAAATGTTTTGAGTAGCAATCCTAAGAACTGAATGGGGTCTTTTAGCTGCCAAGTATGCATTCAGCCACTGAGCTATGCCTCCCCCTCCAAAACGTGCCTTAGCTGTAGCAAATATTATCTACATTATTTTCCCTTCGGTGTTTGACCAGCAGCCCACATTGGTTTGTTCCCAGATGCCATTCAGGATTTTGTGGTTAAGCAACCGCATTGGCTGGTGTGGTTAATTTAGCAATTGTTCTTCATGCTTTGCAACCTGATGACAATTAGTGGTCTTGAAATTATATGGTATTCTCTGAAGAGGGCTCGGATCATTAAACCTCATGGCCTTTCCTAGTCTTCTTCTTCTCTGGTTGGTCACTACCGCACAATTAATATATTTAGGCTACCTATGCTAGTTTCTAATACAATGGAAAATGTCATGACTGGATGGATGGATGGCAGTACCTTGAACCAGAAGTTGCAAGTTTACCTGTTTAAAAAGTAAAGCCGTCCTGGGTGCATTAAACAAGAATGAATTGATCTTTACTGCCATAGCACTGGCTGTGTGTCTTTTACATTAGTTCCTTTGATACTGTCAAATATATGATACCAAAATGCAGTGTATTTTAATTGTTTTGGAGACTGAGCAGTTGGAGTATGCAAAACAGAAGTGTGTGGTTAGCTGCAATATTGAAAGGCAAGGAGTGTATAAGTAATGTGCTAGTTTGTCCATGAAAGCTGATAATGATGCATAGAAACCCAGGAACATCAGGGTAATACTGAGTACATGCATGATCCAAGCCAATAGACATTTCTGAAAAAATGAAATGAAAGGTGGCAAAGCACATACTATGCTCAGCATCCCCAGTTGCTGATCAGGTACCAAGCAAAGCTAGTGACAGCTTTTGCAGGAGACCTGGCAAAGCTACTACCAGTTAGACTACAGCATACGAAGGCAACATTGTCCTAGATTAGGCTAGCTAGGTGGGGAAAAGAGAACAGGGCTCCTGTACCTTTAGCAGCATAGATCCTGCATTTTTCCTCATCAGTTGACACTTGTTCAAAATAGAGTTGATTGGAATAGGAGGAAGGGAGACAGGAAACCAACTCTTAAAACATGCCAGTTAACACCCAACCCCCAAACCAGTTCTTCATCATGGAAAATTTAGGGTTGCATCCAGTTTCAGTCATATTCAGAGGAGACCCAATGAAATTAATGGACACTGCTTAGTTCCACTAATTTCAGTGTATTTACCCTGAGTAGAACTTAATTGGATCTAACCAGTAATTTAAAAGAAGCTCGTGTTTGGAAACAGAGACACAGCTCCTGGGAAAGGTAAATTTACTCTCAGGGAAAACATATTGGGTTCCATCCAGAACTAGGATGGCAACTAAGATTCACTTATCTGGGAGCAAACTTCATTCAATGACGCTTTGGAGAAAACTTGTATAGGATTGTGCTGTAACTTAGTTGGATTTTGGCTACAGTCCTAACCTCCGGGCAACAGGGGTGAGCTTGATGGAGCAATAAGCCCTGTCACTCACACCAGCCAGATCAGAAGGTGCAGAGCAAAAAATGCCCATTTACTGTGCCAACTCCCAGAACAGAGCCATTGTCATTTGCTTTGGGTTTTGCTGCTGGCAGTAGCTTTTGCACCCCCTCCCTTCCCCATCTGTGTGGGCCCATTGGGGTGCTCCTCACCAGCAGGGCTTCCTTGTGATGGCACAGCCAGGCAGGGCTGGGCAGAGGGACACCCTCACTCCATCTGTATGGTGGATCAGGGTTTGGAAGGCTTTGCCAGGTCTCGTTGGAGTCAGTGGGACAGCTTAGTCATAACAATTTAGTTCCCACCAAATAAATGGAATTCAGTTGCGGTGGAATCTTTTCCATGTGATGCAGTGGACATCCTAGACAGCTGCCTGGAAACTGTAATTAGCTGGATTCAAGGACCAATAAACAGATATTGAATCCTGATAACACAAGAGCATACAAGAATTGGTAGTTCCCATGTCCAGAAATGAGGTAGGCCATCTGTTAACGGCTGGGTTGCATGGCCACTAAAGAAACGGGTGGAACGTGAGAGTACAGATAGATCCAACCTTGTCACTGGGAGGCTCAGTGGCACAGTGTGTCTTTCGTTGGCTTTGGTTGGCCCTCAAGCTATGACCATTCCTGGTCAGGGTGAACCTAGCCACAGTACTCCATACTCTGGAAACCTGACTGGAATACCATACTGTGCTGTATCTAGATCTGCCCTTGAAGATGACCCAGAAACTGCAGCCAGTGCAGAATACTGTGGCTAGGTTGCTATAACACCAGTTCTAAAGCAACTATGCTGGCTCCCAATACTGTATACTTCCAATCCAACTCCAAGCTGTTAGTTGTTCTTGTTGTTTAGTCGTTTAGTCGTGTCCGACTCTTCGTGACCCCATGGACCAGAGCACGCTAGGCACTCCTGTCTTCCACTGCCTCCCGCAGTTTGGTCAAACTCATGCTGGTAGCTTCGAGAACACTGTCCAACCGTCTTGTCCTCTGTTGTCCCCTTCTCCTTCTGCCCTCAATCTTTCTGCCCCTTCACGGATCACTGCCTTGCTGGGGTGAAGGGGCTTAAATAACTCAGAGAAGCTATGAGCTATGCTGTGCAGGGCCACTCAAGATGGACAGGTCATAGTGGAGAGTTTTGACCAAACGTGATCCACCTGGAGCAGGAACCGGCAAGCCACTCCAGTATCCCTGCCAAGAAAACTCTATGGACAAAGACAACAGGCATAGAAAAGCTGTTAGTAATAACCTATAAAGTCCTAAAGTCTGAATGACTTGGGAACTTGATATTTGAGGGAGCATGTCTTCCTCTGTTGTCCTGCCCAGCCATTACATGACAATGAGAAAGAGGGCCTTCTTTGCTGTGGTGTCGCAGCTCTGAAATGCCCACCCCTTGGGTGCCCGCCTGGTGCCTGTGGTGAGTTCATTTCAATGCCAGGCTAAGTCCTGGTTGTTTACTCAGGCAATGGGGCTTGTTGACTACAGTGCAGTATTGTTTTATCTGTTCAGCACATTTAGGGCTTTATCCCGGATTAATTATGACCGCAAAGCAGTATTTATGTGCTCAATTGTTGCTTCATGCAATATGTATCCTGCCCTGAGATCAACTGATAAAGGGCAGGTTAGTACAATTTAAATGAAGAAATAAATTAGTGCCTACTCAAAAGTAAGCCCCGTGGAGTTCAGTGTGGTTGTAGTCTTAAGCTGAAATCCTGCACTCACTCATCTGGGTTTAATTAACTCAATGGAACTTATTGTTCAACAGATATATGTAGGCTTACAATTAAGTGCCAGCAGGAATATCACCTTAGCCTGAACCAACCCATTGTTTTGGGTTCCTGTTTCTTCAGTACATTCCAGTTTTGAGCCTATTACACAATTATTTTTTTCACCTCCTTTGACTGGGTGCAAATTACGGTTGTGCCTCACTAACAGAGAGCAAGAGCTGCAAAAAGATGCAAACCAGTAATGTCAAGAGTGGTGAGGAAGAAAGTTGATAAGAGGCGAGAACCTATTTAAGTCAATCCCTCTTCCCAGGGACCCCTGGGAATCACAGTTCTGTGGAGGAGGTAGTGATTTCTTTCATATAATCTCAGCACCCTTACCAGACTGTGAAACTCACAATTCCATGGCAGATAAACTGGTATATAATCAATAATGTTGATAGATACTTATCCAAAATGAAAAATATGGTGGGTTTTGCAGGTGGGAAATATACCCAAGACCACTTCTCTGTGACCAAATAGGAAAAGGGGATTCTTCTATTCAATTATTTTCTATCGTATCCTTAGGGAAATGAATGAGAGGAGTATTTCGACCCTTGTTCTAACTGTGATGGAACTCACCTTTCTGTAAACAAGAATAGGAAATGCCATGTAAACAAGGAGTGGGGAACCTCTGGCTCATTCCTCGCAAACCACACCCACCTGTGTTACACCTGACATCATCATATGTAACACCAGGTGTGTAGCAGGTAATCTAAGTGGCTACAAAGCAGCAATCAGGAGTTCCCAATTGCTCGTTTGCTAGAACACATGGGCAGTGACAGGAGAACTGGGGGGGGTCACATTTGGCACCAATGTGCCCCTTTGGTTTCAGATAGTACATGGGTAAAGGTAAAGGGACCCCTGACCATTAGGTCCAGTCGTGGCCGACTCTGGGGTTGCGGCGCTCATCTCACTTTATTGGCCAAGGGAGCCAGCATACAGCTTCCGGGTCATGTGGCCAGCATGACTAAGCCGCTTCTGGCAAACCAGAGCAGCACACGGAAATGCTGTTTACCTTCCCGCCAGAACGGTACCTATTTATCTACTTGCACTTTGATGTGCTTTCAAACTGCTAGGTTGGCAGGAGCTGGGACCGAGCAACAGGAGCTCACCCCGTCGTGGGGATTCGAACCGCCGACCTTCTGATCGGCAAGTCCTAGGCTCTGTGGTTTAACCCACAGTGCCACCCACGTCCCAGTACATGGGTATAAAAAGCCAGGGACACAAATTTCCGCGACCCTCTAGCAGGTATGGTGGTTCATTTACCAGAAGTAATGCATTTAGTTTTAACTCTGGAAGTGTATACTCAGTTCTGACCAAACGAAGACTCCTACAGCAAAATATGCATCAGAAGGCTTAGTTTACTCACTACTAATGTACACCAAGGATTTCTTAAATATTTGCCTTTCTGGTAGTCAGCAGTCATAGGTGGCCCACGTCAAATATTTATAATTGCTGGTAACAGGACTGTATTGCCAGACTTGGCACTGGAAAGCTATCACATTTTATTCTTGCTCGCTTGATCTTTCTCTTGCAGAAGATCTACATCCATTCAAATGTCCTTCTTGCACTGTGGGGATTGGCAGTAAATATAATATGATAATGATCCATGGGTCTGTTGTGGCTCTGGCCAGGGTAAAACTGAGAGAACAAATTCCTGACTTCTTCTTGTTGTTGTTTAGTCGTCTAGTCGTATCCAACTCTTCATGACCCCATGAACCAGAGCATGCCAGGCACTCCTGTCTTCCACTGCCTCCCGCAGTTTGGTCAAACTCATGTTGGTAGCTTCATGAACACTGTCCAACCACCTCGTTCTCTGTCGTCCCCTTCTCCTTGTGCCCTCCATCTTTCCCAACATCAGGGTTTTTTCCAGGGAGTCTTCTCTTCTCATGAGGTGGCCAAAGTATTGGAGCCTCAGCTTCAGGATCTGTCCTTCCAGTGAGCAATCAGGGCTGATTTCATTCAGAATGGATAGGTTTGATCTTCTTGCAGTCCATGGGACTCTCAAGAGTCTCCTCCAGCACCATAATTCAAAAGCATCAATTCTTCGGCGATCAGCCTTCTTTATGGTCCAGCTCTCACTTCCATACATCACTACTGGGAAAACCATAGCTTTAACTATACGGACCTTTGTCGGCAAGGTGATGTCTCTGCTTTCAGAACTCAGAACTAAAAGACAATGAGCTGTTTTGTACAATACATTAAATTAAATCTTAGCAAACATGTGGGATCTTGAAGAGGAGCTTGCAGCCATTTTTCTCCTTCCCAGGCTGAGACCTAAACCACAAATCTCAGTTCAGACAACACACTGCCAAACCTTGGCTTAGCACAGCACAGCATGGCAGCAAATACTACCAGGTAGCAAAGTGGCTGCAAACTCCTCTTCGGAAGCCTGCAAGGTTTGGCTCAAATTGTTGCGGGAACTGGGCCAATATAAAAGTCAGGACAAAAACCTTGCAAATTTTACTTAAAATATCATTATATACCAATCTTTGCTTCTAAACACAATGATTATAATTGCATTTAGCAGCTAATTTTTGTATACTGTGCAAGGATGCATTTTATTAAAAAGATTTCCAGCATTTTATACCATTTTGCAATTATTTGCCGAGTAATAAATCCAAATTAGTGTTGCTAATTTTTAAGGACTCTGTGCACACCTGATAGCTTTAACCTGCATGCTAAACAAAAATTAGTAGGCAGCTTGATATTAAGTGTCACGGTATTCTAAACTGTGGTACCAATTTTTAAATGGGGGAAATAATCATTTCATTTCAAAAGCAATGGCTACAATACATTCAAAACAAAGTGTGAATGTGGGTGGGTACCATATAAGTGTGGGTTTTTTTAGGATTTTAAACGCATTCAGCTAGACAAAGTGATAATTCTTCTTTCAGACCTTCCTGCCCAATATGCAAAAGTTGGGAGTCAAGCCAGAATGGACAGCAGGATTGGCCAGTGCATGTTTTCTGAGAGTGCATAGAGGCAAACGCCTACACAGAACTCAGCTGGGAGCACAAACTGTTTTCTGTTAATAGTGGGAGTTATAATTATTGTAACTTTAGGAATAATAATTATCAGATGTGAAGTTACTGACATCCTCCACCCACCTTCCTGGTCGGCCTCTCCCCCAGGTTCCATTGCAATGTTTACATTCATAAGATATGAGAGGATACATACAAATGGATTTTTTCCTGGTTGGAGTAATGATTGGACCAGCGCTTGGCTGTGTTGCATTTCATATATCATTGTAGTCATACACCCCATTAATTTATTTTTCCACAATGCTGTTTTTATCTACCTCGTGATACAGCAGATCAGAATGCTCTTCAGAGGGCATCATTTTTTTAATGACCTACATTTCAACTCTGCCTTTTGTGATTTGGCATCAACAAAGGCTGGGACCTGCTGAAACTTTGCCCTTCCCTGGAATTCCAATTGCCTTTGGATATTTTAGATCATATTGGCTATACTTTTTTTTTTTTAGGGCAAGGGCTGTTTACCCATGGACAAGCTGATATAGCTCAGTTGGTAGAGCATGAGACTCTGAATCTCAGGGTTGTGGGTACGAGCCCCACCTTGGACAACAAAAATCCAGTCCATTCCAGCTGTTCCACCAAGTATATGGGGGTTAGTGAGGGTTCTATCATACTTTATAGCTCAGGAGCAGGGACCTGAATCTGGCCAACACCATCAATTTCTCAACCAGTCACCTCCAGGCTTGACTACTGTAATTTGCTCTACGCGGGGCTGCCCTTGAAGCTGTCCCAGAAACTCCAGCGGGTGCAGAATGCTGCAGTGAGGCTCCTCACGGGGTCTCTGCCATGGGAGCATATTCACCCAGTGCTTTTCAAGCTGTACTGGCTCCCAGTGGAGTACAGGGTCAGATTTAAGGTGCTGGTTTTGACCTTTAAAACCCTTCACGGCCTAGGACCCTCGTACCTACGGGACCACCTCTCCCGGTATGCCCCACGGAGGACCTTAAGGTCCATAAATAGCAACACTCTAGCAGTCCCGGGCCCTAAAGAAGTCAGATTAGCCTCAACCAGAGCCAGGGCTTTTTCAACACTGGCTCCGGCCTGGTGGAACGCTCTGTCTCATGAGACCAGGGCCCTGCAGGATCTGATTTCTTTCAGCAGGGCCTGTAAGACAGAGTTGTTCCACCTGGCCCTTGGCTTGGAGCCAATTTGATTCCCTCCCCCTCTTTCTTTTTGCTTTTCCTCCTGTGATGGGGCTGCATTTTAATTGTTTTAATGTTGTAATTTAATATTGTTTTTAAGTTGTATTCATTCAACTAATTTTTATTATTGGTTGTTAGCCGCCCTGAGCCCAGCCTTGGCTGGGGAGGGTGGGGTATAAATAAAATTTATTATTATTATTATCCCCACTCACTCCAATACAGACCTTCTCATATTGAGAAGGGGATTTCTGCGCGGGTTTGGCTGAGTATGCTTCAAGGCCTTCCCAGGAAGCCTGTTAATGCAGGAAGGTAAGGATGGATCAGGTAGGGAGAGACATGTTAGAGGTGGGGCATGTGCAACCCCGTAGCCCCTCTGTGCTGCCCCTATGCTTTATTTGAACACATGAATAGGGCTAGTGAGGTATTACTACATGCTCTCCCCTGGCATGGGCTAGTAATGGGGGAATGGGGGGAAGTCCGTATAAATTCATTCCAATTCACAGTGCACCACTCCGAGAGAAATGCTTTGCATTTACATCCACACCACAGCATGATTTTCTCCCTCCTAATTTAATGCATGGGTTTAATTAAACTTGCCTGGCACAATACCTGCTAATCTTCGCAGTTATCTCATATAGCAATTAATTCAAACAGGAACAGACTTGATCCTACAGTTCTTCAGCGCCTCTGGGCTAATTGCTGCAAGATCCTGCCGATTATTTTGGAACACTTTCCTGTACTCTGCCTTAATTTTTTTAAACATACCTTCCAGCTTTTTTTTTTTTTAAAAAAAACCCAACAACTTTGAAAACACACGTTGAGAATGAGGGGGTTTAAAGTCTCCCACGCTATAGCACTGTATCTGAATGTGCAAGCAACGTAGCTGGAGAATTCTCACGTCTTCCCATTCATTAAAACTATATGTGTCAGCAGGACCTGCCACCAGCAACATTGAATTATGGCTGTGGTAACCATCACAGTCAGGCTTTTTCCCCTTCTTTTTGGCCAGGTGCAGAGACTTTATGCATGACACACAAAAGAGCATCTTTGTTGCTTGACAGAATACAAGAGAAATCAAAATGACCACTCATGTTTATGTGTCTAAATGAGTCTGGGAAATATATCCTAACATGTTAGTCAGCTTGGGGTTTTTTTTGGGGGGGGGGGTTAAAAGCAGAAGTCCTTAAGGAATACTGTCTCTGGATGAGTAAGGTTCACTGTGGGGCATCAGAGGAGATGGCATTTTTAAAATGACAATCCTGCAGTTCATGAACCACTTCAAAGCAAGCTGGGAACAGCCTCTGCAGGAGTAGGACCTTGGAAAAACCATTTCACTTCATCATGCTAACCCAAACCAAGATGCTAAGGCAGCAATTGATGCCAGAGAATGATTCCAGCAATACAACATCCAAAGGGAAGAGTCATTTGCCAGTTGCATTATTCGTTACCTGAGATGGCTGTCCAAAAAAAATAAATTATTTGGTTAGGGGATGAAGCCCCACAACCTGTTTTCAGCGCTGAGCAACAAGGTCATCCAAAGAGACTGGTTCATGTGCAGAGTGCCTTCCTATGCTGTGAGCTGCAAAATCAGATCCAGTTGTACTATGTTTCTTACAGCTCAAAGGCTCTCCCCACTGCCAGCATTATGTACTACTCACAAGTTGAGCTCTCAAAGCAAATTCAAATCCTGAAAACTACCAACATTGTTTTATCTAATTCAGTGGTAGTTCCAAGCAGGGAAACACAGACAGGAGAGTGTCTTGATGCAGAGTGAGCTTGATGTGCCCAGCTTTATGCACAGGGGGCCTCTGCAGCAGGGATGGGAAAGTTTTGGTCCTACAGATGCTGATGCGACTCCCAACTCCCGTCAGCTGTAGCCAGCAAGACCACCAATCAGATATTTTAAATTTATTGAGTAACAATAAACACTGCTTGATTGCTAAAAACAAATAAAAGAAAACTCAAAACGGTTGACAAAAAGAGCATTTTAAATGATTTTTTAAAGGAAATCACAGTTGTTGAGCTTTTCTTGGAAAACCACAGGGGTAAAAATACCCTATATATTCAGCTGAGAGGGGGGCAGAACCTCAGATAATTGAGTATTTTTTAATGTGGATCTCCCCCCCCCTGCTTCCCCCCCCCCCTTGGCTACGCCCATGCTGGGTAGGCTTGTTTAAACAAAAATGTTTTTAGCAGGTACTGAAAGTGATCTCATGGGTTAACTGGTCCCAAGTTGTTAAAGGCTTTATATGCTAATATATACCTTGATCTTGGCCTAGTAGCAAATGGGCAATCAGTGCAGATATCTGAACACAGGTATTATAACGCTATCGAGGGACTCAGCTACATTGGCAAAGAAAGAATGCTTTATATGCGTTGTTTATGCATTCTTACACTGTGACACCGGATGGCGCTGTGGAATTCCGTTCTGCCAACCCGATTTCTCATACAAAATTAGCAACACATTTAACTGAAATGCTTCTTTGATGTGTCCTAGATCCAGCCAAGGTCTGACTTTTGTTAGCAATTGTGCTACACCATTCAGCAGCATCTGCATCAAGCGCTAGCAAAGCCCCCCCAAAAAGCACATTGCATGTACCCCATTGCAGCTTTAAAGATGTACTACTGAATGTACACAAGCCAGGGGCATAGCTAAGGGGATACCCTTTCTGATGCACTTGTACTGGGACTGGTTAGAATGGAAGGAAAAGAGCTCAGCAGTTGATGGTTCCAGAGTTGACAGCAGGAATGGCCAAGGGGGTCAATGAATTATAGGTTTGTCCCCATCCTCCTCTTTGCTGAATTCTACAAGATTGAGGAAGAGGAAGCCAAGAGGCAGCATCACTCCCTGGGCTGATTGCAAGAAGACAGGCAAGGCAGGTGAGGGCAGACTGAAGTTGGGGCAGTGCCCATAAGTCCTAATTAGCCTGCCTCCACTTCTTACATTATCTACATTCTGAAAGTGAGGCAAGGCATGTGCCTGTATGCAAATGCAGATTTAGGGTAGAGCGACCAGTTCCGCCGCCCTGGGCGCCAGGCCTAGAAATCACCGCAGGGCATCGCAACTATGACCAGGTAAATTGAGCAGAACAGAAGGAGGGAAGGGCACCAAATTTTGGCTTCGTACAAGGCACCACTGACATCTGAAAGGCCAACGTCCGTCCCTGGCAAATTATATACCCTTACTTCCTTATTACACAAAAGGGACCACTACAAGGGACATGGGTGGAGCTGTGGTCCAAACCACTGAGCCTCTTGGGCTTGCCAATCGGAAGGTCGGCGGTTCGAACCCGCGTGATGGTGGCAAGCTCCCGTTGCTCTGTCCCAGCTGCTGCCAACCTAGCAGTTCAAAAGCATACCAGTGCAAGTAGATAAATAGGTACTACTGTGGTGGGAAGTTAAACAGTGTTTCTGTGCACTCTGGCACTCATCACGGTGCCCCGTTGCGCCAGAAGTGGAAAGCTGTCTGCGGTCAAACACCATCTCCCTTGCCTGAAGTAAGATGAGTGTTGCACCCCATAGTCGCCTTTGACTGGACTTAACCATCCAGGGGTCCTTTCCCTTTCCCTACACACACTTTTCTCTCATCATTACAGTGTCTTCTGTTCATCTGCAGCTGCACAATGATGCAAAGCTGAATGAAAAAAGAGGGGGAAGAAGCAAGTGCGTGGCTTCAGTTGCCAATTGGACCTGCTTCTGGTGGACAAGCAGTACTGTAGTTTGGAAACTGGGTCTGGGAAAGTGGGTTTGGGGGGAAAACAGACCCACTGAAATAAAAAACTGTGCAAAGTCAATAGAAACATTCAGCAAGGCTGAACACCATGTGTGGGGAATGGAGTCCTGAACAGCAGCAATTTGTGCTGCAACCTTTTGTTGCAGGTCCTGTTTGCAAATAAAGGATGCAGATGGGACCCGCAACCAAAGGTGTCAATGCATCTCTATTCCCCTAATACAGATGCTGCTGTTCAGGTTTCCAGCCAGACATTCCTTCCTGCAAGCTTACAAACTTATCTAGAAATCCATTCCTGATGGTGAGGAGCAGAGTGCTTTCAACCCAATAGGTGCTGGGCCACCTGAGTTTGCCTACTGCCTTATCCATGACAACTAATAATATAACACTGTACTGTATCCAAAAAAGCTAAATGTGAGCAGGGCTGACCAGTGCAGCCTTTGTCGACCACGTGCCTCCCAGACGTTTCGGACTACAACTCCCATCAGCCCCTGCAGTCCTAAACATCTGGAGAGCAGGAGGTTGGCAAGGCCTGGGCTGGCTGTACACAGCTCCCATCCTTTGGATAGCTTTATGTCCTGGCTACCTCACAGCTTGATAACTTTTGCTGGCTCTGGCCAAAGCAAATATTTCCATCCCTGCTCCAAGACTTGAAAAGCAAATATTTAGCCAGAATGAAGCGCGGCCTGCTCTTTGCCTCTCTCAGTCTCTTCCCGTGTATGGACGGGAGCTGAAGTTCCCAACTACTGTACACTCCCCAGAGCAACCCCTCAGCCGCCTTGGGGAAGGGAGAGCCCGCCTCCCTGCAAACAAGGGATTGGCACGTTCCCTCCCTTCGGCCCCGGGCGGCCTCGCCTGGATTAGCCGAGCGGGGAAGGCAGTCACCCGGAGGCGCCGCGGGAGCCTCTCCCGGAGGTGTGCGCGCCGCGCGCCTCGCACCTACGCGCCGCCCCGTCGCGGCAACCTGTTTCGCTTCGCCCCGTCCGAAGGCAGGAAGGGAGCCGCTGCCGGCGCGGGAGCCTCACCTGGCCGGCGAGGCGGGGGCTTGCCAGGTGTTCGGTGTGGGGGGCGATGCTGTGGGCGCATTGCAGGCGGCTCAGGGTCATCAGCCCCGGCTGACCCCTGCAGAGCCGGATCCACGATGAACAGGGATCCTCGCCGGGTAGATCTCAGCTTCTTGAACGAGGAAGAAGCCAAGCAGATCTTCCGCGTGCTGGAGCGGGACTCGCAGCTCAAAAGGGCCGAGAAGGAGAGGATCAGGTACCGCCAGGTCCCTTTAGTGCTGCCCCTCTGGGTGGGGGGCACCTGAGTTCTGGGAACCAGCTAAACCCGCGGGGTGATGGAGTCCCTTTTAGGAGGACACGTGGAGATGTTGTCTAGACCTTGTAATATGGGTGCTTAATGACTCTTTCAATCTTCCCTTGATCCCAAGCTAGTTGATCTAACTTTTTATTGTGCACCCTGGAGCTATGGTGTCTTCCTCTGTTGCTGCTGCTGCTTTACGACCCAATCTTGCATGCATTTATTGGGGCTTTTAGTGGGAGGTGATTTTCATGTCCGCAATAAATTTCCTTCACAAGAGTGGTGCCAAGCTAGACTCTGGACTTCTTGACCTTGAAGCGCTATGCCTGAGTTTTAAAATGTATGGCGAGCTGGAAGTATACTTGTTGAATGTTTTGAGGAGGCAGGAGGCAGTTTGCACATGCTCCAAGAAAACACTGTTTTTTATTTTGAATTATTAAGGTCGCTAGGTTCAGAGCTAGGCCCCAGAATTCAAAAGAAGCCGCAAGGCTGACCTCAGAGGAATCTTGGTTCACATTGTGTTACTTATATTTCAGGTTTATAAACCGCTTTACAGCCAAAAGCTATCAAAGCAGTGTGTTGTAATATAAAATGAGAGAAATTGCAAAAGATACAGACTTTAAAAACAATTACACTTTGGGGGAAACTTTCTTAAACAATGAAGAGTCTGGTGGGGTGTTATGACATGACTTTAAAAAAGAAAGAGCTGAATATTTTTCTTCTGTGAGCTGGATAAAACAGGGCATTTATTAGAATGAACTTTTGATATTTGGGCTGCCATCATGCACCTGCTTACCTGGAAAGAAGTCCCATTGAACTTGATGAGGCTTACTTCTGAGTAGACATGTATACGATTGCACTTTTGGGCTTCTTTCTAGATAAACTTGTGTAGGATTGCGCAAATAAATGTTCCTTTTTTGTTGTCTGTAGACTACCATATTTACAGCATCCACACACTGCAAGAAGTTCTTGCCATTCCTGTTAAAAAAAGCCTTACGCTTGGCTCCCATGTGATGACATGGGTTTTGATGCTTGCTTCAGCGCTTTCAGCCCATAATGAGCCAGCTGTGTGCATAGGCTGGCATGCAGAGGCTTTGGTGTTGGCATGCCACCACAGATCAACCTCATCGTCAATGCCGAAACCAAATCTTGTGCATGCAGGTGAATATGTAAGCCTGCCTTAATGCAGATAGAAGTCAGCAAAGGCTTTCCATTCAATCTCATGTGCTGAACCCATTAGGAGAATCGACCTACACAGTGCAATCCTGTACTTTTCTACTCAGAAGTAAGTTTCATGGGGTTTACTTTTGGGTAAGTGGGTACAGGATTGCAGCTAGCGTGCACGACTTAAGGCCAGAGCTTTCCTGGTCATTCTTCCTTGAGAGCAAGCCCCACTGAAATAAACCTCGCTGGGTGCCAAAGTAAACAAGCATAAGGCCCGGTTCTTAGGCCTTTCACCTACACAGGAAGTTAAGATGTGTGTGAGCCTCTCTGTTTCTCATCATATAGATATATATTTGGCAGTGTTAGAAACTTGGCTATATAAGCTAGGCGCCAAATGGTGCCTTACACCAAGGTTACAGTCGCCAAAATGGAATGCCTAGTTTCCATTTTGGGGCCAGACAGCTCAGAAGTCATGTTTTTCAATGCAGCTTTTTGACTCCTGGAATTCATTCTGATTGTGCAGATAAAATATAACAGATAGATTCTACAGGATGTGTTGCTAGTGTGTGGAAAGAGTAAAGATCCAAGGATTCCCCAGGCGTGGACATCCAGATGGTGGAGACTTCAGGCGCCAACATGGCGCCGGGGCTTCTTCACTTGGTTGCAAGTGGCCAATAGCCAGGTGCAAAATGTGTTTGGTGCCCAGAGAATTCCGAACTCTGATTTGGCATATTGGACACTTTTAACGTGGGGCTGACTGTAGCAGAGAAATCAAACGTTCAGTGTAGGTTTGGAGATTTGAGCCTCAATCCAAGGCTCTGCTGCCTCCTCATCCATGTTTGTGTAGAGGGGAAGAGGTGTCTTCTCCATGTGATTTTTGTACAGTGGGTTAGTATCTGCATCTAACAAAGCAGGAAGGGACAGGGTAGCTGTTTTCTGGGTTCGGTTGCTATTTTAAGTCTTCTCCCAAGCAGCTTGTTTCCCTCTCTCACTCTCTGAAGGACTTTGCCCTGTAGCTTGGGCAGAGCAAAGAGTACAGAGCTGTTTCAGATGGTCACTACAGTATTAGTGGTGTGTTGCTGAATTTGGCGTCTTTGCCTTCGGGACAGCAGTTCCCAAATTTTTCACCTGCATGTGTTTTTCTCCCTCTCTGTCATTCCAGGGCATAGTGTCATCAAGTGAAATTGACCGATGGGAGGGGTCAGGACAAAGTCCTTTTTGACAGTGCACATGGTTAAACTGTGACGTTCACTACAGGACATAGCAACCGGCAACTTAAGAAGTCTATAAAATGGGCTTGATTGGATTTGTGGGCAATATATCGCCCCAATCCGGTTTGTTGTCATACTGGTTTCATAATTTTTGACTTGGCAATATTATTATTATTATTATTATTATTATTATTATTATTATTATTATTATTATTATTATTATTATTATACTGCCCTATGCCCTGGGGTCTCAGGGCAGTTCACAGAATAAAATACCTAATAAAATTAAAAACAACAACCCAATACAACGCCCCTCCTACAAAAAAAACACATTTTAAAAGGGCATAGTATGTAAATCAGATCAACCAAAGTCCTGGTTAAAAAGGAATGTTTTTGCCTGGCGCCTAAAGGTATATAATGAAGGCGCCAGGTGAACTTCCCTGGGGAGAGCATTCCACAAAAGGGGAGCCACTGCAGAGAAGGCCCGTTTTCATGTTATATCGCGAATCATGATGTGTGTGTGTGCACGTACGCAAGCTGTGCAAAAATCATGATGCGTGGGGGGGGGGGAGTGAAGCCAGCCAATGTCTCTACATAGCTCCATCCTTATTTCAGACATTGTGATATATCGATATATTGCAATGTTTAGCTGGTGATATATCACAGTGTTGAAAACCAGATATCGCCAGGCCCTAATTCCCACCAGGATCAGAGGCAGTATACCACAGATCACTGTGGTATACTGTGGGAAAGTTTCTCTCACAAGTTCCAAAGATCTAAGGAGCCCATTCCATGGTAACTCGCAGCAGGGCTTCTGTGGCTGCCCCTGATCTGTCTATTAAGATATAATAGATGCCCACTATCTGCAATTTCTGGAAACAACATAGGTTGGTTTCCGAGTACACCCTTGTGTCTTCTGAACCCAGAACTCTATTTGAGTGATGGGACTTTGGCGAAGAGGCAGAGCTGTAGTTAAGGGTTCTTCAGCTGATAAATCTGAAGCCATCACCAGAGGCACACAATTTGCCCTAGCTCCCACGACACAGGTAGACATTAGATATCATGATCAGTTCTTCATGTTGGCTCACTCCAAATTGCATATTGGAATGGCACTATCCCTGTGATGCTGTGGTTAAAAGGTAAAGATAAAGGGACCCCTGACCGTTAGGTCCAGTCGCAGACGACTCTGGGGTTGCAGCGCTCATCTCGCTCTATAGGCCGAGGGAGCCGGCAAAGAGCTTCTGGGTCATGTGGCCAGCATGACTAAGCCGCTTCTGGCGAACCAGAGCAGCGCACGGAAATGCCGTTTATCTTCCCGCCGGAGCGGTACCTATTTATCTACTTGCACTTCATACGTTCGAACTGCTAGGTTGGCAGGAGCAGGGACTGAGCAACGGGTTCTCACCCTGTTGTGGGGATTCGAACCGCCGACCTTCTGATTGGCAAGCCCTAGGCTCTGTGGTTTAACCCACAGCGCTACCTGCGTCCCTGATGATGCTCCAGTTAACCTGCCTCTAAAACATTCCCGCTCTGTTTCAGAGTTAATGTCTTGGATATCCAAGGTGTGAGACATGATACACCACAACGTCCATTTCCCTGTACAGTATTGGGAAATTTTCTATGTGTGATGTTTTACAGTTTTTAAATGTATGCTGTAAGCTGCCCAGAGTGGCTGGGGAAACCCAGACAGATGGGCGTGATATATAAATAATGAAATGATTATGATAACGGCAAGTATTTTGCTAGTAAAATAATTACTTAGCATATATACAGCACTTTTCTCAATAGTCCAAAGTGCTTCATATATTTCAGGCTGTACATCAACCCTGCAAGGTATGAGGGTACTGTTAGCTCCATATTTCAGATGGGGTCTGGGAGTGAGAGATAATAGCTAGCCCAAGGCCACCCATGGCACTTGTGGCTGCGTTGTGATTTGAGCCTATGATAGCTGAAGCTCTTTACCACAGAATTACAGAGGCTTAAATCTCCAGTGTTAAGTGGTGCATGCCGGCACCTCATATAAAGAAGATTGTCTTTTATCTGTAACCACAAGAATGTGAATATTCATACTATGGCACCTTCATGAAGGCTTTGATAACTTTATGAGAAGGTGCTTACTTGATGACTAGGTGAATTCTCAACATTATCACTGTACCAATGAGCAGGCTCTGCTACGTACTTTTTCTTGTACCAACTAGGTTCAAACGTTGTTTTTAAATAGACAATGTTATGCACCAGACTGGTAATAACCTGGCTGAGAGCTGAAAAACATGAATGACAGAGTTGCCCTATGTATCTGTGCATGGACTGTACCATTTCAAATGGCAGGTGGAAGATTAGATGTATAAATGGTTTTCCATTTATTATTCTTATTCTTTTAAAAAAACAGTTTCAAACTAGACTATTTTCCCGGACTTGTTAGTTATTTATGTGCATCAATTTTTTAATATAATGGGACTTGTAAGACATTCTGAAATGTGTAGTAGTGCAGCCAAGCCACCGGCCCACCTCATGAGTCTGCCAATCAGATAGCTTGGTTTCAAATCAACATCCATTAGAACAAAGAATGGGATTGGTGGATCACAAACCGGTTCAGGCATGCTGGCGAACTATGGTTTGGCACTATGTGATGATGCGCTTGCTTCTCTCCTTGCGTGCTATGATTCCCTGCATCTGTAGTTTGCAGTAAAGCCATAGTTTGTCATTTCATCCAAATTAACAAAATGTGGCTTGTACTTGCTCTGCAAATCAGAAAGTGAAACTGGAGCTTGACCCTGATTTTGAGGGCAAGAACAAACCATAATTTGCCAGTTTGGACAAAAGAGAAACTGCAGTTTGCTACAGGAAAGTGCAGGGCCAAACCAGTACAGCATTGTGTCTAAACTAGCCTGTGTTTTATATGATGAATCAACTAAGATTTATTTGAGTGGGGAGATGGGGAAAGCCGATTTCTCTCTGAGATGGGAAACAGTGGCATGTGTTCTGTTCTGTCATGTATGATTTAGCTGAAATTTATGCGTTGCAATGGTTGGGCTAGATGACCCTTGTAGTCCCTTCCAGCTCTACAATTCTGTGATTCTTGGAGTGAACTTTGGCATTGAGTGTGTGTGTGTGTATGTGTGTGTGTGTATACACATGCACGTGCAACAGAAAGTGTGTTAACTTGTTGGCATCAGAGCCACAGGTCAGGTGCAAAACACTAGCAACAAATTCCAAGGAAGGGGCTGCAGAGAGGGAAGGATGAGCAATAATGAGAGGAAATTTCCTCTGTTATGGTAAAATCTGGGTGCGAGGCTGCTCTGCCACCCAGCTCGTCGGACTAAGTCCGCGGGTCCCTGCGGAGGAAAATGAGCTCAGCCGGAGACAGGAGCAAACTGCAGAAGATCCAAGTTTATTTTTTTAAATAATATTTTATTAGGTTTTATCCATAAAAAAGTTTTTAAAAAATACAAAAAAACGGAAAAAATACAAAATTACAAAATACAGAAAAACAAACATTAAACACAAAAAAGAAAAGAAAAAAGCACATATAAAAAGACAAAAATTCCTTCTTTCTTAATTTCTCCTCTTTGATTAACTTATTTTCCTGACTCCCTCACGTCTCCCATTTTTGTATCCCTTTTAAAAGTTAGTTCAGCAAATTCATGTCCTGTTAGTCTATCTCTTTGTTAATCCAATCTTACAATTTACCTTGTTGCTAAAACCCCTGCATTTCATTTCAATGTCCTCAACATTCAAAAATTTTACAATATTTCTGCAAATACATTTTAAATTTCCTCCAATCTTCTTCCACCAACTCTTCTCCCTGATCTCGAATTCTGCCAGTCATTTCCGCCATCTCCATATAGTCTGCAGAAGATCCAAGTTTATTGCGCAACAGGTTCAAGGCGAGATTAGCAAATTGGCACGTTGATTTTCTATGAATTTTATAGATTTTAGTCCCTTTTGACATTGACAATTGGAAATAAATGGATATATTGTAGCCAAGAAGGAGGTGAAGAAGACATGCCCCCCCTTCCGTATCACCCCCTACAGGGTTGCAGAAGGAAAAGGTGAAGAATCAACTTTTGCCTGCGGTTGGGGTCAAGAAAAAGAGCTTCCGGCCACGTTCTCTTCCCCTGCCCAATACAATTTCCTTGAGTTAAAAATGAGAAGAGGCTGGGGGAAGAAAAATGGGAGATGTCTTTTCACCGGTGAACCTTTTTGTTTTTGTGCACTGCTTCTGTAAGCAAACTCTGGGGAGCAAATTAGTTGTCCAAGGAATACAGCAGTGTTCATACAGCAAGGTTTTCTCCAGCATTAGATGTGTTCCTCAATTAGTGCAACTGGTTTCTGTTGTTTATCAGTAGCCTCCTAACAAGTATTTATTCCCCAGAGTTATGTTGCAGAAGCTTGTTTCCCTTGGCTCAGGATCGGAGGGGGCATTCGCTGGGGATGGCAGTCATTTCAGAGTGATCCTTTTCGTGTGCTTTGAGTGGCTCATGGTCTTCCTGATGGTCACAGCTTTTGCACAGACACAAGCGAGCAACTTCCCTAACAAAGCTACTTTTGTCGCAAACTTTTCAACGATTCATAATTGGATTTTGCAAAAGCTATAAATTAACAGCCAACAAAGGTCCGTATAGTTAAAGCTATGGTTTTCCCAGTAGTGATGTATGGAAGTGAGAGCTAGACCATAAAGAAGGCTGATCGCCGAATAATTGATGCTTTTGAATTATGGTGCTGGAGGAGACTCTTGAGAGTCCCATGGACTGCAAGAAGATCAAACCTCTCCATTCTGAAGGAAATCAGCCCTGAGTGCTCACTGAAAGGACAGATCGTGAAGCTGAGGCTCCAGTACTTTGGCCACCTCATGAGAAGAGAAGACATGTTTGGTCAAAACTCTCCACTATGACCTGTCCATCTTGGCTGGCCCTGCATGGCATAGCTCATAGCTTCTCTGAGTTATTCAAGCCCCTTTGCCACGGCAAAGCAGTGATCCATGAAGGGGCAGAAAGATTGAGGGCAGAAGGAGAAGGGGACAACAGAGGACAAGATGGCTGGACAGTGTTCTTGAAGCTACCAGCATGAGTTTGACCAAACTGCGGGAGGCAGTGGAAGACAGGAGTGCTTGGCGTGCTCTGGTCCATGGGGTCACAAAGAGTTGGACACGACTTAACAACTAAACAACAACAATAAATGAACGGGAGGAAAAAGAGCCCAAGGTGTTTTAGCCGTAAGACTGTATGACCATCTTAGCTTTTTATAATTTTTTCTGCTGAAGCATGTTTCTGGAGTTCATTGTTCTGGATCTCACATGGAGGGCTTTTCACTATGGAGAAATGGGGGGGGGGCATCCTTTAAACACAACGTGTACATTTCTTCCCTTGGCCTTTGTTGTTAGGACACTGAGCAGAGAGACCTTAAGGGCAGAGGGCCTTCTCGGTAGTGGCGCTCACCCTGTGGAATGCCCTCCCATCAGATGTTAAGGAGATGAGTAATTATTTAACATTTAGGAAACATCTGAAGGCAGCCCTACATGGGGAAGCTTTTAAGGTTTAATGTTTTACTTTGTTTTTATATATGCTGGAAGCTGCCCAGAGTGGCTAGGGCAACCCAGTCAGATGGGTGGGGTACAAATAATTTATTATTATTATTATTTACAATCTAGTGAGAATATGTGTTAATCTGAGGGACACTGATCTTTGGAGGTTACTGCCTTAAAGTTCAATTACAATCTGTCCCTTTAAGTCCTGATCCAACACTCTTAACCCCACACTTTCTCTCTCGTTGGACTCCAAGTCCCATCAGCCTCAGCCAACATGGCCATTGGTCATGGACAATGGGAGTAGTCCAACATCTGGAGAGCAACAGATGCCCCCATCTCTGCTGTAGTGTAATCCCACACAGCTGTAGTATGTGTGTGAACCCTCAAGGCCACATTCATGCCATACAGTTAAAGCACTATTATTGTACTTTGAACACTCATGGCCTTCTCCTCCCAATAAATAAATAAATAAATTCTGGGAGCTACAGTTTGTTAAGGGTTCTGAGAGTTGTTAGGAAACGCCCCCCTCCCCAAATTCGCTCCATTTTGCTGCAATGCCCAGAGTTCTCTTTGAAGAGGGATCGATTGAATTGGCAATTGATATAGGGCAATTTTCACTGGAAAACACTCACTTTGCACTGGGAAATTTTCTGATGCTCTTCAGAATGAGGTCATTTAGCATCTTTTTACTTGTACTTAGTAAACAAAGCTAAAAACTTTAAAACTTCCAAACATGCCTAATGTTGTATTCAAAATTGGCCTTCATTGTTACTGATGAACATATGAAACAGAAAAATTTCTGTGGAAAGATAAACCCCGCAAAAGTGATCATAATTGTAGTGGGGGGGGGTGAGGTGTGTGTGTAAAAAGAGAGAACGAGAGATAAGTCAACTTTCCATGAAAAGAATTTTATATCCACAAATGTTAATGGATGAATAATAATTGTACAGCAAAGACACAAGATACTGGCATAAATTATATCAATTATATTTACTTGCCCCCCTCCAATTATTAAAGAAGGAAGGAAGGTCCATTAAAAACACAACCTTTTGAGTATTTAGCAGCTTACTGTTCCTGTGGTGTCCTAATAATGGTTATTTTTTTAGAAAGCTGAATCATTGGTAGTAGTTTTAAGGCAACATGCCCTTACTTTGGGGGAGCTTTTCTAACAAACTGGATAGTATGCTGAAATGAGATGGACGAACCAGATGTTATTTAAAAGTAATTAGCTAGGTTGGGCAAATGGTCATTTAAAACAGGCTCACTGAGGGCCATAAGTTTCCTCTTGTGACAAAGCTATCTATCACCTAGTGTGAATATTTACCACAATCTGCTACTAACATTACTTCAAGGGCTGGTTAGGTTACAGTCACAACACCTCATTATAACTGTGCGGAAATACAAAGAAGTGGCATGTAATTAATGTTATTGAGTGTAATGTAATGAGTGGCATTAAAGGAATCTGGTGGGAATTGGATATCATGTGAGAATAAAAAAAAATCTAGTGGTGTCACATCAAAAGTGATTCCCAGGTTTACTCTTGACTACTGTGGGGAAATTACTTCTGAGAGGGTTTTTAACCTTCAAAAATAAAATGTGTAGTTAAAAAAATAGAAGACAAAGGATTAATAGCCTGTGGTCAACTTGCTTTCTTCTTCTTCTTCTTCTTCTTCTTCTTCTTCTTCTTCTTCTTCTTCTTCTTCTTCTTCTTCCTGTAGTGCATCTTGAAACTCTGGAGCAAGTGGGAAACTGACAGTATTTTTTCCCCTGGCTAGGTATCAGATTTTTTTTTTTTTTGCAGGCCTAACATCCCAGGGACACGGGTGGTGCTGTGGGTAAAACCTCAGCGCCTAGGACTTGCCAATCGCAAGGTCGGCGGTTCGAATCCCCGCGGCGGGGTGCGCTCCCGTTGCTCGGTCCCAGCGCCTGCCAACCTAGCAGTTCGAAAGCACCCCCAGGTGCAAGTAGATAAATAGGGACCGCTTACTAGCGGGAAGGTAAACGGCGTTTCCGTGTGCTGCGCTGGCTCGCCAGATGCAGCTTGTCACGCTGGCCATGTGACCCGGACATGTCTGCGGACAGCGCTGGCCCCCGGCCTCTTAAGTGAGATGGGCGCACAACCCTAGAGTCGGACACGACTGGCCCGTATGGGCAGGGGTATCTTTACCTTTACTTTACCTAACATCCCAGGTCTTCTCTCTAGAAGATGACAGGGATAAGGCATGAACTTAGAGTGCCACTGGCAGTCATGGTAGACCAGGGATGGAGACCTGTGGGCCTCCAGATCTTGTTGGGCTCATAGAATTGTAGAGTTGGAAGGTACCCCAAGGATCATCTAGTTCAACCCCCTGCAATTCGGAAATCAAAGGTGAGTAATCCCTGAGAGATGGCTAGCCAACCTTTATTTAAAAACCACCAGTGAGGGAGATTCCATCACCTTCCAAGATAGTCCATTCTGTTGCTGAACAGCTCATACTGTCAGAAATTTCTTCCCCACCTCCCAGGATTTTAGATGACGTGCAAAAGGCATTCCCCAGATACAGTCATACCTCAGAAGTTGAACGGAATCCATTCGACTTCCAAAAGGTTCAGGAACCAAGGCGCGGCTTCCGATTGGCTGCAGGAAGTTCCTGCAGCCAATTGGAAGCCGCGGAAGCTGCAATGGACATCCGGGTTCCAAAGAAGGATCGCAAACCGGAACAATCACTTCCAGGTTTGCGGTGTTCGGGAGCCAAAACGTTCGTCTCACAAGGCGTTTGCCTTGATGGGGACAGGAACCCTGATAGAGAAGTTCCCAGTTCCCAGACTCAATTTTCTGTTGCTGATCAAAGTGAATATATTTGTTTTAAGGGGTCCTCAGATCAGTGTCGGAGGTGGGGTCCTGCTAGGGCTCTCTCATGCTATTTCTCTTCTGAAAAGAAATGTGTTTGTGACAGCAGGAATTCAGGAAATTTGAAATGGAATAGGAATGCCCGTGTGTGTGATGTACACATACATATCTCAATGCAAACACTTTCAATATTTAAACTGATCCCTTCACTGTTATTTGAACAGATGGGCTTTTTAAAAAATAATTGCAGCAATAATTGCAATTTCTTCCGACTTGTAGATAGGTTGACTGTTTGACAGGATGTCAGACTAGGAATCCGTGTCCTCTTTTTATCTGTGAACCCTTAGATCTCCAGGCAGCTAAAAGAGGAGCAATTTGTGTGTGCGTGGAGGGGATAATTCTGTCTTCTCAGATCTGACAGTCTCCCTCTGGCAACCTGTTATAAAGTTTCATAGGGTTCAGCTTGGCAAAGAAATCTGATCAGCCCACGCTTCTGCCCGGAGGTGGATCCACAAAAGTTTTAACAGGGGAGATGAAACATTTGAGTTTAGTGCAGACAAAATGGCAGTTTAGGGGATAACAGTAGCAGAAGAGAGGGGCACTTAGGTGATCTAACAATGTTCTGAATCATAGCTTTGGAGTAAATAAACACGGTGAAACAAGTACTGAAAAATCACAAGGAACACACAGCTCAAGATCCGCCAGGCAGTGTCAAAGGCAGCTGTAGGGTAGGATCCTGCTGCTCCTGGCTGCTTTTTTCTTTGGCCTGCATGCAATATTTATCCAATGTCTTTTTGGAGATTATATGCTTCCCAAATGTTCTCTTGCTCCTAAATGCACCTTACACGGGACTGTGGTCTATATCACTCCAGAGTGCAGGTGGGTGTGTCATTTTTTTAATGTCCCAAATGTTAAAAAGAAAAACCTCAAACATCCCTTCAGTTAAACAATGACCACCTAGCGGAACAATAGCCACCAGTTGCTAATGTGCAAGTACCCGGTACTTGTCTGGAATGAGAAATGGGTTGCAATTACGGTTACCCATCCCAAGCCTGCAGGTAGTTTCAGTGGCCAGATGAGAAAGTATTTGGTCAGTCTCTATTCTAAGTCAGAGGTTGTGTTGTGTGCACAAAACCATCCACACCTAACATTGGTTTTTTTTAAATGCTTTTGCTGCATCTGCACACCCTAAGGGTGTGGATTTAGAGAATTTTATGCAGAATTAGGCACTGGCCCATTGAGATTCTGGCACAACTACTTAAGGAATGCAGCTAAAGCAGAGGAGTGCCAGAAAGATAGGACTGAAAGTTATTTGCACAATCTTTTTCCTAGCTTCCTCAGAATTAAATAACCTTGTTGTGCTTTCCTTCTAAGGGAAAAATAATAATTATGCTCCTGTTCAGTGTTAGAAACACAGATATATAAGCTAGGCGCCAAATGACTCCTTAAACCAGGGTTGTTGTTGCCAAAATGAAATGCCTAGTTGCCATTTTGGGGGCAGACAGCTCGAAAGTCATATTTTTCAATATGACTTTTTGGTTCCTGAAATTCATTCTGATTGTGCAGATAAAATATAATGGCTAGAATTATATAGGATGTGTTGCTAGTGTGTGGAAAGGGTCAAGATCCAAGGATCCCCAGGCATGCACCTCCAGATGGTGGAGTCGTCAGGCGCTATCCTGGTGCCTGGGCATCTTCACTTGGTTGCAATATGCCAATAGCCAGGTGCAAAATTCGCCTGGCGCATTTCGAATGCTGCTCCTGTTTTGATTCATACTTGAGGTTTTTCCTGTAGAGTATAATCAGGTCCTCAGAGGGTCAGGCTGCAATCCAGACCTTTGATCCACCATGCTGGGTGTTGGATTGGGTGGAGATCTGTTTACACATACATGTTTGAACTCACATGCATGTCCAGCACTCAGATGTATTCATGCACACACTAACAAGAGGTTGCATCCGTTACGAATATGTGTTTTACCCTTAACCTTATGCCCACAATAAGTTCCCACACAAACAGAATAAAGAAAACTTGGTTTATTATATGAAATGCAAATGACAGAATATATATTTGTTTGCCCCAACACGCATTGCTTGACGCTTGTTGAAGTTCAACTGCGTTTGCCATTTTATAACAATCTGTTTCTTCTTAACTATACCAATGACAGATGTGGGAGGGTAATATATATCTGTATGTAAATCAAAAGCTGTACCAATAATATATGCACACCAGGGGGCAGGATGAGGTCACATTCAATTTGGCATTGTCTAATTTGTTATGTAAAATGTACTGCAACTTCATGGGTGTTGCAGAAGGTGCTCTTTCAAAAATAGCTGTTCCAGGTTCAGCATGTCGACACACCAAGTGAGAAAAATAAGTGTTAAAGATTAACAGACCAAACCCAGGGCATGTTTACTCAAGAGTAAGTCCAGCTAGAGTCAAGTTGCCATAACACTCCTCTCTCAGGGCAGCACGATTGGGCTGAGTGCCAGTACTGTTGTGTATACACAGCAGGAGAGCACTGGATCTTTTTTGAAAATCACATTGACTTGAAATTTAGCCTAGTTTTCCTTGAACGGTATAGACCACTGTGGAGGAAGTGACCTTTCTCTCAGTGGCCCACACCATTTCAGGGACTTTTACTTGAAATGTGGCTCAGTTTAGTTTACAATTTCATTTTAAACATGGTTGGGCTCTCTTACACTGAGGTATCACACTGGGGGAGCGCATGTACAGCTGCTGAGGTCATAAAGTTGATTTTGGCTGCAATCCTATGCATTGAGAGGTCATTCAAAGGGGGCATATAGCATCTTAGATCTCCCTTTCCAAATTTGGGGAGAGAGAGCTCCCATGTTGGATCATCACTCCCAACTGCTTCAGAAATGTCTGTGGTCCCTCAGGCATTGGAGTGCAGACATATGTAGAACCAGAAATCATCTTCTTCTTTGGTGATCACTCATAGCCAAGTAAGGTTGCCTTCAAGGAACACTGTCATGGAAATAGGGTGAGTGTGTTGCGGTGTTATATTAAAATTTGGGGTTGGCTTTTACAGCCCAACTGCCCCAAGGGACTTAGAATCCCCTAAGTCCATTAAATCAGAGAAGAATGGATGGCGGCAGGTACCAGTAGAAGAAAAGCAAGGAAGATACTTGCTTTTGTTCTGTTGCAAAAGAGTGTCTCCTCCCCCCGCGCCCGCAAAAGGAGGTGAAAACCCAGAACAAAGGTGTATAGCAGCTTTTAAAAGCTTCAGAAATTGCCCAACCCCTTAGCCCAGGGGACAGCAACCTTTCATTTTCGTTCATTTCCCTCCCCCCCCCCAAATATAGTCCGGCCCACCACATGGTCTGAGGGATGGTGGACCGGCCCACAGCTGAAAAAGGTTGCTGACCCCTGGAGCCTTGAACAATGGAGGCGGGTGATGGAGGAGTTCTGTCGCTCTTAACAAAGTTGTCATAGTTACTGCCCCACAGATCCAAATGATGGGTGTGCAAGTTTGTGGCAAGCTGCCTTGAGTACAGAGTAAAAGAAGGGAGAAAGATAAACCAATAAATAAACAGCACTGCATATGTTTGTGACTGCTGGGACAACTATGATGTCTTGTAGTACTTCCCATCACACATACACAATGTGGTGCATTTATTTGTGAATTGAAATTGATTTTTTTTTTTTGTAGTACATTGGAGCATTCAGCTATTGAATATCATGATATTACTAGACCTGATATATGAACGTGTGTGTGTGTGCGTGTATCTATCTCACATTTTCAACTCTTAACAATCACTGTACCAGACCTTACTAGGATCAGATCCTGGGTCTAACAATCACGGCACCGTCTTGCAAACTGCAGAAAAGGCAATATAGTCACAGGTGTTTGGAAATCGTGCCCTCTAGTTTTTGGCCTCTAGAGGGGGTGCAATACAGTACTTTGAATATTATTTGACAGATGCCTGCCTGCCTGAAGCAGGATGTGAAAGTGTACTATTGGCTAATCTAGCATTTTAGCAAAGGATTGCAGATGAAACTATGGCCTTTGACAACTAAAGCTGAGATGCGGCTGCTCACCAGGCTGCTGTCAGGGCCAACTGCATTTAAATTGCTGGTTTAAAATGTGCTCTGGTGTATTTTAATTGTTGTTTTTAACTGGTTTGTTGTTATTGCCCTGTATTTTATAATTAGTGTTTTTAAATTTTGCAAGCCACCTGGAATCCCAGCATGGGATATATAAATATATTAAAAGTAACAAACAAACAAACAAACAGCCTAGTAAACTGCTCTGACTTGAAGGTGATACTAGAGCAATGTCATTGCAAAGTCTGTTGTATCATCCTTTGCCACCACTGGGTGAACTGGGAGGAGGAGGAGGAGAACAATAACAATAATAATTTGCCCATCTGGCTTGGATAGCAGGTTAATACTAGCCTCTAAGCCAGGGATTGGCAACCTAAGGCCCATGGGCCACATGGATGCCGACGCTGGAAATCGCGGTCAATCGCGCACAATCTGACCCACGGAAGGATCTCCACTGGAGTGAACCGGCCCAGGCAAGGTAAACCTTGCCAACCCCTGCTCTAGGCATACCAGTAACAGTGGTACTTCCGGTTAAGAACTTAATTCGTTCCGGAGGTCCGTTCTTAACCTGAAACTGTTCTTAATCTGAGGTACCACTTTAGCTAATGGGGCCTCCCGCTGCCGCCACACTGCCACGGTGTGATTTCTGTTCTCATCCTGAAGCAAAGTTCTTAACCCAAGGTACTATTTCTGGGTTAGCGGAGTCTGTAACCTGAAGCATCTGTAACCTGAGGTACCACTGTAAAGCAATTATGGGCTGGCAACTTTTGTGGGTGTATTTGCAACGCTCCTATATGTGCTTCACAAATTGGAATCCATTCTCTCCACCCCCTTTTAGGAGGAAGAGAAGACCACTCCTCCAGGGATGTTACTGAGGATATTAAAAACAAACATAATTCCCAATTAAAATCACGTATGTGTTCTCTTTCATAGCAAACTTCACAAGGAAAAGGAAGATGCAACAGGACTAGCAGGGGTGACCGGAGACTGGTTTGAAGAAATCCAGAAGAGAAAATTTCAGAATGAGGCTGATGTTGGCAAAATGTTCAAACAACCCCTAGTTCACAGACTGCGGAAGTCCATCGGAAATGGTGAGTTGCCACTCATGCATCCAAACAAGGCCACTTCCAACTATAAAAATGCGCAATATATGACATTGCGAGTTTTAAGGAAGAGGAACAGTCACCGGAGATTTTTCAGGTGGAAGGAATATCTCAAAAGTAAAGCACATTAAAAGGCAATTTGGCAACTTAGCTGTAGCTTCTCTGGAAATGTCTTGTCAAGGCAGGGATCAGACTGCTACAGTGAGCGTTATCTGATCGAATTGCCTCAGCGCTGGCCTTTGTGACAGGAAGAGCATTTAAGAGCTTTGCAGGGAATGAAATTATATATTGTAGGGAAATATAAATATATACGTTGTGTATTGACTTATCACACTCAAGTGCTGTAGTCCTCCCGGAGATGAGAGAAATCAGGTCTCGGATAAAACAGCGCGCCTCTCCAATCTGCTTGTCAGGGGACAGGAATTCAATTTAGATAAGTGAAATGGATGGACGGCACCTTGACAGATTCAACGTGGCTCAGAAAGCAGGCAGGTGATGATGTGATCAGAATATCAGGACAGGAAGATGGAGCCCATCTGCTGTCTGGCTTGACACTGATACAGATGTAGGGGGAATTTCTCTCAGACTGTTGCTTTGATCAGTTTCTTAACTGTCCTACATACTGTTGTGGACATTAAACAATGCTCAGATTCACCTTACCATTTTTTTGATTCAGGTACCTAGACAGAGGCGCGCGCACACAAACACATACACACCCCGAACTCATGGCAGTCAGGGAGTATTCTGAGGACATGCAGAATATACTGAATATTTATACAAAGTTTGTCGCGTGAAGCACAGGGTTTGCTTCCTCAAAGAAAATGGAAAGTACAAAGCTTTAATAATGAAGTTGAGTGTGGAAGGCTTTTTATAGATGCCACCTTCCTGCCCCCGCCCCCATATCTTAGGTGAGGCTTCTGGAGACAGGGCCTTCTTGGTAGCTGCACCCTAGTTGTAGAATTCTCTCCCCAGAGAGCTTCGCCTGCGGCTACTTACCATTTTAGCACCAGAAAAAAGGCTGTTCTATTTTTCCCAACCTCCTTATTCACAGTTTTTAATTGCATTTTTTTAACAAATGTGGCTTTTAGCTTCTTTCCTTTTTTCGTATTTGCATTTTAATTGTTTTATTCCTTTTGTAAATTGCCCTGGGATTATGACTGAAAGTCTGTGTTGATGCTTCAAATAATAAATAAACCCAATTCAAAGGATTGGGGAAAACAAAAAATACTTATCATTTCAATTTCCATTTCAGATGCAAAACCCTCCGCCCCGCCGATCCCACAAGCCCAGAAGAATGCCTCCCCTTCCATCCTGGGAGGCCTGCGTATGCCTTTTGCATCTCTCTTCTCCTCCTTCAGAAAATCGAAACGGCAGCATTCAAAGCCTCTGCAAAAGCAGCCTCAATACCCTCCACGGTGAGCTGGAAGCTTCCTGTCTGTGTGCATTCAATTGCTCTGGTTGCAAATCCAGATCTTTGGGGGCCAGGTTGGAGTCAGCTGCTCTGTTGCAGAAAGCACTTTTCTGGGATTGGTGGAGAGGAGAGGTCTTCATTGTTAGCGGCTATTCCTGCCTGGCAAGTTAGACTAGACTCCCAACTCTACGATTCCATGAACTTTCATGAGCTTGTGCCTTGTGAATTTGTTTCTTTCCTGTGTCTGCCTCGGAGGATTTCACACTAGGCCACATTACAAATATTGAAAGCTGCTTAACCGCCAGTGTGGTGTAGTGGTTAAGAGCAGTAGACTCGTAATCCGGTGAACCGGGTTCGCGTCTCCGCTCCTCCTGCAGCTGCTGGGTGACCTTAGGCTAGTCACACTTCTCTGAAGTCTCTCAGCCCCACTCACCTCACAGAGTGTTTGTTGTGGGGGAGGAAGGGAAAGGAGAATGTTATCCACTTTGAGACTCCTTAGGGTAGTGATAAAGCGGGATATCAAATCCAAACTCTTCTTCTTCTTTTCTGCAACATTTGAAGGTGTGGCTGCATCTCAGGGAGCAGGGAATTTGGACACAGCTGGAAGAGCAGCTGACCGAAGTTTCTGGGGACATGACCCACGCCCACCTTCACCAACCTAGTTTCCTCCAGATGTTTTAGACTACAACTCATAGGAACATAGGGAGCTGCCTTAAGACCATTGCACCATCTAGCTCAGTATTGCTTACACTGACTGGCAACAGCTCTTCAGGGTGTGAGACAGGAGTCTTTTCCCATCCCTGTCTGGAGACGCCAAAGATCAATCTGGGGACCTGCTCCACACGAGCGTGCAGTCCGCCACTGAGCTCCTCCCGTAAAATCTGTTTTGACATAGCTATTGAGTAACGTCAGAATTGGCTGGCAGGGAAATCTGGTGGGCTGAAAGTAGATCACACTAGAGTAGGATATGTAACTATTTGCCAATTGCAGGGCGTGAGCAAAGCTCGTCTCTGGATCCTTCTGTTGTTGCTTTTCTTTAATATGAAATTCATGTTGCATCTTATTCATTCCTTCCATGTAATTTGGTGTCTCCCCTTCTAAGTGCTCTGCACTCACACAGGAATTTCTTAATTTGTGTGTTGAGCATTTTTGTGCTCAAAAAGAATCTGGAGAAGCCCCTGCTTGCATACACCCATGCATAGTTAGAGCTGTCAGGGTGGAGGCCTCAAATCCTGTTTCATGAGGTGAGGTGGATGCTACAAGAGGCAGGGACTTTTTGATGGTGGCACCAAAATTTTGAAATGCCCTCCCTGCAAAAGCCTGCTAGGTCAGGGGTCAGCAAACTTTTTCAGCAGGGGGCCGGTCCACTGTCCCTCAGACCTTGTGGGGGGCTGGACTATATTTTGGAAAGGAAAAAAAATGAACAAATTGCTATGCCCCACAAATAACCCAGTGATGCATTTTAAATAAAAGGACACATTCTACTCATGTAAAAACACACTGATTCCCGGACCATCCATGGGCCGGACTGAGAAGGCAATTGGGCTGGATCCAGCCCCTGGGCCTTAGTTTCCCTACCCATGCACTAGGTTCTCTCCTTGTTTGCTTTTAGACATGCACTGAAAGCTTTCTTTTCTCATCAAGCTTTTAAAAGCTAACTATCTGCTACTTTTAATGTTTGCTTTGCTTTTAACTGATGGCATCCGTAGGTTTCTTTTATCTCCAAAGTTTAGAGGGGTGTGTGGATGATTATGTAGCCAAACATCACCATCAACACCCAAAAGCAAGGCATTAGCAGGGTTGTGGAAGCCCTAAGGTTTGCAGAAGTATCAAAAAAAAATCTTTAACACAAAAACAGCAAAGGAGTGGAGAACCTCCAAAACAAACCAATGATGAGGACTGAGTGTTTTCAGTGACCACAGAATATTAACTGACTGTTTGGGTGGCGAACTGGGAGTATTTTGGAGGACTCCCTCCATAATGCAAACATTTTGTCGCAGGTTCCACTTGTTTTATTAGTTATTATTGTTAATATAATAAACAATAAAGCAGAATAATAAATAAAAAATAAAAACCAAAATGGAGGGCACCCCATTGTCTAACCCCATGACTAGGTGGGACTTTGGCGTCATCTGCCAGGGCTCTTCTTATGTTCAAAGTGTTATACAGTGGTACCTTGTGTTAAGTACTTAATTCGTTCCGGAGGTCCGTTCTTAACCTGAAATTGTTCTTAACCAGAAGCACCACTTTAGCTAATGGGGC
Source organism: Podarcis bocagei (assembly GCF_964188305.1). Lineage (NCBI taxonomy): Eukaryota > Metazoa > Chordata > Lepidosauria > Squamata > Lacertidae > Podarcis > Podarcis bocagei. The sequence continues at coordinate 85,735,225 of NC_138130.1, forward strand.
TTCCTGCTGCTGCCGCACCGCCGGAGCACGATTTCTGTTCTCATCCTGAAGCAAAGTTCTTAACCTGAAGCACTATTTCTGGGTTAGCAGAGTGTGTAACCTGAAGTGTATGTAACCCGAGGTACCACTGTAAATGAAATCCCATTAGCGGTTTTTATTTCTTTATTTTTGTGTGGTTTGTTTTGCATCTGCTCAGGGTCTGCCTGCTTTAGCTGTCCCAGTCCTCCTCGCCTTGTTCTCCTCTCAAGTGTATGTTTCCTTTCTCGCTGTTGCCTAGAGGCATTGGGTTACGTGCAAACGGGGCTTTCCCTTCGGCTGCTACGTGGGCTTGATTTGCTCGCTTAGCACCTTTCTCAGGGCCTCGGATGATGTCATGCTTCCCGGCGCAGGAGGGCGTTTGGAACCCGTCCCACAGAGGTGTGCGGAGTGCCGTGCGAAGGAGCATAAACAAATAAGCCTGGCCACCGAACTGATTGCTAAATGCGGTATTTATGTCTTCTGCTTGAAAAATCCCCGCCTTCTTCAAAAGCTTGCTTTGCAATGGCGTTTGCTTTATAGGGAGACGAGAGCATTGAAATCTCTCTGGCACCATTAGGAGGAAGTTGTTTAGAAAGCAGGTGAAATTCCCTCGTCGGCACTGCCGTCTCGTCCTGCAGGTAGGCAGATCAAAGCTGCAGTTAAAGGCGCGAGAGCAGGCCAGGCCAGATTTTTACCCGGACACTTGGAAACCTGTCTCCACCTGTTTTAAGCAAACAGGTCTCTCTCTTTTTTATTTTTTGTGTGTCCTGTAGCAGGTGGGAGAGGAGGAGGGTCGATCAATGGATTGTTAGAGCAGTGTTAGAGGGGATGTTGTAGCTTCATTCTCTGCTGGGTTTTCTAAAAAGACGGACCCCATTTTGGAGAGCAGAACTGTCAATGCAAGAACTGAGAGTGTGTGAGAGGCTGCCTCCAGACTGCCAGATTTTTGCAAGAGGCGTTCGAGCACAGACTGGCAAATTTGGGGTGGCACAATTACAGTTAATCAAAGAGCTGTGCTGCCCTAGTTCCTGGGTGAGGAACCTCTGCCCTGTGGCCCAAATTTGGCCACCAGGCCTCCCCATTTGGCCTGGCAGGCAGTTTAAGGGAAGGCACACCCACCTGCCATACACATGATTCCACCTCTGGGTTGGGTAAGGGCAGGGCTTCAGAGGATCAACTGGGAGCTTAAAGTAGGCTCCCAGTCCTTTCTTTCTTTCCTCGCTGGAGCAAGCTGTGCTCAGCTAATGGGCGTGAGGAGGGTTGGTTCACAATGGGTGACCCTGCTGCTGTTGAATCTGTATATTTAAATGCAGGAAATCTGGACCATTAATCCTCCTGCAACTTGTCCTCTTTGGTAAAGGGTAATTGCTAGGAAGGAAGTGTTTGAACAAACCCATCAATCTCAGGCAATGTTTTTACCCTGTGCGTTTATTAATACATCCTTACGCGGGTGGCGCTGTGGGTTAAACCACTGAGCCTAGGATTTGCCGATCAGAAGGTCGGCAGTTCGAATCCCCATGACGGGGTGAGCTCACGTTGCTCTGTCCCTGCTCCTGCCAACCTAGCAGTTCAAAAGCACATCAAAGTGCAAGTAGATAAATAGGTACCGCTCCGGCAGGAAGGTAAACGGCGTTTCTGTGAGCTGTTCTGGTTCACCAGAAGCGGCTTAGTCATGCTGGCCACATGACCTGGAAGCTGTACGCCGGCTCCCTCAGCCAATAAAGTGAGATGAGCGCTGCAACCCCAGAGTCGGTCACGACTGGACCTAATGGTCAGGGGTCCCTTTACCTTTTTATTAGATATAATTCTTGCTCTGCATTTTGTAGCTTTGAGGGGGGGGGTTGCCAGTTCTTTAAAGCCGGCCCTGGGTTCTTGCTTGACTTGCTGCAGTTAGCAAGTGATCTCCTTGAGCTCCTTGCCAAGGAAAAAGTTTCGCTTGCCAACTCCTGCATATTATCAAACCTCTGTTAAAGGACAAAAACAGGCTGGGCTGGTTTTTCCCCCTTCCCTTTTCTTTCTGGCCGGGTAGCAGCCCTGTCTAGCTTATTAATCCAGCTACCAAACTTCATGAAGCGAGGCAGACGGACTCACTGGAAACTGGCCTCTGATGCCCTGATGTGGAATGGCAGCTGGGATATTCCTGAGCTCCATGGTAATTAGACATGTGGGCATTGGTAAACAGGCCTTTAATTTCAAAATGCTGACAGGAGCAATTAACATCTGCAGGATCCTTTTACTCTTCTGCCTCATAATTGGCCGAAGCGGCTAAGGTGGGTCTGTTTATTCTTTGAAGATCTCTAATAAAGGAGGGGAGGGGATCGTTCTGGTGTAATTAGGAGGAAACCTTTTAGAAAGGTGTCCAATCTTTCTTGAAAGAGAAACCTGTAGGAAAGCAATCCTGTGGTACGGGGAAGTCAGAATTTGGAAGAGATGAAAAAGAAATCCTGAAGGCAAGTTCAAAAATAGAATTTTAAAAAATTATATACAGTGTGGTTAAAATTGCCTGCCTGCCCCAGAGTCAAATCCTTTCACTGTTCAAAGTAAACCTAAGAAGCCAGTTTTGCTAACCTGGGTTGTAATTCTGTACACACTTACCTGAGAGTAAGCAAACTGAGTGGAGTGAAACTTACTTTTGAGTAAACATGCCCAGGTTTGAGCTGTTGTCATTTGCTTGTCAGAGCCTGTATGAGGCAGAAATTCGAAAAGTAAAAAGCCTTTCATACTGCAAGATCTACTGAGGCTGTTCTGCCTAGTTTCAGACCCTTATGTCATAATATGCCTTGCTTACTTCTGGCATGTGAGAAGTGTCAGTGATGTAATTTGATTTACAGCAGTCGTTTTATTGGGGCAACCTGACTTTGTATGTTACCTTCTGTTCAAAAGCAAGTATTTTATGGGTAATGTTCATGCACAAAAGCAGAAGGGCACCTTAGCCTTGGTGGACTGACTTCACCAGGAACATAGGCTATGAAAGCTTGTGCCATAATTATTTGGAACCTCATTTGTCATTTTATTGTGGTCGGTGGCTTTTGCACAGGGTAGCCTTCCACATCCTGCCAAGCCCCACAGATGATCTGCCGTGAGCCTGTCTTTTAATTAATCTGTGTTTTTATTGTTTGTTGCAACGTAGACACTATTGTTTTAAATAATTTGGAAACTGCCTTGAGCGTTTATTTAAAGGGCAAAGTGTAAGGGAGGGGAAAACACAAAGTTAATAAAACAAAGGTCCAGCACCTGAGACGCTGAAACAGCGTATGCAGAACGAGGTGCTTGAGATGTGGGAAGGATGTGCCCAGGAGGTTACAGGAGGCAAGCGATTCCAAGACAATTCATTACGTTGCGGTTTTCAGATTTAAGGGTTGCAGGGTGGGGGAACTCCAGAACCTGAGATAGAGAGAAGCAGGACCCGTAACAAACCGTTGCGGTATAACCTCTCTGCCCATAGGAGTGCCCCACTTCAAGGTTCCATGACTACTGAAGATGATCAGTCTTCATTGGGCTAGGTTTGTTTTGGAGTTTCATGTGCTCACTTAAGTGCCTCCTCCCCCCCCCAAAGAAAAGACTTCTTGTACTTCTGCAACTCTGAATTCTACCAAGCATCATGAGACCTACCTCTTCTCTCTCAGTGGCCCCATTTGGGTTCCATTTCTGCTGGTGATGGGTGGCATGGGGCTGCAGCCCGAGAGTTGCTTGACTTGCTTGGTCACCTATCAGCTCCTGGCTCCATGGAAGTAACTCCAGTTTCTGCTTTTTGGCTAGAAGTCATAGAAACTCAGGAAACTGGTACCCATTCCTTGAATATTCCCATCGCTCAAGATTTAGGGTGTTAAAAGGGTACAGGAGCCTGGGTCTCATTTGCATCTGGCCACCTACACCAGGCCTAAGGAACCTGTGGTCCTTCAGGTATTGCTAGATGACACCTCCCATCTTCCCTAACCATTGGCCCTGCTGGCTAGGGCTGATGGGAACAGGAGCTGAACAACATTTAGAGGGCCAAAGGTAACTTAGCCCTGACCTTTCTGTGTTACAAGCTTCTGATGTCAACATACAGCCTCATTCTGACCTGGTATGGTAACTTCCTATTTCATCCAGCTAGCCTAGTTTCTTTTATTTTGATTGGCAGTAGTTCTGGGGGTTTTTGCCTGCCATCTGGAACGCTTTTTACTGGAGATACTAGGGATTGAGCCTGAAATATGTCCTCTCCCCATAACCACATTTTTAATAATAATAATAATAATAATAACAACAACAACAACAACAACAACAACAACAACAACAATAATAATTAATAATAATAATTTTATTTATATCCCACCCTCCCCAGCCGAAGCCGGGCTCAGAGCGGCTAACAGCAGTAAAATGATATAACATTTTCAGTGTTCTTTAAAAACAGTGTGCAAATTCTGAAAATGTTCACCTGGAGTCTGAGGCACTTGAATTAGCCTTAACAATACTATTTGTCAAGAATGTGCATTGCATCTAGGAAATAGTCATTCACTGGACATCAGGGCTTATATTTCAACAAGGAAATGCTATTCAGTAAAAGGGCTTCAGCTGCTTGTATCAGACTCTGTGGGCTAGTTTCTGGGCCTGAAATATCCAAGTCAGAGCGTCAACATATTTCCCCTCTAAACCTCCTTGACCTGTGACCTATGAGGTGGCAGGCATAAAGTCAACAGGCACATCCTTTCCCGCCATGGGAGGGGGTGTGGTGGAGATGAGAAACTTCACCTGTTGATTTTTCTGCCTGTCAACAGCCCTGAAAAACACAGGAATAGAAGTGTCAGTTGTTAAGCGCAAAAGGAGGCAGACAGGCACACACCGCAACCCCGCAAAGCTGCAGAGCAAGAAAATAGATCCTGCCTGGATCTCTCCAACCGCCTGTCGGTTGCAGAAAAAAAAGCGCAAGCACTTTATACCTTTCAACTTGTTCTTCCCTGCCTGCAAGGCGCATTACAAATAAATGACAAAGCGTTTGGGGAGGGAAAGCTCATGCAGGCACCCGGAGCATGCCAGCAAGCCAGTTTATACTTGCTGCCGGAGTGTAATAAAGTCAGCTTGCTTGAATGCACAAGCAGCTCCTGAGGACCAAAGGACAGTGTGGGAAGGCGGCAAGGAGGGGGGCGTGTCGGAGAATGCTCCAGTATGGTGGCTTCCGATGACAAGCGAAGAGACGGCAAGCTGAAAGGGGAACGGAACTGCCTGGTGCGGCCACCGGCAAACCCAGCCGACCCTGGCGAGGAGAGTGAGACAGTGTGGTAAGCAAAACTCCTTCCGACCTCGAGAGAGAGAGACAGCCTTCGGAAAGACCGTGCGGAACTGCCCTAAGCGGCTTAGCACTCGCCCTGCTTATGCGCTCAGCCGAGTTCCATTGCTGTTGTTTGTTTGATGTAGAAAGTTGGATTAATCATCAAACAGTTTTATGGAAAGAGAAGGCCTACCCTATGCTCTGGAATGCAGAGTTAGGGTGGCTAACTCTTCCCACCTCCAGTTCCTTGGAATAGCTCCTGTGCCTCTCTAACAGGTTATATTTCAGGCAGAAGTTGAGCAGGTGATTTTTCACCTCATAGGAACATAGGAAGTTTCCTTATATTGGGTCTGACTCCCTAGTTCATTAGGGTCTACAGGTTTCTCTGCCTGTCCTCCCTGGAGATGCCCAGGTTTGAAACTGGAATGTTGTGCAGGTCCGGTATTGGTTTGTTTCTTTTCTGCTTATGGTGATAAAACCCCAGTATCTCTGCTAGGGGAAGAGATGGCAACCCTAGTAAGTCATGTTGTGTGGTGTGTTTTTTTAAAAAAAACCAGTACAGCAGTGAAGGGAAGTGTTAGATTTACCACAGCAACGTTGTGGGTGTTTTTTGATTGGCGCTTAATGCATGTCGGTAACTCGGCAGAGTAAATTCAGACTAATAATGTCTATAAAGATGCTTGTCAGTCCAGCCTCTCCCTCTCTCTTCTGCTCCTCCCCTTTAACAAGTGACAGGTTGTTGCTCTGAAAAATGTGACAGGTGAAAACTTGCGGATTGTAAGGAATGATATTTTAAAGCCGGGAGTGATCTGCTGACCCTGTTGGTGCATTGCTTTCATTTCACACTTCTTTAAGTAGATGGGTAACTCTAACCTGAAGCAAAATTTGAGGCAAACCGATTTGCCTCGATATTTTGGACTTCAATAGCCTGACACTTAAGTCAGTTAATACGCTATACTTAAATTTGAACTGGTTTTAATCCCGTTGGGGATGGAAATGTTTTCAGCTCATGCGCTTTGCCAGGATTGGTTAGGCCCAGGCTACCTAGTAAGCTTTTTGGTTTAAAATCTGTAGTTTAAGAGGCTGCAGGGGCAGGATTTATCCGCAGTTCAGAATTAGGCCATTTGACGAGAGCCTCCATGGCACCCCTATATTAGGGGAATCTAAATCATAGAATCAAAGAATTGCGGAGTTGGAAGGAACCCTGAGGGTTATATGGATACACTTTTTGTTAAAAGAAAAAGAAAATAAAAACATAGATAAAATAATAATCAAGAATTAGCAAGTCTGTCGAGTAAAGAAGCACCAGATATCATACTTCCTTCTTGTGGTGGGCAGGAGAGTCACCATACTCAAGTTTGTATCCTAGCTATCTATTTATAATTTCTCCTTTTGAAAGAAGGGGAAACAGAGGCAAAGAAGGAGTTGTCTGGCATAAGGCGAGCCTTGAAGGGGCTTGTATTATTCCTTTTACTTCTGACGATCACGTTGCGTGCACCTTTCCTTTGTAACCAAAATGGCACTATCCATGCACAAGGAACCCAAATGTACAAAAGTGTAAAAGATATTTAGAGGAAAAACTCAGATCCAAATGTTACCTTTTTGGGAGGGGGAAAACCAGGGGTGGATGAGGAAAGGACTAGAGTGTCTGTCGTCCTGAACACTGCAATGGCAGGTCCCACTTGTACCGATTATATGATAAAAAATGCATTCGTATGGTAAGTGTTGTGTATACGCATATAAATGTAATATTTTATTCCTCCTCCTCCCTGCTGCCTGCCTATTCTGACCTAGGCAGTGCAATCTGATGCATGCCTACGCAGAAGTAAGTGCCACTGGATGCAGCAGGACTGGCTTTCAAGGTGACATGCAGAGGCTTGTGCTGTCGAAGCTGAGTGCGCCTGGAAAAGCATTAGAAAACCAACTAGAGAAATGAAAGATGCAAGGAGGAATACTTAACTGGGAATGCTTTCCAAAAGTGTAAGGTTCAAGCTTCAGCTCTAACCTCTAAGCCTTACTAGGGAGTAAGGCCTATTGAGACCTTCTTCTCTGAGTAAACATTCTTAGAACTACAGTGTTAAAGAAGCAGAAGGATTTTTTTTAATTGTTTTGCTTTCTGTGCTGAATATAAAAAGGCTCTAATGTGTAAATCTACGCTACTAATTGTTTCGTGTGGCACCCGTTTTGGGAGTTTCTTTTGTGAAGTCTGTACAGTGGTACCTCGGGTTACAAACTTCGTTCTGGAGGTCCATTCTGAACCTGAAACTGTTCTTAACCTGAGGTACCACTTTAGCTAATGGGGCTTCCCGCTACCGCCGTAGCACAGTTTCTGTTCTCATCCTGAAGCAAAGTTCTTAACCCGAGGTACTACTTCTGGGTTAGTGGAGTCTGTGACCTGAAGCATCTGTAACCTGAAGCATCTGTAACCTGAACCGTCTGCAACCTGAACCGTCTGTAACCCGAGGTACCCCTGTATACTGTGCTTGACACTCGCCACCCGTATGTCTGTGTGTGTTTTGTAGGTTCGCTCAAGGTAGAAGCAGCAGGAGGTTTACTGAATAGAAGTGGCTGACTTACCATACATGACTGATGGGCTGAGATTCAGTTACGTGCTGTGTAGGCCTGTCCTAATTCAAGATTCCTCCTCTAAGCTAGTTAATTGATCCGTTAATCTGCCCATTCACAAAGCAAGTAATTAGAATTGATAGCACAGTGGGCGTGATGTCGTGAGACTCTTGAGGAAAGGTAACTGGTTTCTCATTGCACAATTAATATAATTTTGTATTGTCTGAGGGAGGGGAAATCTTACGCATTTGTCCTGATCCACAGAGCTATGGGAGCTGAAGAAGAGTGTACACGCCTGGCTGTGGGAAAACACTTGCAGATCCCTGTGGGGTATCCTGTGGCATTATACGTAGTATGGAACTGCTCAGTGTTGCGTGCCCACCTGTCATGGACTGGCTGGGTGCAGAGGAGGTACCAGCCGAGGAGCCCCAAAGGGAACTCCCAGGGGAAGGAGGCTCAGAGCCAAGGTGTTGCTGGTGGGACGACGATGAGTGGTCGAAGGGAGAAGAGGGAGCAGACTGGGAGGAGGCGGTGCCGGAAGCTGAAGAGGCAACAGGGTTTAGTGAGCATGAAGAAGCTGAGGCAGAGAGCAGTCCTCATTCAGAGGCTGGAGAGGAGGGGGACCAGCACCCTTCCCCATTGGTCTCCCAGAACATGCAGAGAAATGACAAGAGCAGAGCAGAGATTGGTTGCACGCAGACACAATCTATGATTGCTTGGGGGGGGGGGAGAAACCCTGTAGAGGAGGGAACTTGGGCAACTGTGGAAAGGTGAGGACCTTCGTTCCTCACAACATCCTCATTGGGGCAAGAGCTACTGGGAAGAGTTGCTAGGATTAGTAGCGACTGTTTTGGTTTCTTTGAATAAAGGATTAACTTCACAGACATCGGTGTTTTTATATTGCTGACCTTCACCTGATTCCAGCTCCTGACACCACCCTGCATCAAGCAATGATGTGCTTGGGGCAGGACATTGGGGGCAGAAGTCAGGGGCCTCATTCTGCAGAATGAGCAGGAGACCAGCAGGGCTGACTTACTGCATTTTTTTTATTATTGTAATTATTTTTATTATTATTGTCATTATTGTCATTCCATTCATGATCTGCTTCCTAGGAAACCTCTCGAAGCCATTTAGCCATTTAACCATAAAAGCATGCATGTGTTGTGCATAGATTCATTTTAATCGTTTATGCTACGGGTAGTCAGTGTGCAGAACCAGGGAGCTGGACTGAGATATGGAAGGGACCACAAGGATCATCTAGTCTAACCCTTTGCAATGCAGGAATCTTTCACCCCCAACATGGAGCTCGAACCCATCACTCTGAGATTAAGAATCTCATGCTCTACCGACTGAGCTATCCAGCAAGAGCAGCCTAAATGTTTTAATGGTGCTGTCTTCCCCAGAAATACCAAATTCTGAGCAGAGCATTGATGTGGGGTACTTAGTAATCACAGCCCAAGATTTATAGGAAGAAATAGAAGGAGGAAGCTTTTAAAACAAAAGCAGCCCAATCCTGTGCATGCTTACTCCAAAGTAAATTCCACTATGTGTGGTCGGTCTGACTCCGGAGAAATGTGCTCAGGATTGCAGCTGAATTCTTCCTTCTTCCCCATCAATTGTACCTTCTTAGGAAGCTTTTCACATGATATTAAGGCAAAATAATCAAGTGCTGATTCCTTGTAATCCCTCCCCCCCCCCCCGGTTTATCTTCAGAGCAACCATTTAAATTCTTTCTTGCAGATATGACCCCTTTGCTTCCAAGGTGGAGGAAATGGCAACGGTGAGTCACTTAACTATTTTATTAACCTATAAATGTCCATTAAATTAACATTTGCTTGTGCCGTGAGTTTTCTTGGTCTCCACGCCACCTTCCTAGCTGTCACTGGTGGGGAGCTGCACATTTTAATGGCACGGGGGGCATTATACTTTGACTTGGGCTTTGGAGATGATGTCCTGGGCTCCTCCTTGTACTCATGGCTCTGTGTTTATTTTTGTCTAGTGATTATGCCTAGTGATTTTGTCTAGTGATTATGCCACAGGTGTGACTCTGCCAGTGACTGTTGCCATTGCATCACACATCACGGTGTGTGATTCTGTCATTATTGGCTGTTGCCACTTTGCCAAAATAATAATTATTTTCACAAAGGTAGCCATGTTAGTCTGCTGCAGCAAAACAGCAAAAATCTTTTTTTAGGCGCATTTAAAGGTGAACAAATGCAGGTGTAAATACACACAAGGTGATATCAGTGGGAAGTGAAATGCAGAAAGAGCAGATAGGGGCAATCACGTTGCCAATAATGACTGTTCACGATGACCGTGCAGGTGATAACGCAAACATCCTGGCATCGGTAAGCTAATTAACACACGTAGTGTAATAAAAACCCACTGTCAATTAAAGCCACAGTTGATAGACTGGAACCTCCTGATAAATCATCAGATTCCCATTGCATCCTGCCTTTTTGAAGTTCCTCTGTTTGAGAACATCCACCTTAAAAGTCAGCCACAGAGAGGCAGAAATGTTCCCACACTAGTTTTTTAATATCGCCATTTCAAATGTCAGATTTGTGGCTGCTTGTTCATTTGCTTAGAGACTGCCCTGTGTATATTGTCTGTCTGTCTGTCTCTCTGCTACAGAAGGGCAGCTACTCGTAGGTGATATAGCATATCTTGGTAGTGGCGCCTGCCCTGTGGAACGCCCTCCCAGCAGATGTCAAGGCAATAAACAACTATTTTACTTTTAAAAGACAACTGAAGGCGGCCCTGTTTAGGGAAGTTTTTAAAGTCTGACGCTGTATTGTTTTTAATATTAGGTTGGAAGCCGCCCAGAGTGGCTGGGGAAACCCGGCCAGATGGGTGGGGTATAAATAATAAATTTTTATTATTATTATATTATACATTAGTGGAATATGGGCAGATGAATGAACCCTAGATGTTGTGGCTGACTTCATTAGGGTTTGTTGCCTGAGTAGATATGGGTCATAACAGAGTCATAATAGTTGCCAATTCTGTCCTTGACTACATTGCCTATGTCACAAGTGGAAGGCATGCAAGCCCGGTGGCCATGGTTTTTATTATTAATTCTTTTGACTTGGGCTGCTCAGCCAACTATTTTGTCCCTCGCTTTATGCCGGCTTGTTATGACCTCCTTCACCCCCTCGGGAAATGCAGAAATCATCGACAAAGTTGGTTCAGTGTCCTGCCATTAATCTAACGCAGTGATTGCTTCCAGAGACGGGAGTATTGGGATTTTGGTTTTTGGAAAAATTAGGCTGCGGTGTTAGATGCATTCATCACTTCATGCCTGTTAGAGCAGGAACTGCCCAGTCAGCAATGACTCTTCGCGTAGGGTCTCTGCCAGTGTGTGGGTGGTGACATCATCTTCAGAACATCCTGGGAATTCCCATTTCATGCTGCAGCCCAGGTCTGAGAGGCATCACTATTGCCTAGTAAAGATAGTGTCCTCCCAGAGCTCTGGCTGGTTAAACAGGGGAAAGGGAAGGACACCAAAAGGCAAAAATAATGAACTGGGTTGTGCTGCAGTTGCAAGGAAGATGCCCACCCATTGTGCTGGGAGCAGATCAACAAGATGTGTGTGTTTGTGTATCTTCGGGTATCCTCATTGTGTGTCCATGTGAAGTATACCTCCAACTTTAATCCAGAGGAACACTGTTCCCAAGGCATCAGAAGTTTAGTACACTTTTATTTGATCCAGCAATGAGTGGAGGAACTCATGACTTATTAAGCCTTCAAGGCGTTCCCATTTGTATATAGCCAGGGTAACCAACATAGTGACCACCAGGTGATGTTGGACTCCAATTCCCATCAGCCTCAGCCAGCATGATGAATGGTCAGGCATGATGGGAGTTGTAGTCCAGCAACATTGGCTGGCATATAGTATATACAAATAGCGAACTCCTTCTCTGAGTGTGGATCCTTATGTGCACTAAAAGGAGATAACTGCAGGCGCTGGGGGAAATCCCAGGTTAGCAGGGGTGCCAAAAAAGAAAGAAAGAAAGAGAAATAAGCAAACAGTTGGGTTTTGAAGGAATGCAAAGCAATGTCGCTTTTATAGCCAGGCTGCTATTAAAATTATCAGTACAGTATGGTTCCTTCAAATAAGCAGGCGTTTTTTCATTTTCTTTTTTCAAATTGGCCAGTAATAAGCTGGCTTTGATCTGTTGCAGAGGTGAGGGAGGGGAACACAACTATTCATTTCCTTGATTTTGTCTTCACCACCACAGATTGAAACATGCGACAGCCCTTTGCCCTCTGAACTGGCAAATAAGGGTCTGGATGCAAACCAAGCCGAGATGACAGATGACAGCACGTGTACATGGAACGAGCAGCTGGAAAATGAGCTCTTACGAGGTAAGCTCATATTTTCCCTTGCCATTTTTCTTGAGATCAGGGGTCCACAAATTCAGAAGGAGAGTTCTGGCACTAGGTTAATATGTCCACTGAAGTGTCCTACCTTTGTCTTCTGGCTTGATAATAACAATTTGAATTTTCTTTGTGTTATTATTGCTATCATCATTATTAATTACCCACCCTTCACCCTAAGCTTCCAGGGCAAGTTACAACATGAAAACGAGTTTAAAACAAATAGCAATAGCAAAAATAAGGCAGGAACTAAAAACATAGAAGGTCAATATCTTTGATTTTCCCTTTCTCCAGGTAGATTGTGCCAGCGGTTGTGGTGTTTTCTTGCAGACACTGGCACCATCTGTCTGGATAAGAGCGTAATATATTGATTCAGGTTCTAACAATCTTCTAAAGCAGGCACCGGGAACCTCCAAGCCTTTCTTATCGGCCCATGGATATCTCTTGAGGCCACTCCCCTTACCATCCCTGCTTTGCACCTTCCTTGAGTGATGATGCCCAGCTGGAACGAGCCCTTGAACTCTGACAATGCTTCTGGCTTGTGTGGGAAGAAGATAAGCCCCTCAGGACTGCAGTATCTCAAGGACTTTCTCCATATAAGCCATGCCGGACCCTGATATCGTCCTCTGAGGCCCTTCTTTGTGTGCTGCTCCCATGAGAGGCAACACAAAAAGAGGCCTTTTCTGCAGTGGCTCCCCATTTGTAGAATGCTCTCCCCAGGAAGGCTTGCCTGGTGCCTTCATTATCCACATTTAGGCGCCAGGCAAAACATTCCTCTTCAACCAGGCCTTTGACTGTTGTAACATCCTATACCCCCTTTTACATGTGTTGTGGGAGGAAAGATTATTGGTTGGGTTTTGTTCCTATTTTTAATATGCATTTTGTCTTTTTATGCTGTGAACTATCTATGGATGAAGGGCAGTGTACAAATTTAATGAAAATATAATAATATAATATAATAATATAATATAATATAATATAATATAATATAATATAATATAATATAATATAATATAATATAATATAATATAATATAATATAATATAATATAATATAATATAATATAGAAGGGCATGTAAGTGTGTGTGGAAACTAGCCTCTTGTACACAGTAGTAATGCTAACAGTTGCTCCGCCCACTTTTGCCTCTGGCCCCTCCCACCACTGCCATGTGCCCCCTGAAAAGGTGTCCGGAAGGGAACACAGCCCCCAGGTTACAAAAGGTTCCTACCCCTGGTTTAAAGAGTATTGAGGCTGAGCCCTCCTCCACCCCTCCTCCTGTCACATGCTGTCACAACTGCCAGGCTCGCTGCCTAGTGAAATCAGAGATGTAGAGAGCTTCTTCCAGTTCTTTTATTTAAATCAACAGAATACACAGAGAGACCATGAATTATGCTCCCCTCAGTCTCGAGAGTGCCCGCTCCACCCCCACCCCCCTTTACGGTACTTGCTAGCTTCCAAACCTCTCCTCACTACCTACGGTGGCCGGCAACAGAATCTTCCTGTCTCTGTTTGGTCTTCTGCTCTAAGATGTGAAGGGATCGTCTGGTCCTTGGAGAAGGAGGAAGTTCTACCAGGCTTTTAAGTGACGTAGTGTCCACTGTCTCCTGTACTGTTTCTCCCACTTCTGAGTCCTGTCTCTGTTCCCAGGACTAGAGCATCTGCTAGCTTGCTCCTGTTTCTCATCCTCCATTATTTCCCAGCTTCTTTGCTGCTGCTTCTGGTGTGTGTCCTGTCTGCCGCCGCCACCAACTTGCATTCATACTTGCGTTGATCTTCCTCCTGCCCGGAAGCCTCTTGGGCTGGAGGTCTCTACCAATCCTCCTCCTCCTACAACTCCTACAGTGTGGTGTAGTGGTTAAGAGCGGTGGACTCGTAATCTGGTGAACCGGGTTCGCTTCCCCGCTCCTCCACATGCAGCTGCTGGGTGACCTTGGGCTAGTCACACTTCTCTGAAGTCTCTCAGCCCCACTCACCTCACAGAGTGTTTGTTGTGGGGAAGGAAGGGAAAGGAGAATGTCAGCCGCTTTGAGACTCCTTCGGGTAGTGCTAAAGCGGGATATCAAATCCAAACTCTTCTTCTCTGCCCAGTCCCTGACACATGCCAGCTTTGGTGCAAAGATCCTAGCTAGTATTAACCTAGAGTTATGTCCGAACTAGAGACTTTTAATGTATGTTAAGAAGGCAGGAAAATAAACCTGCGTTGCTCTCTAGACTTGGGCTGTGCAGGTGGGTACAAGTAGCTCATTATCCTTGGCATCCCTGAGGGTGAAAGTATCCTCTGTAAATTGCTCTCGCTGCATTCTTGGCAGGTAGAATGCCTCGGTGACCTGGAATCAAATTTAATGTTTAACCCCAGTTAAAGGAGGCTAATGTACAACTGCTTGTTGACGGGGCAACTGAGCTCTCAAGTTCTTAAGAGATTTACAGCACTGTTGCTATAGTTCATTAGCCCAGAATTGGGGATCCTGATTCAGCCACCCTGTGCAGGCCAATTTTGACAGATGGGTAGGGCTGCACCCCAAACATTCACCCTCACACAAACACACAAGCAGCAATCCAGACATGTAGAGAGCATTTCTAGCTCTTGCACTCCAATGCTGGGCAGGGATAGCTAGAAACATGGATCAGACTGGGAGATAAAGTTGGTGGGTCACTTTCTGTGGTTTGGTGGGCCAGTTTCAGCCTTCGAGTTGGCGACTCCTCTTCTAGGGAGCATGAAAGTAAAAGGAGGTCAGCTTTACCCAAAACACTTGTAATTGGATAAAGATTAAGTTTGAAAGCACACTTTAAACGAGTGTAGATTTTTGAACAAAGATTTAAATGTATTTTATATGCTGTAACCCTTCATAAAAGAGACATGTTCCCAATTCCAACATTCCCAGATTTGTCCAGAATGACACTTGTTCAGTGTGATTTAACTTTGCCTGTTGTTCAGCTGCAGTTTTCTTCGAATATCTAGAATAATCTGATAATCTGGGATGTGTTAGACAAGAATGTTATGGTTCAAGTAACGAGTTGACTTGGTTCATATATATTAATCAATCTCTTTCCTTCTTTCTCTCTCTCTCTCTCTCTCTCTCTCTCTCTCTCTCTCTCTCTCTAGTCCTGGGGAGTCTGGATGACCAGCTGGCGCAGGAACAAACCCGAGGAGAAGCAGGGAACAGGAGGACCCCAGCCGACTCTGGTTCCAGAGCACCAGACATTGATCCCTATTCAACTCTTACTCGACCGGGTTTCCTTGGAGGGGTGCAGAGAAATGAACGGAGCATGTTTTTGTCAGATGGGACAAGGACGCTGCGAGCCACCGATGATCACAAAGCTTTATTCAGGCCGAGGGTGCCGTGTGATACATATACAAAAAGGCAGCGTGTGAAGGACGGCACATACGGGGATGTTTATGGCAGAAGCTCCCCTGTCTTGAAGAGAGGGAATTCTACTCGCTCTCTTGGACATTCCTCAGAAGGCAGCTTGCATCTCCCTCTGGGACAACGCAGCAGTGGATTTGGACACAAGGACTTCACGCCCAGGGATTCGGTTGGCAGGAGTTACTCCCTGTCTTGCCTTGCAAGGCGCCCGTCTTTGACGTCTGGGGACCAGCTTTCCCCAGCGAGCCCGCAGCACCCTCTGGAAGGCAACAGAGTCTTCGCACCAAGGAACTATCGCCAGCATCCCAGACGGACTCCCCTGTCATCTATTGTATGGAATACACCACCGCCTTCAGAGCATCCAGTATACCCCGACGGGCTTCTTAGGACGCAGTCATTAATGGAGTTTGGCCCAGTGTTTGAGGACACATACCCTTGTTCTCTGCAGAAGGACACGAGATACGAATTTTACAGAACAAAAGTAAATTACAGAAGAGCAGTGCCGGTTATGGGCAATCCCCTTTTTGCGGAGAAACATACAGATCCGCTGGGGTTTGACAACCGGGAGAATTTTTTGTTGCATCAGCTGGGAGTGAGCGCTTCAAAGCCCCGCTATAGATACCCATCCTTTCATGGCAGAATGAGCCTCCCTCGCAAGAGTTTTCCTTCCGGAAGAATAGAGGAGAGGCTTCTTACGCCCACTGACCACCATTACTACAACGACGAAGTCTTTGTCGGCCCTGATGCAGACGTGGAAAGGATTCCGCCGAATCCCAGAAATTGGCAAGGTGCCTATGCAAAAAAAATGGGTGAGAGGGATGCTCAGAGCCGCGTATCGGATTACATCAGGAGGCACATGGATCGTTCAGAAGGTATACGAAACAAACCGTTTGCAAAGCATGCAGAGGGCATGCAGAGCTGTCCAGCACTTGATTTATCTGTCCGAAATGGCCAAACGGAATATGCACCACAAAGACAAAATCCTTTCGTTAGAGCTAGACAAGCTTCCTCAAAGGCTTTGGCTAAACACTTTGAAACCAAGAGAAACTTCAAAGCAGAAGAGGAGAGGGGTGCTGACCGGATGGACAAAATGGACAGTGAAGCGACATTAAGACTAATTTCTGATCCAGTGGACACACATAGTCCCTCTGATTCTTTGATGCCTCCTTGTAAGAACTCTTCTGCAGCTGACCCACAAAGCTGCACATCTCTTAAACCACCTCACTTACTGTGTTCAAAGTCAGATTCCATAACAGATAGCGGAAACAGTTATTTATCAAACATTCACAACAGAGCTGGACAAAGAAACGAAGGTGATTGTGCCATAAATAGTGATCTCGATCAAACTACTCCCCCTCATTTAACTGCCAACAACCCTAGGACATCCATTCTTCATCTCTTGGAGCGAGAGGGGCGTACTATGGAAAGCTTGGGAGCTCTCACACCCAACAAAACGCCTGGGAATATTTGTTTGTCTGCTTTGAGCAGAGGCCCCAAAATGCTTCTCGACGATGAATTGCCACATTCTTGCACTGAAAATTTCAACAAGTGCAATAGGTTTGTTAAACACACAACTAGCAATAGTGTCACTGGCTCTCCCAGTAACAGCCCTCCCAAATCTCCTGTAACTTATTGCACCTTACCTAGAAAATCTGCCAGTATTGATGGTAGTCTTATATCGGAGAAACCTATTTCTTCTGCTGCAAGGCAAATCTTATTTAAAAATAACAGAGCTGTGGGAGATAATTTAGAAACCATTGCATCGAATAGAATGGGGGGGAAATTTCCAAATCAGAGAGCTAAAAGCTTCTTGCTAAATTCAGCCCATTCTTCCTTAAGTCCATCACCAAAAGATGTCTCCTGTAATCTTTCACCAGCTAAAGGCAATCCTTCACTGATGACCCAAGAGCCTAGCAAATCTGTCGGTTCTAATAACACCAAGGGGAGAAGCACCATCATTCAGAGTCCAGACAAAACCGAAATTTCTGTGCTTTCTGAATGTGAGGGAACTGATGCAGGAAATCCCTTAAAGCAGTACAAAACTACCAGCACACTTACAGTTAGCATTGAGGAAGATAATGTAAAATATCACGAGTTGATTTCGGTTTACTACACTTTACCACGGAAACAGTCGAGAACGTTGAGCAACCTCTTTCTAGATGATAACCAGAGCACAGACTCTTCCCTGCCCAAAGGCAAATTTGAGCTTCCGCAGAAGAAATATGAAGTCCGCATTGGTTTAGGAAGAGTGGCTTTTCCTTCCAGCTTAGAAAAAGAAGGAAAAGCAGAATCTCCTGGCAAAATGGCTGCCACACCTGATTTGTCACAGAACGCAAAAACCTCTGATGATGCTAATAAAGAAGATTGCTGTGTCACGGAAAGAGCAGGTGCTTCTCCCAGTATGCTGCATAATAAGGAAGGAGTGTTAGGCTCTCCAGCAGAAATGCCAGACCTTGCATTTTCCAAGAGGGTAGTCTCACATGGACCTTCAGGTGACCCGAAACCCAGTGAAACCACGAATGAATCTGTTAGTGCTACTACCAGCAGACAGTGCAAGGTGCATATTTTTAAGTTTCCCTCTCGACAGCAGGAAGAGTCAAAAGTTGACTCACCATTAAGCCACAGCTCATCAAATACCACAGACATTAGACAAGATGTAGAGGTCAAAGAAAGGGCATGTTATAGAGGCCCTAGTATTTCCAAAAAGGGCAATGGATTGCAGTCTAGAAGTGAAAATATTGGGA
The DNA here is from genome assembly GCF_964188305.1 of Podarcis bocagei. Taxonomy (NCBI): domain Eukaryota; kingdom Metazoa; phylum Chordata; class Lepidosauria; order Squamata; family Lacertidae; genus Podarcis; species Podarcis bocagei. Next base: position 85,753,546 of record NC_138130.1, read on the forward strand.
GCAGCACAGATGAAGCATTCATTTCAGAGGCCAAGGTGCATTCTAAGTTCCAGAACCAAACATCACAAGTCGATGCAACTTCCACAGTTGATCCAGCAGTCCGACCAAACCAGAGTTCTTTAGAGTATGCAAAGAAACAGAAGGAGATACTTCGGAATTCTCTGCTACACAAAGATTGCAGAAATGCACAGAGATTGGTGAGAAACTCTGCAGAGAACTCTAAAGATCAGGCTGCAGGTACTGCACAAGATCTGCCTGACTCTTCAGAGACTGAAAATAAGCTTATCTTGGATTCCACTAAAGATAAAGCTAGCGACATAGAAAAAAGGAAAAACAGGCCTTCCATTAAAAACAAGCTGGCAGCCATGTACAAAACAAGTCGAAAGTTTTCCAGCAAGAAAACCTCAAGTCCCAAGCCACACATAGGTAACATCTTTTCACAGAACAACGCTCCTTTGGAGATCAGCCACCCTCATAGTATGTTGATTTCACCTGATGTTCCTCCACCACTTCTCCAAGCAGGAAATGAGAACCAGAATAGGAACCCTCTGGCTGATGAATTCGACAACATGGTGTTGGACAAGCCCGACAGTAAGAAACCTCAAACTAACGAGGGTCCCCCATTGCTTACCAATGAGGTTAGGAGACCTTTTACAAACTTGTGCAACCAAAAAAGAGAGAGCCCCAGAATTGAGACCCCGCAGAATTCTACAGCCTTGTTTCCAAAAGGAAGTATGTCCACAACAAGTAGTAATTCCCAAACAGATGATGGACTGGAAAATATTAGTTGTTCCGTCCCCTCCAAAATTATATTTGCAGATTCAAAGCAAATGAAAAAGGATGTTGTTAATCTTGGCGAGCATTTGTTTTCCCCACTTTCATCTGATAATACCTCAAACATTCTTAACAAAAGTTATTCAAAGATCTGTCCGTCGCAAAAGATGGCCTCCCCTACAGAATATGACCACCATCCAAACATCAAAGAGCCAAACAGGTTGAGAAAGCTAAGCCGACCCTACATTGAACCAGTCCTAAATCCCAGCAAAGCTCAACGCGAACGGCATTTTTCTGAAAGTTCCTATACTCGGGCGCCCTGCGATCGCCTGGCCTCCAGGAGCAACTTGATAAGCCACGGCAGTAGGTACAATCGGAAGTTCAAGTCCCACTCTGAACTGTTGTCTTGCGATGAAAATGAGAACTGGGAGACAGACAATGAAAGCTACAAGACCTTTGGTTCCAGGCGTGTGTTGTACCCATCAATCGAGTTTGGCATTTTTGGGAAAGAGCAGCAGCAGGCTTTCTTGGATAACATAAAGAGGTCGCTCACAGAGGGACGGTTGTGGAGTCCGTGTCTTCTGAAGAACTCTAGTTCTCTGAGGAAGGAAGAGGATTGTTCCTTGAACAGATCCCAGCTGCTGAGCTCCGGTTCCGTTGAGAAAAACACATCAGTGGGAGACTCGCGCCCAAATGAGCCGGTTGATGTCCACGGAGAAGACCCTACAGATGATTCAGATTCAGACTCCAGCACCACCACAGATGACGAATACTACCTGGATGAGAACGACAAGGAGTCGGAACTTTGAGGGGCTATGAGGCACAATGAAGGGGGGTGGGGAAACTTTACCGAAAGGCTGGCTTGTCTGTTCCTTGGGTAGTTTATAAAATATTTGGGTGTGAACACCTGAGTCAGATCCTGTAGATGTGCTGATTTGATCTGCAAAACTAAATACACACATTACCTTGACCACCTCACAAATCACAGAGCTTTTTCTGCAGTGCCCAAGTTTCAATCCCTCATGACAGTGTAAAGTAGTAGTAGTAATGAAAATGTTGCTAAAGGGTCTCAAGTAGGGTTACTAGCTCTCTCTCCCCAGCTCCAAATTAGGTCTTTGTGCCATTAATAATTGCATATGGAGCAGTTGTGAAACTTTTCCAGGTATGGAGATTCAGCAATGGGAAATTTGTATGCTGGATTTAATGGCAAGCAAATACCCAGAATATAGAGGGTGGATGTATCAGTTTCTGTGGCCTATGTACATTCATGTTTCCTTCTCCATCCATCCCACCTCTTTTCCCCCAGGAAGGAGTTGGGTAACTTATATGTGTGTACTGTATTTAATATCTGATGTGAATATATTTTCTTTAGACTGTGCGAGCAAGTTAATGTTTAATATATTTAAACATTGGAGCACTGCTTGGTGGATTGTTACCCAAGAACTCATTGACCCAGCCAAAGTTAAAAGAATGTCAAATCCCACTCATCCTGGTGCAAAAAACTCTCCCATGGAAAAAAGTGTGACTTAAAAGTGCACTTGGCCGATTTTTGCCTTACGTGTTGTTGTTGCTGCTGTTGTTTTAAACAGCAAGTACGAACACTTCAGGTATGGTGCCCAAGGTGGTTATTTTTAAATTGCGAAATATACTTCGTTTAAAAAAGTATATAGACAAGTTGAGTGTGTGCCTTTAAAATATTATTTTCTCGTGTGGTATTGCTGTTGAAATTAAGACTTGAAATAATGAATGAACTACGTATTTATCGTCAGTGGTTTGTACACTGCTCTGGTAGAATTTTAAAGTACAAGATGTATATCTGTATTGTTTAAATATGAATTATTTTGACAAGAAATATTCTGTGTGCATTGGGCATGTGACTATTAATTTAATATGTATATAGCATTTTGTACCCTAAAGTGACAAGAAGTTCAGCATGTATCATAAGTGGTACACAAGTGTTTACATTGAGCGGTTCTAGAATTGTGTGTGCTCCTTTTTGTGCTTTGTACAATATTGTAAGTATTGTAAATGTTTTGAGATTAATTTGGAAGCAAATCCCAACCCCTTTTAATATTCTCACTCTTCTTTCTGAAGTATGCTACATATGCAAAGAAAATGATAACTTTGATTTAGATAAATTTTGTTCTTTATTTATTTAATGTCGGCTTTGGATTGCACTGTTGCTGATGCAAGCAGATGCATCTTCATATACAGTGCAATTATATGCATGTCTGCTTAAGAGTAAGGCCCTCTGAGTTCAGGGGACTTATTCCCAGAGAAATTATAGGATTGCACCCTTAAGTCTGTCGTAAATGTCAGTCCATATGCTAACTTCACTGGTTCTCTTGCACACTCACGTGAGCATTGTAACACCAGAGAAGAAGTGTGAAAAACCACGGACCAGCTTCTATATAAGCAGAAAAAGCTCCAAAAGTAATAATAAAATAATAAGAAAACACTCCAAAAGTGGTGATTTTATTTATTTATTTTGCAAGAGTCTTCTATACCACTTGATTGTAACAAAACATCAAAAGTGGTTTGCAAAAATAATAAAACGAGGGTATTGACAGTCATAAAACAGTTAAAAGCAACTATTTAAAACATTCCCAAAATATTTAAAATCTAACATGAACTAAGAACCAGATTTAAATATATGTCAACATTCTGCATGTCTGGATAGGCTAACTGTTCGGATCTCTGAGCAGAGATGTGACATGCTGACAGGTTCTCTTGTCAGCAGTTGTGCTGCAGTATTCTGCACTAATAGCAGCTTCTGGGTCAAGCACAAGGGTTTGAGCGCATTGAGCACATTGAGCGCATTGCGGTGAGCCAGTCCAGAAGTAAACAATGCACGGACTACTGTGGCCAAGCTTTCTTGGTCTAGGGATGGTTGTAGCTGTTGTACCAGTCAGAGATGGTAAAAGGTGATTCTAGCCACTAAGGTTATTTGGGCCTGCAGTGACAAGGCTGTATCCAGGTGCGCTCTGCAGAAGCAAAGCTGCTCTTTCAGGAGGAGTGCAACCCCATCCAGGGTAGGCAATGGACCAGTTTTTCAGAAATCCCTAATGGAAGCTGACCTACCAAATTCTGAGAGTCCCCCTGCTATGCTGTTCCGTCGCTCATGCAAGCAGACTATCGAGTGCCAGCAAAGCTAAAGGGTGAAACTCAGTGCTAGACTTGATCCATTTGCTTCTGTAATTCAAGCTCCAAAGCACACACAGAATATGCCTTCAAGGCTTGCTCTGCTCATTTAACCAAGGGTCATCGCTGTATCCAGGGCCAGCCCATCCATGAAACAAGGTGAGGTAGCTGCCTCACGTGGCAGCATCCACAGGGGCAGCAGATCTAGCCTTCACGAAATGCATCACCCACTGCTGCTTGCTGAGGTAGCAGCAACCTCTACAGCAGCATCTTGGTGAGTGGGAGACACTGGTGGTCTCCTCCTACCCTTGTTTCCAATGTAGATACAGTGGTGCCCCGCAAGACAAATGCCTCGCAAGACGAAAAACTCGCTAGACGAAAGGGTTTTGCGGTTTTTGAGCTGCTTCACAAGACGAATTTCCCTATGGGCTTGCTTCGCAAGATGAAAACGTCTTGCGTTTTTTGCAAGTTTGTTTCCTTTTTCTTAACACCCTTAATACAGTTGCGACTTGACTTCGAGGAGCAACTCATAGAACGCGGTGTGGTAGCCTTTTTTGAGGTTTTTGGTGATTTTTGAAGCTTTTCCAAAACTTTTCCGACACCGTGCTTCGCAAGACGAAAAATTCACTAGACGAAAAAACTCGCGGAACGAATTAATTTCGTCTTGCGAGGCACCACTGTATTTATCCCACCCCCCTTATGTACATCATCCCTTTTCTCTTCTTAGCAAGGGATGAGGCGCCATTTTGTGGCTCGCTTCAGGTGCTATAGCATCTTGGGCCAGCCCTGGCTGTATGTATATTGCCTTGACCTCTCACATCTGCTGCCTCCACTGAAATGAGCAGTGCAGCACACAATACAGTGGTACATCTGGTTACATGGTACCTCAGGTTAAGAACTTAATTCATTCCGGAGGTCCGTTCTTAACCTGAAACTGTTCTTAACTTGAAGCACCACTTTAGCTAATGGGCCTCCTACTGCCCCTGCACCGCCGCTGCACGATTTCTGTTCTCATCCTGAAGCAAAGTTCTTAACCCGAGGTAATATTTCTGGGTTAGCAGAGTATGTAACCTGAAGCGTATGTAACCTGAAGCGTATGTAACCCGACGTACCACTGTATACGCAAATTTTATGTGTGTTTTGAAGCACAAGAGAGATAGCTGCAACCTTTAATAGACGACGTCTATCAGAGAGGGCTATTTTCTTTTGTTTTCAGGCCTCCCAACATCCCGTCTTGCTTGAATATAACTCAGTGGTGGCCAGTCATTTTGGCAGCTCAGCCTGAAGTTAAGTCCAGAGTATGAAGAGTATTATATGCCTCTTATATTCCTGTGCACCTTGATGTGGTTTTGCCTCTGGCATACAAACATAGGAGCAGTGCAATACCAAAAAGCCAGACAGGAGTGTGACTCTGGCAGTGGGGAACCTCCAGCTGGCATGTTAATTATATCCCTGTTTTGCCTCTGAAGCCCTTTCAACCAAGCCACGTCCACCTGCTCTTCACCTGGTGTCATTTTATGACTAAAGGCTTGGAGCAGGTGAAGATGCAGCTCCCGGCCGAAAGCAGGATTTGCAGGCCCTGCTGGGCTGGCAGCACCTGCCAAAGAGCCCTGTTTGAGAAACTGTTCGCCTGATAGCCAGGCGGGCTGCCTACTTTAGCTGCCAAAATGGCCCCATGATGGTTGGGAAATCCAAGGATCTGTCTCACAATCTAGAAATGGCTCCCAGCTAGATCAGTTCAGGGATGGGGAACCTGTGGCGCTCCCAGATGCTATTGGAGTCCCCACTCTCATCAGCACCAACAAGCACTGCCATTTGGTCTGGGATGATGGGAGTTGTAGTCACAGCGACAGCTGGAAGGCCACAGGTTCCCCGCTCCTGATTTAGTCCTGCAGACCCTTCTCTCTCTCTCTCTCTCTCTCTCTCTCTCTCACACACACACACACACACACACTTTCTGTCTCTCGGACATGATCTTCCGGCTTGTGGCCCCTGTAATGCAGATTGGCCACTCGCATTTTATGCAGAAAAAACTTTGATTTAAAAATAAGCCATTAGTATTGACTACTACTAATTTTAAATAAAGGGAGTGTATTTCTTCTGAAATCACAGTTCATTTTGTCTTATTCATATGTCTTTTGTATCCATTCTTAATGCCCTACAAATGTTCTTTTATTTTCAAAGGCACACACTGTTTTCACAACAGTGGTGGCAAATACGCATACAGAAATTCCTATGTGAATGGTCTCTTCTTCTTTAATCATAGTGGGATATGTTTCAAGTAACTCTAGGAAGTGGAGTAGGCCTAGTGCCTGAAGGAAACATGAGCCATATAGCTAAGCAAGGATTGGCCACAGCTTGGGTGGGGGGATAACTCTGTCTTGCCCTGAATTTTATTAGAGAAAGGTAGGTTATTACTGTAAAATAATATTAAGGAGTAACTGAAAGTAAAGCAAAGCATAAAACAGCTGAAAGCAAACAGGCTGAGAAATGAATCCAGTCACATGAGAAGTCATTTTACACATTTTTTATCAAGTTAACACAGCAAAAGGAGAGTAGTTCCTAGGCTTTATGTATAAGATGTCTAAAATTCGATTTTGAAAAAATCAAGGTGAAAGTAGCCAGAGGGAATAGCTCAGGCAGTTAGGGCATGAAGGGTCTGAAATTGATCCTAAAGGAGTTTGGCAGAGTCTGGAGGATTAAAAAAACAAACTGCGGTTCACCCAATGGTACAATCTAACGTTGACTGGCTTTACTGATCACCTGCTTGCAGGGATGTAACTAGACATTTCCTCAGCCTCACGCAAATGTCTAAAATCCGCCCCCAGTGCAAAAGTGACTTACAGTTCTGGAACACTGCTTTTTAGTTCTGTCCCACAAACTTTTAAATACATCTCAAAAATCCTGTTTCAAGCCATACATAAATACTCCCCTGCAGTATAAATACTGAAAACTGCAGAGTAAGGCAAACTCCTCTCAACAGCCCGAACACAAATAACTCTTGCTTTTTCAGCACTACCCTGACGAGACTCAGCAAAGAGCTGCATCCTAGCTAACTCCGCATGCATTAATGGCATCTTCTGTTAAAAGGATTATAGGCAGCACAGCCGGAGACCTTAGAGCAGTGTTTCCCAACCACTGTTCCGCGGCACACTAGTGTGCCGCGAGATGTTGCCTGGAGGGAGGCGGGCGAGTCGGGCAGCGAGAGGCGGGGCGGCGGTGGCGAGGAGAGGCCGCCCAGCGCGGGGCTCTCGCCGTCTGCCTGCCTGGCTGCCTGCGAGCTCGGCGGGCAGCGCCTCCGTCCGCAGCGCCCGCCTCGCGGCTCTCATTCCCTGCCCCTGCCAAAGCTCACCCAGCCAAGCCGCGCTCTCCTTCCTGCCTCGCTTTGCTGCCTCCTCCCCCCCCCCACCCCCAAAGCTTGGAGGTTCCCCGGCAAGGGGGAGGGGAAAAAATTGAAACTTACACTTTCGTGCGTCCCTCCCGGCGTGACGCTGCGCGCTGACGTCACGGGGCTGTAATGGTGGTGTGCCTCGAGATTTTTTTCATCAAACAAGTGTGCCTTTGCCCAAAAAAGGTTGGGAAACACTCCCTTAGAGGCAGTACTGTGCCGGGTGGACAAATATTCTTGCCTGCTGCAAAACAGCTTCTTAAGTAAAAGGCTAGTTGGTTGGACACTCATGCATGTATGGAGCTCCTGAATAGTGACCCGTAATCACTCTCGAGGAGAGGGAACGGGGAGCACACAGGAGCTTCCTTTGTTGAAGTATACGGTGGGTGTCATGTGTTGTATTTTGTTCCTTGCCAGCCTTTTAACTGGCAGTGCCTTCCAGGAGCAGCTTGCCTGATGCACTGCAGACATGAGCAAGGGATAATTAGCTGCCTCAGAGTGCCCAGAGTGCCCAAAGGCAGGATATGCGGAACACTTCACGATCAAATCTGAAGATCAAGCTGGTGCTCAAAACCGATTTGCATTTAAGCGGGAGCCTGCTGGCACACCAATGAGGAGGAAACTGCATGTAGACTGCTAAAGGAGGCTGGATGCTGAGGGGTGAACAGCTCTGTGGCCAGCATGCAAATGCAGTGAGCTGCTGCAAAGGGGCAGGGTTCTCCTTTCCCCCTTATGCCACCCCCCCAGAAAAAGGTGGAAGAGCCATACATAAGATAGCTCAGTGGTAGAGCAACTGCTTTGAATACCGAAGGTCCCAGGTTTAATCCTTGACATCCCTAGAGAAGGCAGTCTCTTGTGGTTAATAATATAATAATAACAGACAAATAGCAACTTTTGTGGGCTTATTTACAAGGCTGGCTTAAAAGGAGCAAGATGGGCTGTTTTATTCTTCACGGCCAATACTGGTAATCTCAAAGTCCTGAAAATCTAAAGGGCCGAGGTATTCAGCATCCTCACTAGTTAACAAAATGTAATTGAGCAGTGGTGCTGGCACTGAATGACAACTCCCATGCTCTTGGCTTTTAATATACTATATGTGTGCTTATGCTTACACATATACCTATGCTCTTGGCTTCAGTACCAAGCCAGGGTTGTTTTCCCCTCATCCCACCTTCTGCTTTACTTATCGAATTTGAGGAAGAATTCTGGTAGACTCCACTCCAGACCTTGTTGACGACTGCGAGGCATTTCGGCGAGTTATATAAAAAAAGCGGCTTTGCGATTTTTTTAAGCGTAGCAGTTCAATCCAGAGCATAGCTGTCAACGTTCCCCCCCCCCTTTTTTTAAAGGAAATTCCCTTTTTCCGAATAGGATTCCTCGCAAGAAAAGGGAAAAGTTGACAGCTATGATCCAGAGCTGCGCATGCTAATGCAAACCCCTCTTCCTCTATTTGCTGAAATTTTCTCGGGAGAAATTCCGCACGCTTCGGATTGGCAAGTAGCACTCGCCCTGCGTAAATTGATCACATGATGGGGTGCACCCACGCAACTTGAATGGCAATGCCCATCAACTTTTTTGGGGAGGCTGGTTCGCCCCCTCCAACATTTTATCGGGGAGCCAAAGGGGACTCGGCCCTAAGAATAGAGACCCGCCTCCGCTCCCCCCGGGACCAATTTGGATTTCTGCCTGGAGAGGAAAAAGGATGTTGCCGCCCCTCATGATTGGCCATCAAACGTCCCAATCAAATCAAGCCACTCAATATTCCCCTCCCAAAAAAAGAAGCAGCAAAGTTTGCAAAAACTTCGGAGGGGAACCAGGAGGGGCGTCGGAGTGGACCTTCCCCTCCCCACCCCACCCCCATCGCTTAGGCCCAGGCAATGCTGCCCAGGGGCGCCCGGGGCTGTTTGCAAACCGCGCTGCTGCTCGGGGCTGCCGTCTTGTGGGCTTCCCGGCAGAGCTTCTCGGAGCCTCCGCCGGCGGTGAGCGCGGAAAGGAGCCTGGTTTGGGGGCCCGGCTTGCGGGCCGAGGCCACCCTCCCCGTCCGGTATTTCTGGCTGCAGGCGGTCGGCAGCGACGGGCGCAACTTCACGCGCTCCCCGCCAGGTATTGCGCCGCGCGGCCGTCGGAGCAGCTTCTCCTGATTCTCCTTCTCGGCCGGCCAAGGCGCCTCCGAGCGAGGTTTGGAGACCCGCCTCGCACGGGAGACGCCCAGCGCCGCGGCGTCTGGCGGACAGGAGGGCTCTCTGCTCCCCGACGGGTCCGGCTGCGCCCCGGAAGCCGCGCCTGGCTTTGCAGCCGACGTGTCAAGGGCAAGGGGCAGCAGGCCCTCGTGAGGCGGGAAAAGACGGCCGGGCGGGGCGGAAGGGTTGAGCATCTTCATGGAGAATTTGGGGTTATTAGGATCCCCTGTGCGAAACCGTGGAGAGCTGCTGCTGCCGGTCAGTGTGGGCAATAGCGAGCTAGGCGGACTAGTAGCCCGGTTTGGCGTCGGGCAGCTTCCTAGGCATTCTTAGCACAGGCTCACATTTAAAACAAACAACCGGAAGAACAAGAAGAACCTTTTTCAGTGCTGTGCTAAATTTTAATTTTTTTAATCTAGAGTGGGTGTGCGTTATTTCTTATTTTTGACATGACACCCGGGCCTCGCCACCATCTCTGCTTGTGGAAGGTAGGCCAAAGTTGCAGGATGGAGGATGCCTGCTCCTGGATCAAAGTCATTGCAGAGGTTTCTTAGGTGCAGTTTTGAGTCCAGCGTTAAGTCATGTTAAAAGCTGTGCAAGAGCTGGTCATAGGCGTAGAGGTAGCAATGATCCCATTCCCAGATTTAGACTCTTTCATTAGGAAAGGTTTCCTCCCCTTATTTATTTATTATTACATTTACATTTATATTCTGTCTTTCCTACAAGATATTCCAAAAATCCTCCCACTTTTACTCTTGCCTCAGCCCTGTGAGGTAGGCTCATCTGAGAGATAATGACTGCCCCATGGTTATCATGGCTCAATACAGATTTTAACATGGAACTCCCTAGTCCTAGCTTAATACTCTTAATTGCTACACTGGCTCTACATATGGTAATAATAATAATAATAATAATAATAATAATAATAATAATAATAATAATAATAAATACTTTATTATTCATACCCCGTCCATCTGGCTAGGTTTCCCCAGCCAGTCTGGGCGGCTCCCAACAGAATATTAAAAACACGATAAAAACATCAAACATCAAAAACTTCCCTAAACAGGGCTGCCTTCAGATGTCTTCTAAAAGTCAGATAGTTGTTTATTTCCTTGACATCTGATGGGAGGGCGTTCCGCAGGGCGGGCGCCACTACCGAGAAGCCGAACATTGCCACCTGCAAACTACTGGAAATCAAGTGTTAAAAAAAGAGATGGCCGCAGAGTCTGGCTCAAACAGGCTCATGTTGTTCCATGAGTTGGGAGTCCAATACTATTTGAAAGACCACAGATATTTGTTGTCCTTCCCCTCCTTTTCATCTTAAAATAAAGACTCCCTGACACCCAGCTTTGTATGTGAATGATGGATCTATTCCACAATCTAGTATGTTCCTTATCCCTGGTTCTGCCAGCAAGCTTTTCCTGCAAAGTCTGTTTTGGGATCATGGGCCTGGGCAAAGCTATTTTCAAGGTCACAGGGCAGGCGTCATAGTTGAAATTTAAAGGCAAGAAAGAAGGTGGTTGCGCAAGAGTGATATACTTTCACACCCTTTCAAATGGAAGTTCAAGGTGAAAATGACAAGCAAGCTAATAGCCTGCCAACATCCTGAGGAGGTAGGATGCATCATCAAAGTGGCAGGAGCAAAACAGGCCCAACTCGCCTGCAACAGGGTTTGAGTATATTGCCAGGTCATCCGTAAAATAAGCTGCAAGTGGATATGGTTATTTCTGGTGAGCTGTAAGAAGAGCGGTTCATTTTGTACACTACCTAAAAATGTGTACATTAGGCAGGATCGCGCTTTCGGGCACTTGGCACTGGAACAACATGGTTGGCATGCTTTTCTGAAATGGCACACTCACCAGACTTTTGCACAGGTATAAAGTTGAGTGAGTAGTTGATCAACTTTCATTCTGTCCACAGTGCCAGGATTCAGACTGCTTCGCCTGCAAGCGCTCTTAACTCCTCTTCCTATTTCTGTTTGTATTACTTGGCTTTGTTTACGTTGAGATGATAGCATAGCCTAAGGTAGCATCTTCTGTTTTCATCCTTTTTTAAATTGTCAGTTTACATTAAGGCTGATTCACTCGTGATGTGGGTACAGGTTGTGGCTGTATTTGCCAGCCTGTATCAAATTCTGTGACTTTCCTGTTCTTGCATGGGATCAAAGAATTGCACACGGCTGTGTTTTCGCAAGGAAGAGTAGCTAATGCTGAGAGACATTAAAACAAGGTTATTTATCCTTCGAAGACAGAGGTCCTGTGGCTGGGACGGGACGATATGGGATTGGGGGGGGGAAACTCCCATCTCTTGCGGGGGTGCAATTAGTGCCAGCACCGTCCGTTAAGAGTTTGGGTGTAATCTTCGACACCTCCCTTTCCATGGAGGCGCAGATTGCAGCTATAACAAAGGCGGCATTTTTCCATCTCCGCCAAGCTAAGCAGTTGGCTCCTTACCTCTCTCGCCCTGACCTAGTCACTGTGATCCACGCAACGGTCACCTCCAGACTGGATTATTGTAACTCGCTCTACGTGGGGCTGCCCTTGAGACTGACCCAGAAACTCCAGCGGGTGCAGAATGCCGCGGCGAGACTCCTTACGGGGTCTTCGCTGCGAGATCACATTCATCCGGTGCTATACCAGCTGCACTGGCTCCCGGTGGAGTACAGGATCAGGTTTAAGGTGCTGGTTTTAACCTTCAGAGCCCTATACGGCCTAGGACCCTCGTACCTACGGGACCGCCTCTCCTGGTATGCCCCACAGAGGAACTTACAGTCTTCAAATAAAAACATCTTGAAGGTCCCAGGCCACAGAGAGGTTAGTCTGGCCTCAACTAGAGCCAGGGCTTTTTCGGCTGCGGCTCCAACCTGGTGGAACGCTCTGTCACAAGAGACAAGGGCCCTCCAGGACTTGACATCTTTCCGCAGGGCCTGCAAGACAGAGCTGTTCCACCAGGCCTTTGGTCAGGGCGCAGCCTGACTCCCTCCTTTGGCAATCTTTACAGAACTTTAGTATGGTTGCCATCAATTTTGATTTTAATTAATTTTTATAATGTTTTTAGAATGCTGCACTATTTTAGTGTTATTAGCCGCCCTGAGCCCGGCTTTGGCTGGGGAGGGCGGGATATAAATAAATTTTATTATTATTATTATTATTATTATTATTATTATTATTATTATTATTATAATTAATTAATTAATTAATTAATTAATTCTGCTATTGAAGTGGCATTGTAACTGGAGAGTTTCCGAGTCACAAAATACGATAGAGGTGCCTAAAATTATGCCTGATGTTGAGAGAGTGAATAGGGATATGTATAAAAAGTTTTCCCTCTCGTAATACTAAAACTCGGGTGCTTCCCTTGAAGTTGAATGTTAGAAAATGCAGGAGAGACAAAAGAAAGTACTTCTTTTCAAAGCACATAGTTCACATAGTTAAGATATGTGCTCCTGCAAGAGGTAGTGATGGCCAACAACTTGGATGGCTTTTAGAATGGGATTAGATAAATTCACCAGTTCAAGTTCATCATTGGTTTCAAACCAAGCTTTGTTCTGCCCCTCCATTGTTGGAGAAGGTGCCTTTGGATACCAGTTGCTTGGAATCAAAACTGGGGAGAGTACAGATAGAATATAGTCAATGTGGCTATCAGCTATTGATCTGATTCAGCAGGGCTTATACATACATACCGTATTTTTCGCTCTGTAAGACGCACCAGACCACAAGACGCACCTAGTTTTTGGAGGAGGAAAACAAGAAAAAAAATATTCTGAATCTCAGAAGCCAGAACAGCAAGAGGGATCGCGGTGCAGTGAAAGCAGCAATCCCTCTTGCTGTTCTGGCTTCTGGGATAGCTGCGCAGCCTGCATTCACTCCATAAGACGCACACACATTTCCCCTTTTTAGGAGGGAAAAAGTGAGACTTGTAGAGCAAAAAATACGGTATACACACCCATCCTTTTATTTGTGTGCCACGTTTCTATAGCCAAAACCATACTCAAGGCTACTTACAGCATGAAAAAATTACATAATTACAAATGTAACATAAATCACAATTAGGTCCAAAACAAAGATACAAAAAGTTAACAGCAACAACACCCCTCCCCAACAAAACCTCTTAAACAATGCCCTAGCCCAAGAGTCGCTCAGCAGCCTTGACTTTTGTAGCTGGAGTCAGTCAGGGCCCTGCCAGGTCAGGTGGGGGGGGGACACCTCACAGCCAAGGTGTTGTTAACTTAAAGCAAGTAACGCAGAATGTCTAAAGTTATATCTGTTTTCTTCTTCTTTAGGAATTGCACAATTTGAAGTGAAAATCAAACCCATCTCCCCCAAAGAAGTCGTTCAGATCCATGTCACTAAGTTTCTGGACAGGAACGATGGCTCCTTTCTCATGCGATATCGGTTGTATGGAAGTGTCAAGGAGGGCTTAAAGGTGGAGATTCTTTATGGTGGTGCACATGTCGCTGAATCTCCCTATATCCTGAAGGGTAACGTGGTTTAGTTTTTTCTCCTGAATTTCCAGGGCTCTGACCCACTGGGCATTGCTCAGTTGAGGTAGGGGAGAACACCTGTAAAACCGAACTGGCATGTATGTGTAGTCATCCAAAAACTTAACAGACCTTATGCAGGCAATTAACTGTCTCCAAAAGAAAAGAAGTTGTCTTGAAAATGGCTCCCTTTTTTGCATTTTCAGAGATCTGGATAAGGAAGATTGGTTTAAACCAGGGTTTTCCAAACTTGGGTCTCTTGCAGAGGACCACCTTGCAGAGGGGCCATCTTGAATTCATGGAATATTTTATAAAGGTCATCCTCTGTCTTCTTCAGGTCCAGTTTATCATGAATATTGCGAATGCCCGGAAGAAGATGCTCAGATTTGGGAGAAAAGTCTTTCATGTCCTTCAGAGCACCCTCAGATTACCGAAGATTTTGCTGTGTTTCCTAGCATTGATCTTCAGCGGATGTTGGATGAGGTTCCACCAAGGTTTGCCCAAAAGATGGGAGCCATTGTTCATTATACTGTCATCGGCAATCGCATCTATCGCCGGTCCTTGGGGAAGTATACAGACTTCAAAATGTTCTCGGATGAAATGTTGTTGTCACTGGCGAGGAAGGTATATTTCCACAGATACTTGCTTAGTACACACTGTTAGTACACACTGGCCATGTTTGCACATCATGATAAAGCAAGGATGGCTAACCTGTGGCTCTCGCAGGTGTTCTTGAAATACAACTCCCACCATTGCTGAGCCTTGGCTGGTTGGGGTTGATGGGAATTGTGGCTCAGCAAGTTCTGAAGACCACAGGTTAGCCACCCTGACACTAAACAATGTTCTTTTTAGCACATTTGCAAGCCTTTGCCTCATATTCTGCCTTCACCTCCTCCCACATAGCTGCATCGCTAACTAAAACAGAAAGTGGAAGCTAAAGCAACTAGTAGAACAACATGAACTACTACTACTACTACTACTACTACTACTACTACTACTGATTTATTACTTATACACCGCCCATCTGGCCAGGCCTCCCCAGCCACTCTGGGCGGCTTCCAACAGGATATTAAAAACACAGTAAAACATCAAACATTAAAAAAATTCCATAAACAGGGGCTGCCTTCAGGTGTCTTCTAAAAGTCCAATAGTTGTTTATTTCCTTGACATCTGATGGGAGGGCGTTCCACAGAGTGGGCACCACCACCAAGAAGGCCCTCTGCCTGGTTCCCTGTAACCTCACTTCTCGCAGTGAGGGAACCGCCAGAAGGCCCTCAGAGCTGGACCTCAGTGTCCAGGCAGAACGATGCGGGTGGAGACGCTCCTTCAGGTATACTATAAAGGTGTTTTGGCTTGTTTTAGGTTCACCTTCCTGATGTGGAATTTTATCTCAATGTTGCGGATTGGCCTGTTGAGCATCGGAAAGCAAACAACACCCCTGGCCCTCTGCCTATCCTTTCCTGGTGTGGGTCTCTGGATTCAGCAGACCTGGTGCTTCCAACCTACGATGTCACCCATTCAACCCTAGAAACTCTGCGAGGCGTCACAAATGACCTCCTGTCTATTCAAGGAAACACAGGTAACATGGGAATCTGTGTGTGGGGTTTTTTCCAGACAGAGATAAGCATATAAGAAGTGTCTGCTGGATCTGGACATCTGTTCCAGCGTCCTGTTCTCACATGGCCAATCAGATGCCAAACAGGCAACCCTGTTTAGGGACGTTTTTAATGTTTAATAGGTTATTGTATTTTAATATTCTGTTGGAAGCTGCCCAGAGTGGGGAAATCCAGCCGGAAGGGCGGGGTATAAATAAATTATTATTATTATTATTATTATTATTATTATTATTATTATTATTACTTGAAGCCCTAAAGCAGAGCCTGTGTGCAATAGCATCCCCCACACCTGTGATCTCAGAATCCAGCATTCCAGGGTGGATAAAAATCAATGTTGTTTTTTAAAATAAAAATCGGATTTTTATTTTTTTAAAATCAGATTTTTAAAATTTAAATTGGATTTTTTTAAAAAAAATTAAATTGGGTTTTTAAAATAAAATGCTTTTGGAGGAAAAAACTTTCTAAAGATAGTTTTCTATTTAAGTTACATTATAGTCCAAAGGCTATTCATCAGGAAATAAGGATTTTTTAAAAGTTTTTCATGTGTACTAAGTTGTTTTTTTTAGAAATGTTTAACCACATCAGTTAACAAACATGGATACATATGCTATAATGTTATTGTTTTAGTTAAATAAATTGTTTAAATTATTAAGGAAATGATTATTTTGCTCCTTCCATTAAAGTACAGCAGAAAAGTTGTCCAAGTATAAACAGTTAACTTATTAAACTTCGCAATAATTTCATAATTATCTGTCTGTGTATTTCTAATAGTATAACCAAATCAGTAATTTTTGATGTAACTGCAAAAACTACTCTGAATATTTATTATTCCAAAAATGAAACCTTCATCTGGTTGTAAATATTAAGATTATACCAGTCAGACCTCACCTGGAGTACTGTGTCCAGTTCTGGGCACCACAGTTCAAGAAGGACACTGACAAGCTGGAACGTGTCCAGAGGAGGGCAACCAAAGTGGTCAAAGGCCTGGAAACGATGCCTTATGAGGAACGGCTAAGGGAGCTGGGCATGTTTAGCCTGGAGAAGAGGAGGTTAAGGGGTGATATGATAGCCATGTTCAAATATATAAAAGGATGTCACATAGAGGAGGGAGAAAGGTTGTTTTCTGCTGCTCCAGAAAAGCGGACATGGAGCAATGGATCCAAACTACAAGAAAGAAGATTCCACCTAAACATTAGGAAGAACTTCCTGACAGTAAGAGCTGTTCGACAGTGGAATTTGCTGCCAAGGAGTGTGGTGGAGTCTCCTACTTTGGAGGTCTTTAAGCAGAGGCTTGACAACCATATGTCAGGAGTGCTCTGATGGTGTTTCCTGCTTGGCAGGGGGTTGGACTCAATGGCCCTTGTGGTCTCTTCCAACTCTATGATTCTATGATTCTATGAAGATTGAGTCTTTCTGTAAAAAGTCTTACAGACTATTGATTTAAATCAATTTGATTTAAATTAAATCCACCTTGCTGTATTCAGAGACATAGTGCCTCCCGTAGCAGAGGAAGAATAGTATTTTGAACATTAATGGGTGTGATGGGGGGGTGTCCTTAGCAAATCTGCCTGGTTGAAGAAAAATAATACTGCTTGCAAATTGTAATCTCTGGAGGACAAATATTAGGCCTCCCAAGTTGCTTGGGGCATTTTGGTGTGCTGGCTGGGGCTGATGGGATTTGTAGTCCAAAACATCCGGAAGGCACCAGGTTGGCAAAAGCTGCATTAGGACTTCCAAGATTTCTGTTCACCCTCCTCCTTTATTCTATCACCCGTTAATTCCAGGACCTGCCTGGGACAACAAAATGGAACAAGGCTTCTTCAGAGGTCGAGACAGCCGGGAAGAACGGCTTCAGCTGGTGCAGCTCTCCAAGGAAAACCCAGAACTGCTGGATGCTGGAATAACAGGTTACTTCTTCTTCCGAGAAAAGGAGGCAGAGTTGGGGAAGGCTCCATTGATGGGGTTCTTTGACTTCTTTAAGGTATATCGCCTATCTTGCTAACACCGAGAGGAGACAGACAAATGTCCTTGTTTTTCGTTTCCCCTTGAAGCTCTGACTTGAGAGCCGGTTTCAGTGTTAAGGAACATCCTGTCTGGAAACTAGTGCCTCACTTAAACGTGCAATATTGCATACTTGTTTTTTTTAAATAATACTTTTTATTGATTTTAACATATAAATTATAATACATACCACAAAACGTTATCACTTATACAGTCTTTTTGGACTTCCATCAGCACCTCTGATGATCCACCGTTTCAATCACTTCTTACGCATTTCTTAACTTTATATTACCTTTAAATTTCTTAACTAATCATCCTCCCCCTTATCCATTTTTGCAATAATTCCAATAATACTCCTCACAAAACTTCTTGCAAACCTACAAACGTCATCTGATCTTCACAAATACTTTTCAAATAATCCCTAAACTTACTCCAGTCTTCTGTAAATCTCTGGTCCCGCCAATTTCAAATCCTTCCTGTTAGTTTGTCCAGTTCTGCATAGTCCATTAATTTCGTCCTCCATTCTTCTTTCGTCGGTAATTCTTCTTGCTTCCATTTTTGGGCCAATAATATTCTTGCTGCCGTTGTTGCATATAAAAAGAGCTTACATTCCTTTCTATTTATATCACTCCCTACAATGCCCAGTAAAAATGCTTCTGGTTTCTTTATAAATATTTCAACATTTTTTCCATTTCATTATATATCATCTCTCAGAAGCTTTTTACCTTCCCTCAATAGTGCATACTTGTGTGTTTTACTGCAATCGTATACCCATTGCTTATCATTTCCTCCAGCTTCCATGCATCAAAATACATGCCTGTGTGATCATCACACCTGAGATTGCGTATGTGGGTTGTGATCTGTACCGCTGCAGAGGTAGGAATTTTGGAGACTTTGAAGCAGCCTCCGTTTCAAAATGGACAAAAAAAGATAAGGATGGCGATAAGTCATGTGGACGGCATATTGCCTCCGGTACCACAGAGTCAGTAGGTCTAGGAATACCAGTTGCTGGAGAGAGGTATTGCACTCATATCCTGCTTATGGGCTTTCCATAGACATCTAGTTGGTCACTTTAGAAGCAGGCTGCTGAATTAGATGGTCGTTTGGTCTGCTCGCAGCGGCGCTTTTATGTTCCCTTTGAAACATGAGATGTTTCCTTTATACCACTTCAGGCTTATTTGTACACCCAACACAGTGTACAGTGGTACCTTAGGTTACATACAGTTTAGGTTACATACGCTTCAGGTTACAGACTCCGCTAACCCAGAAATAGTGCTTCAGGTTAAGAACTTTGCTTCAGGATGAGAACAGAAATCGTACTCCGGCGACGCGGCAGCAGCAGGAGGCCCCATTAGCTAAAGTGGTGCTTCAGGTTAAGAACAGTTTCTGGTTAAGTACGGACCTCCGGAACGAATTAAGTACTTAACCTGAGATACCGCTGTAGTCTATTCTGGCCGGTAATAGCCCTCCAGGATCTTAAACAGAGGTCTTTCCCATTGCCTTCTACCTGACGCTTTTAACTGAAGATGGCGGGCACGGAACTGTTCACCTTGTGCATGAAAAGGATGTGCTTTTACTACCAAGCTGCAGTTTGTCTTTCTGCCCAGGGTCCGACCCACACAACCCCAAGCACTTCCTTGCATATACAGTGGTACCTCGGGTTAAGTACTTAATTCATTCCGGAGGTCCGTTCTTAACCTGAAACTGTTCTTAACCTGAAGCACCTGAAGCTAGTGGGGCCTCCCACTGCTGCCGTGCGATTTCTGTTCTCATCCTGAAGCAAAGTTCTTAACCCAAGGTACTGTTTCTGGGTTAGCAGAGTCTGTAAGCTGAAGCCTATGTAACTCAAGGTACCACTGTACTGGGCCTCCTTTGACGTCAAGAACTGGCAGATGTGATCTCAGAACCACTGGCAGTCATCTTCGAGAAATCCTGGAGAACAGGCGAAGTCCCGGCAGACTGGAGGAGGGCAAATGTTGTCCCTATTTTCAAAAAGGGGAAAAGAGAGGACCCAAATAATTACCGCCCAGTCAGTCTGACATCAATAGCAGGGAAGATTCTGGAGCAGATCATTAAGCAAACAGTCTGTGAGCACCTAGAAAGGAATGCTGTGATCACCAATAGTCAGCATGGATTTCTGAAAAATAAGTCATGTCAGACTAACCTGATCTCATTTTTTGACAGAATTACAAGCCTGGTAGATGAAGGGAACTCAGTGGATATAGCCTACCTTGATTTCAGTAAGGCATTTGACAAGGTGCCCCATGATATTCTTGTAAAGAAGCTGGTAAAATGCGGTCTTGACTCTGCTACCACTCAGTGGATTTGTAACTGGCTGACTGACCGAACCCAAAGGGTGCTCATCAATGGTTCCTCTTCATCCTGGAGAAGAGTGACTAGTGGGGTGCCACAGGGTTCTGTCTTGGGCCCGGTCTTATTTAACATCTTTATCAACGACTTGGATGATGGACTCAAGGGCATCCTGATCAAATTTGCAGATGACACCAAACTGGGAGGGGTGGCTAACACCCCAGAGGACAGGATCACACTTCAAAACGACCTTGGCAGATTAGAGAACTGGGCAAAAACAAACAAAATGAATTTTAACAGGGAGAAATGTAAAGTATTGCACTTGGGCAAAAAAAATGAGAGGCACAAATACAAGATGGGTGACACCTGGCTTGAGAGCAGTACATGTGAAAAGGATCTAGGAGTCTTGGTTGACCACAAACTTGACATGAGCCAACAGTGTGACGCGGCAGCTAAAAAAGCCAATGCAATTCTGGGCTGCATCAATAGGAGTATAGCATCTAGATCAAGGGAAGTAATAGTGCCACTGTATTCTGCTCTGGTCAGACCACACCTGGAGTACTGTGTCCAGTTCTGGGCACCACAATTCAAGAAGGACACTGACAAACTGGAACGTGTCCAGAGGAGGGCAACCAAAATGGTCAAAGGCCTGGAAACGATGCCTTATGAGGAACGGCTAAGGGAGCTGGGCATGTTTAGCCTGGAGAAGAGGAGGTTAAGGGGTGATATGATAGCCATGTTCAAATATATAAAAGGATGTCACATAGAGGAGGGAGAAAGGTTGTTTTCTGCTGCTCCAGAGAAGCGGACACGGAGCAATGGATCCAAACTACAAGAAAGAAGATTCCACCTAAACATTAGGAAGAACTTCCTGACAGTAAGAGCTGTTCGACAGTGGAATTTGCTGCCAAGGAGTGTGGTGGAGTCTCCTACTTTGGAGGTCTTTAAGCAGAGGCTTGACAACCATATGTCAGGAGTGCTCTGATGGTGTTTCCTGCTTGGCAGGGGGTTGGACTCGATGGCCCTTGTGGTCTCTTCCAACTCTATGATTCTATGATTCTATGATTCTAAGTTCTGGTTGTCATTTTACTCATGTCGCAACAGCAGCTGACCCCGCAGACCCCCAGAGTTTTAGGTAGGGCTTATCCGATGAGTTGCTTCCTGTGGTTTGAAGGAGAGCTCAGAAAATCCCCTTGTACATGGCGGGAGTTTCCTATCAGGTACTTCGGATTGCAGCCTCAGGCTGAAAGATGACCAGAAAACAGATAGGGTTTGTTGCTGTTACCCAAACTGTGAAACGATTTGACTTAGCCAAGGGTGCAGTGCTTGATCCCAATGCATGCTTGGTTCATGCTGGTTTCCTTCTCCTCCTCTCCCCTCAGTACAAATACCAAGTGAGTATAGATGGCACAGTTGCAGCCTACAGGTTTCCCTACCTCATGCTGGGGGACAGCCTTGTGATCAAGCAGGCTTCGCAGTACTACGAGCACTTCTATAAGGAGCTGGCACCGTGGACCCACTACGTTCCCGTTAAAAGAAACTTGGAAGACTTGCTGGAAAGAATAAAATGGGCCAAGGTAATCATCCTCGCTGCAGAAGAAAAGCTGGGTATTATATATTTTTTTCCCCAAATTTTTTTATTGGTTTTTACAATATTAACGACAAACAAAAACACAAAACGAAGAAACATAACAAACATAAATCATAACCTTATTGAAAATAGCAGTTATTAACTTTGTAAAGCGACTTCCTCGTTTCTCCTTAGTTGAATTTCATTGCAAATCCTAATAACGGTTTTCCAAAACCCAAGTTTTATACACTTTAAATTGAACATTAATATCTTTAAATCTTCTCCTTATAATATTAAACACATTATTTTATCAGTTAACATAAATACAATCCTAAGCCCATTAAATATCTGGAAGCTATTTCCGATTAGTTTAGCTTAACAAATTTAGCTAAATAATCATTAAATTTCTTCCATTCTTCGTGGTATTCCTCCTCCTTCTGGTAGTTGGTAGTTCTACTGTTGGTAGTTCTTGGGTTTTCCACTTTTTAGCTAACAAAATACGAGCCGCAGTTGTGGCATACAAAAATAGTTTAACATCTTTCTTGGGCATTTCCAAACCTGTTATTCCGAAAAGCTGGGTATTATAAATTGCAGCACCATTTCCCAGCTGTAGTCTGTTTTAAGAAAACATGTGGATAGATAAGCATGTTCCTGCTATCATTATAGGAATAATAATAATGATGATGATAATAATAATAATAATAATTTTTTATTTATACCCCGCCCTCCCTGGCCAGAGCTGGGCTCAGGACGGCTAACACCAGTAAAATTACAATAAAAACATAATGGGGGGAAAGGGAAAAAAAACAATTTAAAATACTGGTTAAAATACAATTTAAAATGCAGCCTCATTTTAATAGTAGCCCATTTGCATCAGCACCCAAGCTCAGCATCTTTCAGCTTCTCCGGATGTGATAGGATGAGCGTCCAGCAGAGTTATGGTTTGGTTCTCATAGCTTTGAAAACCTCCCTATGATGGAGTCACAAAACCACAGCTGGCAAGTTGTAACTGCCAGCCCACAATGGAGTGTGTTCACACTCCTTGTGGTTTAGGTAGGAACTGAGACTTACGGTAACAGATGAAGAGACAAGTGTAGTTGTTTAAAAAATACCAAGCTTCCAAAAGTTCTAATCTGGAGAAGAAGGAGGAAAACACTAAGAACTTTGAAACATAGCCCCAGAACTGCAAAGTACAAATTCGCAATTGTGTTCTTCTGTATCTTCAATCTAAGCCGCATTTCCTTGTATTAACAGGGATGGGTCTATTCTTCAGCTCCGTGGCACATAAATGCGTAATGATTATATGGGTGGAAGAAGACAATTACTGCTCTGTTTTCTGAGTAACCAAATCCGTGTGAGAGATGTCAAACCTGTCTGTACACTTAGCTGTTGCTTGGGCAATAAGGGTAGCTTTCCTGAAATTAAGAAATCCCTCTCTCTAACTGTGCCAGGCTGCTACTGCTTGTGGGAGGATAATGTCATTAAAGCTTTGGATAAAGTGTGGGTAAAAGTATGAAAAGACTGGAATTAACTTTGGAGGCTCTTTCTGTGTGTAGGCTTGTACAATACAGTAGCTGTCCATAGCTTAGCATTTCTGCAGCTGCTGAAAATCAGAGCGCCCCTTTTTGCTGAACACAATCACATAGTTGCTCTATTATTTTATTCTTATGGGGTATTTATATCCTACCTTACTAACAGAAGTTCTCAAGGTAGCTTACAAAATAATACAATACAATACAATACAATACAATACAATACAATACAATACAATATTGTTGTTGTTTAGTCGTGTCCAACTCTTCGTGACCCCATGGACCAGAGCACGCCAGGCACTCCTATCTTCCACTGCCTCCCGCAGTTTGGTCAAATTCATGATGGTAGCTTCGAGAACACTATCCAACCATCTCGTCCTCTGTCGTCCCCTTCTCCTTGTGCCCTCCATCTTTCCCAACATCAGGGTCTTTCCCAACATCAGGGTCTTTTCCAGGGAGTCTTCTCTTCTCATGTGGTGGCCAAAGTATTGGAGCCTCAGCTTCACGATAATAATATAATATAATATAATATAATATAATATAATATAATATAATATAATATAATATAATATAATATAATAATAATATACAATTACATAGACAGTAGCAGTACAGTAGTTCCTACAACAGCTGAGTCTCCTGGCCAAGTACTAATGCTTGAACACAGTTTATTCCTATTCCTTAGGAAAATGATGAAGAAGTCAGAAAAATTGCCAAGGAAGGACAGGCAGCTGCAAGAGAACTACTGCAGCCTCATCGCTTTTATTGCTACTATTTCAAAGTGTTCCAGGTTAGTCCGGATTTCGGTCTATGCTTATGCTCTTCCGAACCATGCAGTCCACTCTCTTTCTCATGAAACGTGATCGTGGGGGTCTTAAAATGGTTGGGTTTCACAGCAAACCAGGATCTGGAACCATGGTTTGCTCCTGCCTCACTAACCATAGTTTAAACCAGGGACGGGCCACATATGCTGCTGCGAGGTTGTTGAGGAGCCAGCCACACCTGAATAATCGCACAATCATTTCTCTTGCTAAATAAATCAGAATGAAAGCTCATTAAGGAGTGGTGTTGTATAATGTCCCCACAAACGTCTAAGCTCAATAAACAGGGTAAACATGCTGGAAATGACCAGGGTTGTGAAAGGGAGAGATGTTTTTGTTTTGAATAGTCTGCTGTTGTTTCAGTTTCTTTCCAACCTGTTTTACGTATTTCAGAAATATGCTGAACGCCAAGCTAGTAGACCTGAAATACGGGATGGGATGGAATTTGTACCTCAGCCTGATGACAGGACTTCAGTCTGCAGCTGCCACAGGAAAAAGCCCTCAAAGGAAGAGTTATAAGTAACCCTGCCAAATGAGATCAAATATATAGCCTGTTGCAAGAATGAGGCAGGACCTAAAATCACATTTAACACTGGAATCTGGAACTAGCTTGTACATGGAGACATATTTACAATTCAGTCCTACAGCGTCTGTTCAGAAGCAAGCACCATTCAGTTTGATGGGACTTGCTTTTCGCTAAGTGTGTGTTGGAGTGTTGTCTTGGATACCTTCCTTTGCTCTGTTTCCTCTACAAGTTGCCATGTGTGCCTTTTAAAAATCTGAACAGAGAATATATAATGGTGAGGAAAGCTCTCAGACAAACTGTGTCCTTCACTTGCATGAAGTGTTTATGGGGCTAGTTTTCTAGATCACTTTCAAAGCACTCCACATAATTTGTCTCCTTGATCCTCGCAGCAGCCAGTTAAGGCAGGTCAGTACTAATGGCAATAGAGAACAGAAGAAATGCGTAAGCAAGAGTTAAATATGGATGATTGTCAGAGAAGTTGAAGGAAGTCCAAAAGTATGGAATTTGTGAAAATTTGGATAAAAATTGTATATTTATGTTAAAAATTAATAAAAAGCATTAAAAAAAAAAGGCAGGTCAGTGGTGCCCCGCAAGACGAATGCCTCGCAAGACAGAAAACTCGCTAGACGAAAGAGTTTTCCGTTTTGGAGGTGCTTCGCAAAACGAATCTCCTATGGGCTTGCTTCGCAAGACGAAAATGTCTTGCGAGTTCCTGCAGGGTTTTTTCCTCCCCCCCCCTTTTTCTAAGCCGCTAAGCCGCTTATCAGCTGATCCGATAAGCCGCTAATAGTGCTAATCCACTAATCCGTCAATGGGCTTGCTTCGCAAGACGAAAAAACCGCTAGACGAAGAGAATCACAGAACGGATTCTTTTCGTCTTGCGAGGCACCACTGTACTGTGTAATACAACTAGGGCTTGAGGGCACCCGATATTATCAGTGAGTTTACACCTGGAGTGTGATTATGAACAGGGTCTCCGCAGTTCACACACCCTCCCTTAGCGACTTTACCAGCTGTCTTGGCATAGATGCTTAATTTTTATTAATGATGGGGAGAAATTGCTCTGCTTCTTCATATTCCTTGTCTAAACCAGATCCTGCTGTTTAATGACTGAAACTCTTTTAAGAGCAGTTCTGCACATTGTATAGAATGAAGTGGTAGAACTATGGGCTGTTTTGTTAATTATTTGTTGGGTTTAGATCCCACCCTTCCTCCTAAAGGGAGCCTAGGGCAGCATTACCAGGTGCATTGGTGTTTGTGGGGGGGGGGTACCACATTTCCCCATGTAAAAACAGAATGACTCCCTCCTTCAAATATCACTTCAGCTACAAATTCTGTAAGCAGCTACTAACCCTGAGTCTCAATTCCCATCTGAATCGGTGGCTTTGCGTGTAAAAAGGTCATAGGTTCAGTCCCAAATTATAGGATGCCACATAGCAGAGCTTGAACAAGACTTTAGGTTAAAGCTGTTAGCTGATTTTTAGCATAGTCCAGGGATAGATATCCTGTTCCCCTCCTGATGTTGTTGGGGACCAACTCCCATTATATCTGATCATCAGCCATGCTGGATGAAGGCTCGTGGGAGTTGGGAGTCCAACAACTGGAAGACTACGGGTTCCTCATCCCTGATACAGTCAGTGCTGAGCCTGAATAATTGATCTAATGATGTAAGGCAACTTGCTCTGAAGGAGCGTCTCCACCCCCATTGTTCAGCCCCAGACACTGAGATCTAGCTCCGAGGGCCTTCTGGTGGTTCCCTCACTGTGAGAAGTAAGGTTACAGGGACCCAGGCAGTGGGCCTTCTCGGTAGTTGTGCCCGCCATGTGGAATGCCTTCCTGTCAAATGTCAAGGAAAGAAACATCTATCTGACTTTTAAAAGACATCCGAAGTTTTAAATGGTTGATGTCTTATTGTGTTTTCAATATTTTTGGGGAGACGCCCAGAGTGGGTGAGCCAACCCAGTCAGAGGGGCGGCAAAGAAATAATAAATTATTATTATTATTATTATTATTATTATTATTATTATTATTATTATTTGTAGGAAGTATACAGAGGGGATACTTATCTCCCCTGAATTTCTTACTATTCTAACCTCTGGCGTGTTTTCTAGGCCACTTAGACAAATGAAATGTAGGTGTGCCATAAATGGCCTTGCAGACAGGTGAACTCTTAATGTTGCTGAGCAAGTGTTGTACATGTATGAATCTGTCAATGGAGTTAGCGTTGTTATCATTAATGCAAGTCGCATCTTGTATTTCAGAATAGGCACCTACCTCAAAGTTGCCTCCCGGATCTTTAAATTAGGTCACTGTGTAAAAGCCCTGGAGTATATTTTGAAGTTGCTGTGTAACAAGACTCCACCCCCCACCCCCCATTAACAGGAAAGGAAAGCTTGTGTAAATCTGCCAATGGAGCTCTGTCGTGGAATTGAACCACATCACCTATGAAGTTAACTGTTCATAATTCCCTACCACCAGAAAGGCTTTGCTTGGGGTATCATTTAATCAAAATATCTGCTGAACCTAAAGAAGAAGAAGAAACTTAAGTTAATGGAAGGCAAATGTATCTCTTCTAGGTGCACAGAAAATATGTATACAGTGGTACCTCGGGTTACATACGCTTCAGGTTACAGACTCCACTAACCCAGAAATATTACCTCAGGTTAAGAACTTTGCTTCAGGATGAGAACAGAAATTGCGCAGCAGCGGCGTGGCAGCAGCAGGAGGCCCCATTAGCTAAAGTGGTGCCTCAGGTTAAGAACAGTTTCAGGTTAAGAACGGACCTCCGGAACAAATTAAGTACTTAACCTGAGGTACCACTGTAGTGAGAATCAGGCAAGCACAGACCTACCCCAGTCTTTCTAGAGCAAACCTTAATTCATATTTATCAATCCACCACAAAGCCCCGTTTGTCACACACGGAGCCAATGAACTAGTGTGAGATTAATCCTAGTCCTTGATGGTATTGGCTACATATGGATATATTTTAATTTTACACCAGGGATGGGGTGAACCTGTGGCCCTCCAGATGTTTTTCGACTCTCCGCTCCCATCAGGCCCAGAATACATGGCCAATGGTCAGTGATATTGGGAGTTGTTCTCCAAAACTTCTGAAGAGCACCATCTTCAGGTTCATCATCTCCGATATACACCATGCCCAGATTTATAAACAAACTCCTTTTTGTAAGCAGTGGGTGACTCTGGTAAAGTGCTGTTTTGGTGACACTTTCATCTGGATTCCGGATGCCCAAAGCCAAAAATTAAATTAGGGGAGCTGCTTTATTTAAAAGGTACCGATATCATACTCGGCAAATAATCCTGTGGATGCAGGTTTGAGGAGAAAATGAATCATAGCTGCAGTCCCGCCCAATATTATGTTCTGTGCAATCCTCTACACATCTGTTCAGAAGCAAGTCCCATTGAGTTCAGTGGGACTGAATTCCGCACAAGTGCTGCAGCTGTTTAAAACTGCACATAAGATGGATGTAAGCCTCACTAAACTACTTGCAAAGGATTGGGCTGCATGTCCCATTGATTCCAATGAGAAAATGTAACACGTTTTACAATGCAATCCTATTCACATTCACCATGTTTTCTTGTTGCTGACCTAATACAGCATTAGCCAAATCTACAACATCAGCAATAGCATCCGTAAGTCAGGGTTGGTTGTTTTAAA
The DNA here is from genome assembly GCF_964188305.1 of Podarcis bocagei. Lineage (NCBI taxonomy): Eukaryota > Metazoa > Chordata > Lepidosauria > Squamata > Lacertidae > Podarcis > Podarcis bocagei. The sequence continues at coordinate 85,781,561 of NC_138130.1, forward strand.
GCAACATGGACTCATTTCAAACAACAGCTTTTGTTTGTGGTATTATTACTAACCACAATAGTTTACATTCCTTACGTGTTTATAGCATTCAGTCCGTTTATGACTGATTCAAAGGTCCTTCAGATCTGTATAGCAAATCAAGATCTTCATCTAAAACTTCAGCTTTTTCTGGTTACTTGAGTTTATGTTTCTGGTTTCTCATTCTTGAAAATTTTGGATTCTCTGGAATAAATCATGTGGAAGAGAGTTTTTCAACCTACGCTGCAGTTTTGTTCCTTGTGTTTTGTAAAAGGGCACTACCACAATATAAAGCACAGGGCAGAAAGCAGGAGACCTGCCTACAAGCCTCGTCTTGAGCAGGCCTGCAAAGCTTGTGACTCACCAAGCCAAACAGAACACGCCAGACATGTATTGTGGATGTCTAGTTCCTTGACAACCCCATTTTTGTACTCTGTGATCTATGTAGTTAAGCTAGGGGGCGCCTGTAGGCACCGGTGTAACTACCAGTGCCTTTTATGGTGTCTGCAAGAGTCAGCAAATCTCTTCTCCAGAATCCACAATGACAGAGAGGCTGTTTGCAACTAATGAAACAGAACAAACCCACCACCAATGCACTGTTATTGCATCAAGGTTATTTGCAATCTGTTCTTGCAGAGTACAGCCACAATAAAACCTTTTGCAGGCGTAAAACCGTATTGAAAGCTGGATCATGCAGGTCTGCCCCAATGGCATCATGATCGCAAGTACTCATGAATTAACAATAAAAGGAATCTATGGAAGGGCCCAAATAGTCACATATAAGGAAAGGGAAGAGATTGAATGACAAGATCAACATTTATCTTAATGTTATTTGTGTATATGATTCATGCTTTCATATGAAATAAGCTAAGGTCAGTGTGAACACTTCCGCTACTTTTCATGGAAGCGGGTTTTCGAGTGACTCGGCAACAAAACACTTCAGTTTCCTTGAATGATTTGTTCTATCCAAGTAAGAACATACCCTAGACTGGGACTGCTTGAACTTCTGCTTGAATATTGAAACGGGCTTTGAACATTAACCTTTCCACCTATTTTGTGTGCTTCAGCCCTTGTGAACAGGACAAAGCAAGAGCTGAACTCTGATCTTCAGTACTGTTCTTTGGTTTGTCTGAGTGTTTTTCCCTCCCCAGCTGCTGAGAACAGTTTGACTAGTTTCATTTTATTTTCGGAACATGCAACCTCTGCCCTTGCCAAGACTGCTGGGATGCAAGGCACTTTCGTTGCTAAGGGCTATACCTAAGATCACACAGAGCTTCAAATAGGTAGTTTGGCTCAAATCTCAGTAGCTACTTCATATGCAGGTGAAGAGCATATTTGTTGCTCTTGTCTGTGATTTATCTTTGGCTAGAGAAAGCTTTAGAGACCAACATGGGAGAGACATGTTTTATTGCAGCTTGGATAGATGGAGGTGTCTGGTTTCACTGTTACAGATACACCATGGCATTTATTCTCTCTGCGCTCCTCCCAGCAGTCATTACTGCTCTGGTCACTGTTGCAGACACACAACCTGACTGTCTCCAGGCACTGCGGTCATCTGCAAGGGATTCCCATATGGCAGGGTTAATGTTGCCAGCCTTCATATCACATTTGCAGACATCTTTATAACACACTCAGTCTGCCAACAGGCCTGGTATCTGAAGCCAACTCTCTGTAGCACATCCTTGGGGATCGTGCCATGTTCAATTCTTTGTACATGACCAAGCCATTGTATAAATCTCTAAGACATTAAGTGTGAACATGCCAGGAAGGCTTGGAAGAGCACATCTTTGAGACCCTGTCGTGCCATGTGATGCTCCAAGTCTTCCTGACACAACACATTTGGAAGTCACTGAGAATTTGCTTCTGGCAGGTGTAAGTTGCCCATGACTCACTTCCATAAAGCAGAATGCTCAACACGCAAGCCTGGTAGATCTTCATCTTTGTATTGTTAGTGTCACATTCTCTCATATCCTTTTGGAGGGGTGTGCCATTGTCATAGCTACATTACCAAAACGCCTATCCAATCAAGTGTCGACTGGGAGGTTGCTATTTATGGTGGAGCCCATCTACCACCACAAGCATATGGTCACCAGTGCTGGTGCATTGAGTGCTGGTGACATCCTGACCCAATATTTATTTCAGACGATTTACTGGAATTCAACCACAGAATTAAGTATCCAGAAAACCTCTTTAAGTGAAGATATTACTCGTTCTTGCTGCTGTGAAGATGTCTCGGAAATTGGAGAGGTGGCGATGGCTAGTGAGATGGAAGCTATATATAAATTAACAAAATACATAAATACGAGCAGCAGAAGCATATTAAATGGCAGTGGAGATGGTGAGGGTTTTATAATGTGCAGTATTGGTTAACTTATTTCGGATGCAACACAGTGTATTCACAACTCTGGTTATAAGGAGGAAGAAGTCCTTTAACCAGGACTGTTGTTTAGTTGTTTAGTCGTGTCCGACTCTTCGTGACCCCATGGACCAGAGCATGCCAGGCACTCCTGTCTTCCACTGCCTCCCGCAGTTAGGTCAGACTCATGTTTGTAGCTTTGAGAACACTGTCCAACCATCTCATCCTCTGTCATCCCCTTCTCCTTGTGCCCTCAATCTTTCCCAGCATCGGGGTCTTTTCCAGGGAGTCTTCTCATGAGGTGGCCAAAGTATTGGAGCCTCAGCTTCAGGATCTGTCCTTCCAGTGAGCACTCAGGGCTGATTTCCTTCAGAATGGAGAGGTTTGATCTTCTTGCAGTCCATGGGATTCTCAGGAGTCTCCTCCAGCACCATAATTCAAAAGCATCGATTCTTCAGCGATCAGCCTTCTTTATGGTCCAGCTCTCACTTCCATACATCACTACTGGGAAAACCATAGCTTTAACTATACAGACCTTTGTCAGCAAGGTGATGTCTCTGCTTTTTAAGATGCTGTCTAGGTTTGTCATTGCTTTTCTCCCAAGAAGCAGGCATCTTTTAATTTCATGATTGCTGTCACCATCTGCAGTGATCATGGAACCCAAGAAAGTAAAATCTCTCACTGCCTCCATTTCTTCCCCTTCTATTTGCCAGGAGGTGATGGGACCAGTTAACCAGGACTGTCGTTCCCAAACTTGCCCACCTCCCATGCCTGTGCGCGCGCACACACAAACCACATGAAAACTTGTTGGATCACTTAATGACATTTTCTACCTGTTGTAGCAATTGTAATGCACTGTGCTAGCCACTGTTTCTGAATTGTATTTTTATTGTGTCTTTTACTTCTTACAACAAATTGAATTCCACAGAATTCAAAACATAGATGAATACAATAAAATAAAGTATAAGAAACAAAAGTAACATTTTTAAAAATCAATGTAAATATTTAGTGTGATTGATATGTCGTCTCCAAATCTACAGGCATGTTGCAAACCAGCTGAATGAAGCTCTGGGCTGCTGGTAGCCTGTTAACCAATTTGGGAATCTCTGAACTTAATTAACTAAGAACTAATGCCCCTTAATTCTTCCCTATTGGAACTAGCTAGGAGTAATTATAATTGACCTGGGATAGACATGCTAGATCTTGTGGTTTCGGAGGTGTGTTATTTATGGCGTGGCTTTATATTCCACCTTTTCCTGAGGGCTGAGGATAACTCTTCGCAATATAATTTCATGGGTTATTATTTATTACTGTTATTATTTATTAAATGTATATACTGCCCTATACCCACAGGTCTTGGCGGGGGGGGGGGCAGTTCGCAAGATAAAATTGCAATATAAAAACATGAAATACACAACCAAAATAAAACAAAAACAAAAGCAACGCCCTCCGAAGTTCTTAAAGGATCAGTTAAAAAAAGAATGACTCCCCGGGAAAAGTGCTAATAATAATAATAAGAATAATAATAATTTTTTTTGCAGTTGCCTCTTTTAGAGCCTTTGCTCTGTTGCCATTCACAGGTGATTGCAAAAAAAACGACAACAACTTCACCTGCTACTAATTTCTGATAATAAAATGGCTCTTGTTAACATGGGCAGAAACAAGGTTGCTAATTTCTTTTTATGTATTTATCGCGCCCGTTTTCGAAGACGGATGGACCTTCCCAACGGCAATGAAGCTAGACCGGGCCGAAGCTGCGCTGCTCCGCCTGCCTTTCCCCTCTTCCACCCGGGGCTCCTCTTCACGCCCCTCCCTGGCTCGCCTCAGGCCGGGGAAGGGACTAGGCCGAGAAGCCTCCGGGGGTTCCTATGGCAACCGGAAAACACCCCGCGAGCGGGACGCGGAGAGACGAAGGCCGCTTCCTTATGGGCGCGAGGGTAAAAAGGGACCCGGGGGTGGGACGAGGGGAAGGGAGGCTCCGAGGAGGGGGAAGCCGCCACCACTGCACTCGGAGGGCGCAGAAACGGGGACGGGAATATGGTAGAACCTGTGCACGCATTTTTTTTGAGCATTCACACGTGCGCGCACGCAGCGGTTCTGTTTGTGTGGTGACGCTTCCTCACTTTCAGGTGGGGCTTCTTTGGCCTTCTCCTTGGTGACGAAGGGCTCTTCCAGACGGGTGGTTTATTTGGCATTCGCCCTTATTTGTTTGCTGTTGAAGGCGCATTCCCCGTTTGTGGGGAAGTTATTTTACCCGGGATATCCGCAAGTGTTACCTGCGCTACAGCCCCCCTGCTTTCCAGTATAAATTTCCATCACTTTCCTTACCGCAAAAAAAAATCAGTTTTTTGGGGGAAGTGCAGGGTATTTGTGTGTGTGTGCGCACACACACAAAACTGCCAAACAGACTCGACAATTACACAACCTGAACCCCACCTTAAATAGCAGCAGTCTGGAAGCACCCATGACTCGCTTTTAAATCCTGATTTACTCTTCCCTGGGAAAGTCCCTTTGAAGTTTTGAAGAAGCCTATAGTCTTTGCCAGCTGCCTAAAAGTCCTTAAAGAGGGAGCCATGCAGGCGCCTCTCATAAAATGTTTTAAAAGTCTTGGCACCACCACTGAAAAGACACCCCCCAATGTTTGTGTTTTCCTACCTATTGTCAGAGAAAAATACAGAGCAGGTGCACTGAAGCTAATCTTAATGTTTGAGTAGATACATTTGGGGAGGTATCATGTACCAATGCTATTCCAACCCTTATGCCCCAAAAGAGAGAACTTTGAATGGAGGTCAGAAGTACACTGGTTGCAAATGGAGACGGCTTAATATTGAACTCGTATGACCTGATCTATTGGCCCCCTGGTAATAATCTATCAGATTCCTTTTAACCAGTTGAAGTTTCCAAACCACCTGCAAAGGCAGCTTCACAGATAGAGTACATTGCTGCAATCCAATCTAAATGCGACTGTTACTAAGCATTTACAATGCAATCTAGAAGACACGTCGATGAAGCCACTTTTATCTTCATTTAAATAAATTGTATAACAATAACAAATGACAAATAACAATAACAAATAACAAATTGGCTTGTTATTTTTTATTCAAATCCAGTTTTTGTTTACTTTGTAGATTAGGGCAGCAGTTTGTAAACTACATTGTCTGAAGTGTTCTTATTCAAGGCTGGCCCACCTGTGACCAAGGTGAGGCGACTGCCTCAGGTGGCAGGATGTACAGTATTGGGGCAGCAGATCCGTCCTCCAAGGAATGCAATGGATGCTGCCGCTGGTGCACTCCGTGAGGCACGGCTGGTCTCCTCCCAGCCCTAGGCAGGAAATGGTGAGGGCTACCCTCTGTTTTCTCCTGGGTGCTGTACCTGCCTAGTTCAAAATGGGCCCCTTTCTCCCCGCCACAACTGCTTTTTATACCCACTTCAACCATTGAGTAAGGTTGACTTGATTCCCCCACCCTACCCTAGTTCCCGATGTACCGGTAGGTCCTTATTTCACCCTTGTTCCTGGTGTACATCTTCACTCGCTCCTTATGCCCTGGCACCATTTTGTGGTTCACCTCAGGGGCCAAAGTGTCTTGGGCCAGCCCTGCTCTTAAATCTGTGAAGAAACACCAAGGATCCTATTAGATAGAGAGAGGGGTTTGTGCAATACTGTTTCTGTCCATCTTTTTGAAAAGTTCCATTTTGCTTCTCCAACAACGTACTTATATGTGTGTGAATGAAAATTGGTGCTGTATAGAAGGCAACCACTATTTTCCCGATGCCGTTCTTCATTTAGTGCACATAATTAGTTTTCATAAAGTCAGGAAAATGAGCGATAAATCCTTGTTCTGGTCCATTGGTTCTTTCCAGATCCAAGCATTTTTCTGCAATGGAAATTAAACCCTCCAGAAGCCAACAAAAGCGTGGGTAAGTCTGTAAATTTAAAGATATAAGTATATACAAGTAGCAGCCATTTTGCGCACTTTCAATTGGCATGCGACCACCAATGCACATATCATTTTCAGACCCAGAAGAGGGTGGAAAGGGGCAGGGGTGTAATGGGATGGGCTGGACTTGTGTGTCTGGAGCGCAGGTGGGAAGTTGCCTGTACCTAAAAGATAACAAAAAGCCTGATTCTATACATTTTTACTCAGAGCTAAGCTCTGTTGAATTCTGTGGGTCTTACTCCTGAGTAAGTGTGTAAGCCCCATTGAATTTACCGGAAATTAGGTAAAGGGATCCCTGACCATTAGGTCCAGTCGTGGACGACTCGGGGGTTGCGGCGCTCATCTCACTTTATTGGCCGAGGGAGCCGGCGTACAGCTTCTGGGTCATGTGGCCAGCATGACTAAGCCGCTTCTGGCGAACCAGAGCAGCGCTCGGAAACACCGTTTACCTTCCCGCCGGAGCGGTACCTATTTATCTACTTGCACTTTGACGTGCTTTCAAACTGCTAAGTTGGCAGGAGCAGGGACCGAGCAACAGGAGCTCACCCCATCGCGGGGATTCGAACTGCCAACCTTTTGATCAGCAAGCCGGAAATTACTCCTGAGTAAATACCCAGAGAATGAAATACCCAGAGAATGTATGAAAGCCTTTAACTTCCAGTGCATCACTTCTGCATGATATAGTAGAAGCAAGCCATTTTTAAGTTGAGTGTATGTTGTTATCATTGTGGATCGTAAAAGAATAAACTTGTAAGTTCAAAGAGTTTAGATTATGTTACTATCTATTACTGAAACCATTGTAAAAAATGCTTTTCTTTATTAAACCCACCAGCATATATTACCTCCTGGTTTCCATCCTTGCAGGGGGCATTCTACTTTTGCTTTTATTTTTTTCTATGTTTTCTGCAGAAACTATATATGTCTTGTATGATAGTTTTGTTTGTCAATATCTCACCTAAATTATGAAATGTAAAATAGTAAGTCAAGTTCTGGTTCTAGACAAAATTATCTTGTATAATTTTTTTAATGAGGGAAGTAAAAAAATATATGCAAAACTAATGAATTGCTAATTGTTTGAATGATATATCTTAAAATGTTTTATTTGAAGGAAACATTCAAGACATTCAACATCCAGAACGGATGCTGTCGTAGAATTGTACCTCAGTGAGGAACATGAAAAAGAAAGTAGAGCAGCAACGGTTATTCAGAGAGCCTGGAAAAGATGGCTGGTAAGTTGGAAGTGCTACTTCTCTATACATTTCCTCAGAATAATCTGCTTCTGGGGTTAGATAGGTTTTTTGGTTTTGGTTTTAATTTTCTGTAGTTTTCTAGATCATAGCATATAACTATAATCAATGTTGTAACTCCAAGGAACAATGGTAAATGTTTATCTGTGTTTTTATATTTTTATCTGTAAGCCGCCTTGAGTCCCAGTCTGGGGAAAAGGCAGGATATAAAAAATAAATAAATTATAATGAAATAATAACCTTATTGGTGATGTAGCACATGGACTGCACTTTAGCTTGTCAGCCTGGTATTCCTGTACCTGAGGTTCAAATTATAACCATATACAGTGGTACCTCAGGTTAAGAACTTAATTCGTTCTGGAGGTCTGTTCTTAACCTGAAACTGTTCTTAACCTGAAGCACCACTTTAGCTAATGGGGCCTCCACTGGGGCCTCACACTGCCGCCACGCCACCAGAGCACGATTTCTGAAGCAAAGTTCTTAACCTGAGGTAATATTTCTGGGTTAGCGGATTCTGTAACCTGAAGTGTATGTAACCCGAGGTACCATTGTACTGTACCAGGCGTGGGGAACCTTCGGCCCTCCAGATGATGCTGAACTAGAACTCCTTTCAGCCGCAGCAAGCATGGCCAGTCTTCAGGAGTGATGGGAGTCTGAGGCAACCCATCCCATTTTGCCACCTGAGGCGAAATGGGAATGTGCTGCTCCCTGCCCCACCTCACTGCTGCGCCTCCACCACTTCTTGGCAATAGCAAGAGCTTCCCACTGCTGAGCAGCAGTGTTTTGCTAGGTGCAGCTGCTCGTCTTCTTTACCTCATGAGCAGGGGCACCACCTCTTGCGCTTCCACCACCTGAAGCGGATGCTTCACGCTGCTTCTTGGGTGGGCTGGCTCTGATGGAAGTTTGAAGTTCAGTGACATCTGGAGGGCCAAAGGTTTCCCATGCCTGCTTTATTTTATAGCCTACCATATGAAAGCAATTAACATGTCATTTTTGAAATAGAAATAGCACCCGATGGGCTTTTTGAGGAGAATTACAGCTGTGGGGAGGGAGAAGAGTCTTAGTCCTTCCTCTCCTATCATGATCCCAGAGACATCAAATAAGAACCCCAGCTGATCTTAGTTCCAGAAAGAAAGCTTCCATTCCTCTGTAGTGACCCCCAAATCATATTAAAATGTTACAAAACTGACTTGAATGGGGTGTTTGCAGACTTTTTCAATGGTGTTTCAAATATACACGATTTCACTTAAACACACAGTGCCTTGGAATGTCACCCCCACATAAATTGGGAGCTGCCTGTATTGCGTATCACTGCAACTCAGGAGAAAAACCCTCTAGTGAAAGGTTTACAGAGCAAAGCATAAAGTGGGGAGAAACCACAAAAGGAAAGGAACAAGCCACAAGAATTGGGGCAAGATGAAGCATTGAGAAGGGAAAACCAAACATGATTACAAGTTCCTCCAAATAAAAGTCATATACAGTACTTGGATGAGAGTGTCTGTCTGTGTGACTGCCTATAAATATATGTCACAAAGAGGCACTAGTCAATGGTTAAGTGCCCTGGGTTGCCATTGCCTCTTGTAACCTGAAGTTCATGCATGATCTTTTCAGAAAAAGCATTAAACAAGGTCTTCTTGAACCAGTTGTCCAGTGAGAAACTTGAGACCATGTACACCAGCCTTGTCTGCTCTGGCTAGCAGCAGTTCTCCAGGGGTGCAGGTGGATTCCCCCCCCCCATCATCTGCAACGTAGGAGACTGCCTTATATTGAGTCAGACCATCTATCTCAGTGTTAAATCCACACAGCAGCTCCCCAGGGGCATTCAGACAGTGATCTTTCTCAGTCTTACCTGGAAATGCCAGCGATTGAATTTGAGACTGTCTGCATGCAGAGTGTGTGCTCTGCTAAGGAGTCCCAGCCCTTCCTTAAGCTGTTTGGAACAGAGAAAGCTACTTGATTCTTTTAAAGCAAGGGGAGAAGAAGAGTCCACAATTTCTTGCCAGGATGTATTGGCCTTTGAACTTTTTTTTTTTTTTAATTATTCACAAACTATAATGGTGGTGGTAATAATAATAATAATACTAATAATGATGAATTTCTTGTATCCCACCCATCTGACTGGGTTGCCACAGTTACTCTGGGTGGCTTCCCACAATAACAACAGTTATTTATCTCTTTTGGCCAGGATATCGGTGTGTTTGACTACTATAAAGACCTAATTTCCTTTAGAATATGCGGAGAACCTTATCATCTGATGAGGTTCATTGATCCTAAAGAGGTAGGGGTTAGATTGACGAGGATCATTGTTTTAACTTCACTGTTTCACTACTAACTGTCAAATATTATTTATTTATCTGTTATTCATGCATAATAGTATTTATACACTACCCTCTTGTAAAATTTGGGGGGGGGGTAACAACAACATAAAAATACTTAAAAGCGATACATAGCAATTATTAAAATGACTGACTACTCAAGAGACGCTTTAGAGAGCTACATACTGTAGACCTGTTCACAGTAAATTATAATACCAATAATTAACTGTGTCTGTTGCTATGAAACACTCAGTTTTGACTCCAGTAGACACATTTAATGTGCTTTGACATCACAATCCTATAAGTATTGCTATATGTATCCTATATGTATTCCTGCACTGCAGGGGGTTGGACTGGGTGCCCTTCTCTTCCAGCTCAACAGTTCTATGATACTCTAAATCTTTGTATGTTCAGTGGAGCTTACCTTCAGGTATGTAGGTACAGAATTGCAGCCTTAGTGTGCTGAAAGTGAGTTTTGCAAATCAATATTTTAAAACCTGTTTGCCTACCTGCCTGTCCTCCTTTTTTCCCCTGCCTCATCTTGCTAGCCATAATTTTGAGATCTCCATGAAGCAGTCAGTTTATATAATTTTAGATTAATTGTTCCAGCCAAATTTCTGCAGGTAATTAGGTATAGGATTGCAGCTCCTTAATGCACTATAAACTAGGTTTGCAAATAATTATTGTTAACTGGCTAGAACAGCAACAACAGCAAAGCAAAGCAGTAATCAAGATTTAAGAGAAATAGGGAGCTAAACAAGAGTCTACAACCCAAAAAGCTTAGACATATCTGTTCTCCAAGGGTCTCATAACAAACAAAATGCCATAATTATTTTCCTTTGGTTACAGGCAGGATTTATAGATGCTGCAGCAGGGATTCATATAAGATTCAGACTAGGTGGGGTAAGTATAACTTAGATTAGGGGTGGGGCATCTCAGGCCCAGGAACCAAATGTGGTCTTCCAGACCTCTCTGCCTGGCAATCTCCCTGGGTCACTCCATTTCTCCCCAGGCTTGTTTTGCATGACACCTCCAGTGTTTTCACCTGCCCTGGAATGGATTCTTGAACTCTGCTAATGCCCCTTGCTTGTTAGGATGGAGAATAGTATGGCAGTATGTATGGCAATTAGTCTCCTGCACAAAGATAAGATTGTGGTTCATTGCTCTGCCCACAGCTGGCATGTGGCCCTAGGAAGATTGCTGTGAATGGAATGAGGCCCCCAGGCTGAAAAGCATTCCTCACCCTTGGTTTAGATGAGTGTCAAAAGTGCAAATCATACCTAAACATCTTAAGGTAAAGGTAAAGGGACCCCTGACCATTAGGTCCAGTCGTGACCGACTCTGGGGTTGTGGCGCTCATCTCGCTTTAGTGGCCAAGGGAGCCGGCGTACAGCTTCCGGGTCATGTGGCCAGCATGACTAAGCCACTTCTGGCGAGCCAGAGCAGCACACAGAAACACCGTTTACCTTCCTGCTGGAGCGGTCCCTATTTATCTACTTGCACTTTGACGTGCTTTTGAACTGCTAGGTGGGCAGGAGCAGGGACCGAGCAACGGGAGCTCACCCCGTCACGGGGATTCGAACTGCCAACCTTCTGATCGGCAAGTCCTAGGCTCTGTGGTTTAACCCACAGTGCCACCTGCGTCCCTAAACATCTTACATACTTTATATTGCATATTTTAAAGTCTGTTAAATATAAATTAATAAAATTGAGATTTTCAGACTCTAATACTCTCCCTAGAAAAGTAATCTTCATCTACATGGAAAGCTAATACATCAGGGAGAAGGATTTTATCTTAGCAATTAAATGGTCGACCTGGGAAGACGAGTCCTACATGTTATTTCTGCTTATTTGAATTAAATACCTGTAAAAATTGCTTTCTGTTCTCCAGTCTGTCAAATGCAAATGATAATGAGTTCCATCATAGGCCCTAAATGTAAGTTTTAGGGAAATGCAGAATCCAGTCTGCTTCCAGTTCTGAGAGGAACTAAAATTAAGGGCCATTTACGACAACCAACAGAGAATTAAAAAAATAACAATAACACTTTTTTAAAAAAGTGTAGTAGTCAATAATCAAGTTTCTCATTTTAAAATTGTATATATCTCTGCAGGTGAAGTTTCCTCCATGTGTATATTACAAGATATTTACCCACAGACCTGTTGTGGATCTATGTGCAAACAGTCCCAAAGACTACGCAAAGCTAGCAGCCAAGTCAAGGCAACGACGAAGTTTCCAGGAAGCAAGTTTTGACGATCACAGGGATTGGTACCAACGCATAGAGAATAATGGCTGGAGACTCCTTTCCAACAGAGTAATAAAATAAAAGCATTTTCATCTGCTGCGTCATTCTCAAATACCAGTAAAGCTAATTTATATGACATGACAAGGTGCCTGGTGGTGCTAATATAGCTGTAGGAGCCTCTCCACCCCCATCATTCAGACCGGACACTGAGGTCCAGCTCCGAGGGCCTTCTGGCGGTTCCCTCACTGCGAAAAGTGAGGTTACAAGAACCAGGCAGAGGGCCTTCTTGGTAGCGACGCCCGCCCTGTGGAATACCCTCCCATCAGATGTCAAGGAGAAACAATTATCTGACTTTTAGAAGGCATCTGAAGGCAGTCCTGTTTAGGGAAGTTTTTAATGTTTGATGTTTTATTGAATTTTTAAGATTTTGTTGGGAGCTGCCCAGATTGTCTGGGGAAACCCAGCCACAAGGGCGGGGTATTATTAATAATAACAACATTGTTGTTGTTGTTGTTGTTGTTGTTGTTGTTGTTGTTGTTGTTGTTGTTGTTAATAATAATAATAATAATAATAATAATAATAATAATAATATCATCATCATCATCACTAATCAGGCTGCAACATTCAGGTTCTGATTGTGGGCTTCCCATGGGCTTCCCTGGTTGTCCCCTATGAAATCAGGATGTTGGACAGATGGGCTCTTCTCGTGTTCTGAAAAGTCCAGTTAGCTAAAATTACTGTTCTAACTGGGGAAGGGGTTTTAACTTGGGTTTGTGTTGTTTTATTTATTTTATTTAAATTGTTTTAAAATGTCAATTTGGATTTTTGGATTTGTGGGCTGGGGGTTGTTTTGGGGCTTTTGTTGGGGAGTGTATTTTTTCTTAGTTTGTATACATTAGAATTGCTTATTGTTTTAATTATTTTTATTATGTATTTTGTGCTTTTGTATTGAAACTTTTATGTTGTGAAACCACCTGAGACCGGTGGGTATATATACAATTTTAATGAGAATAAAGGGAGAAAGCTCTAGGAGAGTGTCCTAGAGTATCACAAGGAAGTACAAGTGAGTATACCATTCGGATTTGAGTTTTCTGCAGCCAGTAGCGAGTTCAACAGATTGTGGAGTACAAATAGGGTACCACATGTATACCTCTGGTACGCTAACAGATTCTAATGTGGCAGTGGCGGCAGCAGTGCTTTTATTTATAAATATATTTACATACTGCCAACCCATACAAAACATCAAAGCGATGTACAACCGTATATAAAAGTATAATGAAACATAAAACACCATAGAAACAATTAGGGAAAAACCATCATTAAAATGACTGGCTAACCAAGAACCAGCTGCATGGACATGTCAGCATAAAAAGATCTTCAAAGAGATGCTTGAAAGTCAGTGGCGAGGCTGCTATTAGTAAGCTGCTTCCTTCCTGGGAACTCGTAAGAGCACCAAATTAGGAAGTGCCTGGGATGGCTTAATTAAGTTATAGGCAAGAGCAGGGGGGGGGGGATACATTTCCATGTATTGGTGTTCTTGTGCCAGTATGCATACCTGAGGAGGATGTCAGTATGAATTGATATCAGCAAATGCCAGCTGTTTTTTGCCCTGCATGTCTGAGGCCTTGGTTCCCATGTTTTACCAGGCAGCATAGATCTTTCTGGAGTTAAGAGACTACCAGAACACCTAAGATGACAGCAAGGCTAAACTCTGTGGTAGCATCCTCTATCCTCTGTATTACAACAAACACAACCATTCTCTGATGTTCCTCTGCCCTTGCAAGCAACTGTCAGTTAAGCGGAGCATGGGCAAGAAGAACCGAAGCTCATTGATTTTATTTTTATTTTGCTTCACTACAAAGCAAGAGGGGGAGAGGCAAGGAAGTTACATTTCGGTGGCTGTACAGGAACAGCAATATCCTCTGCAGAGCTGTGTGTGACCAGGAAATTCATATATAGTGGTACCTTGGGTTACATACGCCTCAGGTTACAGACTCCGCTAACCCAGAAATATTACCTTGGGTTAAGAACTTTGCTTCAGGATGAGAACAGAAATTGTGCTCTGGCGGCACGGCAGCAGCAGGAGGCACCGTTAGCTAAAGTGGTGCTTCAGGTTAAGAACAGTTTCAGGTTAAGAACGGACCTCTGGAACGAATTAAGTACTTAACCCGAGGTACCAATGTAGAGACAATGGCATAAATGGAGAAGGAAGGAGGTTAGCATTGACAAGGGTCAGAAAATTATTACGCATTTGTAACAGTTTGTGAAAAAATGTGTTTCAGTTTTGGAAGGGCATGGACCCCTTAACTGCTAAAGACAACATCCGAATAAAGGAATTCCACTACTGCAAGGTGCAGAAGAAACAAGCTGTGGAAAGAAAAAGAAAAAGAAGAAAAATAGAGTGGCTGAAAAAAATGTGAGCTTCTGCAGGTTTGAAGTGCTGTACATAACAGTGAACTGTTTTATCTTCTGAATAATTTTATTACCATTCATACAGCTGTCATGATAAAGGCCTCCTCCTTCAGGCACTACATTCATTGGCCAACTAGACACAGTTTGCTATAAATCATAGGTTAAAAAGTTCCATCGCTTTTGCTGGCTCATTTCGGCCCCACCAAGCCCAAAGCATCCTGCCAGCCAAGTATGGTGGCCTTCTGGGATCTTAATAAAACACCTGTGTTTACTGTGTTGGAAAATGCCTGAAATGGAAAAACAGACAGTAGGTGATGCACTTTGTTTTTTTAAAAATAATATTTATTAATTTTCCAACAGTTTAAACACAACACTACAAAAAAAAACATAAAAAAGACAATGCAATACAAAAACACTACAAAACACTAACACATAAAACTAACAAAACAAAACCCATTTAAAACACATCAAACAATTTCATTATCTTACCTTTCATTCACTTATTTCCACGACCTCCTCACACCTCCCTTTTCGTATTCCACTTCTGTTAATTGTTTCAGCAATTCCTTTCCATCTTCCTCTGTTTTCTATCCTATAATTATCTTAACACATTCTAACCTTATTTTTCCCTTTAATACTCTATTAATCTATTTATACTTAATTCCTTATAACATTTCTACTAAAGCCATATAACTTCATTCCAACATTTTTCTAACATTAATTAATTTTACAGTATTTCTGTAAATAGTCTTTAAACTTTTTCCAGTCTTCTTCCACCGATTCTTCTCCCTGGTCTCGGATTCTGCCAATCGTTTCCGCCATTTCCATATAGTCCATCAACTTCATCTGCCATTCTTCCCGGGTGGGTAAATCTTGTGTTTTCCAATACTTCGCGATGAGTATTCTTGCTGCTGTTGTTGCATACATAAAAAAAGTTCTATCCTTCTTTGGCACCAATTGGCCGACCATGCCCAGGAGAAAGGCCTCTGGTTTCTTCAGGAAGGTATATTTAAATACCTTTTTCATTTCATTATAAATCATCTCCCAGAATGTCTTAATCCTTGGGCATGTCCACCAAAGGTGAAAGAATGTACCTTCAGTCTCATTACATTTCCAGCATTTATTATCGGGCAAATGGTAAATTTTTGCAAGCTTGACTGGTGTCATGTACCACCTATAAATCATTTTCATTAAATTTTCTCTTAGGGCATTACATGCCGTGAATTTCATACCTGTGGTCCATAACTGTTCCCAGTCAGCCATCATTATATTATGTCCAACATCTTGTGCCCATTTAATCATAGCTGATTTCACCATTTCATCCTGAGTGTTCCATTTCAACAGCAAGTTATACATTCTTGACAAATTCTTGATTTTTAGATCTAACAATTCTGTTTCCAATTTTGATTTTTCCACCTGGAAACCAACTTTTTTGTCCAAATTGTATGCCTCCATTATTTGGTAATAATGGAGCCAATCTCGCACTTTGTTTTTCAATTTTTCAAAGCTCTGCAGTTTTATTCTGTCTCCATCTTGTTCCAGAATTTCCCAATATTTCGGCCATTTGGCCTCCATATTGAGTTTTTTCTGTGCCTTCGCTTCCATTGGTGACAACCATCTTGGGGTTTTCTTTTCTAACAAATCCTTATATCTTATCCAGACATTAAACGATGCTTTTCTAACAATATGATTTTTAAACGCTTTATGTGCTTTACTTTATCGTACCACAAATATGCATGCCAACCAAATGCATTACTGAAGCCTTCTAAATCCAACACGTCAGTGTTTTCAAGAAGCAGCCATTCTCTCAGCCAGCAAAAAGCAGCTGATTCATAATAGAGTTTAAGGTCTGGCAGGGCAAAACCACCTCTTTCTTTAGCATCAGTTAATATCTTAAATTTTATTCTAGGCTTTTTGGCCTGCCACACAAATTTGGAAATATCTTTCTGCCACTTCTTGAAACAATCCATCTTATCCAAAATTTGCAACGTTTGAAATAAAAACAACATCCTTGGCAATACATTCATTTTTATCACAGCAATTCAACCTAACAATGATAACTTCAAATTTGTCCATATTTCTAAATCCTTTTTCACTTCAATCCAACATTTTTCAGTTATCCTTAAATAAATTTACATTTTTGGCAGTCATGTTAACCCCTAAGTATTTCACTTTCTTAACCAATGTTAGTCCTGGTGATGCACTTTGAAGTCACAATTGTGCTGCCGATTAAACTTCTGAAAACCAGTGATTTAAAGAACAGCAAGGGGATTTTACAACACAGAGGTTTTACAACATAGTCCTGTTTGGCTCTTGGAACCTCTGCTTTTTGGAGGTTTGAAAAGCAGAGATGGGGAGGGAGAAGGGCTTTCCATTCAATGGAAACTGCTTCAGCCTCCCACTGCCAATAGGCAGGTACAAGCATGTCTTGCTCTCCTGCCAGGTGTCCGTACTGTAAGGGAAATGAGCTCAGAGGGAAACTACATGCAAAAAGAAGACACACTGGTTTATCAAAAGGTGATCAGTTGACAAGACAGTCCTGGTGATAACACAATCCCCTGGCCTTGGTGTCACATGTAGTGTGAGAAAATCTGCGCTTTCCATTCAAGCAACAGGTGAAAGAATTGAATTGCCTGATAAATTTTAATTCAGCAGTTTCATCCTGGAACTTCCTTTTAAAGTTCCTTTGTTCAAGGATGGCCGCCTTAGGATCCGATATAGAGGTGTCCTGAGAAGTTTAAACTTGTTACTTTCTAGGTATTAACATGAACTTTCAGTGTTCAGAAAGTAGCAGAAAACTAGCAACCTCCTAGGGTGTTTACATTGTCATGAACACTGCCTTGTTGTTGGTTCACTGTTCATTATTATTTTGCTTTTAGGCAGTTGTCACTGTCTGCTCTTTTTGCATTAAATCTCCATCTAACCCCCTCTCCCTTTCATGTATGATAGCCAGGTTAGGATTGCTTTTCATGCATATGAAGATTTGATGCCATAGTTAATGCATTAGCCTTTAAGGTACCACAGGACACAGTTATTTTTGCTACCCCTTTGTAAAATGAAACGTCTGCTCCTGTTTCCTAGGTACTTTGGCGAAAGCCTGCAAACTAAAACTGAGGACACAAATGCAACAGTATTAATTCAAAGAGCAGCAGAAGGGTTAATCAACACTCTGAAGGATGAGGGGATAGATAACGTAATGGAATGGGAAGTGGATGAATTGCTGAAATGGACAAATGCACTCAACTACGAAGAGTAATTTGACTTATTCTTCTTCTTCCAAGTCTTAATTATTTATTGTCAAAAAGGCTGCTCTTATTTTAAATATCCAGGTTATGTGTTAATGGCAGCATAGTGCCATACAGTGGTGCCCCGCAAGACGAACGCCTCGCAAGACGGAAAACCCGCTAGACGATAGGGTTTTCCGTTTTGGAGGCGCTTCGCAAAACGAATTTCCCTATGGGCTTCCTTCGCAAGACGAAAGCCCATAGGGAAATCTCCGGGACAGCGGGGAAGCGCAGCGCGTCTTCCCCACTGTCCTCGGACCTCCTCCGAAGGCTGGCGGTGGGAGGAGGGCTCTCCGCCCCACCGCCAGGCTTCGGAAGGCTGCTCCGAAGGCTGGCGGCGGGAGGAGGGCTCTCCGCCCCACCGCCAGCCTTCCGAAGGCTGCTACGAAGGCTGGCGGCGGGAGGAGGGCTCTCCGCCCAACCGCCAGCCTTCCGAAGGCTGCTACGAAGGCTGGCGGCGGGAGGAGGGCTCTCCGCCCCACCGCCAGCCTTCCGAAGGCTGCTCCGAAGGCTGGCGGTGGGAGGAGGGCTCTCCGCCCCACCGCCAGCCTTCGGAAGGCTGCTCCGAAGGCTGGTGGTGGGGCAGAAAGACCTTCTCCCCGCGCCAGCCTTCGGATGGCTGTCCTGAAGACCTGCGGTGGGAGGAGGGTTTTCCTTCCCATCGCCAACATTCAGAATGCTGTTCTGAATGTTGGCGGTGGGGAGGAAAAACCCTCCTCCCACCGCAAGCCCCGGGAACAAAGGAGAAGCGCTGCGCCCCTTCCCCTCTGTTCCCGTACCTGTCCTGAAGGCTTGCGGTGGGGAGAAAAGCCCTTCTCCGCACCGCCAGCCTGGCAAGCGGTTTCCATAGGAACACATTAATTGATTTTCAATGCATTCCTATGGGAAACCGTGCTTCGCAAGACGAAAAACTCGCAAGAAGAAAAAACTTGCGGAACGAATTAATTTCGTCTTGCGAGGCACCACTGTATTACCATATTACCTATATTTCAAAGCATTAAGCCATTCGGGGGGGGGAGAGTGTTTCTGTTAACCTCTGTTCCATTTTACTGAATGGACTTTGTTGTCCCTAGGTATGTTAAGGAATGGAAAGAAATTGGAACAAGCAGGATTTCCAGCTGCATCCAAGGTAAAGGACCTCTGCCTCTTTCTGGCAAATCTCCATGTAATTTTCCAGCATGGGAGACCCAATTGACACACAGTGCTGGCAGAATAGCTGTGTTGCAGCTACCTGCATGCTGGTAACATGATTCCTGTTAATTTACAACCAAAGCAGTCTTTCTCTAAAGTGAATGGCTGTGGATGGAAGTAGCGTGAATCGTGTGAGCAGATCTAGTTATCACCTTACCAACCTAATTGTTTGGGTTGAGAACTAAGTGATAGCCACACGGACTGTATAATGCATTATTTGGATCTGTTTTGCATTTTTCTTCAAGAATCTTCACTTCATTAAGTGTTTGCACAGTAGAAGTTGCTGCATGCATCTGCATTTAACAGCTGGCTCTAAAATTCATTCTCTGAATTTCATGAAACATGTTAATGCCTAAATTTCAGAGGTATTGAAGAATGTGTGTAAAGAACATTGCTTAGAGAATTTTTGCTTAGATTTATTGCATCTTCAGTAACCTCACTGTTGTCATATGGTAAAGAGAAAACAGTTCTGTCCCAGTTAAGAAGTGAAGTATGGAATTTGAGGGAATTCTGTGGCATTGTACCAATTAAGGGTGTTAACTAGTTCAAAAGGCATGTTTTTTCTAGTTATGTTTGCTGTTTGGTTTGGTTATATTATTCAAAATGTAATAACTGACATTATTGTCAACATATTACTACTGACACAGAGTGACTGTTCTGCAATTCTGTATAAATGCAGAAAAAGTGCAGAGCTTGGCAGCAGGCAAGGAATCGTAACAGCATGTAAAACCTCAAGTAATTCTATAAGACTACTCAGAATTTCATAGCAGAGTTGAAATTTGAATGGAGTGCATCCCAACAAATAGCTCTTACTATTGTAACTGCTGTTTAACATCATCTACGAATAAACTTCTGAACACAACGTTCCATTTGAAGTAGTCATTTAAAATGCATTTCTTAAATTTCAATTCTAATCTTTAGGTTTCCAGTTTACTGACAAATCAATCATCTCTTTGGAATCGAATGAGACACCAAACACCATCAAGCAACTACTAGAGTCACAAATGCATTCGGATAAAAAGAGTCAGCGCAAGGTAAACACTTCGTACAGTTCAGTGGCGAAACTCACATGACAACTCTACAAGCAGCAGCTACAGCAGCAGCAAAACAAAGCTTCAGAAGACAGATAAGCAACAAACAACCTGGATGTTGAAAGATAAGTAGCTATCTCTGTGTACTTGTGTATTTCGCAGCCTTATTTGTCCTGGCACATTAACACAAAATCCAAAAGTATTTTAAGTCAAACCTTATTCCAGTATTGTGGTGCAGCACATTGAATAAAGGAGTTGCTTCTGGAAATGCAGATACTGTTTTAAACTTGTATGTATACTAGCTGAAAGTGCCTGGTGTTGCCCAGACATTCTAAGGACCCTCAAAATTGTGAGATGTATGAACAGGTAGTCCGTCGTTTTAAAGCCAAGCATAGCAGATGCCCCCCCCCACTCCCTGCAATCCAGGGGACCTAACCCAGATCTGTGTCAGGTCTGCTTGGTCCCCCGCATTGCCATCTCAACCCGCCCCCCAGCAACATCACTGCCCATGTCCCCACTGGGTGTGGCTCAGGCCCCAGATGTACCCACCAACAATGCCATCTTGTCCCACCCTATGGCTGCCGTTGCTGCATTGTTGGAAACTTGCCTCATTTGCCACTGCCACCTTGCCAAAAGAAATCCCAACTCCTGCATCAACGGTTGCCATTGCTTCTTGGCCCATTAACTGATGACGAGAAACTGTCCAACCACTGGCACTGAGATAACATGGGTGGGAAGTAACTAGTCCTGCCCCCCCCCCCCCGGTCCTGGGGATCTCCGTGGCCTCAGACACACTCTTTTCAGTTCTGCTACCCTACCAAGCATTTGTTCTTGGTTAGCAGTTCGTGGTTTGTCTGGAGGAGACCAGCCCCATGCTCCCATATGGATAACACTGTTGCTCAGCTCACAGCAGTAGGACTAAAGGAGTAAAGTAGTCACAATCTCCCTCTGCTCTGGGAGTACTGTTCTAAACCTCTGGGCTTGCTGCTCAGTTTTTCTATACTACTATATTTATTCTCTTACAGGACAAATGTAAAAAAAAGGTTTTGGAGACAATACTTGTCTGTAACAGCATAGTTTTATTTCACATACAAGAGTTCTGTCACTAGCTTTTGAGCTCTACAGGATTTTTGTCAGGATCCGGTGGATGTTATTACCCATTTTGTAGAGAATCAATACTCCAATAGCACAGAATCCAATACCAAGTACATATACAAATTGTTTCCTTCCATGGCATGAACATGGCAAACACATGCCAGAAACTATTACTGAAAGGTAAATACATGTTTTCATATCTCTTAAACTTACTTAGTAAGTTTATATTCATTTATAGTGCCCCTTTTCCCTCCCAAGGATTACATAATCAGTGGTGGGGATAAAAGAGCAATTTACATTTTTAAAACAGTAACACAACCATTAGAAATTGAATGCATGTTGTTTAAACACAAAATATTGGATAAAGCCACTATTTCCATGATAGAAAACAGGTTTAAAAAAAATATCATTTTTCACATGGTAAGATTTTGCTAGCTAAGAGTAACAAAAATAATATATTTTTGAAAACTGAAAATTCAGTTATCAGCATTTACAAAAACCAAAAGGGTACCCAGATTATTACAATGAATAGTTAATAGATCTATTTTCTTAAGGCAAATAATTGCAGCCATCAGTAACGGTAATCTATTGTGAGTTTACACTGTGCATATGATTTTTAATTCTTCTACGTATTTTTCTTCCCAGTTTTGATATGGAGCCTTGTTTTGGGCAATGTACTTGTCAGCTTTAAGTCTGATGTATCATTTCATAACACTTCAGTTTCTTGTCTCCAGGTTTAAAGCAATGGAAAACTTTGTGCACCTTCCATATGCCATAGATCAGGGACTTCTAAATGTTAGTTATCTAGCATGGATAGTGATCATGGTTGGCACACACTTGTAGCCTCCTGCCAGTGTTGTGGCGCCCTCTTGGTGAAGTACATTGCATAGCAGCAAAACAAGGACCACTGTGTGCATTCCACTGTCAGTTCTGATGATTTTAAATACAGCAGGAACAAAGTTCTCTTGCGTTGCAGCAACATTTTCTACTCATTCAGACCAACCCCGCATTTTCACACCCAGGCTTTCCACCCTGGAAAGAGGCGGCTGAGATTCTTTGGGTCCATGGCTTGCTGTATGAGAAGGTTCACCTGACCTCCTACACTGAGCACTGTCCCCTCTTCCACACCTTTAAGCTTCTCCTGAAGTCGCATCAGAACACGCTCTGCCACTTTATTGAACGTCTGGTTATCACTGTTGAGAATAAAAAAAAATGTAAGAAAATATAAATTGCAGAGCCTCGCAGATGTTCATGTTAGTCACAACCCCCATCCCCGGTAGTGATTTCTTACTTTGATTTTTTGTTACATCCCTGATCAGCACCATTGAGACTTGAGTTGATGTCTGTTTCATCCTCTGGCCTTTGCTGCAAATACAAAGCTTTCAAGGGATTCATGGTCCAGTCAAAAAGTGGGTCATACAGAAGCACCTGTAAAACAAGGCAAAAATATGCATCTAAATGAAGCTAGCTCAATGCCCTAAAAAGGCAGGCAAATAAAGATTCCATGTTTGTAGGAGAATCTTTAGACTGGCAATGTTGTTCAGCATGTGAATTAAATGTTATGATTTGGTCCCATCTTGGTAATAAAACATTTCCATTATTTTAGCAATTGGGCAGTTATAAATGTTCTGTCAACAGCAAATACAGCTACAATGAATCTGCTTTTTGAAATACAGAAACTCCTTGTAGAGTTTCCTCTAAGCTGTTTGTGGCCACCTGATAAATGGTAACCTCTAGGTTGAACTACCATAGTGTGTCATTTGTAAGACTGTCTTCACACAGTGTGAATACCAACTGTTCAAGACAGCAGTGGCTAGGCTGCTAATGGAAACTGGGTAGAAAGCATCCTACAACTGTGTTAAAATATTTACTAAGCGTGGGACAGAATTCAGGGCCCTTAATGCTGATCTCAGGATTCTGGTTGGTTCATAAATGCATGGACATTCCCTGAGAAAATAAGGTTCTAGGCTGCTTAGGGTTTTAAAGGTTAACTGCACCACTTCAAAACAAACTGGTAACCAGTGTAATTTGTGTTGTACTACATGCTGGGAGTCTTGATCCCAAGCCATCCTTCATGCGCAGATGTGTGTGCATGCATGCCACATGCTGGGGCTTGATCATGCCCTCAAATTTAAATAATTTCAGTTGTGTGTTCAAATGGGCTCATATGCCAGTCTAACATCTTTTCCTTCCTTAAAACATTCTGCTCCCTTGAAACAGAAAAGGTTCAGAGCTGCATTACAATATTTCAGTAAATCTCCTGTGACAAGTTATAAGTGCTTAAAATATTTATAAACGTTTCGTGTGCCTAACAGTTTAGAATATTGAAGCAAACTTTTGCACTAGGAGCTGCCACAGTTTAAATGCCAAAGAAGTTTATGAAAGTTTTAAAATACAACCCATACCTTTCAGCTTTTCATCGACAGCCACAAAAAAAAGGCTTACCTCTACAATAGTAAGCAAAGCTTCTTGGGAATTTCTCATAACCACCATAGTTTTTTCACAGCATCTAGAAGATATTTTCAGAACAGTTTTCTAAATTATTTTCCACTAATAGTTTCAATATACGACAGCATTTTGTTTTTTATAGCTAATGGCAGTGTTTCTTACTGGGTCTCATTAGACCAAAAATAAAAATGTAACGAGCATGGTTTTCCCTGGTTTACACTACAAGCTTGTTCAAAAAGCTGAGCTGGTGGAATTCTATTGTAACTTTAACAGTGAAATGCTTAAGAAGCAAGTGCAGTTATATGCTATACCTCCTGAAGACTCCTTCTACACCAGTGATGCCCATTCCATCCACTATATCTCTTGTTAGCCTGAAAGGTATGATCTCTGGGGTAGGAAGGATTTTGCCCTGCTCAAAAGCAACACCTGGCAGAGGAAAAGAGAAATGCAACGTTTTTAAAAGGGTTATATATACACAAAAGAATAATATATGATCGCTTGTGTTTATACATACCTAGATCAATGTGCACGAGTTCTGCGGTTTGCTCATCTAACAGAATATTCTGTACATGTCTGTCTCCAAGACCAAGTATGTAGCCAACTGAAAGAAGGAAGTCTCAAAATGAACCCAGAAGCACTTGCCTACATTTCATTTCCCCCCTTTATACATATAACTCACAGCTTCTCTCTGCATTTATTTATTCCCCGCCCAACAGGTTTTCCTTGCTTGTAAGGTTCTGAGAAGGTCTATTCTCCTTTTCCAACCACAGTCTACCATGTTGCATTAAGTGCTACTCTGGAAGGTCCCCTAATCTTCAGCAATGGTTTTCCAAGAGGAACAAAGAACTGGTGGGAGGATTGAAATGCTTGGGAACATGCCTAAGGATAGAAAATATACCTGAGTGCGGCTCCCTCTCTTTCTCCCATTCACAAAATAAATTAATCCCATGTAGTGCTATGTCACAGTGCCAGTACACTCATGCTACTATCTTATATTTAAAGCAGCTACTGTACACTTTTGGGCAGCATAAACCATACCATTTTTAATTATAGTTTACTTTTTAATTATTAAATGGATTAAATCTCAGTAAACTTTCACACATGGGTGCATTTTGAAGATGCCAAAACAAGTGGGAGGTGATTCACAGTTAATTCAACAAAGCAAACAAGTAACATTGACATTTCATTCCCAGTCAGCTATACACCTGAATGAAAATACCTATAGAAAAGAAAGCAGCCCTCTAACTGCGCCAAAACTATCAGCCCCAACAATTAAAACTTGTCCCCTGAGATCAAAATCTATGTACTATCAACTAAAGCTCATGGAGGACCTTGGAAGAGGAGGACAAAACAGCAAGAGTTATTACATTTTAGTTATTAAATA
This sequence comes from Podarcis bocagei, assembly GCF_964188305.1. Taxonomy (NCBI): domain Eukaryota; kingdom Metazoa; phylum Chordata; class Lepidosauria; order Squamata; family Lacertidae; genus Podarcis; species Podarcis bocagei. The sequence continues at coordinate 85,806,523 of NC_138130.1, forward strand.
GATTAAGACCTTTAGCTCTTGTTGAAACGAAACACTATTTTCAATTTGTCTTTATAGTTACAGTGGTGCCTCGCAAGACGAAATTAATTGGTTCCGCAAGTTTTTTCTTCTTGCGAGTTTTTCGTCTTGCGAAGCACGGTTTCCCATAGGAATGCATTGAAAATCAATTAATGCGTTCCTAGGGAAACCGCTTGCCAGGCTGGTGGTGCGGAGAAGGGCTTTTCTCCGCACCGCAAGCCTTCAGGACAGGTACGGGAACAGAGGGGAAGGCACGCAGCGCTTTCCCTCTGTTCCCGGGGCTTGCGTGGGAGGAGGGTTTTTCCTCCCCACCGGAAACATTCAGAACAGCATTCTGAATGTTGGCGGTGGGAAGGAAAACCCTCCTCCCACCCCAAGTCTTCAGAAAAGCCATCCGATGCCGCGCGGCGGCATCGGAGCTTCGTTCCGATGCCGCGCTGCGGGAGGAGGCGTTCCCCCCCCCCCGCCGCCCGGCATCGGAGCTTCGTTCCGATGCCGCGCGGCGGGCGGAGGTCCGAGGACAGTGGGGAAGACGCGCTGCGCTTCCCCGCTGTCCCGGAGATTTCCCTATGGGCTGTCGTCTTGCGAGGCAAGCCCATAGAGAAATTCGTTTTGCGAAGCGCCTCCAAAACGGAAAACCCTTTCGTCTAGCGGGTTTTCCGTCTTGCGAGGCGTTCGTCTTGCGGGGTACCACTGTATAAAATTATTATTGAAGTGTGCCAAAAACCAGCCATATTTTTACAGTACCTATTGATGAAGTAGCAACACTGCGAGTATATGCCAGCCGTTTCTCAAACCATACTGCTGGATCAAGAAATTTTTCCATGCAGAAATAACGAAATACAGGTTGAAAATTCTGACATACATCCATAAAGACGTTATATTTCTCCTCAGGATTTTTCCTTTGGGCCTCCTTCAAAGTAAACCATAAACAATTTAAAGATGGGTGTGAAAAATACTTTTGTTGCTTATGTACAGCTGTACTTGCAGTGAGAACACAACACATAACATTCATGAAACACCTGCCCTTCAAAATACCAATAGGTGTGCAACAATTGGGCAAAACTGAAGTGAAGTGTCGCAAAGTGGACAGTGTGCTGGCTTAAGGGTTGGGGAGATAAAGGCTCAAATCCCTGCCTAACCTATAAAGTTCACCCGTTAACTCTGGGTCAGATATTATCTCTCAGCTGAACTGACAATGGGAGAAGGGAAGCCTGGATGGTTTACTATGAATGCACTTCCTCTGGAGGAATGAATGGGGGATCCATCCATGAATGGGTGAAGCCCTTCTTCCACCAGGAGAGGCACATGCAACTATGTGATAAGCTTCTGAAGATCTACGCTCAAGCGAGTATAGAAAGATCTGAGGAGTTGAAATGTCCCCTAACGTAGGGGTCTAGGCTTGTGAATCCGAAGTCAGTCCCTTGGAACAAGGTCCGATACAGACTAAGAAAATTGAAGCTCTGGCTGTCTCTCGAGTGTATGTGTATGAAGGTTGAATGCTGGCACCAGGGAAAGGTCTCTTTCACCCCTTTCACATAAAGTACCCAAGCTTCCTTTCTCTGGATGGCATTAAGGAGGATACGACCCATGGATGGGATGCTCTCTATCTAGCTAGGTCATGTAGGGTGGGTAGTGCCAGACCTGGAATATAGAAGGAGGATAGAATCTGTAGAATTCTCCTGTCAAAAGTTGCTTCTGTTGAACCTAAAGTATCTAACCTGTAGTTTTGGTGAAGGTAGATGGAGACTTCCAAGTGGCTGTCCTGCAAATTTTGGACAGTGGGGCATTAGCGGAAAGTGTTTGGGAGGGCAGTTACTGGTTTGTGGGTGTTTTGTTTTTGATTTCTTAAAATGTATTTTGTGCTTTTTTATTTATGTTGAAGGGCGGTATACAAATTTGATAAATAAACAAATAAAGCGAAGTAGACAAAAGACCTGGTGAAATGTGCTGTGACGTAGCTAGACCATAAAATCCTGTAATAATTTTATCCTCTTTCTTGTGGCAGCTGTGAAGTTGGCAATAGCCTTTCACTGGCAGACCTACTCCCTATTCATGATAAAAGGTTATTGGGGAAAGTGTGGGATTTGACTTCTTACAGATGTGAACACATCAAAACAGATTGTATGGGTGGGTGTGATGAGAACAGACGATTTTGTGGTGAGTGTTCATAGCCTTAATCAAAAATAAGGAATATACCGCTAGACACAGCATATCATACTTGGGAAGGATTTGCTTCTGACTCACCATCATTTTCCTTTGGCAATCTATGCTATTATAGTCCTTTGGCCTATATCGTTTGTGAGCACTGCTGTCAGTATTGATGAGGAATTCACCCAGAGGAATCGTTCCTGTGCACCACTCTAAGACACCACTTCTCTGTGAAAGGGGAACCACCTTAAGGAATAAGCAGACGTATTAACTGTCATGATTAACCAGTGCTAATTCAAATCAGATTCCTTTGTAACCTTAGTTTGAAAACCCATTTTGGAATCATGGGTACAATCTCTAGTTTACATTGGAAAATGCCCTGTGGAAAGTGAAATAAAATCCTGAGAGAGAGAGAGAGAGCGCACACACGTATTTATAACACTAGCTCCCAGTTTTCAAACTAGTTTGGCAAGGAGAGGAGATGTTGTGAGAGCAACAAGGTTTGTGTGCAGAAGCTCCAACATTCAGCAGAATCTCAGGTAGTAGCTGCTGTGGAAAAACTTTGCCCGAGTCCCTAGAGAGTCACTGCCATACTGAGCTAGATGAAGCAATGTTCTGTCTTGATATAAAACATTTTTTTTATGTTGGAGATGAAGGATGGGAGCTCAGTGGCAGAGCATGTGAGGTGCATGTAGAAGGTCCTAGATTCAATTCCTGTCACCTCCATCTTAAAAGATCTTGAGTAGTAAGTCCTAAGTGCCACTTTCAGAGCTAAATTCAGTAATTATCAGAGCCTATATAAAGGAAGCTTCTTTGGCTGGTGAACCCACATCATGTCTGCAACAGGCTACTTTGATGGAACAAGAGCAAAACTTGCCTTATATCTGCGGATAGTCAATTTTCTCTTTCTGGTTTCAGTATTTTGCTGAAGCAGAGCATTGCACATCTGGAAAACCTGCTGCATGACAGCATCCTGTCTCAGGTCATCACGGCCCTTTAAGAGATACAAAAAAGGCAATGGTATAGAAATGGCATCTGCTGAACACTACAACTACTTTATGTTATTTATATTTATTTGGAAGTGAGGGAAACTTTTATTCAAAACAAGTATGCAAAGTACTGTAGACTTAAGCAACAGGAAAAGTATCCAGACAATTGAGCAGTACTGTCACTTTATACTTTGTCTTCTGGGATCACTTAGAAGTTTTGAAATACATTGTACATTTAGTAAATAAATAAATACAGTGGTGCCTCGCAAGACGAAAAGAATCCGTTCCGCGAGTCTCTTCGTCTTGCGGTTTTTTCGTCTTGCGAAGCAAGCCCATTAGCGGCTTTGCGGGTTTTGCGGATCAGCTGATAAGCGGTTTAGCGGCTTAGGATCAGCTGATAAGCGGCTTAGCGGCTTGGGGAAAAGGGGGGGGGAAGGAAAAAAACCCCGCAGCAACTCGCAAGACATTTTTGTCTTGCGAAGCAAGTCCATAGGAAATTCGTTTTGCGAAGCACCTCCAAAACGGAAACCCTTTTGTCTAGCGGGTTTTCCGTCTTGCGAGGCATTCGTCTTGCGGGGCACCACTGTATACATTTAGAAATGTGTAAGAACGTATTTCCATTCATCCCTACATCAGGCGCTTATAAATTTCCCACGGTTTTACTTTAGAGCAGCTCAGTATTTTCAATACAGAGAAATAAAACGTATCAACTTCCACCAAAGGCAAGGTTCACACCACAGAACATGGCATAAGTTAAAAACCCAATATTCTACATTCAATTTACAAGTCTCATGGTTTTTAAATCAAAAAAGACACCTCTCTAGCACGTGCAACACACAGAACTTACCTTGACAAGTTGCCTCCTCTCTTTGCCATCTGATCCAACACAGTCTATTATTTTTGGTAGATTAAGGCCTCCTGCTAAGCGAAATTCTGGCTTGAATGACCTTATTGTAACCAAATTTTCATACTTCCCACTTGGATCCACCTAAAATCATAAATACATTTAGGCGCTGCTTGTATCATGTTCACCACAATATTACATGTTCACTACAGTACTGATAGCCATTTCTCGGTCTGCTAGAATGAAACATGTGCAGGTTACAGACTCCGTTAACCCAGAAATAGTACCTCGGGTTAAGAACTTTGCTTCAGGATGAGAACATAAATCTTGCTCAGGCGGTGCGGCAGCAGCGGGAGGCCCCATTAGCTAAAGTGGTACCTCAGGTTAAAAACAGTTTCAGGTTAAGAACGGACCTCCAGAACGAATTAAGTACTTAACCCGAGGTACCACTGTAATCCCCGCTAATATGACTATGTAAGGATTATTACTGAGATTATTACTGAGTTTTATTTACCTTGATTTCCATGGTGGGTACAACAACATGATCTAGATTCTTTAGCTTGGTGATAGGTTGATCAGAAGGGATATTTATGCCTCCTGCACAAACAATACACAAATTATCTTAAATGCCATTGCTAACATTTGTTGCTATATGAACTCCTGCACACTGGACTTCAAACAATGATGAAATTGTTTCCAAGATGTCTCTGATATTACAGAAATTATTCTAGATTTTCTAGTGTGGTGCCATCTACCCCTTTGCAACGCCTTTCTACTGCGTATCAGACCTTCTCTATTATTTTAACTCTTTTAAATATATCTAATTGTACTATAAATATTACATTGTAAACTGGCCCGTCCCCAAATACTAAAATAACCAGAGTACTGCCAATTTGCTCTGTGGCAAAGGCTGTTACAGATACCTGCACAAATTGGATACAGTTCACTGGCTAACAAATATCATTATAGCCTATAAATTGCACAGATAATTTACTCTTGACAAAACATCCTGGAGAAGCAAAGCAGTATTTTTCAGCTATTTATTACACAGTATGAAACTGAAGGATTATTGTTGATTTTCAACTCCCACCGCAATTATCCCCATTTTCCATATTCTTACTTCTCTCTGACTTCCAGGGAGTTGCGTCCATGTTTGCTAAAGTGATATAAGCATTGCAGAGGGCTTCAACATTTGCCACCATATCAGCTCTTTCATGCTTGATAATGTTAATTATATTGCTAGCAGCTTCCATCCGTTCCTATCGGTTGAAAAAAGAATACTGGTAAAAGTGAGTGTTTTACTTACAATCTGTTGTTGTTTAGTCGTTTAGTCGTGTCCGACTCTTCGTGACCCCATGGACCAGAGCACGCCAATCTACAATCTACTTTAGATTACAATCTACAATCTACTTTAGATTAAAACAATTCAGAGCTCTGACAACAAAGGAAGCATTAAGAAACTGGGCCAACTGCTGGTGGGTAACTTTACTGCAGCTCTGACATTATGAAAAACAGGCCCCAACTACAATACTGTCCATGCAAACACAAAACATTTCCCGCTCCCCCAGCCTAAAGCACCCCAGAAACAGGTGAATTAAAGTACCTTGTCAAGTTGAGAAGTTTCTTTTGGTGTGTTTTTTGTTTGCCTGCTTCTTGCTGCTTCCGGCTTTGCGAAGAGTTCATCCTTGTTGGCATTCACCAATGCCAAGATTATAAACAAAGTGTGATGTGGATGGTCCAGAGAAATTCTAGCTATAAGCTGTTAAGAAATATATTTATTTTAAAAAAGTTATACAACTAGCATTCTTACTCTGTGATCTGCATATTAAAGCAAGCATCAAAGTTCAGCAGCAATGCTCAATGATTCAGTTCTATACTGGACTTCATATGTCATATTTCTATACTGGACTTCATATTTCATATTTCTATACTGGACTTCATATTTCAAATGCTATTTCTATTTGAATGCGACAATAAACCACAGTTCAGCGCTATATGAATGAGCTTCAATGAATTAATCTGGGTTGAAGCCTGGCCATGGGACAGAATTGTTCTTGCAGGCCCTAATGGATGACCTACAGAGAGTAGGATAGAGGGAATGTGACTTTACTGCTGTTTTTTAAAAATCTCTCTTCTCTGCAGCTTTCAGTACCACTAACCATGGTCTCCTTCTAGACTGCCTCCATACATTTTTGCCTTTAAACTACCCTCTGACCCTCAAATAAAGGGTGGTATATAAAATAAATAAATAAAATGGAATGGTAATTGGGAGCCCAGTGCTATAGATTCCAGTCCTACCTACGAGACAAAGTCCAGCTTTGGGACAGTGCTTTTGCCCCCCCCCCTTGCAGATACCCCCAATGCTATTTAATATCTATATAAAGCAGCTGGCGGTTGGCATTAAGAGTATTGGGGGCAACATGCCATTAATACACTGAGACTCAGCTCTATTTCTACATAACATCTGAATAAGAAGAGGCTGTGTGGGTGCCAAACTAGTGCCTGGATGCAGGAAAAATTCAGCCCTGTCAAAGGGACAAAACCTCTGAACTAGTTACTGAGGACTGCACATGCGTGTCCTCAGGCTCCTTCACCATGCAGCACTAGGCAGGGGCATTTTATTTTATTTTCCTCCAATGCTGGGCAAAGGTGTATGAAACCAGGGAGCCATGAGCAATTACAGAGAAGAAGGAAAAAGCTGGACAAAGGACAGAGGAGCTGGGGATGGGAAGGGATGGCACAAAGCTCAGTGATCAGAGGGAAGGAATCAGGAAGTTTCGTTTCGTTATACAGTAGTCCATTTCTGAGCTGCAAAACTGGCTGCAAAAAATGAAAGAGCTAAAATCTAACATTGCAACACTGTAAAATCCGTAACACCCAAACTATCTACATGCAAATAAAGTTTGTTTTTGTATTTTGTTTCAGTGTTTGTTTTGTATTTGCATGTTAAATGAATACAGGGCATCATGGTTGAAGATCAATTACATTAATCAGAATCTGATGAAATCCTTCTGCCTTGCTTTCCATTCGAGCTGCTAGTTGATACATCAGTGGCAAGAATTTGTAAGAGGGTATTTTCTTTGCCTCTGTCTGTTATAATAAAAACAGCAAACAAAAGTAGAAGGTGAGACTGTTGAATAGTATAACACAAATTGCATGTATGCTCAGATATCAGTACATCACAATATTGTTTTCTAATTGCTATCAGTGCAAGGCACTCTTTTTTCACAGCAGCACTTTTATCATCCACTTATCACACATTTTCTCACCAGGTTTTACAAGACAGTACCTTACAAGCTGGGGAATAATCTATAGTATTTTAAGATGTAAGCACAGTTTATGACGCCAGCGAGTCAGGACCGAGTGCTTCTTCATCCCCTCATTGTGAACTGGCTTTGGCACAAAGATTTTGGCGTATATTAAGCCAGAGTTCCTTGTTACATCTAAACCGGGGAATTCTGACTTAATGTCAGTTAAGAAACTAGGAAAATAAGCCAGGGAGGAGGAGAGGAGGGCTTGGCTCTGATGCCCGTTTGCATTTTCACAAACAAACCATCAAGCCTGAACGGGTTGTCTGAACAAGGCCACTGCCTGGCAGTATTTTGCATGGATTGTGACTGTGAGGAACCTCAATTCCTATGTATTTATTGCAGTGGACGATGAAGCCATTGGATTAGGTAGTTTTGTGGTGTATCCATTATATTACTCCTGTTATTTATAAAAATCCTGACATAAGTAAAGAATGCTAAGGTAAAAGAGGACTCTGGGGAAAAGAAGCAGAAAGTCGTAATGAAAGATACTACTTCAAAGAGAGACTGATGGTGGATTGATTCACTACATGTTGCACCTACTCCGAGAACCCAGAGTACTGGCTGTGGCGGGTGGGGGAGAAAGCGAGAGTATGCAAGCTACAATGGTCTGGGTTCAGAGGAACTTCCCTGTGAATAGAGGCTACGTACGCTGGGAAAAGTTTCCACTCACTCGCCTCTGCGCCTGCTGGATATGTATGTATGGAACAGGTATGCATAGGGCCTAATCATGTAAAATCCAAGGTACATGAGTATGAACTGTACAACTGATAACCCACACGATCTGAGACTTAAATGTTTTAGATTTTACATGTGGAAAAATGCACCCACGCATAAACATCCAGTGCAATTTGCTCCCCAACCTTATATTTTACTTCACTACAAAGAGGGAATGTATACACAGATGTAATAAAGTTGTATCTTTGTATACACAGATGCAGTAAAGTTACGGTGAGACTAACCTGAATCATCACATTGACTTCATAAACACCAGAGTTCTCAAGCCAGAGAGAACAGAGTCGAAAGATCCACATGTCATGTTCTTCCCCACTCAGTAAACAGTTAATGTAGTTCTCAACGGCTTTGCATAAGAAACGTTTGCGATCCTCTCTCAGTGCGCGAATTGCACCTTCATCAAGTTGTAGTTCCCGCTGAACTCTGACTGTGTATCTTAACAACAGAAATTTAGAAATAAGACTACAAATCTAAAATTCATTTACTTATATGCTGACAGACATTGACTTCATGAAAAAGAGAGCGCCTGGGTTCTCCTCATTCTCAGGACTTGAGCCAATGATTACTTTTATTGGCTTACACAATAAAATGGCAGAAGCAGGAAAACTCCTAAGATAATGGTTCATTAATAAGAACATGCTCACTGTTCCCCAAGAATATACATGCCAAAATATAGCTAGATGAACCCCAACCAGCTGACAGACCTGCCTTAACTTACTTACTACGAACTGGTGGCATAACATACCTCAGTTAGTGTCAGGGAACTGACATCAGAGCGAGAGGCGAAGGGGAGGCTCTCTGATGATGCGGAAGAAGGACCCAGCAACAGGGGGAGAAACAGCCCAGTAGAGGGGGAAGCTATTCAGCGCAACACCAGGGATAGAGGGGGGCTGATGGGGGAATCGGAGAGAGGGCTCCAGGATTCTTCACTGGACATCAGTGAGGAGAGCCCAGGTCCTCCGCTGCCCACACCCTCCCTGCGCAGGAGGCTCCCGCGCAGTGAGAGAAGGCGGAGACTGGGCATCAAACAACTTTTATGCTGGAAGAGGTTCAAGAAACGCCCACTGACGGATTCTGCCAACGATTGAGGCAGCCACTATGAGAAAGGGCTGCGCAGTCAGAAAGGTTTAACAAGGCAAATTAGCCTATAGAGGCACCAGTTTACGCACGAGTAACTCATACCCACTACAGTTAGAGAGGCCTACTTGTTTGTAGGAACTTTGTGCTGCTTTAAGAGGCCCACTTCCTCCTTGGCCTTCCTCAACAAAGCTTGCTTGTTTTCAAACTCTGATGATTTCATGTAGTTCTCAATTCTTTGATACTGAGTGTCCGAAAAACGAGCAAGGGACAGAAAAGCCTTCATCTTTCCACTTTTGAGTTCGGTGCTACTATCATCGTTTTGGTTCCCAACAGCTGTTACTGCCTAGAACCAAATGTTATAAAAACGATAACACAACAGCCTGGCCATTAAACCACCACCATTTAATGAGTAAGCACGCAAATAAGATTTCAAAAATATTTGCAGAAGTTGTTTACCTTTTCCAAGTAATTCTGCATAATGACTGTCGGGTTTTCTAAGCATGTCTCTGCTAACCAGCTTCCACACAACCTCAGACATTCTGTGTAAATCAGTCGCAGGCTTGGGTCTTCTTTAACCTTAGAAGAATATAATCATGCAGGTCAGACATACTCACTTGTATATAAAGTGACCTCTCCCCAAGCACTTTTTTATTTTGAATTCCCCTTTCAGTTAAGGTTTTCCGCATATGTTTTGGCCCTTCACAAATACAAGTATGTCACATATGTTGCCCTTGTGTTTCTTCAAAACAAAACAGGAATTTAAACAACGCTGCTACTGTCAAGCTGACATAGGACAAAATGTACCATGTCATCTTCATCCAGTTTCTTAATCATCTCCTTTAGGATACTCAGCGCTAAGCTTTCTTCCTTTTTAGCCCAGAACACTTGTGCTTCCTCCAGCTGCCACACACATACCCCATGTCCAGCCGGACTGAACTGTTTGATTTGAAACACTGCTCTTTCTGGAAGCTGGAAAACAAAATGAAGCAAAAAAAATTATCTTAAGTTTTGAGATATCATCCATTTCTTCATATTTCTAGAATCCAGTGAAATCTGATACCAATTGTACCTTGTTACAATTACATCCCATCCCTGATCTAACTGCATGTTCATGTACTTAAATCTTCCAAGAATGATTCAGTATGCAAATCCTATTGCTGGAATGAAATGAAAATTCATTTCCTTTACACCCACATTAAAATCTGTACCACTTATAAGCCACAAATAGTTTGTCCTACATTATATGGCTGCAATTTAAGATATGGGATCAGAGTACAGGGGAATCTAGATCTAGTACTATTAATCAAATAATTGCATATGGAAGACTGAGCCCAAGATAACAGTATTTAGCCTTAAAGGATCTATTAATTTTATGGCTCATGTAGTGAATTTATGGTTGTGCTCAAATTCTTACACCAGAAACAGTGTACTGCAAATCACTGATCACAGATTAGTATATTTTGAACCTTCCCTTTTATGCCTCATAACCAGAGGGGCTATAGAATGATAAATGGAATGATTTCCACTCACTTTCACTCCTAAATATACTTTCAATCTGTACAGCACAATTAATGAATAACACACTAAGGCTGGAAGCTATTTAGGTGAATTAATCCAGAATAGGAACCTGTGGGCATGTGCAAGTGGTGTCCAGCTTTGAGTAAATAGAAATATATTCAGGCCTATAATTGTATGCTATATTATTTCACAGAAAGGACAACTTATTGATCCACTAGAATGTTTTAAACTACCTAAAAAGGAAAGAGAATTTGCAACTGATGCAATAATAACAACAAAATTATGCACTTCTTTTGGGGAATTCAAGAAGGTGACTATATCATGCTGCTGCTCCATAGCTCTTAGTATTGTTAAGGTGCCTGATTGCCAATCAGGCATACGGCAGAAAATGAGAAAACACACTTGCCAAAATACAATGGCTTGACTTTCACATTTAAATATTTTTTTGTTTGTTTCCAGGCTAGCAAATGTGACTATAGGACACAAGTAGTGTGTTCTCGAAGCTACAAACATGAGTCTGACCAAACTGCGGGAGGCACTGGAAGACAGGAGTGCCTGGCGTGCTCTGGTCCATGGGGTCACGAAGAGTCAGACACGACTAAACAACAACAGAGTGGTAACAAGACTAGAGAAATATAATTTCCTAATACATGTTGGAGAAGCCCTGGAGTACCTCTTTAAAAATAATAACATCAATCTATACTTAATATAGCAAATCCGTAAGGGAGAACATCTAGACTGGATTTTAAGGATTTATTTACCTGTGTGTTTTTTGCCACTCGAGCCAATCTGGACAGCTCCACCAGGTGTTTTGTGAGGATGTCTTTGATGCATTCCCTTTTGGCATTCTCAGTTTCCTTCTCCAGAAGGATCTTCAGAATTACTGTGCGGAGAGCCATGATAGGTTCCTGAAAACTAAAGTCGCTGTCTTGGAGAAGCTGGGACTGTTTCTGCCACTTCAGATACGTACAGTTCAGCTGGCTGGCAGTAAAAGATCTGAAAAAAGAAAGCATATGGAAGTGTGTGAGGAATTCTGACTAAATTTTAATAAAGCTGCTTCACTGAGTCTATTTAGTCCAGTATTGTCTACACTGGCTTGCAGTGGCTCTTTGGGATTTCACACTGGTGTTTCTCCCAGCCCTAACTGGAGATCCCAGGGATGTAAGCTGGGACTTTATGCATGCAAATTAGGTTCGCAGTGAAGGAATGCAGATTCTGATTACCCCATAGGAAAAAATTAATTTCCATGGGTGAAATGTGTAAATACATCCAGGGTCATAAGGAAGGAAAAAGTAAAGCATTGGTTGGAAAAGAAAAGTACCCAGAGAAAAGTTGTCCTATGCATTCCAACTCTCCAATGGTCTGCAGTCTGCAGAGTGTAGGCAGCAATGAATATACAGACTCAAGGCTGCCTTTAGACAGCTCTTCTACTTCCTTGACTCTGCAAATATAAGAAAAAGATCATTGTAACTTCTGATACCTGCCAAAGCAATTTCAAATCCCACTACACAGTGAGCAGAAGCCAGAAAGGATATCTTGTCAAGCAGCACTTAATAGAAACAGACATTACATATAACTTCAACTGAAAATAAATCTGACTGTAACACATGCCTACAATTAAAAAATGTCTTGACTCCATCAAAAGATAAGAGAATTTTCTGATCTACAAAATAAGGGGCATCTCACACTACATGTAAAAAGGCAAGTAGCTCCTCTGCAGCATCCAACCTTCTAATCTTCTTAAGCCTTATCTCTAATCTTCAAAATGCACTTCTTTTATTTTTTAAAAAAACAATTATTAATTTTCAACCGTTTAAACACAACAAAACAGAAAAAACAAAGAAAAAAAGCATAACAAAATAAGACACAAACCATTTAAAACACAAAACAATTTCAATATCTTATCTTTCATTCCCTTATTTCCACGACCTCCTCACACTTTTTGTATTCCACTTCTGTTAATTGTTTCAGCAATTCCTTTCCATCTTCCTCTGTTTTCTATCCTATAATTATCTTAACATATTCTAACCTTATTTTTCCCTTTAATACTCTATTAATCTATTTATACTTAATTCCTTATAGCATTTCTACTAGAGCCATATAACTTCATTCCAACATTTTTCTTACATTCATTATTTTTACAGTATTTCTATAAATAGTCTTAAACTTTTTCCAGTCTTCTTCCACCAACTCTTCTCCCTGGTCTCGGATTTCTGCCAGTCGTTTCCGCCAATTCCATATAGTCCATCAACTTCATCTGCCATTCTTCCTGAATAGATAAATCTTGTGTCTTCCAGTACTTCACAATGAGTATTCTTGCTGCTATTGTTGCATACGTGAAAAAAGTTATATCCTTCTTTAACACCAATTGGCCGACCATGCCCAGGAGAAAGGCCTCTGGTTTCTTCAAAAGGGTATATTTAAATACCTTTTTCATTTCGTTATGAATCATCTCCCAAAGTGTCTTAATCCTTGGGCATGTCCACCAAAGGTGAACTCTAATCTTCAAATTTGTCTGTTTTTCTTTAAGTTCAGTCACAGCAAGCGTCAACTTATGTTCATCCAATTGCCTCTGTAGGGCTGGGGCTCTCTTTCTCTTTCTCTCCAGTTGTGTTACTTTACATTCAGCAACAACAGCTTTTTCCCTGGCTTCCTCCGCAGTTTGCCGTATCAGAGTAGGTTCCTGTATCAATTTCTGGGTGGTTTCTGTATTGGTATTATTTATACTTTCTGTATTTAGGTTAATTTTAGTAATTGAAACATCCACTTTCACATTTATTGTGTCCATTTTCCTGTTAAGCTGATCCAATGAGTCATTTATCTTATATAATGCAGCCACCAAAGCCTCTTTTGTCGACATTCCTCTTGGTTTTAAATATACTGGTACAAAGGCAGCAACAGAAGGAGCAGAGGGGCCCGATGATGTACCTCTTCTGGATTGTTGCCAAGTCCTCCCAGACCTTAATGTTTTGTCAGCAGTTGACTGGTCTGTTTTTCCTCTTCCATTTACCATAACACTTAAAAGATTCAAGGTCAGTCCCAGAGTCTCACGGTTTTTAACTTGCAGCTGGAAATTCCCCTAGCCCAGCTCTTGTAAAACAACCGGTTTCAAAGGCTTCCACTAGGGGGAAACAGTTTCTATTTGTAACAGTCAATAGTATCCTCTTTTCAACAATCCAAAATTAGTTTCAATTTTCAGTTACTTTTACTCCTTTTTAAAGCAGCCGGAGGCAGTAGAAACAATGTATTTCTCTTGTTTAACTAGCTGTCAATGAACGTTCTAAACGCTGTCAATGAACATTCCAAAAGACGTCAGTCCTGCTAGCAGCCCGTTTCCAGGGTCAGAGCGGCGGTGTTTTAAATCTCTTCACTCTCTCCCACAGGCATATTCAACCCGCAACTTCCCCCTCTCTTCTCCTGCCTCCAAGAGGGGGTTTAATGTTCTTTACTGATGGAAATTTAATCTTTTACAAAAGACTTTCCAGGACTCCAGCTTGCAACTTCATTGCCTCAGTCTATTTACAAAAGGGGAAGGTGGACTTCCTGTTTTGAACCTCCCCGTTACGGTACCAAATTAAATATTTAGAAATCCAATTCTTCCGTTTCAGCTCTACTCATGGGTAATTACTTTAAAGTCAAATTGTCCACAGGAAAAGGTCAGCGCTCTCCGGCAACAGCTATGCGGCTTCGCTCCGTGGAAGAAGCAGACGATTTGATGCACCGCGCCGCTCACCCCATGTCGCTCCGGAGCCCCAAAAAACGGGGTTCCCCGTGAGTGGGGGAGGTGCAAAAGGTGCCCGCCGAATCCCACGCTCACAGGCTTCTCCCGCCTGTGATTTTAACGGGTCTCCGCCTTCGCCGTGGCGGCCAGACCCAGATTCCCACAGAGCGAATTCCTCCCGGGCAGAGGAATTCCGCCATTATCAGAGGCACCTGCCCGGAAGTCGCCAAAATGCACTTCTTTCAAAAGTTTCAAATTGCTATGTTATGCCTTACATAAATTTCATTAAAATCCATGGAAGCTGCATACATTTTACACAAATGAAGCACTGATGTATACATCTCTTATAACATAAACTGCAATGTGTTAGGAAAGCTACAGTTTATTGGCATTTTTTTTTGTTAATAACATACACAGACACCTGTATGCAAAGCTTGCTACTTACCTGGCACACTTCAGTCTTTCATAAAAAGTAGAGAATTCATTGTCCCTTAAACACTGTAGAGCATCATACAATGATTCATGGTAGCCTTGTCCTCCAATTTCATCTCTTAAAAGAGAATTAACAAAATTTCTATTTGAATGCAAACACTTTATTAAACTGTCCTTTATAACAGTAATCCTTTATCAGCTTATCAACTGCTACTAAGGCTCCCTTCGTAGCAGTTTTAGGTAAAGGACAAACATTTAAAAATATTACATCTGAAAAGTGATAGTTTGCATTACTTGACGGAAGAGATTTGATCCCATTGCATGTTCCTCCAAGCTGCCTGATAACGAATCTCTTGCAATTCCATAGAACATTCTTTGTTCTCTTGTTCCAGTCCTTTAAGGTAGATGGAGAGTGTGTCACACAGCCCGAAATTCTGCAAGGCCTGCCGATCAGTGAGATAAAAAGTTAACATGAAAATGATCAGATTTCTGAAAATGCTTTCCAGAACTGGAAGTGAAGCATTTTTACTACACCCAAGTCCCACTTACTTCTAGTCCTAGTAGCACTTCAGGCTACCATGTTCAAGGTCAAAGCATAATTTTAGATTATTATTTTTTTACAGAATTAAACTGTTACAGTCAAAATTATGGACATTGTCATCTAACATCTGGGGGGACCATACTGACTACCCCTGTGAATGTGAGCATTTGGGGGGGGGAAGGGGGGGGGAGATATGCATTGCTTTAAAAATTACCTCTATTATTCCTGCCTGCCGAGTTGATGGTGGAAGAGTCGTTTCAAGGTCATAGGTTACTAGGGCTTTCTCCCATCTTGCTTCATGCTCATATGTTCTTATCCTATCACGGATAAGAGAATAATATTAAAACTGATAACACTTTGCCTTCAGTTAAAATTGCTAATTTCCCCAATAAAATTATTACCTAGTTAAAGGCTGCAGCATTCTTCCACCACCACAGCCATAGAGACTATCGGGTTCTCCTATGCTTTTGTATATTTCCATGAGAAGGTCCTAGGTGCAAGTGAAAATAGTTACTTGACATTCTTCCATCCTACAGAACAAAAAATATTGCAATCTTCTATGGAATATGTTACATCTGACTGATACTTGTCTTTGCCTCTGTTATAAACTTTTAGCACACTTTGATAGACCTCCCACATCCAAACAGAAAGCCCTGTGGGCTACACTCAGAGACATTAATATGTTTTCCTTTACACAAAATACATAGAGGCCAGGAGCTAGAGAACCATGAAACTCATAAGGCTCATATCTATTGAATAGCAACAACACACGACACATAACAATTTACTTTTGAAATGGATGGGTATTGGAACATTGGTTCATTTACCATGAATGGACCTTCTAGGCTGCCTTAGTGAGACATCCACGGATGGGCTGTGTCTCCCAATTCATCCTGGACCCACAACCACACACCAGTCTAAGAATCAAAAGCAGCTTGGGCCTGCTGCTCAAGTAACTAAAGCCCAAAATTTCACTGAGAGCACCTAAATACCCTTTTGGATCCTAGTTGTATTTTACTATCATACTGGATAAATAAGGCCAAAAGCAAGCTGCATCATACATGAAGCTGAAAGTTAAAATACAGCCTCAGCTCCCATCCCAGAAAAAGCAATATCTGTGAAGCGAATGGCAATGCAGCCCAACACTGCGCTTTCAAATAGAAGTCGACACAGTATTTTAAGTCAACAGTATAGTTTATGGAGGCTAGTGGGGCCACACAATTGTCAAGTCGCCTGGTAACCATAACTTACTTGTTAGAAGTCTTAGAAACCTATCTATGAGTGAACTAGTTGAAATATTCTCAAAAACAAGATGTACCATACCTGCAAACTTATTCCAGTTTCCTCTTTGCTCTTCTTGCTCAAAGAAGTTAGTGTTAAATTCTGACTTCCTTCCTCAAATATTAGCTGCTTAGCTGCTTTGAAAGTAGACCTGCAGAAAACAAGTTTAAAAATTGGTCTTCAAGTTGGATATGAATTCTTTTAAAATGACTAGATATACCAGTAAATCTAAGCCGTGAATAGGTCCTAGAGATACTCTGTTACTTAACTAAGCTGAGTCCATTTCCTTGGTCAGACCTGTTCAATCAACTCCTTAAATGGAAAATTGGATAATTATAAGTAGGTGCTTTGGGAGGCAACAAAGGTCTCCCCTTAACAAAACTGTGTTGTTTTCATTTTATTTAAACTACAAAACCCACAGAATTTCAACAAACCAAGACATGGCACACTGCCACTTGCCACTGAGATAGTCTCTACATTAAGGCAGGGATGGACTTTACTGAAGCCAATGGGACAAAACCATCTGGTTGGTGGAAGATAATGGATTTTGTTTGAAAGCAGTATTGATTTTTAGCATGAGGAACTCATGCTGAAGCAAAATAACCAGTGCAATTTATCCAAGAGGAGAATCCTTTGAATCAGACTCATCCCACACGCACGTATATCAATGTATTTTAGTTTAACATAAATGAGAATAGGCTGTATTTAACACTAGTACCTTGCTTGCTGTTTGTCTGAATTTATCTTGTCTGCATAGATTTCTGTGTAGAGCAAAGCTGTGAAGTGAGCAGCACAAGACTGAGCTGCCATGGCAACCTGAAGGTAGTCGAGTTCCAGCCAAAAGCTGTCACTGAAGACTGTACTTGAAGGACTCCTGAACAAAATATTAAGCACAAGTGCATTCATTTCACTTTATAAAACGGCTTTAAATTGAAAGCAGCACATGTTCTATAAATATATAACCCATTCCCCATTATTATTTTGTCAGGACTATAACAGTCATTGCTTTAAGAAAAAACATAGAATTATTTGACATCCTTAGAAAGATTTTAGAAGTTGCTTCAACTTAATCGACAAACACAATTCTGGGCTAAATACAAAGCCACTTTCAATGGCTGTTTTGTTATTGACAATTGAAACAGGTCTTCTAAATATATAACAATATATAACAAGTCTTCTAAATGCAATTGACTGGAAGGGCCCAGGTCCTTTGGTAAAACTGGTGGGGTTTGGTTTTTTTGCAGGTATACTTTGCAACAGGTCATTGACACAAAAATTATGCATTAGTGGTGGGTTTAGAATGGACCATCCACACAATATTCTGCTTTATTAGTTGCTCTAAAAGGGTAACCTAACATTACGGCATTATTGCCATTTGGAGGGGAACTCTTGTGACAAAAAGGGGACAAAGAAAGACAACACAGAACATTTGTAGTATGCTACAGGACATTTACTGTTTGGAAATGAAACAGTGCCACCGCCCCCAAATGTTTGAAGGCACAAACAGTATTGAAAGAGGCAACATGTGTAACCACCCCATATCATCATGAGCACAAATCATTGTGAGTGCAAAAATAACAAAGAAATCTGAGAGCCCTCCCTTCAATGTCTAAATAGACCTCTGTTGTAAAATTAAAGCACAATAACATAAAGGCTAACACAGCAACTTCATCCACCTCTTTTGCCGTCTTAAGAAGTCAACAACAGCGAGCATTGTCCGTCGAGATATTTTATCCAAACTTCCATGAACAAAGGTTTGTGAATCTGCATTGGGGAAAAACTTTAGTCAGAAGGCTACTGATCTGATGTACAATAACAACTCTGAATTAGGTAAGTTAATAACAACGAAAACCAAAATGGTAAGGGATGTTATGCTTAAGTTTTCAATGTTCTTTTGAATCACCCTGATAAGTAACTCCACTGGTAAGTCATGAATACATATATTTTAAATGAGAAAATGGTGTGTGAAAAACAGAAGTACCCCCACAGCTATTAAGAAAGTGGTTTATAGCAAAGCAGGAATCTGAACCATCTATTAAACTATGCTGTCTCTGCTATTTAACAAAAAGAAATAGCTTTGACTCTTCTGTTATTTCTTAACAATGTTAGTTCTCCGTTGGCTCAGCTGACAAACTAGCAACATTTCGCTCTTCCTTGTCTTAAAACTCTTTCCATTCTAGCTGATCATTACCAGAGCCCTACAACTAAGAACCAATGCTTGAGTTGGGTTTTTCCCCATCCTCTTTCTCAATATCTTGCATGCCATTTCTTTAAATTATTAGTCTTTATTTTTAAGAATGGGGGGAAATGCTTTAAATGGAGCAGCAATTTTGCCTGCTCAAATCCCACCTAAGCTCACCCTTACATGCATAATATCTTGGTTGAGGCATAGGAAAAGCTTTATGGTGTTACCTGGATCTGAATTTGCAGGTGTAGATGGCCTACTGGGAGATAATGCATATTTGCAACAGGTGGTAAAAAACATCTGAATGTGTGTTGATAAAAGAGACTGCGCAGATTCATCTAAGTCATGAAGTAAGATGTCATGAATCAAATATGGAAGGACAGCCTGACAAAAAGCAGTTTGAACCTAGAACACAAAGAAAGAAATTGCTTGAACACATTATTAGTTTCAGTTTGCCTTTAGCAGAAACCTTTACTCTTATACTAAGTTATAACAAAGCATTCCATATATTGTTCATTCAAAAAGTTCACACACCTCCTAAATGATATGGGGAAAGATAAAAATATGTAGTAAGATGAAACTTTAAAATAGGAAGGTGACAGGGCAATAGAATGTAATCCTACCAACAAACTTATTTTACCTTACACAGTGGCTTCAGAAAAAGAAGGGGTTCACTTTTTATCCTTCCACTATCCAACAAGGCACAAGTCAAGGTCTTAATCCAAACATCATGGCTTTCACCTTGAGGAATCCACAGATTTGTATTATCCAGATCTTCGGAAAGAGGGTCTCTTGCTTGTTCGGGCACCTCCAAGAACTAAATATCATTTTGTGTTGTTGTTTTTTTAAAAAAGAAACCAAGTGTCTGTTAAAATTCCTTAAGCAGCATTACATAGCCTTCTCTCCTGAACCACCAACTCCAGCCTCTATTAAGGCAGCTCACAATCCCTTTATCTCACTATGCAGAACTGCTGGGACAAAGAGAATTGTATTTTAAAAGCTCTGGAAAATCCAGGAGTGATTCAGACTACTTCAGATATTTGGACACGCCTCTGGAAATGTCTGGGAGCAGCTACTGGTCCAAGATAGTCTTATCAATTAAGACAGGAGAGTTAGGGTTCTGCATCTAGTTTTATAATACAGTCCAAAACACAATACCTTTTTCTAGTTTTATAATACAGTCCAAAACACAGTACCTTTTTCTTAGACACCCTGAAAGGATGAAGGTATACCAGCATGGGATCGGTCTCGGTTTTGTAAATATCCCAAAATCGATGTCCAGTTTCAGTGGCGAGAATGTTTTTCAAACATGCAACAGCAGCAGATCGAACGTCAATACTGAAAAAAAAGTAACTCTTTAGAAATTGGATATTGTCATCTCAGATTTATTTAAAGGCAACATTTACATACCACGTTAAATTTTCTCCTGTATACTTACCATTGATCTATTAAAGTATTATTTATGAGAGTTAGCATTATGAAGACCCATTGAAGTTCTCGGTCTTCAAACAGATCAACCGCACTTGAGGATGAGGCACTTTTAGTGTGCTGCAACGCTGTGGTGGAAAAATTGATAGGACCAATTTCTCCCAAACAACTTCCAACTGCATCTGCAAATGTAATAATAATATTAATAAATTTTTATTTATACCCCACCCTCCCCAGCCAAGACCGGGCTCAGGGTGGCTAACAACCAATAATAAAAACAAGTTGATCAAAATACAATTTAAAAGATTAAGATACAACATAAAAACATTAGGATGCAGCCTCTTCACAGGAGGAGACAGGAAAAAGAAAGAGGGGGAGGGAATCAAACTGATTCTAAGCCAAAGGCCTTATTATGTAGACATTCATACGATGCTTTTCATATTTCACTGGTGCTTTTCATATTTCACTGGTGCTTTTCATATTTATGTACAAGATATATGTACTACAACTGGACAGCTGCCCCTTCAACATGAAAATAAAAAAGGTAGTATTCTACTGTTTTAATATGTTGCGTTTTCTCTGTAATTTCCACTACAGAGATTCTATTTTGTATAGAATTCAAGGGCTAGGCCTAAGCATTGCAGTGATAGCACCAGTGTGTATAAGCAGGGCAGGGAGAACTGTTTCCATCACATATGTTCCCTGAATTCTTATTGGTTAATAGCAGCAATAGCTTACAAAACAAGAGAAAGGATGAAAAAAAGGGAGGGAGATCTCCCCCCAAATTTCTTTGCACTCAGAATTTCAATTGGTGCTGTTATACTGTGAGGGGCTTATTGAGCTTTGAGAACCAGGACCAGTACTATTTTGAGAAAACATTTTGAAAAACCAATACATTCCAGTTTTAGAAATACTCAAATGGCAAGGATTATTTAGCAATTTAGGAAAGCAGATACTTTTTACAGGAGACAAAGGAAGTAATGCAAAGATGAAGTATTATTAACTAAATCTTGTTTTTCAAGCTTTAATAAAAGTAACTATTTAGTAAAGAATACTTTTTTAAAAAGCTAACAGAGCAATATCAGGTTTCTAGGTCCTATCTTTCAACATTCCAGTCAAAATTTCTCTGAAGTTATTTACTGGTATAAAAATATTAAATGTTGTATGTATTTGCAACATAATCTAATTTTTACTAATTCTCTTCAAAAGAACTCTACTCATCTGAATAGCTAAATTTCTTACCCAAGGCTCTATTGGTAGAATTAACAGCTGTTTTTGAAAGTTGTAAGAAACACGCTATCAGCTTCACTATTATACAGTCCTTTGGGTTTTCTACAGTTGGGTGTAAAAAGCATTAAAAGCAATATTAAGTGAATGAATTATTTATTATGGTCACAGACCAATAAAATTAAATATACAATTAAAATTATACGATTAAAAACAGACATTAAATATACAGATTACACATGTAAGATTTACAAATGCTATTAATTTAAACATTTTTCATTTGAAGAAAAAAAAACCAACTACCCCACAATATCCATATCAACCATGTGTGGAAAGTTGTAACCACACAAATTTTAAAAATTCTTCTTAAATGCCAGTGCTTTGAAATACACAGAACCTGTTAAAAGGCAAATGAAATTATATTTACAGAAACTCACAGGACTTGCCGAACTGCATTTCAAACATCATATTAATTAGTCTTTAGTATGATACGCCAACACTATCCCCAATGACACAAGGCAATTCATCAGTGAAAGAGGAAGGGAGGCTCTAGAAAGTACGGAGATCGGCCAGGGCAGATTTATTTCTATCTTTGCTTTCTCCAATGCTATTTTCTGAAGTGTGTTGTGAACAAACAAAAAAAGGACAGCACTTTTTAAATTGTGGTACCCATTACGAAATGCATTCTCAATGTTATGTTTTGCCTAGTGCCTTCCTCAACATCCTCTAGATTAGAAACAGTTTCACCCTAATTCTTCAACTGATATTTATTTTTTGCTTATTGCATTGTTCATTGTATACAAAACAGAAACTGTCCTGGTATCTGGTTTAGTTCGTGTTAGGGTTGATCATGCATCCATGCTGCCCTCAGGTTAGTCACACCCCCCCCCCCCGCAATATGCAGTACTCCCAGGAATTTAAAAAGCAGTCTCAAACCCATACCGTGAAATTCTTTCATAAGGTCCTTCATTTGTTCTTTATGCTCCTTAAGTTGCTTACGCAAATCATTTAAACCTTCAAGTCTCGTTAACAGTAGCGAATCAGAGGTATTTATGGACAGAAAATGGTTAATTTCCTGCAAACAACACACAGATTTTATAGTAAGGATACACACAATTATTAGGTACTGTTTTTCATAAAGCTCTACAATTAGATATAATCAAAAGGAGTTATACATGTTCATTATCTTAAAAAAAATGTAGAGACTCTGAATGGCTGAGTAATGCGTCAATTCTTATTGGGAAATTAACATCACTAAGATCAATGAGACTTACTCATGAGTAGATTATGAATAGGAAGACCTAACCCACTATGATTTCAAAGGCTTGAAAACTGATTGTATTACCTCCAGGAGAGAAAATCCACCATTACTGTATTTTATTTTTTGCTGAATAGCACGCAGGTCTTTAAAAGCAGGGTGATCCGGAAAAGGATCCAGATGTTTGATTGCCTGGTATAGGTTTTCATTGTCTTTGTTATCTATCACTAGGTATCTCAATAAGCCCAAGACCTAAACGAAAAGGAAAACAAAAGTGGAGGAACAAAATAATGAAACCACTCTAGAAAGTCTTCAAGTTTTTGCATGGAAAAACAGCAATCACAATACTCTGATCCACAGTCTTCAGACTAGCTGCTCAGCAGTTACTTCCCTCAATGTTACCTCTAGGCATGGTGAGACTGGGAGCAGGCCAGAGGCTTGCGCATTTTCTTTTCTTACTGCACAGAAACCCATACCCAAACAGAAGATCCTGCACTTATTTGAATGCAAAATACTCCCCACTTCCATCCACTCCTTTGACGCTGAGCCTGTTTATCAGGCTCAATAGCCAATGTCAGGGAAGACCCTACATTTAAACTATAATCCTAACCTGGTTTATTAGGCAATAAGGCCCACTGAAGACAATGGGACTTACTTCTGAGCAACCATACCAAGGACTGTGCTGTTAATTCCTCAGTTCACATGTGCATTTCAATATGCTGTGAGCAGAACAGAGGAAAGAGTGAAGATGATGTGCACGAGCCCAAGGCCTGCTTTTGATTTCACGGTGCATAAAGCGGAAAGGCAGAAGTAGCATCTAAATATCCACAGTGGCCACATGTGCACATCACAATAAGACAGGGCTGCTGGCTTACTGTGATTTAAAGGAAACGAACAGAATGCTAGTGCATGCTGCCTGACCACTCCTACTTTACTTTTTTAAATATAGATGTTAGTGACAAAGGTTATGTATGGACCTTCTCAGACTGACTGCAAACTAACTATTCTGACATCACAAATTCCTCTACATACTACGTACGGCCTTTCACAGCCTGCAGCTTTTACATTTAAATATATCAGCTGGCTGCAAAAAAATAGCAAAACTATTTAACAGAATTTTATAACATTAGTAATATAATTATATGCAGTAGATTAGCGTAACACATATCAGTTCTTGCCTTTAAATATATCTAAATGCAAATACTGCAGCCCACAGCTCACAGATTTAATGACACAGACACGCTAAGACTCATAATTAAGATGAGCAAGCATAGAGCCCTGATTGTATAATTTACTTCTTCACTGGCAAGCATTTTGAGCATAATTATCCATATTCGCCTAAAAAGAAAAAAAGAAGCATTTAAATAATGCAGATAGTTAAGTTGTTCAACTTTCCTACCAATTAAGTAGACATTTAAGGCAATTTAAGGCAGACATTTAGTTAAGCTTGGGGAAGAAACAGGAATTCATCCCTGATCTCACACTGAGTGTCTGAGATGCAGCACAGGTCAAGGACAAGATCTTACTCCTTGCAGAGGAGTGAGGAAGATAACTGGTGACCAAAATTTGTGGGCATACACATGTAATGGCAATAGGATTCAAAAAACTATGCAATTAGTTGTGTGCTTCTTAAAACAGCAGCTACTAAACCTGACGATTTTGAGATTGAGGGGATCTCAGAAGTTTGGAATATTGCCTGGGGCTTTAAAAATACTCTTGTGCATACCTTATTACAGTAATCCTGCAACTTACACACATTTAACGTGTGTATTCAGCTTTAGGTGCTTGGGATTTTTTTTAAAGAGGTAAAAAGGGCGGGTATCCAGGGGAAAAAACTTCAGCAATCCCACCTGCTATTGCTCCCTACGTTGTTTTGACTATACACGGTTTTTGTTCCATGCACTATCCTTGGAACATAACCCCTGAATAAGTTGTGGGTTTACAGTAATTGCCTTTTAAAACTGTTACTAATTGATTTTTGCATTTATATTGGTTGCTTCATTAGGTGTTCTCAGGTGGAAAGGCGGAGTACACATATTCTAAACTGACCCAAGTAAACCTAAATCAAGCAAACATAAAATGCCTAGCAAGTGCAGCTGATTAAAACTTACTTCTTCTTGGGTTTCAGGTTGTTCTCCAACTATGGGAATCAGTGTCCCCACAACAACATGGAGGTGACTCCCTAGGGCATCTCCACAATATATTACTGCTGTATGGCAAACACGGCTGAGAAGGTCACAACATAGCAAGAAGCTCCGGAGGGATATCCCTTTGAGAGGAACAGGCCTAAAACACATTTTAAAAAATGAAGCAGCTTAGGGGAGCTACAATACACACTTTAATCAACACAGTATATCCAGACAAGGTGGTGATGTACAAATGATTTTTACAACAGGAGAAAGTGTCCTATGCTCCCCTGTCTTCCCTCTCCCTCAAATGAAAGCAATGCCACTTTCTCCCAGAATGATGAGGACTCTTTGAGTCCGCTCAGTCAACCAGCTACAAATCCACCTAACAGTTACCTCATCCAACCCACATTCTCCACAAGAATATCATGGATGCAGTGTATCTTGATTTCACTAAGGCTTTTGACAAAGTCCCTCACAGTATCATTGAAGGTCTTTGAAAGCTTAATACTTTAAACCACCAATCAAGCTCATGGTTTACTGGTATTGGACTTACTGGTATTGGACAAGGTTCAATCTCCATTTATAGGAATCTTGAATAGTAAGGCCTGAGCTTGAGCTCTTTAAATACCAGTCACAGCTGATAGCCATAGACAAGGTGGGCTGTACCATTGTAAGGCAACTCCATAAATGCTATGATGCCCAATCCCAGTTACTGAAGTATTTTCACACTGGACATGTGTATAATAATAGTACATAATACTCATACCTGTTGCTGATGTGGTAAATTGTAGTATAAATCACATCCCGGAGTACAAAAGCCCATGCTCCTCCTAAACCATCCTTTATTTTTTCCAGTAATAATTGAACAAAAAAATGATATATCATGATAATTCTATGTCTTTTGTATATATTATTTGTTTCAGATGCTTGCTTACATATGGCAAATAAGATTTTTTGGAATGACTCCTGCAGAAAAAAAGATAGAACATTAGATAGTAATCTCTGGGGATTTTCTGTTTTACATGGTCTGGAATTAGATCTGATGATTAAAAAGAAAAATGACAGCCAGCTATCTAATTCTACCCTTCCCTCCCTTGCCCCCAACATCTTATCCCTGTCCTGAAGTCATGATGGCATGCATTTCCCCACCACCTGACATTACAGGTGAACATTTGAGGGAGACAAGGAAATGAGCCATATTGTGACATTAGGGTAAACTAGCTGGCATTATAGAAGAGGAAGGAGCAAACAGGATATTGCAGATTTATTACAGTGGACGATGAAGTCTTCAAATTGGGCTAATAAATCTACTATTCAGGTAAGACCAGTAGTTCTTCTTTAAGCAGCACCTGCATGTAGGTCACAATGTGTGTCACAAAACTGAAATCAGTTACTTACAGGGTGCTTGGAAAGAATTGCTACAAGACCTTTTGATTTTGTTTTATGACAACTGCTGATGTAATCCAATGTTGCTTTGATGACACGTGATGGAAAATGAGGAGGATTAGGAGTGGGATCCAGATCCCTGGAAAAAAATAAATGCAAACCTTTCAAAGCCTTGATGAGTCCCCAAACAAAAATCTTCTGTGAAAAGAAATATGAACAGATTGGACTGAAATACTGATTCATTTCTCAGCTGGGAGGAAACAAACTAACTTGTACAGGGTGAGTCCTTTAAAAGAGGCCCCGTGGATAGAGAGTACACATGTTCCACGGGGCCTCTTTTAAAAGACAAATGCTGTATTTAAATAGGTGTTTTAATATTACCTATTCTATATCTTATATTCTATATTCAGATATATTCTATATCTGAGACTCCAATATTTTGGCCACCTCATGAGAAGAGAAGACTCCCTGGAAAAGACCCTGATGTTGGGAAAGATAGAGGGCACAAGGAGAAGGGGACGACAGAGGACGAGATGGTTGGACAGTGTTGTCGAAGCTACCAGCATGAGTTTGACCAAACTGTGGGAGGCAGTGGAAGACAGGAGTGCCTGGCGTGCTCTGGTCCATGGGGTCACGAAGAGTCAGACACGGCTAAACGGCTAAACAACAACAACAACAACTCTATATCTCCTCTCTTTTTCTCTCTCTCTACTGCTGATCTAATCTGGATAACAGTTTATTATCTAGGGACAATTTGCTGACTCACCACTGAGCTGAAAGTATAAAGACAGACTCCAGTTTAATTTCAAACATATGAGTGTGTACACCAAGCGCACACTGGGGAAATATGACTGCTTGTCTTTCTGTGTCCACATGCTGCAATGTGTGCATGAATATATTTCTATACACTGTGAACTAGAGAAAAGGAACTGAAGAATCATACTGTGCTAACACCCATAGAAATATCTATAAGCAAGACATTATACATTGATAGACCACAAACTATTGTGCAATCACATGGTGCATTTTGTCACTGGTGAACAGACCTCAAAAGTTGCAAAGTAGGATCACAATTGGAGAGCAATGTTTGCTTCAAGTAAAGATAAGAAATAAAAAGACTCCAAGAGAGAGAAATTCATCAACTTCCTTTGCAGCATCAACAGTTCCTGCCTTCAAGCAGTTGGAGGAACACAGTCCTACCCAGAGATACCCTAGTACCCAACAGGGAAGGCTTACTTTGGGGGAAATGGGCAGTTGTGACAAGAGCACTAACATAATTTCTTTCCGTGTACATACAAATATCAAAAAGATAAAGGTCACGCCATGACCCTGCACCCAGGCTCCTTAGAGGCAGAGTCCTCTGGCACCTGCAGTTCTCAGGAGATATCTCTACTCTCTGGTTCTTCCCTTGTGAGTCTGTAGACACAGGAGGCTACCCTGATTCCCCCAATGAGAGACCTCTGCCACTGGATTCTTATGGCTGATCCAACAAAATCCTTGGGTGATCAACAGAGATACCCACAGCTGGAAACCCAATTATTCTGAAGGAGCTACAGTGGAAGGCACCAGCCATTCAATCAGCCAGGAGGCAGCACTAAGTGGGTGGGCATCCAGTTGCTCTGCACTGAAACAACTTGAATGTTTGGATTCACCTACAGGAGCACTATCCATGGTTCTGAACCCACACCCTGGTCTCCTTCCAAGTTGCCTTGCAACCAGGAGCGTCTAGCCTCTGCTTCTTTGAGCCATCACCTTTTCTCAGTGGTGGGCATCCCCATGAACTACAAGTGAATTTTACGACCTAATGCTATGTGTAGGTTCATGCGATTAACAGATTTTCCTGTTCTTAAGGTACTATTACTAACTCACCACTTTCTCAAATAGAAAACAGTTTGTCAGACCATCAAACCACTACATACCATCCCCATTTCTTAAATATTTGCTTACAAAGGTTAAATAACCAACGTGTTATAACTGGCAGAGGATGGGAAACTGTACCCTGTAAATCTTGTTAGATCAGAATCTTCTTGTGCTGCGATACCGACTGACTCATGCAGTGTCATCAATACCTCCACTACAATTTCTGGTAAATTACTATGAAATAAATTGTCAATCAGCTGTAAAAACAAAACAAAACAACACAGGTTTAGTTTTATTTTAAATGTGAAATACAATACAAGGCTGGTTATTACACATCCTGTCAGTCTCCATGCTGTTATATTCAAAAGTATTAAACTCAAAAACTGGATAGCTTACCTACTTGCCTACCACCGTGCGTATGATCTCCTCCTCCTCATTACTATTATTTTGTTTATGAATTGCTTCCTATGAAGGAGGAGGTTCTTTAAAGCAATACTCTGTCTGATGCATGAACAGGGGGCACCTT
The DNA here is from genome assembly GCF_964188305.1 of Podarcis bocagei. Taxonomy (NCBI): domain Eukaryota; kingdom Metazoa; phylum Chordata; class Lepidosauria; order Squamata; family Lacertidae; genus Podarcis; species Podarcis bocagei. The sequence goes on from NC_138130.1 coordinate 85,835,140, forward strand.
CCATTTCTCCCCAAGAGCAACAACCTACCCCAGCAAAGCATCCTTAAAACAAGCTGGGAGGAAAGTTCATTTAAGGCAACTTTCCCATTGGGGGTGGATGGCACAGATTAACATTTATCCCAAATTCCAAAAAAACCTCTTTAAGCGCCTCCTTTTCAAAAAGGCAAAAGGTGAGGCTGCCCTTAGATTGTTCTCCTGCACCATCTGGTGGCTAATCAGCAAACTGCTTTTGGTTCCTATCCCACATTTGTTGCTTTCTCCCATTTTACAGGGGTTGCACATCAATTAAGCTCCGTGGGGTGATCCAGACCTCAGCCATCTAAAACTGGGGGGTGGGGGGAATCCGTATGAGAATATGCCTGCCCTCATCTCAACTACGGCCAGGATTAACAGGGTTTAGAGCTGCAGTGTTACTGCAATCCAAGATGGGTATTCTTGGCTGCTCATGAAAGGTTGGTTCAGAGTCAGAGTTGCTTGCTACTGAACAGCACACTGCTGCATGGCTTCTAAGCAGTCTCACATGCTTTTACATCTTTGTTGGTAGCATGTTTCCCTGAAGGAGCCATTGAGGAGAGGCATTGAGGGAGGGGAAGAGTTAGAAAAACTAAGTTGGGGAAGGAAGGCCTGAGCTATGAAGCAGAAAAACGAGAAGAGGAATGTATCTTCTGCTCTCCTGCAAGGTAGGAAGTGAATACAAAAGAGCTAGCAGAGCTAACGGCAAGAGGGGGCTAAGTCAAAAGCCTTACTGGCTTCTGTGCAATGGGAAGGGACACAAACCCCAGTAAGCGCTGGATGCCTCTTAAGCCAAACAGCAGAACACAAAGCATTTTAGGAGAATCGTCTAGGAATTCCAGCAAGTTTATAAAAAAAGTACCTGTTTTCCTAACAAGTTGTCATCTTTCAGCCTCTCATAGACTTCATGAGCTGTCTTTTTCTTTTGCGCAAACTCACCATCTTCATGATTTTCATAGGCAAAATAAGGGAGGATGTTGGCAAGTATTTTGGGGAAACAATGTGCCAAGAGCTGTTGCGTCCCTCTTTCAATCTTGTTAGCAATGGATGTAACCTCTTCAAACTGTTGCTTAACAACCAGTTGTGGAATCAAAACTTTGTAGCAGGATCTAAAATTAAGGATTTTCTTTAATTACGGCAAAACAATTGAGGGGGCTATTCCAAAATATTGGTATTGTAATTCAAAAACTATGCATCTTTCTGAGAATATGCTGCTTCAACCAATAAAACACAAAATGTGGCACCTGGCATATCGCTACTAAATATTTTGAGTGTTTCCAGATAAATAGTGGGGGAATCACACAAACGTAATTTAGAAGCATACCTGTAGAACTCATCCAAAGTACGGTAATTCAATAATGAATATGGAAAATCCGAAAGGCTGTAGCTGCAGTTCAGCCATTGGTGAACAAGATAATCTAAGTGTGTATTCATGAAATCTTCCACACTTCTGTATCCAAGAGTACCAGGAATTCTTTCCAATACCTACATTCAAAAAAAGGGCAATTCCAAATGAGACCACCACTGGTAGTAACTATAACAACTCATAGTGGCTTCGTTCACATATCCCTAATTTGGGTGTAATGCTAAGCCAAGGAATGTGGTTTGTTTCCTCCACAAAGTAGGAGGAAAGAGTAAAAGATGTGATCACAGTAAACCATTAACTATTGATGTGCGATTGACGGCAGTGTCTATGAACTAAAGCTTCTACCAGGAATTAACACTATGGAGAAAAACGAGTAGTGGCTCAGACCTATTTATTACAACCATTTTATACAGAACCACAAAACCATGGACATTTTTATGGGTTCAAATCTAAGTAATACGGAAATTCTTTGAAAAGTGTTTGAAGTTTTTTTTAAGCCCTGCACGTTCATTTAGAGTTTTTAACTGTGTGCTTTCCCATACCTTCCTTACAAGGTGAGGCTCTAATCCATTCTCTTTTACACACTGGAAAACTGCAAACAGTGCCTGCTTTTCACACACAGGACTGCAGCGTAAAATCATCGTTATTAACATAAGAAGAACTGATTTTCGATTATACTCTTCATCAGGAAGATTCTCTTGGTTCACAGAGCCATGTGCCTGTAAGAAGAAAACACTGAATGAAGACGAACTTTTAATATATTTAAGTGATAGATATAATTAAAAAATTCCCTCAACCATTTATATTTTATTAAAATACGATCCTGAAATTGAGATGTCAGAAATAATCCAATAGGTCTACTTTGCAGCAATCATTTTTATGTTTTCCTACTGGAAGTTTACAGGCCTCATGCAAAACCTAAGCATGATTTTCCCCTTACGCTTAACCCACACATACCAATTAAATGAGATAAGAGCACCATTGTTTTTGAGTGAAGCAAACACTCAAGACCCCTATTCCAGGAAAGCTTGCAGAGTGAAGCTGTGTTAAAATTGTAGAGATAAATACAATAGTTTATCTGATGAAATTAAAGGCCACAGCGAAAAGGAACATTTAATCAAAGAAAAAATGTACAAGAGGGGTTCAGCACAACAAATCTGAAATGTTTAACACAAAGTAGACTAATGATATTAATAATAATAATAATAATAATAATAATAATAATAATAAACCTTAGCATTACTCTTAAACATGATAGTTCTTTTCCAGTAACAGCACAACTAATGAAACAACTTCATTTAAGTCACTATGTAGCCTGTGCACCTGGTAAGTGAATGGAAATATATTCAATTTATTGTATTACCTAGTTGGAAGATTAATTAGAAGCAAAGACTTAAAAACAGGCAAATCCAACTAAACTTCAGTGGATTGGGGGGGAAATGGTTAAAAAGGACACCCAACAACAACTTCCAATGAGTAAGAGAAAATGTTACAGTGGAAATGTGTATGTGTGCTGGGGGGGGGGGAATGTATTACCAATTTCTTTGTTCCTTCTTGAACTGTGAGATACAAGTTCTCAAAAGCCCTTTGCTGGAGCTTCAGTGGAAGAGCATTCAGTAAGCCAGTTGAATCTCTCAGCTTCACATCTTGAAACAAACTTAGGATCAAGCAGGGAGAAAAATAAAATTAGAATGATTTACAACATTCTCTGTTTTCTAAAATAAAGCCTTAAAGGCATTTAATTTTGAGAACCCTTCTGTGGTTCTTGGGGGTGCCCCCCTACGTTTGTGATTAAGCAATCGTCACTTTGAATCCCTTCCCAGAGGGAATGAGTTTGCATAGCAAAAAGAAAAAGCAGGGGGCTTCCATCAAAGATATACACCTCATAGTCCAGCTGTTTAAGAGCTATCTCCCATCATTTTCTTTAAAGGTTTCTTGTAAACTTCTGAACTAGATATTTGGCATTTTGTCAATAGTATCTATTTCTCTTGCAGTTAGCAACAAAGTAATAATAATAATAATAATAATAATAATAATAATAATAATAATAATAATAATAATTTTTATTTATATCCCGCCCACCCCAGCCGAAGCCGGGCTCAGGGTGGCTAACAACAATAAAATATTGCAACATTCTAAAAACATTTCATTATAAAAATTAATTAAAATCCAATTGATGGCAACCATTAAGCTTAAGTTCTGTAAAGATTGCCAAAGGAGGGAGTCAGGCTGTGCCCTGACCAAAGGCCTGGTGGAACAGCTCTGTCTTGCAGGCCCTGCGGAAAGATGTCAAGTCCCGCAGGGCCCTAGTCTCTTGTGACAGAAGAGAGGTAGAAGCTGGATATCCAGTCCTACCATATATCTTTGAGAATATCCCTAACTAAAGAAATATATGAGAAACAGCAAGCATGGTTTTGAACTGGTGCTTAGACTGTTTAACTTCTACTTGAACGTCTTTCTGGGAGATGGTAAAGAAAAAACGCTAAGCAATTCTGAATTTTTGTATGCTACCTTTATGTCAAATAATTAAACCACAAAGGCATACCTGCTTATTGATTTAGCTGCAATCATGCAAACTTGAAAACTGCTATCTGCGAGGAAGTGGGGGAAAGCATCGCGCACAGGGAGTTCTTCACCATTAACATCAAGCACGGCCCACTTTGAATGAGGATCCACCTGGTGGGGGGAAAGAGAGAAAATGTTAACACTACATTTTTATGGAACTTGGGAGAGCCAACAAAAATCTTTTGTTTAAATATTTCTAGCCACTGACTTACCTGAAGTAAGGCTTTCATACAATTCACTAAGGCAATTCTTACGGGAGCTGTGTATTTTCCTTTATTTGCTAATTGCCTGGAACAAACAATATTTTATGATAAATTTCAAAGAGGCAAAGAAGTCAATACTTTTGGCAGATCACTCAGAATAAGAAAGAAGTATTTATTTCCATGCTTCAAAACTTCTTGGCTAGTTTTTAATTTATGCAGAGTTCAAGAACTGATAATATGAACAACAACTTTCTGTTCAAGCTAATGTTGCCTGCTGCTTCCTTCCTGGAAGCAAAGTGTTCTTGTCTGAACTAAACATTCATTCCTTACACCATTCACAACTAATACACATTACGCTGAGGGCACTTAAGACTAGTATACTTTGAGAAATGTTATAAAATTTTATAAATATAAATACAGTTAAAAAAATAGAGCATATCCTTGGAAACCAGATTGGAGGCACTGAAAGAACAAACACAAATATTTCATATAGAAATAACATACATACATAATAAAAAATATGGAAGAGTATGTTCAATCAATAAGACCGTTGATACCATGAACAGGATTTCTTGGGCCTATATGAGCTGATACCAAGGATAGTATTTAGCTCCCTCTAGCAGTCACGGTCCCAGCTCCTGCCCACCTAGCAGTTCGAAAGCACGAAGTACAAGTAGATAAATAGGTACCGCTTTATAGCAGGAAGGTAAACGGTGTTTCCGTGTGCTGCGCTGGTGCCGGCTTGCCAGAGCAGCTTCATCACGCTGGCCACGCGGATAGCGCTGGCCCCCGGCCTCTTAAGTGAGATGGGCACACAACCCTAGAGTCGGACACGACTGGCCCATACGGGCAGGGGTACCTTTACCTTTACCTAGCAGTCACAGGCAAAATTGCAAGTTGGAAGAATTTAACTGAACTCTTCCCTCCCTTGCAAGTCTGGCTTTTTTTTATTGCAACAAACCAAAGAAGGAAAGGAAAATCAGACACAAAACAGCAAAACAAAGAGACTCTGAAATCAGACAAAAAAATGTATATACAAGCCAGAACCCAAGCTACAGGGAGCAAAAAACAGTAAGACAGGGCAAGGCATCAGTTTGTATAGGTCCAAGAAATCCCTTTCATGATAACTACTTACACTTACTGACCCAAGAAGGGTGGCGGGAGGGAGCAAATGCAAAAGACCATGTGATCCAACAATTGCTACAGCTGACAGGTTTATGACCATGAAATTAACTGCATGTGAAAATATGCTTATCATACCAAAATGCTGCAACAACAGTTAAAAGTGGACCCAGGGCTTCAGTATTTGTTCTGGCAGCACCCAAGGCGGTCACCATAGGAAGGAGAGTATATAAAATTGCTGAGCAAACTTCTTGATCTCGACGATAAAAGGGACATATATCCCTGTAGGAAAAAAGAGAAACGTTGAGAAAATGTATCTGCAAAATATTGATGTCACAGTTATTTCATTAAAAACAAGATTCTCTTACGAAAGAGGCTTGAGAAGGGAGACAAGGTGGTCATCTGGCAAGGGGTTTTCTTCACTGGGGAGTTCCTTCAACAAGACTAAGTACTAGAACAAAACACATTTTTTAAAAGTTTTCCTAATGTTTTTATTCATTTATATCAAACATTTTAAATTCCATATAAATTAGGCTGCATACTTGTATATTCATGCTTGGTTTATAGGTTTTGTATATATTTTAATGTAGAACAAAGCTTATCACTGGCTAAAATCACACAGCAGCAGAATTGTTTATAAAACGCCTACATGATGTTAAGGTTTCAAGATCCTCCACCTGTTGCTAGAACAGTTAGCCAAAGACTACTTAACACAGCAGAGTGACTTTTCATACTCACTACATGCAGATGCTGCGGCTTAATATAATCAAACATGTTTTCCTCAATTAGCATCAAGAGTTTCTTCCAAATTTCAGACGCTCTAAAGCAAACAGTTTGCACTGGGGTTGCTGTGGCCGCTATACACAAGAACTTTAAAGTATCAAGGAGCAACAAGTCCTGCTTTGCCAAATGTTCTTCTGACAATGGGCTTATGGCACCTGTACATAAAACAGTGTAGCGTTAAATAAAAAAATATAAGACATGAACTTCCAAACATTCAGCGGATATATGCCAGGAAGCCATAACTACTAGTCTCCTGGCAGACATACCCAAGTATCTGAAGGCACACGTAGACATATGCAACAGTAAATTAGTGTTCCTGGACTAGGGATGGACAAATCAATCAAAATCATATCTCTATCAATTTTACATGTGCTCGGTGGTAAATCCATTGTGACACATTTATGCACTAATTGTAGATTATATTTTTAATTCCTTGTGAAAAACCATGTTTAAATCAGCATTTTATCAAAAAACCTAATTAGATCCATATGTTTAGAAATAAATTCATTGAGAAAATGTATCTTACCAACACACAAAGAGACAAACACAATTTTTGAGCTGAAAACTATATTGCAGACCAAACTAAGTTGGAATGGTACCCTCAAAAACTTTTAAAACCATTTAGTTATCACAAAACAATACAGAAAGCAATTTAAAGATACCTGTCAAAGTTTGCAACTCTCCACCCTCATTTACATCACCAGCTTCAGCAGAGTGATCATCAAAAAGATCTGACGTGGTCGGATTTTCTCCTTCCATCCTACTCTCTTCCGGATCATCTTCCATTAAATCCACTTCTCCAGCTTCACTTATCCGCCCAGTAGAAAACATCTAAGAGAAGTTATTTATTTGGAATTCTTTAATCGCATCTTTCTTACAATAAACTCGTTACTTTATAGAAAAAGCTTAAAATTCTCTTAACTGAGAGTTCTGTGTACATTTCAGTATATAAAAACTGCACCACCTGTATACAAACCAGAAAAATGTGACTTCTGATTGTTCCGGTAAATGTGGCACCGCTGTCCTGTGGAAGATCACTGTTTGATACTGCTTAGTTCCTTATGGGGCTGGGACTTTTACTGAGGAGGACCTCCGTTTCACTTTGTAATTTAAGTAAAACAGAGAGACAAAACTCACAACTGAGGAGTCCAGATTGACCTCAACTGGCAGAGAAATTTATTCAAGAGAAATACTCCCTCAGCTACACAAATCTCAAGCTATTCAGAGATTAGAGATCCACACCAATGTCTCTGTAACTGATCCAGAAGCCCACTGTATTGTATTATTGTTAACGTGAGAGTTACAGTCATGGAAGATAATGGACAATATCACATTTGTCAAACCTAATGGTATACAACACTCATTCAGTCTTAATTTTTACTGTCTCTCTAGAAGAAATAGAGAGATTCAAGCAATAACCCCAAGATGGTTCAGCTTAGCCAGAAGGGAGCATAGCAGTGCAGTGCTAGCAGTGGCTTGGCCCCCACCATTAATAACAAGGGTGCCAAAGGTAGGGCAGAGTTGAAGGAGAAGGAAGATAAACTAGCAAGGGGAAAGAGAAACAACAGAGAAAGTAAGTGTGAAGCAGGATACATGCAACACTGGTGTTTAATGGCGGAGTGGGGGGGGGAGCATTGCAATGTGCATAGAGCAAATTGGTTTGGCTATATTCTTCACTCTCAATAGGCATAAGAAAAGGTCAAAACCAGCATGTTTTGTCTGTTTTCAAGTGAAATATCTGCTTATGTTATACACTTTTTGTTGTCCAAAATAAACTGTGATGAGGAAGTCATGCCATACACTATAACTACTCACCAGATGTTTGCAAATGTCTACAAGATCATTCATCAGTTTTGAGGTTAACAATTGCAAGAAAATTCCAGACAGGATCTTTCTTGGGCTGTTCTGTCAAAACAAACCCAATATATACTAATTATCGAACACATCCCCCAAAACAGGATTTAATCACTTTAACTAGGCATGGAAAACATAACCAATCACTTTAAAACTAACTAAAATTAGCTACTGCTATATTCATTTGAAACTGAACTAATAAAAATTCTGTGTGCATACATACACCTATACTGTACATGATTACAAATTATTAAACTGATTGGAGAAATAGGTTTGCTGCAAAAGGGACCTAGCTGGCTTAAAGTACAAGGATTTCAGCATTTCTTAACTGTGGCATAGACTGAAAGATCAACAAGTATCTTACCTGCTTACAATTACATGCGCAACTAACACACTGTCCTATTAACGTCCTTAATGAAACGATCCTAGAATCTTCATTTAGCTTGTTTTTAGACTGATGAATAGTTTCTCCCACATAATGAATAAGAGACTGTGCAAATAAAAAGAAAATGCAAAGAATTAAGGAACTGTCTCAGACATATATTGCTTTTATTGCATTCCATCTACATTCAAGTCTAATCATGCTAAAGAAACTCAACTTTTAGCTTTTGCTAAGGCAATCAACCATACAAAGATGAGTAACTTTGTCTCTACTAACATTTCCTGACATTATTTATTTTCCTATTCCTTATATTTCTCACTTTTTTCACAAAAGTGCCTCAAAGCTACTTATAATGTAAAAATAAGCATTAATCAACTTGTAAAATAAGTGACAAGGAACTTAAATGTAAAAAATAAAAGGATATACTTCCACCACTATTAAGATATTTCTCTTGCTTGGGAACCGGGAATTTAGTGTATTCCTGAAAACACAAAAAGCCTTACTTTGGCTTTATGAAACAGCTTTGATTTGCGTGCTTCTTCTTCCGTCAGTATGCCAGCATAGCAGTAGCAGCCAAGAACACCAGTCAGGAGGCTGGCACAACGTACTAGGATTATTGTGGATGCAACCTTCAAGTCAAACACAAAAATACATGCTAAGCTTTGCATTTGATGATACTTCATCCAGAGTTATTAATACTTATATAAAGTTCAGAATACATTGGTACCTCGGGTTACAAACACTTCGGGTTACAGACTCAACTAACCCAGAAGTAGTACCTCAGGTTAAGAACTTTGCCCCAGGATGAGAACAAAAATCACGTGGCGGTGGCGCGGGAGGCCCCATTAGCTAAAGTGGTACCTCAGGTTAAGAACAGTTTCAGGTTAAGAACGGACCTCCGGAACGAATTAAGTTCATAACCAGAGGTACCACTGTACCTTCATGAATTGCAGGCTGCTAAGATGAAGCTGGGAAACACAGTGTACTTACTCTGCTTATGTGTGATTTTAGACTCACAAGGACAGAGCAACCCTACCTGACTGGGAGCAGTGGGGCAGAGTGACCACAGCATCTGAGGCCCCACCACTTCTGCTGGGCAAAACAGAAGGTGGGGTTGAAGTTTTTTGTGGTAGCTCCAGGCTGCTGCAGCTGATGACCAAGATTCATGCTGCTTGGGAGCTCCAAGGCCACTGGCACCCCACCCCAAATTGTCCCATTTTAGGGTTTTCTTCTGGCTATCACCAGCAACAGCTTCCCACCTGCCAGGGCAAAGATGTTGCCCCAGAGGTGCTCTTTTGAGCTGGTTCAGGCACAGAAAGAAACTTACGCCACCCAAGAGCAGAAAAGAGGAACTCCTCCCACTTCATTGCAGCGGCACACCCACCCATGCCATGTTTAGATGAATGTCATGTAGTATGAACTGCCAGGGAAGGCTGGTCCATCAACAGGCATGGGGCACTGTCCCACTAACCTCAGCTTGCCCTCAGCCAGACCCCACCTGCCTGCCTTCTTAATTACAATCAGTCCAGGGAGTGGCACCGCCTATCAACTTTCTTCTTCCTAGTCTCTGTTTCCCCTCCTAAAAAATCACAGGGAGAATGAAGACAAAACTGGGGACAGGCTTTGCCTGTTCTTGGCTCTGACTCTCCATAATGTTGGGTCTCCCTGCCTTCTGTCCTACCATTCCCAATGGGCTCCAGCCACCATGGCAAGCCACCGTTTGTCTATTTTATTAATTATGTGGCATATATCAAAAGCTGCTCACAAATATTCTTGAGAAGGATGTACTTTGAGAGACCTTTCTTTTCCAACTTACCTCAGGTATAAAGTTACTCAGAAGTTGTTCTGATATCTGCAACAAGTTCTGTTCTAAGGCTTCTCTGTGTTTTTGACTGACTGTTAATCTGGAACTGAGCAATTTGCTTTCACATGTATCATTTGCCACATTTGTAAAAATGCCTATTTCATCGAAAGTTGTTTGCATGTAGAATGTTTCAATTTCTGAACGGCTGGCTTCTTCTGTGTCTTGTGCATGTTGTGTACTTAAAAAAAAGATGACAAATATTATCTATCGCTGATATTTCATGACAGTATTTGAAGCCTTTAAAACCAAACACAGAATAATTAAAACTTTAATTGTATTTGATTTCCAAAATATTCTAATAGATGAGTTGAAACCAAAGGCCTGTCTTCATATAATAAACATCTGTGACCCTGTCTAATGAATTATGAACAGTCTCCCCTTTCCCACGGAATGTACAACCAGCTCTATTCATCTCTTGAAGAGCAGGAAGATAAGGCACCATAAACCCAGCAGCAACTACACAGCCTTATGCAAAAACTGTACCTCTTTGAAGAGAGGCAATATTACATGCACAGGTTTCTGAGGAGAGTGCTAAGAATTCCTCCTGCCATTTATAGCTGTCTGTTACACGTGCAGTGAGGGCAATCCACGTATAGAAACCTACTTCACAGACAGATGGTCTTTAACTGTATAAGGCAGCATTGGGGAATATCAGCCCAGGAGCCACATGCAGTCTTCAGGAAGCTTAAGCTATCATGACTGTATTTAACAAAAGCAGGAAACAAACTGGATTTTGGGAGCTGCCTACTTCCCAAGTATTCGTTCCTGCCTTTGACCAGTTGGCTGAGCCAAAACCCAACCTACCAACCCTGCTAACCAAAGGGAAATCGTAGCCTAATGTACTACGGTAAGAGCCACATCAATTGCTCTGGAAGACAGTATAATAATGACCTCTTAAAAACCATTTACAGATAGGTAGCCGTGTTGGTCTGCCATAGTCAAAATAAAAAAATTCCTTCCAGTAGCACCTTAAAGACCAACTAAGTTAGTTCTTGGTATGAGCTTTCGTGTGCATGTGTATCTGAAGAAGTGTGCATGCACACGAAAGCTCATACCAAGAACTAACCTAGTTGGTCTTTAAGGTGCTACTGGAAGGAATTTTTTTATCTTAAAAACCATGTTTACCCAAGCTTGTCTGAACCCTCTTTAATTTTTAGTTCTTTTTTGCTCAGCCTTATTTGTGACACTGAGTTTTATTTTGCTTTCATCTAGTTTTTAAGTAGTTTACATTGAATGTCGTTGCCCCACTTTTATTATTTTTCTGGAAACTGCTTAGATTTTAGTTACACACACACACACACACACACACACACACAGAAGGAATGAAGACTTTGGGCTGAGAAAGGTTCTTCATCCTGGTATAGGGTCCATGAAACAGATTTCTAAATTCTGCCCATAAAACAGAATAATTTTTAAAAATGCAACCAATTCTTAAAGATAATACCTCCAAGTGATAGAAATACTTATGTTGATCTTTAAAACATACCATTCTGAAGCATTGTGAAAAAATTCCATTGCTGCTCTACTATTTTTCATAGTCAGACTTACAAGGATTTTTTGCAACTCTAATTTGGGAAAGTCACTGTAAAGAATCAAAAGCAAGTTTTAGACTTGACACTCCCCAATACAGCATATCTGTTTATCTCTATGAGACCTCAAATGGAAACTTGATTTTTTGAACAGGTGCAATAAAGGATACAGAAAAAATAAATATCTGATATACTGGAACAAATAAATCTAAATTAATATTAAAAGAAATGAAAATGTTTAACTCTTGTTTAACTCTTTAACAACATATTCTACTGCCAGTTTTATTTAATTGGTAATCAAATCCATTCTGAGGGTTCAGGCAAATACAATGTGTTATCTACTTATGAAACCAAGCTGGTCAAATAAAACCTAACAATTTTAAAGTTTTATTTTCCTTTGATGTAACACTAATTCTGTTTTAAGCCACTTTATTTCTCAAGCTGTTACCTGCGTAGGATGGGTGGCGGCTCTGTCCTGTGTTCCATTTCCTCCTCTAAGCGGCAGAACAGAAGCCACTTCATAATGGTTTCTTTTAATGTAGAAGCTGCACTTCCTTCCCAATCATTCTGTACTGCCTCAGTTTTCAAAGTCTCTGGCACTTCCAAAGATGTCATTGCTAATGCCAAGCACTTTGCTGCAGAACTACAAGAGATTATTTGCACAAGATTACCACCTGAATTTACAGCTCTAGTGTAGACCTGCATTTTAAATTTACAAAAATAATAGTGCCTTTTTGCAGGGAGGTGAGACTGTAATTGGTTTGTTCTGATCTAAATCTGTTTTAAATATGACAGGTCTTGTGGCTGAGTCACATATGCCCCTCCACCAAAAAATCTTCAGACTTTTAACTGAAATCTCCCCCGCCCCCCTCTGTGTAGGTTAACAGTTCTATCCCATACATGTGTATTTTAAAGTAAGTCACATGGAGTTAAAGGAGCTTATTCCTAGGTAAAGTATATAAGTTTTCATTCAAAAATATATTAGCTAATCTATTATAAAACATCCCAAATAGAATTTGTAATAGATAAGAGCGTTCTTATATTAGTTACAAAAATAAAATAGAAAAACAGTGAAAGCACAGCAAAAGTTTGACAAATACAATTCTGGATATTAATTGGATTTGTACAAGTTGTAGTATAGGACAGAGCACTTGAAACCCCCTTTGTTTGCCTTGCAGGGAAGAGTGTTGATTAGGGCAGTTATCCTTCTGCTGTTCCCCATTCTGTCAATTCAAAGGGTGGGAATGGGAAGGGTTGAGTCAACATGTTTGCCATCAAGTGATGGCATTGGTCCCAATTGTTGTGGCAGGTCCAAGCTACCACAGTAACCTGCCTATGCATCTCACTTCGCTTCATAAAGTCCCACTAGTCTGTGGAGGGGGAAGTGTCGGAAATGTTTTAAGGAGGAATCCTACTAATCTTACTAATGCAGCAGAAACAGTTGGTGCTTACGAAGGGATCCATGTTACCTTGAAGGTTTGCATGCAGATAGTGAAAATATCTTCCAAATTTCTCTATCCATTGCTATTAAGCCTCCTTGAATCATGACTTGAAGTAATCCAAAGCATTCCACTTCAGTTTGCTGAAGACTTAGGCTACGAACGACGAGAGACCAAACCTTTGACCAGATTCGCTGCAGTTCTGAGTTTTGCACAGGTTTCAGATCTACCTGTTGGCTTTGACACCATGCAACCTCTTTAAGACAACGTAACACGTAAGGCATCCGTTCTCTTCGACGCTGTTGAGACAGCAGCTGGTAAAGTATACTAAGCAAATGAGGACGTTCACAGTGAGGAAAGCTCTTAGGGTACTTCGATATCAATCTGGTTGTAATCTGCAGCCTTGAGGGTAGAAAAACCAGAGAGATCTGAGAAAAAATGGAACTGGGAAAACTGAGGGGGGAAACAAGAATGAATGTTTGTTTGTTTGTTTTTACCAGGGTATGACATAGAAGTCATTCTGTGAACTTTGCAGGTTGCTCCACACCACTTCCCAACCTGATTCAATTCTCCTACGCTTGGATGGTACATCTCCACATTCTCTCTGGGTAGCAGCATACGACTGAGTTATCTCCAGGACTTTGGTGTCTTCAGCAAAGACCTTTGCAAACAATAAGTGCATACTATAACATAACATTTCACATTAAAATATGCATTCAGAAAGAATGATGTAAGGCCAAAGCACTGTAACTCCCAGCTCAAAATAGTGGACCAAACAGAAAAGGCCCTCTAGATGGGGATACAGAAACTGCACCCAAGCCTCCCAAGCCCATCTTAAATTGTCAGTGTGGTACCCAAGTACAAATCTGTGCATGTGGGGAAAACATGGTACTTTTAGGTCATACTGTAGTGTCACCATGCTCAAGCGCTGTACTCCAATAGGAAAGGATTTACTCCTTTTTACAAGAAACAGTTTCTGAAAGCAGAACAATTTACCTGATGACAAATGTCAGCCATTAACTCAACCAGGCTTTCCTTCACAGCAATACTGCGCGACCCTGCAGAATACTTTCCTCTGCTGCCTATGAGGTTTATCTCGTTCACTAATAGTTCATACAGGTTGTATACAATTCTTTGCCATTTTGTCGGGTCGCATACTCCTGTTTGCACAAGAACAGGACAAATTTAGCTCTGCATAACTTATAATATGTGAACCAACCCCCAAACAATATTTTAAAAGTTCACCAGCTATTAAGAATACCTAATATAACAATGCAAAAAAGTAACAGTTAAATCAAACAAGTATTTGAACACTCAAACATGAATAGACACTATGAAAAATAATGATAGTATACTAGCCAATTTAAAAATATCTGAATACATTCCACACAAGAATGCAGAAGTTTAGTCACCCTCCAACAATGCCAACTGTTCCTGTAATGTCTCTTCACAATTGGGCATGAAGTAACTTATGCATACCTTTTTCTTTGGCTTTCGCTCCATTTGGGTGATGAACACGGACCTGCAGCTGAATGAACTGAATGATCTGCTCCTTTAGGAAATCTTTCGGCTTATACTGAGCCCATATATAGAGCACAGTTGGCAGAATTTCCTCTCCTAGCTTACAAACCCGCATACGGTAGTTGACTGCAAATACACTCAAATATACATTAATGGCTGCAAAAATATGATCGAGGCCTGCGAGGTTTCTTTCTTGCCTGCAACAGAAAAAAGTCATGTTTGGTTATAGTAACTAATTTAATGAGCATGCAAATACTAACCTCTACTGGATATAGAGACCCAAGCTATGCTATGCTATGCTATTTTATATTAATTCTGCCTTTTCTCCAAAGTACTCAAGGTACGCAAACCATCAGGAGGAGAAAAAATGTAGTTCAGTTCCAGTGTGAGAGAGAAGAAAATTGTACCAGAAAGGCTTTAGAAGAGAGGACAGTTATAGGAACCTGTAACTGATAGGTTGACAGCTTTTGGTAACCCATGGCAGTGATAAAGGTAACTATTGTCATACATAAGGAAGAACCTAGAAAGTTGATGATATTGAGCTGACCAGAAGAGCAATAATTTCTGCTGCAGCCAAGCCTTGCAGAAAGGATTATACAAATTTTGGAAAATATGGTGGCAGCTGGCTTACAGAGAAGTTTTTTTTCTAAACCTTTCTATTATAAGGAGTTCTCAAAACTAAAAGAATACAGATTTTGGAAGAAATATATCATTTCTGCTCTTGTGCTGCTTTTCCCAAGAAATGACAGATGTTTTTGAAGCAATTCAAAGATTTGAAAGCAAGATGTAGAAAAGATTTAGATTAGTTCAATGAGACTGAAAAGCAAGTGAACTTAGAATACATTAGAATAGTGGAGGTTTAAGTTTAGAAGAGTAACCATGTTAAACTCAAAACTGATTCACCAAAAGAAAAGGACATTTACCTTGCAAGCTGCATAGCTCTAGAGAAGAAGCTTAAAATAGTAGAATTTAACCCATCAGTTTGGAGGCACAGTCCTCTGGTCAATGTATAAATTATTCTAGCCACCAATACTTTGTTAATATCTCTACAAGGTTTGAGAAACAATTTGAAGTACAGGTTTTGAAGATCTAGAGAAGTAAATCAAATTCATATTACTTAACTAAGTCACAAAAACATGTGTGTGTTTACTAAATATTTCCAGTCCTTTCCACTGATCATTCCTATGTTAAGACTAGTTGCAATGCTAAACAGGAAGCTCCCCAGTGGGTTCATTTAAGTTAAGATGTCACACATTTGAAAAAGGTGTTTCTCATTATCCCAGCCTTGTACAGTGGAACCTCAGTTTTCAAACGTAATCCATTCCGGAAGACCGTTTAATTTCTGAAACATTCAAAAACCAAAAACTGCAAGTGGAAGCCTCAATTCAATAGGGAAACTCAAAACAGAAGCAGTTTTGGGCACTCGGGTTCCAAAAAGTGTTCGAAAACCAGAGCATTTATTTCCGGGTTTTTGACGTTCGGGAGCTGTTCTAGAACTGAGATTTGACTGTATTTAAAAACTTGCCTGCTATCACATCCAACAAGGACTTGTATGCAGGTAAGTGAGCTGCCTGGTGGAGAAAGGATGGAGCACCAGCTATCTTCTGTGCTCGGTATAGAATTGGGCAGGCTACCAGACACTGAAAGCACTCAGTATAGAAATTGTTGCTGCAAGAGAATGGAGTTCTTAACCCCTCCTCTACTAGTCCCTAGAAGGCTAGTAACAAATTTGCAGGTATATGTAGGGGGACATTTTAGCTGAGAGTACCAGCTCTTTCACTTTGTCTCGACTTTATGCAAACACAAATACTGCATACATGCAGGTATTTTCTTCAGCAGATATGTAAACTCTGGAAGCCACAATGAGCATGGTTTTGCTACAGAGCAAAACCCGTTGGGCCAGCTTTCCCAGGTACATAGGTTTTTAAAGATGTGTGTATGGTTCTACTGTTGTAAACAGCTTTACTTTTGTAAACCACTTTGAGGTTTTTCACAATCAAGCGGTGTACAGTCGTACCTCAAATTGCATAACCTCCAGGTTACGGAATCTTTAGGTTACGGCCGCAGCAAACCTGGAAGTGGGTTTGCCCTGCGCAGAAATGCTCTGTGGCACCACGTGTGTGCGCAGAAGTGGTCCTCCAGTTACAGAATTTTCGGGATACAGCTGGGCTCCGGAACGGATCCCGTTCGTAACTGGAGGTACCACTGTATACATTTTATGAAATAAGTAAATAAATAAATAAATGATGTCCACACTTTTACGTGTTTCTGGCAGGAAATATCAATATGTATGAAGCAATTGTATTTTCAATGTGTATGAGCTACTCTCAATTGCCTATGCAGAAAAATTCAAGAGAGGACTGCAACCATGTAAGCCATTTAGTTAAATACAGTGAATTCAGAAAATGAAGTCCAACTACAGCCACATTTCGTGAAAAGTGGTTATAGACAGTGAATAATCAACGATGCAGTTCAGGCACATAAATGTCAATACAGATAGAAACTGTGGGAAGCAGGGTATTCTGTACTCATGCAGCCCCCCCACAAAAGAGCTTCCTTATTCTTTTTAAACTAAGAAGGGAACTCTGCACAAGCATACTTTTGTACAAACTGGCCTCATGATTACCCAGATCAACAATAAGATATTGTTGACATGATGAAACTGTTTGGTTTGTAATTTCAATATGAGTATGTAATTTGCGAAAATCCCTATAAAATTAATGAAGTCAATATTAAATAATAAATCAAGCAAAGCAAGGATATTAGAAAAGCCAAAATCTGATATTCAATGACAGAGGAAGAAAAACCAAAAATAGAAAAACATACCGTATTTTTTGCACCATAACACTCACTTTTTTCCTCCTAAAAAGTAAGGGGAAATGCCTGTGCGTGTTATGGAGGGAATGCCTACGGGTGGCATGCCTACGGATTTTCCTCCTCTAAAAACTACGTGCGTGTTATGGTCGGGTGCGTGTTATAGAGCGAAAAATACGGGTAGCTATTCTATGGTTCATTATTGTAACTTCGATTATTGGAGCTATATAGCACACATCTTCAAAGAAAATAAGTTCTGCTGTATAAAATGTCTCTTGACATCACTTCCAAGCAGTTCATGGGATTTCAAGCATAGGAATAACATGTACAAACCTGACCACTGTTGTGAAGGGATAGCACACCAATATGTCCTTACTGTAAGAATATCCTTTAACAATATGCTGCTACAATCAGTTCCATAAATGGCACAACTTGATGGATCATTTACTGTGTCCATGACAAAAATCAGAAGCTCTTGGCATTTTAACCTGGGTGCTCCTGTGCAAAAGCAGAATATAAATGTGAGTTTTTAACTTTTATGAGTGATCTCAAACCAGGTCAAATTCAGGGAAAATCTGTTGAAATACAACCAAAAATTGTAACATATATTAGAAAACAAGTTACATGATACATGGTAGAGTTAATGAAATGAACTGTAATAATTTTTTTCAAAAATATATCTTAATTATGTCTGTACTGAGTCACTCACTTTTATTGGCACATCTGATGAAATATTTGACCAAAGAGCTGATCTCTTGCATCTTTTTATGTCGTGTTGCTTGGGTTGATGCAGACACATTTGGTTTTGCTAGTCTTGCACTTTCAGTTTCCTTCTTAATGTACTTCTGAAGAAAACTTAAAAGGCAAAAAATAAACACTATTTATAGGCACATAATCTAATTAAAATAAACAAAATGCTCAGCAGCAACAACAATTTATTCTTTTAAATAGTGAAGTTTCAGTGCAAGTTCTATGATATTCTACTAGCTCCTTCTGCTCCACAGGGATATTAAAAAACATATGGTATGCAATGTGTGACTTGCTTACCTTGAGAAAATACAGCCTGTCTCTGGACAATCAGGGCAAACTACACATGATCACAGTCACAACATTTCTCAGGCTGGAAAAGCACTGCACAACCCTGCGGCTGCTGTGCTCACTACTCTGACAAGCGGGAGGGAAAGGAAAAAATAAACATTGGGTGTGCTGATGAGATATATAATAGCCATAAGGAAGAGGTACAATAGCTGGATGAACTGATACAGAGGGTGGCCAAGCAACCTCTGAACAGTCACTTGATTGGCTAAAATAATGATATATTGCTTCCTTTCTAGTAATCAAACCACAACAAATAATGTTGCATAGCAGTAAAGAGACTGATAGGTGAACCAGAATTCCTATGTTCAATTCATGGGTTCCTGAACTGTTTCAGATATTTAATGTCCTCCTTTTCAACTTAAATTTCTAGAGTGATTTCCAACACAAAATGAAGTAATGATTAATCACAGTTATAGCAAAACAGCAATCAGATAAAATATGAGAGAAAAGAGATCTAAAAGACACATGAAAATAATAATAATAATAATAATAATAATAATAATAATAATAATAATAATACAGTGGTACCTCGGGTTACATACGCTTCAGGTTACAGACTCCGCTAACCCAGAAATATTACCTCAGGTTAAGAACTTTGCTTCAGGATGAGAACAGAAATTGTGCTCTGGTGGCGCGGCGGCAGCGGGAGGCCCCATTAGCTAAAATGGTGCTTCAGGTTAAGAACAGTTTCAGTTAAGACAGACCTCCGGAATGAATTAAGTACTTAACCCGAGGTACCACTGTAGTAATAATAATAATAATAATAATAATAATAATAATAATAATAATATTTATACCCTACCCATCTGGCTATTTCCGTAGACACTCTGGGCAGCTTCCAACAAAATATTAAAAATACAATAAAACATCAAACATTAAAAACTTCCCTAAACAGGGCTGCCTTCAGATGTCTTCTAAAAGTCAGACAGTTGTTTATTTCCTTGACATCTGATGGGAGGGCGTTACACAGGGCAGGTGCCACTACCGAGAAGGCCCTCTGCCTGGTTCCCTGTAACCTTGCTTCTCGCATGTGATGGTACCGCCAAATGGTCCTCAGAGCTGGACCTCAGGCTAAACGATGGGGTGGAGATGCTCCTTGAAAGGTTTTCTCCTGGTGCCGGAAAGACAACAGACTCCCTAGATGGCCTTAGCTCTTACCCGGAACCCCTCTCCCAAATTTACAATTTGGGGGCAAGTACGGACTTTGCTGTGTTTTTGTAAGAATTAATGAGATGTTTGTCAAATGCTTGATATTCAACAAAGTTTTAAACACACCAAAATATTGTACCTGAATACAGTATCCCAGTTCATCTGTTTGCCATTTTTGGAATCAGAATTTCGATCCAGCTGTTGAATTGTTTCAGAATCCCTGATGAGACGCTTGAACTTCTCAATTTCCTTCTAAAAAAGTAATCCAGAATAAAGAATAACACTATCACGCTATTGTACTGTTGCATATTAGAAGTGCAGGAATGGTGGTTTATTATTACCTTTCGGTCTGTGGCCTTGTCACTTTCAAGATGGCGGCAGCAAGCCAGCAGGTCTTGGAGTGCAAAGTTCATGGCTCAGATAAGTTGAAGATGCACTTACAGCATTACACCTGAAAAGGAAAATAACAATAGGTTTTTCAATAGAGCCGGTATGGCACAAGGTTAGTGTTTGGCTCTGGAGACCAGGGTCCAAATCCCCATTCAGACATGAAGCTCACTGGGTGGCCAGTCACCATCTCTTAGCCCAACCTACCTCACAGGGTTGTTATGATAATTCAGTGTGGCAGCACCTACTCTCTGGAACTTCCTGCGTATTGACATCAGGCAGGAGCCTTGACTACTCTTTTTGACACCAGCTTAAAACATTTTTTGTTTAGGCAAGCTAATGTAGGCATGTATAAATTACATGTTTTTTACTTCTTTTTAGCTATTGCTGATTTTAATCATCGTCTGACTATTTCTAAATACAGTATCTGTTTTTAACTCATAATTTGAATGTTTTGTTTTCAATTTTTGTAAACCATTTAGAGGTTTTCTTACAATTGAAAATAGTGAAGAGGCTTCCAAATCAGCCCCACTGCTGTAAATATATTACATTTGTTCAATAAGATTACCATATGCATCAATTTTATTGCATTGTAGTCTGTAGAATTAGGTTGTTGTTTAGTCGTGTCTGACTCTTTGTGACCCCCTGGACCAGAGCACACCAGGCACTCCTGTCTTCCACTGCCTCCCGCAGTTTGGTCAAACTCATGCTGGTAGCTTTGAGAACACTGTCCAACCATCTCGTCCTCTGTCGTCCCCTTCTCCTTGTGCCCTCAACCTTTCCCAACATCAGGGTCTTTTCCAGGGAGTCTTCTCTTCTCATGAGGTGGCCAAAGTACTGGAGCCTCAGCTTCAGGATCTGTCCTTCCAGTGAGCACTCAGGGCTGATTTCCTTCAGAATGGATAGGTTTGATCTTCTTGCAGTCCATGGGACTCTCAAGAGTCTCCTCCAGCACCATAATTCAAAAGCATCAATTCTTCGGCGATCAGCCTTCTTTATGGTCCAGCTCTCACTTCCAGAATCTAATCAATTGAATACTAATAGAACAACCTGGAATTGCTGACTCATTTCACATCAAGGTTCTCCTTCAGGAGAAGTTTGATACCATTACACTGGCTGTAGCAAATTTTCTCTCAGAGGCAGTAAAAATCAGAAATCAGTACAGTGGTACCTCGGGTTACATACGCTTCAGGTTACATACACTTCAGGTTACAGACTCCGCTAGTACCTCGGGTTAAGAACTTTGCTTCAGGATGAAAACAGAAATCGTGCTTCGGCAGTGCGTGCTTCAGGATGAAAACAGAAATCGTGCTTCGGCAGCGCGGCAGGCCCCATTAGCTAAAGTGGTGCTTCAGGTTAAGAACAGTTTCAGGTTAAGAATGGACCTCCAGAACGAATTAAGTACTTAACCTGAGGTACCACTATACGTAGAAGCTAAAGCTCCTCTGTAGGCTAGCAAGGCTGATTTTACACCTCAATAACTTTAGATATATTATTGTACTGTGCATTTTGCATCTATGGACCGCAATAAAGCTGTGTGTGTGTGTACTTATGACATTTGTGTTGCATGCAGATACTCGCTGAACCTCTATTATGCTGCCAGACACGAAGCCAAATCAGAAAGTGCAACACAAAACAAGATGAAAAAGCTCTTGATTTTTCAAATGAAGACTTGGTCATTTTCATTTGGTACTTGTGATTATACACTGCTACCAACTGAAGTTGTTGTTCATCTAATTCACAATATCCAATCAACTCTCAACTTTAAGTAAAAGGAAGATCTAACAAATATGTTCAATGCACTTTGCTTCCTGATGGCTTTATCTACTGTCCAAGGAGTTTATGTTAAGGTATCACACACATGAGCTACAATTCTTATGAGGCATTGGTACATTACACTTGAAATACAGTACAAACCTTCCAGTTTCATGCACTTTTAACTTGAAGTAGGTTTTTCTAACATAATGTCATTTTAAACATTAGAGGGTGCAGTAATGAGCATGCCTAAGGCAAGGTCTCGGTCTCTCTCTCTCTCTCTCTCTGTGTGTGTGTGTGTGTAAGCTTGCCTGTAAACCACCTCCTGTGTATCAGCTCTGCTTTTATCTTCAGATGGGTGTGTTAGTCAACATTTAGAGGAAAATGGAACTAGGCGCATCCTTTCTTTAAATATTTTGAAATAGGTTCCATAAATGAATTATGAATTCCCAGTTAAGAATTTACAACTAAACTTTGAATTCCCACTTAAAGGCCAAACATTTGAGGCAATATGTGTCACTTAGGCTTTTTCTGGTGTGTGGTTCAGGCATGTTGATGTAGTAACCTGATCTATTGATTTATGGGTTGCCAATGTGGCACCCGCAGAGGTCTTCTCTGAAACATGCTGGCTGCCATTCCCCTAGCCCCTCCCCTGGCTAAGAATTCAAGGAGGGGGGGGGGTTACAGCAAGGAAGGGGACAGCTAACTTGGGTGGGGGGAGTGAAAACACTTTCCCAATCCTAATTGCTTTTAGAAAGGGGCAGGGGAGAAGAGCTAGTCTGCTGTGGCAGAGCATGCATGGTACCCACGGCAGCTTCTCCACAGGCCCACAAGTAAAAAAAAAGTATTGCAACCCCTGATTTATGATGCATTCCGTATTTGTTTTAATCAACGTGATTTCATTGTTGATCTGATGTTATTCACCACTACTTTGGTGAGTAACAAAGTAATTTTAAAGTACAGTGGTACCTCGGGTTAAGAACTTAATTCGTTCCAGAGGTCCGTTCTTAACCTGAAACTGTTCTTAACCTGAAGCACCATTTTAGCTAATGGGGCCTCCTGCTGCCGCCGCACCGCCAGAGCACAATTTCTGTTCTCATCCTGAAGCAAAGCGTATGTAACCTGAAGCGTATGTAACCGGAGGTACCACTGTACATGGTAATGAATGTCATTCATTTTACAGTAGTAAATGAATAACATTCAATACTACTTTAAAATTTACTTTGTTGCTCACCAAAGTAGTGGTGAATAACATCAATCAACAATGTTATTAATTACTACTTTAATTTTTTTATTTTGACTACTTTAAAACGTTATTGACAGAACACGAAATTTTGCAGCTAAATAAATTCAAGTTCAACCGTTCCCTTTTGCGCTAAAGGGCAAGGAGGCCACACAAGCGACACTCTAGAAGGGGGCACCTGATGGGATCAGGGCAACGGCCCGCGTGGCCGAGCCCCCTGTTCTCAAAGCTCTGGGAACTGCATGCCCCCCCCCCAAACACACTTACACGACGACTTCGCACCGCCACGTCCCGCTCACGGCAGCTGGGACGTCCAAGGCCGCCGTGACGAGACCGAGGCGGGTCGTGAGGGAGAGAGGACACCGGCCACCCCGGTCCCGCCTCAGAGGCCACGCGGGCAAGACAGCGGCATTCTTGCCAAAGGGATGGGAGAGAGGACGCAGCCGGAGGAGAACGAACGGGATGCGAGGGAAACCGAAACCGAAAAGCTGAATGGGGGCGGGGGGAGCGAAGTGAGGCGGAGCGGCGAGGCTCGCGCCAGGAACGAGCGGTGGGCGGGCCTGAAGGGACCCACAGCGCGGGCTTCTCGCTTCTTGCGCGCGCAGCCACCCTCGCGCTCCGACGAACGCGGGGAGGCGTGGCTGCTCCACGCTCATCACCAATCAACGTGGTGTTTTCCATCCCACTCGCGTTCTAATCCCACCCCCTACTCCTACCCCTCCCCGCCGCCGCCGGAAGCGGAAAATCTCCTGTTTTCGCCCCTGCTGCCGGAAGTCGGTGGGCGGGACGGAGGCTGACGGCTACTGATGCTGTTGTGGAGAGGTTTTGGGCGCGGAGAGAAAGGGGAGTGCGGATAACCGCCTTTTCTGGGAGTTGCTGCCGCCGCTGCCCCGCTGGGGCGGGAAGGGTGCGGACCCCCCCGTCCCTCCCCCAGGCCCCCTCACCATGTTACTGCCGTCCGACGTGGCACGCCTGGTGCTAGGTAAGCGCGAGCGAGAGGTTCCTCTCCTGAGGGGGCTTCCGGGGAAAACGGGCCCCTCTTTTTGCTCCTGGCCCCGCGGTGTGTGTCTGTGTGTGTTTCTGGGGGCCTCCGAGAAGGGCAGGCCAAGGGCGCCCCTCGCATCTCCCACCGTTTCCAAAGCAGAAGAGGGACACGCCCGCGACTCCCCAACTCCTAATTCATCGCCGCCGCCGCCACACTGTTGTGTTTTGTTGTGAAAAGCTTTGCTCCCTCTCCTGCACATATCTCTGTTCTTTATTTACTATTCCATAGCCTGCCCTAAAAGCAGAAATATTGTCGATCGCCGTCCTCCGCGGATCTAAGAGCTAAAGCGCGGTTAATTTTGTTGATTGCTTTACTCCGCCGTAGCCCGTCTTCTTCTACTAGGGTCACGGGCTAAGGCGTTGTTTATTACTTATTTGTTACATATATATATATGATGCTCTCCCAGCCGCCCACCTTTTATTCCCCCCTTTCTTTTCTTGCTAACATGGCTCCCAAAATGGCTTAGAATCACAAGATGGCTGTGTGTCTGTTGTGGGGAGAGAAGGAAGAAGGGTGATTTTTGCAGCTTGCTATTTTGGCTTTTCCTACTTGGTGGTTCTTTGGTTAAGGATATATTAGGTAGTGGCCTATTCTATCCATGTTATAACAATATAGCAGTAGCT
The DNA here is from genome assembly GCF_964188305.1 of Podarcis bocagei. Taxonomy (NCBI): domain Eukaryota; kingdom Metazoa; phylum Chordata; class Lepidosauria; order Squamata; family Lacertidae; genus Podarcis; species Podarcis bocagei. The sequence goes on from NC_138130.1 coordinate 85,859,894, forward strand.
GTCATAAGTGAAATGCCAGTCTATGCAGGCATTGTGAGCCTAGGGCTTGCTGATCAGAAGGTCGGCGGTTCGAATCCCCGCGACGGGGTGAGCTCCTGTTGCTTGGTCCCTGCTCCTGCCCAACTAGCAGTTCGAAAGCACGTCAAGTGCAAGTAGATAAATAGGTACCACTATGGTGGGAAGGTAAATGGCGTTTCCGTGCGCTGCTCTGGTTTGCCAGAAGCGGCTTAGTCATGCTGGCCACATGACCCGGAAGCTGTCTGCAGGCAAACGCTGGCTCCCTTGGCCTATGGAGCGAGATGAGTGTCGCAACCCCAGAGTCGTCCATGACTGGACCTAATGGTTAGGGGTACCTTTATCTTTATGCTTATATATACATGTACATCCAAACTGGACTACAATCTTATGCATGGTTAGCTGGAAATACTCAACTGAATAAGATGCAAATGTTCCACCAAATAAGGTGGAACTTACTTCCTAGCAAGCATGAGTAGAATTGCAGTGGCACCCTGGATTTAATGTCTAGTTCCCGGAGAAGGGAGTTGAATCATTGAATTGTAAAGTTGAAAGATGCTGAGGATCAACAAGTCCAATTGGTGCAATGCAGGAATCTCATCTAAAGCTTCCATGACAGATGGCCATCCAACCTCTGCTTAAAAACCTCCAAGGAAAGTGGGTCCACCATCTTCCAAGAGAGTCCGTCCCACTTTTGAACAGCTCTAACCACCAGAAAGTTCTTCCTGATGCTTAGAGTGAGACGGCTCTGGTTGCCCTACCAGATGATCTTCATAGACAGCTGGATTGAGGCGGGTCGGGGCTGCTGATTCTTCTAGATCTGTCAGCAGCTTTCGACATGGTCGATCACGAACTTCTGGACCACCGCCTTGCTGACGTGGGGATCCAGGGCACAGTCCTTCAATGGCTGCGCTCGTTTCTCTCTGGTCGGGGACAGAGGGTGGCGCTTGGGGGGGGGAATTGTCATCGCGCCACTCCTTGGTGTGTGGAGTACCTCAGGGTGCGATATTCTCCCCGATGCTTTTCAACATCTTTATGCGCCCCCTCGCCCAGCTTGTTCGGAGTTTTGGGCTGGGTTGCCATCAGTATGCCGATGACACCCAACTCTATCTGTTGATGGATGGCCATCCTGACTCGGCCCCAGACACACTGACCAGATGTTTGGAAGCTGTGGCTGGATGGTTACATGGGAGCCGGTTGAAGCTAAATCCTTTGAAGACAGAGGTCCTGTGGCTGGGACGGGACGATATAGGATTGGGGGGGCAACTCCCATCTCTTGCGTGGGCGCAAGTAGTGCCAGCACCGTCCGTTAAGAGTTTGGGTGTAATCTTCGACACCTCGCTTTCCATGGAGGTGCAGATTGCAGCTATAACAAAGGCGGCATTTTTCCATCTCCGCCAAGCTAAGCAGTTGGCTCCTTACCTCTCTCGCCCTGACCTAGCCACTGTGATCCACACGACGGTCACCTCCAGACTGGATTATTGTAACTCGCTCTACGTGGGGCTGCCCTTGAGACTGACCCAGAAACTCCAGCGGGTGCAGAATGCTGCAGCGAGACTCCTTACGGGGTCTTTGCTGTGAGATCACATTCACCCGGTGCTATACCAGCTGCACTGGCTCCCGGTGGAGTACAGGATCAGGTTTAAGGTGCTGGTTTTAACCTTTAAAGCCCTATATGGCCTAGGACCCTTGTACCTATGGGACCGCCTCTCCTGGTATGCCCCACAGAGAAACTTACGGTCTTCAAATAAAAACATCTTGAAGATCCCAGGCCACAGAGAAGTTAGGCTGGCCTCAACTAGAGCCAGGGCTTTTTCAGCTGTGGCTCCGATCTGGTGGAACACTCTGTCACAAGAGACTAGGGCCCTGCGGGACTTGACATCTTTCCTCAGGGCCTGCAAGACAGAGCTGTTCCACCAGGCCTTTGGCCAGGGCACAGCCTGACTCCCTCCCTCGGCAATCTTCGCAGAGCTCTGGCCCAATGGTTGCCAGTGGCTTGAATTAATTAATTTTATAATGAATGATTTTAGAGTGTTGTTTATGCTGTACTTTTGTACTGTTTTATGTTGTTAGCCGCCCTGAGCCCGGCTTCGGCTGGGGAGGGCGGGATATAAATAAAATTTATTATTATTATTATTATTATTATTAGTTGGAATCACCTTTCTTTAGTTGGAATCCTCTTCCTCTCAGGAACTGGCAGTGATGCTTTGGGTTCAGAAGGCAAATGAGCAGTGTTGCCCTATGTGTGCCGCCCCACCAATTGCTATTGCTCATAAGGAGGGCAGGAAACTATTTTATTTGCATAAATTCAGTTTATAGCGAGCAAGAGAGGAACTGCTATTAGTAGTTTTTACAAAAAAGAAAATACAACCAGCTGCTATTGACTTTGTTGTCAGTTAAATTCTTGTTTATATTCCCATTAAAATGAAATTTAATTATTAAAAGTAGACAAAGCTATTTACATAATTGTTTTATAGCAGATGGTTTTGTTTTCTTTCATCATACCATACAGAGTGATTCTCTGAAGTCCACATGAAGACAAAAACACAGGAAAAAGTCACAATTGCTCTCAGTAAGGGAGCACTTGCTCACATCTTGCTATAGATTTCACATCACCCCAAAGAAGAGTTCTGGTTTTGTCAAATCCTAAATCTTGAATGCATTGCATTGTAATTAGGGTTCCCCACTACAAACCAAGCTTTGATGCAGACTGGGATCAATCTTCTTCTTGTCCACCCAACTGTGTTTGCTTGAGTGAAATCATGCTTTGCTACCCACGAGTTGCATGTGTCCCATCTTCAACATCACCAGACACCTACACATACTTTAATAAGGTGCATAATGTGCTGGCATCACATGGTTGTTTTCCACATTGTAAGTTGTATATCAGTTCAGGCCACATGTGTTTAAATGTATCCTTTTATGTGTATACATTCAAATGTTACGTTTGTGTGTGGCTGCCAAGTGGATCAGACATGTAAAGTGGAGCTGCACATATTTGTTCCCACCACCACCGTGCATAAACAGAACAACAGGAAAAGCAATGTCCACGCTGTTTCTTTGGTACATGGTTCATGTTTCCAGTTTGGTAATAAAAGCACAGATAGCAATATAAATATATATATTAGCAGTCTTATAATGGGTTGCATCCTCGTTCATACCATATTTATGTGAATCTATTGCATACCTCAATTTTCGAAACCTTGAAACCAAAAAAGGATTTGCTGGCGCCATCAAATCTAATGTGCTCCCTAATTTTCGTGAAGTGATTTGGCCAAAAAACGTGCACATTACAATCAAGTAAATATGGTATTTTATAACTCTGAACTTTAAATCACTGAATTTCTGGAAATATTTATTGGCTTTCTTCAGAAAGTGTTTCTAGCTGTTGTTGTTGCTGGTTTTGAAATGGTATCGTAATACAGCAATCCTAAATTTATCTGCTTAGAAAAAAGTCCCACTGTATTCAATGAGATTTTCTCGCAAGTAAGTGTGTGCAGGATTGCCTTGTAAAAGAACATTCCATATAAACCAGGCTAGACTCCTTTTCACAGTGGAATGATCATTTTTAAAACTCATGATAAATATATGAGTTTAAGTATAATATCATTGGCTTTAACTTCTTTCCTTGTTCATATTGGCACAAAGGGTCAGAAAATATTTTGTCTGTTACAGGTTATTTACAACAAGAAAAGCTTTTAGCCACATGTCGGGCATTTATACTAGAAAGCTCAGATTTAAAAGAATACGCAGAGCACTGTACTGGGGAAGGCTTTGTTCCAGCTTGTTTACTGGTGAGTACATATTTGTGAGAAAGGTGGCTGTAAGTTTTGATCAGCCCCTGAGCTTTCTACTTTCCAAGATAGTTCTGCATAATGAATATTTCAACTTAAGGTTGATTCAGGTAATAAATGTTAGGAGCTCAGCCTACACTCGAGTAGGACCCTGGTAGAAACACATGCCTGACTGGCATGTTCCCTCCCTCCTGGTCGATCATTTGGGAGCTTCAAAAGCTTTCTTCGCCCGAACATCACAGCGACCGATGCCAACAGACACCAGCACACTTAGGGATCTGCAGAGCCTGCACAGTTTGCATGACAGACCCCAGCAACTCAGCATGTTGGCTAATCTACTTTATTTACATATAAACACACACGGAGCACTGCAACATGGCTCCCTCTCTCTCTAGCATCAGACAGCAAAGAGAAAGAACAAAGGACAACAGTCGCACTTCACAGAATACAGTAACACAAACATCCTGTCTCCGTCGCTTCTCACTCTGTGGAGTCAAAACATATACCGTCATGTGAAAGACAACAGTCCCATAACTGCAAATCATTTATCTAACAATAAATACCCCTCCACTGCATGGTGAGCTTTGGAGTCTGGAAGTTGTGTAGTTGAATGCTGTTCTTTTCCTTTTTTTTCTTTAGTCTCTCTTTGGGAAAAACTTAATCACCATCCTGAATGAGTATATCACAATGAAATCGAAAGGTAAGAAGGGGTGTTGGGACTGGAAGATACAAGTTATAGATTTGGCTATTTTCTCCATTAGTGGGGGGTATATTGTGCAATATGTTTTCTTTAGATTTATAATCCACACTCTACTTGGTAACGTCAGGACAGAGTACATAAATTATTAAACACAATTATCTTTTTAAATAAAATAAATTCAAGGTGGCTTAAAATTAGTTTAGAATTTAAAAAAAAAGTCACCAATGAAAACAAAAGAGCAGGAGCAATAGACAAAAAACTTAACACCAGCCAGCCACTCAACAGCAGAAAGAAGGGACCAAGAAACTGCAAAGGAAGAGGAAAAACAAAACTAGCCCAGTGGGGACTGAGCAGAGTCAGAGCTGAGTGGCTGTTGCTGGGGGAAGGAGGAATGGAATAGAATATACTTGAAGTTTGCATGGCTGGCTGGAACCCTTAGCAGAATTTTTCAGCAGTGTGACATTTTCTTACATACCCCACTTGTACATCTAGACTCCAAAAATGATCCTCTTTATGCTAAAGCACCAGTGCCATTTTTAAAGAAATTAGAATCATGATCTCTTTATTGTGTAGTCTTTCCAGTTGATTCATAGATCAACCAGTCCTTTTCACATTTGACACAAGTTTTGTCTGATGTGTTTCTTTAAAGAAGCAACAAATGATGTTCCAGCAATGATGTCATCTTTATGGAAGAAGTTGGACTACACACTTTCTCAAATCAGGTAATTTGTATTGAAAGCAAATACTAGTCTGCATGTCACAGGGAACCTTTGTCATCTTATTATAGGGCTACATTCCTCCTATATGCTTACTACGGTTGCATTTTGGTGACGTCTTGGTGTTTTCGTACTGATTTTATCTCACTGATGCTTGTAAGTTATTAGGCATAGCATGCTGATGTTTTAAAGCTTTGTCTGATTAGAATGATAAAAGTGGTGCCAAGGAAAGCTCCAGCCGCCTTTTATGGGCTGGGAGTGGACCACAGTGAAAACTGCTGCAGTCAGGTCCGCTCTCAAAGCCCCACCCTGCAGGTTCAGCCAGATTGGCTGAATTCAAATAGGGGGTTTGGTGGGAACTCCTAAAGTGCTTTGTGGTCGGCCCAGTGATTTTCAACTACTGGTTGCACAATGGAATTTGCATGGGGGGGGGGAGGGTATCACAGCTGGATGTGATGGGCCGCAACCACCACCCACCCCAAACTCTGTAAGCAGCCACTTCTGCAACCAACCAACCAACCAACCAACCAACCCCAAAGCACATATATACTTCCAAAATAAAACCAAGCTTATTTACTACAAAATGTTAATCATGGTGATGGTGTATTTGAAAATTGTTCATCTTACCATAGAAATGCGTTACTGATAACAAAATTTTAATTCATGTTTAATTTTGATCCCCACCCCCATTGCTTTAATCTCTAATCTAAATGTCCATGTAACTATTGTCTCACTAGTCCATATGAAGCCAAGTTTCCCTTACACTTGTATATTGAATTCTAATTTCACTTGGCAATTTGATTGTTGCAGGAGCATGCAGAATTCTGGTGCATTTTGTGCTCATCAACGGGGTATGTATCAGAAAACATCTATTTTATGTAATCTGAATTCACCCCTCTGAAACCTTGCAACTTTTCCCAGTCCAAGAGGAAATCGACTGGAAATCAATCGAATTCATTTCAGTATGACTTGTACATCATAGTATACTTAGAATTGCAATCTTATTGTAATAAGAAATTTTCTGAAATATTTATAGTAGAACTGTTAACATTTGACAGTGTAAATGTGATGGATTTGGCCCATAGAGGCAGAGCTTAATATTTTCGTGGTGTATTAAAGCTGGAAATCCTTTATCTTGTATCTCTGAAGTAAGCACTGAGAGTTTTGTTTTCTTCATCACCCACCCAACAGACTGGCAAGTTCAGCTTGTCACTGTACTAGTTCAGAGTGATTGGAAGTAGGGAAACAACAGTTGTCCTGATCTGGAAGTGATCCAGGAAAATACCATGTGTTATTTCTGCCGTTTAAATCAGCTCTTGGACTCCATAATCCTGGAATGTGGACAAACTCTTTTCCCTTGTAGCATGTGTCAACACTCCTGAATCTTGTGTGTGATTCCATAGTAGTGCCAGCAAGCAGCTGGCTGCCTCTTTCAGTAGTTGACACCAAATCTACTTAGCAACAAAACTAACTGCATTCCTGATTTGGTTCAAAATTACTTCAGGGGTGAAGGAACATTTGGTTTTACTGCAGTGCCACAATTCAGCTCTCAAAGTAGTAAAGGCACAGCTTAAGAAACTAACAGTCTGTTGAGATGGGCGCCTATCTCCTTTTATTTTATGTCTTTTTCTAGGCCGCACAAGAAGTGCAATTGCAGATATGAAAAAGCAGAGATGTATTCCGCAATCACTTCCCTCAAATTCAGGGTCCTCTGTAGCTCATCAGCCAGGACAACTGACCTCTGCTCCAATGGCAGCCACACAAGTTATTCTTAAACCAACTGTAATCCCAGTTATGGCCCAGACAAGATCAGGTTCTTCATTGGCACACCAGTGCCAAGTACAAGAAAGCAATATTAACAGTAAGTTTAAATACTCAATTCTGTGGTCTTTTGGAGGGTGTTCCAGGGGTTGCACAGTTTAGCACAGTGTTGGGGAACCTCATGCTTGACCTCCAGGCCTCCCTATCTGGCCTGTGGGACTTTCCCCAGCCCACACAACATCCTGATCCACAACCCAGCATCACAGCCTCTTTAGGTGTTTATTCCTGTCTGGAATAGGTCCTTGAACTCTGCTAATGTCTTTAGTTTATCTAGATGGAGGATAGAGAGGGATGTGTGAGTGTGAAGAAACTGGCTTACTGTACAAAGGAATAAAATTCACATGTGTTGCTCCACTTACTTTTGCCTCTGGCCCTGCCCACTACTGAAATGTTGCCACCTGAATGTTGCCCTGAAGGGAACATGGCCTTGGGTTGAAAATGGCTCCCCACCTCTGGTTTAGCAGATCTCCCTCCCCACTTTCTGATACCTGTCAGGTGAAGCAGGAGGTTCTGCCTAAAGAGGAGTTCTCCTATCAGATGTAGAAACCTCTGCGACTATTCCTGTCCCAACAATGAAGAAGACAAAAAAGATGTCTTCTGGAGATGAATCAGAGGATACGCATTATCCCTATAAGCTGGCGTACTTCTTTTCTTTTTCGTTGAGACCAGTGGAAAAGAAAACCATTTAAAAACAATACAGCCACCCCACCCCACTTTCTACTCTAGCAATGTGAACCTGGCAGGGCTTTGATTTTTTTCTGCTCCTCCACCCTGGATTCTTCCTCCTTTGCCCCCAGTTGTTACTGGTCCTTTGTTTTCCATTTGTGTATGTTTGTGAGAGAGTGGTTAGAATGGATATACTGAAAGAGCCAGGTGAACTGAAAGCAATGAAACTGGCTTTCTGGCACTAAACCTGGGAAATGTGTTAGAATCTATAGTTTTCCCTGAAAACACAACAAAACATCCTCATGACCTGCTTATTTGAGAGATCATCTTATTGATTTTACACCCAGTAGGTCACTATGTTCTTCTACATGAGAGTTTCTCCTTGACATTCCTAAAATAACTGAATCCCACTCCACAGTAACCCCTAGCAGGGTTTTCAGTGCAGCTGCTCCTTTGTTGTGTGGAATACCATTACTGCTGAGATAAGACAGGCACCCACTGCTTGTACCTGCTGATCAGTTAAATATATTTTTGTTTCAACAAGCTTTTCCACTCAGATTAAAAGGTCTGTCTTAGGTGTTCGTTATCGATAGTTTTAAAACCCATCTTTACTTGTTTTTTGTACTGCTTAAAAAACCTTTTCAGGTATTGTTTCTGTAAATTGCCTTGAAACACATGTGGAGGACGATAAAGAAATAAAATGGGGAAAATATTTTGTTTAAAAAGAGAGAAGAGGGAAATGTCTACTGTATGTCAATTGCCTGTTGTCATTTGTCATTGCCTTTCCTATTGGCAACAGAAAATGTTTGGTAGCCTAAAAAATCTTAATCAGAAGCAACATTTGTCTCACTCATTTTTTCTTTTTAAAGCAGGAGACACTGCAAACTTGGTTTCTGCACCCCAAGAACGGAAGCTTCACTCGAGCATGGTGTCTCCCGGGAAAAGAAAAGGGTAACTGCTAATTCTTGGCTAATGTGTTTTATAATTTATGAATCTTGTTTATGTTTTGAAGGGCACCTAATCCTCTATTTACAACAGTGTATTCACCCTGCTCCTTTTTACTATTCCCTTCTGTATGAATTCATTTGAAGTCACTTCCCTCATTTCTGCCCTCAACCACAAGGCTGCATAGTTGTACTCACTTACCTGGGAGTAAGCCCCATTGAACTCAATAGGACTTACTTCTGCATAGACATGTATAGGATTGCATAGTTAACCTTGTGTCTACAGACTATAAACCATTAGGTTATGCGGCAAGTACTCTTAACAGGTGTTGATCTCGTTTAAGGCCACTAAGTTCCTCTGAGCAAAGAGCCGGAGGAGTGAATAGATAAGATTTACAACATGAGTTGCAGTAAATTTCCTAAATTTATGCCTTTCTCATTTCTTTAAACTTCTGAAATACTTCAGTGACTTCCAGAAGAAAAAAAGCATTGTATCATCGGGATCACAATTATCCAATAGTGATTTACGGGACACTCCAATGGTGGAAGAAGAAAGCTCACCCATGGAAGAAGGAAGTGAACAGCTAGAACTTATAGAGGGTGACCTTCCAGTAAGCCTTTTTAAAAAAACTGCAGAACAGCATTTACTTTCTTTTTTCTACTCGCCTTTTGTTTCTCCTTCCCCACACCCTTGCAGTTTGTTATTGCAATTCCAGCTTCATTTATTGCTATGAAAAATTCAGGTAATAAGGCATTTTTAAAGACTTTCCAGAGTGTGTCCCTTTTTGGTATAGCTTATAATGGTGTTTCTGGGCCAACTTTTAAGTTTAATCCAGAAAGGTTTAGATGTATGACATGTAGTCTCTATGTCTGTACACACATATGAATGTATAAGGGCCAGCCCAAGAGATTTTGGCACCGGAGGCAGACACCAAAATGGTACCTCCCTCCTCACCAGAGAAGAAGAGGTCAGGGAAGAATTGTATCAGGAACAAGGGGTGGAAGAAAGATTGGCATCGGGATCTGCTGTTCCAGTGGACCCTGCTGCATGAGGCGGTCACCTTACCTTGCCTCATGGGTAGGCTGGCCCTGAATGCACATAATAAACGTGCATAAAGTATATAATAGAATATAAAGTATAAATAGGACTTAAATCTTGCTCCTCTTAAGATTGGTTTGGAGACATGAGAGCAATTTAGAATTGCTATAATAAAAGAATCGTAAAGACCCCGAGGATTATCTAGTCCAACTCCCTGCAATGCAGGAATCTTAACTAAACATTCAATGAAGGAGGCACCTCTGGATAAGGGGGTGGGGTGTTACTTAATAGTGCTGGTAGAATCAGTTTTTCTTACCTTTTTTAGTAATTTTGGACTGCTTCAAATTTGTTTTCTAGCAAATGATTATTGAAAATGCCAGAGAGAAAATTCTGAGCAACAAATGTCTTCAGGAGAAGCTAGCTGAAAACATTAACAAATTCTTGGGCAGGTAAAAAAACTTTCTTGACACCTCCTGTTCCAAATCTGTAAATTATTTTGGAAGCCTGCTAATTATTTGTAACTTTCTGTTCCAGTGATGGCAATCTTTCTCAGACAGCAAAACAGGCAGACAGTGGCCCAACAATACAAGAGTCCTCAATTGATGAATTCCTTGGTCTTCAGGTAAGTTTCCAAGAACTAATGCACACTCATATATAAAATGTATTTGATGCCTGGCATGCATTTGTAAGTGAAAAAGCACACCAAATAGTTAAAGAATCAGCCCACATTTCTTACTTTAAAGCAGACTGCATTACTTGTCACTCACTTAGCCAAGCTGCAGACCACCAGCTGTGTATGACAGCCATCAGTGCTTGATAAACCACCTTCTTTTGCTGTCTTCATGGGACTGCAAAACCAGGGGTGTTTGCAAGGCCAAAGCAGGCCACAGTATGTTGCTGATGCTCTGCATTTCATCTTGGTGGCTTGCAAGTTGTGCAGACCTTACAAGTAACTGAGGCACAGTTAACTGGGAATATTATTACCCTGAACCTTATTGAAATTAATGAGAGCTGTACGATAGCACAGTTACCATCCTTTGTGACTATCAATCAGTAGGACTTCTCCTAAAGAAGTTCTTGGTTGTGCTTAAAATCATGGTTTTGGTTGCTATGTCTACACCAGGCATCCCCAACCTTTGGCCCTCCAGATGTTGTGGACTACAATTCCCATCATCCCATACCATTGGTCCTGTTGGCTAGGGATCATGGGAGTTGTAGGCCAAAACATCTGGAGGGCCGCAGGTTGGGGATGCCTGGTCTACATGATCTGTTAAGTGAATTTTATTTACAAACTGAGTGGTACCCAACTACATTCTACTCAAGAGTAGACTGTTTGAAATTAATGCCTATAAATTAGTAATACACATTAATTTCAGCTGTCCTACTCAGTATGACTAATGTCGGATACAGAAACTGAGGTTGATGTAGTTTTGTAATGAAAATTATTTCAAATATTTTTATACAACGTTTCCAACTACTGAGCCACTGTATTTTGTACTGACTGAAGTTTCAGAACCATCTTAAAGGGAAATAACACAAAGGACAGTTAAGCAGTCTAGCATACGAATCTTGTGCACTAATAGCAAGCTTGATTGTCTGAATATGGATATGTTTGTAGCCAAAACACTACCATCTGCACACATATGGGGCAATATCTATGGGCTTAGAGAAACTCAATGGTTTCCAAAAATTCAAAAACTTGGGGAAGAAGAACCCAAACAGCCCAGTGAGGACTGAGCATTCTTTGAGGGCACAGAGAGCTTGCTGGCTATCAGTTGAGGCAGAGTGAATGGGAAAACTATATTTAAGAGTGGGGCAGATGGGAATGGAGTACCCAGGGAAAGAGTATGGCTGGCTGGGTAGAACCCTGAATTGGGAGTATTCTGCACTACTAATTTGTTGCTGATCCTAATTTATGTGTATATATTTCCCTTGACACCTTTTGGAACTATAGTAGAAACAAGTGCAGTCAAGATGGTTGGTGTCACTTCAGCTTCTACCATTGAGGTCAGGTTTATTTTATAAATTCCTTCTGATTTTTCAAGAAGGTTTTCTTCCTATGTTACCTTTCAACATACATTTTACATCTAGAGAGAACAGTTTACATCTTCTAACTTATTTGTGGATTATTTTTATATCACCTACATAGCAGGGTGAGATTCACATGACCGAAGAAGCCATCCAGGAGATTCTGGAGCAAACAGAGTCAGATCCAGCATTTCAAGGACTCTTCGATATATTTGATTTTGGTGCGGGTTAGTTATCACTTTGAATACTTTGCAGTGAAAGGCTAAGGGGTGGTCTGGTTTAATTTCAGTGGGTCTATTCTGAGTAGAGCGAGCATTGGCTACAGTCCTATGTTCTGGCCAATTTCATATGTTGAGAAGTCAGTTATCACCACTTATGAGTTTTGTAGGAACTTGGCATATTACGCCTCATATTGTTGTAAAGTATTTATGGGTATAGCACTTCAGCATTTATGTAGCTGTCTGTAACTGATGCACACCAAGTGCTAGACATGCTCACAGAGGACTCCCTAATGTGCGGTCTACAGTTCATATCTAGTTTGTTAAATGCCAAGTAGTACAAATATTTGGAATCAATATTTATAACTTTTGCTCTTCCACGATTGCCCAAAATACTTTTATGGATGATTGATTTAGTGGAAACAGAAAAACATACCTGATCAAGGAATATATGTTAGGTATAATTTGTGCATTGAATCAAGTATTAGTACCCTTCCAGTTTATTTTTCCCATTTCTTTTAAAACAGGTAAAGCTAAGGGTGGAAGAAATGCTTCTCACAGTATTTCCACTCAGAATGGAGGACTAGAGAATGCAATCTTAGTGGACGAAGAAAGCCTAGGAGCACTTGAAAGTTTTATTGCAACAAAGGAAATCAGTAAGCACTTCTTCAAAGCTTTCCAGTTATCTTCAATACTTGTAGAATGTCCTTTTGTTCCAGGGCCTAGAATGTTAATTGTTAGCCCTGCACAAATGATAAAACACTATTAAAGACTGGGAGATTTGAGATGTGCAATTGTGGACATGTTAAAATTACTGTTGCTGCAGTCCTGTGTACACAAAGTAGGAAGTGAATCCTATTGAAATGGATGGGACTAACTTCTAGATAAACATCCAAAGGGCTGGGCTGCAAGTTGCTTAATTGACATTTGAGTTTCTTTGAGACTTCAGTCTTCTTTTGAAAAGGTGAGCCTTGTTGTTCTTTATATAGCCTAATGATAACAGCTGCTTTGACTTCTAACCAAGGTAACTTTGTCCCCTTCTCTCCTTTCCGTAAATCAGCTTAGAATGACAGCTAATGCCAACTGTTGGCTTTGGAGCTCAAATGCCATTCTGATTACATTCTGATTACAAGTCAGTAGCACAAAACTAGATTTAAGAGCATGTGCTAAAGTAACTCCCCAATACTAGCCTGAATTAGTTTCTATATGCTGCAAACCATTACCAGCAAAGTGGAGATTATTCAGACCACAGGTCCTACATTGTGATGTGCAGAGTCCAGTCCACTCTTTAGTTTAGAGAGTATGCTAGTTCCACTATAGCCATCTCTCTTTCAGCCCAATAAGTCTTTCTCCAGCACCCCATGGGTCGTGGATGGAGTCCCGTCATGCTCTTTGTGGGATACGTAAGTGGTAAAGCAATGCTACAGCCTGAATGAGTGAAAATAGAGGTGGAGGGGTACTAACCTGTTTCTAGAATTCACCTGTCTTGGAGGCGAAAGACCAGGGTGGGCTTAATGAACTTATTTCATATGGCACTTGTGTGTGTTACGTCCCATATATTTTTGTAGCACCATGGATTTCAGTGAAGCTGACGACCTTCATAGTACTATGATAATGTAAATGGATTACAAATTGTTTCCCTGTCTTTAAACTAGACTCATATATTGTATTAGACAAAATCAGCTTCATAGCTGTTATCATAGAAGCATAGAGTTGGAAGGGAGCCTGAGGGTCATCTAGTGCAACCCCCTGCAGTGCAGGAATCCCAACTAGATCATACATGACTGATGACCATCCAACCTCTGCTTAAAAATCTCCAAGGAAGTGGAGTCCACCACCTCTTGAGGGAGTCTCTTCCATGGTCAAACATCTCTTACTGTCAGAAAGTTCTTTAGTTGAAATCTCCTTTCTTATAACTTGTATCCATTAAATACAGCTTTGTAAATTCAGAGTGCAAGATATCCCCAAACAATAATAGCTACCCCAAACAATAACTACCATTACTACTGCACTGAGAAATTAGGGGGAAAAAATAGATGAGAAACTTTAAAACCAGATGGTTCTATTACTCCTTGAACTTATGCTTATGATATTTTAAACGACTTCCAATCACTTAAGACACAACAACCATATATTTTCTAATAAAATACTCATCTGTACATAGAAGGGTGGGGTTGCTGGGGATTTTCTTCTAAAGGGGAGAGTTTCAGATGCTGGATAATGGTCCTCCCTGGATAAAGGGAGGGCAAAACAATGACATGGTTCTTAAGAGGCCAGTGCAAATTTTTTAGTATCTCCATGGAGGTTTTACAATGTGTTTTACACAAAAGTGGTGTAATCTATTTTTGTAACATTATTCTGGCATGGGGTGTCCTACAACACTAGATTGTAGTGAAACTGTGTTGATCTGTTGCAGGTGATAATTCCCAAGTAACTCTGTCATACACAGAAGATCATTCAAAAGAAGCACATGTTCCAAAGACTGGTTGCAGTGGTAGTGAAGTCACCTTGGAAGAACACCTGGAGATGCAAAATGTAGGAGTTGAAAAATTTCCCACGGACTCTAAAGTGAGGAGTGAAAGTGACCCTGTAGAAATGGGAATGGCTAGCCAAAGAACCAAGCACAATGCAGTCTTTGAATCTCAGCAGAATCATGTCTCTGACCCAGAGTTCAGTGGACACAATGTAGGCTCTTGCAGCAAACAAGGAACAGCAGCGAGAGATGGTAGAACTGATAAAGACCTCTTATGTCAAGATCTTCAAAACTTGCCTCATTTGCAGTATGATCAGTTGGGTGCGATGCAAATCTCACCGTCTGGAGGAGCAGAGAGTTGTTCATTGTCTAATAATATACTCAGGACAAATGCAAAATTGCTATCCCCTCTGAGAACTGCCCAAAATGAAATGCTGAAAGGAGCTATTGCAGCCAACTCTAGCCATTCAGCAGAAACAAATAAAAATCTAGAGCACATAATGGGACAGCCAGCTGAACTTCCTCTACCTGGCCAGCAAAACCCAGACAGTCATGCTGCCTCTGATTGTCAAAGCCAGGATAAAATTGAGTCTGATTCTGCTGCAGCATTTGTAGCGAATGCATCAGATCCAAGTGCTGTAGAGCTCCAGCTTGAAGTTGTGGATACTTCCAACAGCCTTCATTCAGATGATCAGCCTGTGCACCAAGAACCTTGTTCAAAACCTCAAAACCAGAAATTGGAAGGCTCTGAAATCTCACAGATAGAAATGCAAGAGCCATCATCTTCCACAAAATCAGATGCCGATAGCTTATTTCGGTCTTCTGATAATGAGGGGCGTTCAGAGAGATCTACTGATAGCAACCCCACCACATCTGCTGTGTGTTGCTCTCCTCCTCCAGAACCAGTGGGAGAATCAAGGCCAGGGAACAAAGAATCAGGCAGTGTTTCCTCTAGCAGTCAAGCCACAGATGTAGATCCCTCCAGCGTAGTTTCCTTAAAAATCATTATCAGCGATGACTCATTCATTTCAGCAGATGCCGAGCTGAATAATGCAGTTTCCAGCATCGCTGGAGAAAACTTGCCAACTATAATCCTGTCCTCGCCAGCTAAATCACCAGCCAAGCTAACAGGACCAGCCAGATCCATAACTTCGGAAGAGGTTGAAAGAACTGGGGATTCAGCTTTGGTAGAACAGAATCTTCTTGTGTTCAGACCTCAAGACTCTGTCGCGAGTACACTCAACATATCAAATGAGGAGTGTGCTGTTTTTTCCATTGCTGGGACGTCCGGCGTTGCCAAGGATGGGGGATTTATACAGCTGATGCCAGCCACAAACACATCTTTCAGCAACTCCAATGGTGTCTATATTGCCACCTGTATGACTGAGCCAGCTTTAAATACAAACGTTACTCCGTCAAACTTGGTTATGTTGCCTGGCAGTTCAGCATCTCTTGCATCGCAGGTTCCAACAGCACAGCAGTTACGGACTCCTCCTAGAACAAGCAACTTGTTTGCCATGAACCCGCCAATGTCGCCAAACTTTTCACAGGGTAACTATTGGTTTAAAACCGTAACTGAAGTTTATACTGGTTTTGGTCATAAGTCTGTTGCTTTACTATTTAAATGAGTTAGCACTTACAGATTACATTGCTCTTCGCTTGTAGGTAACTTATAAAACGTGTTTAGGGTAGCCAGATGCAAAAATCATGCAGCTGATTTAAAAATAATCCAGTTTCCCATGGGCAAAATCACATAATAGAATAGAGTTTCATTGTATGGTTTACTTTCAAATGGTTCCTGTGGCCAGTAATATCTAAACCTTGATTCCATGGATTTAATACCCATTTAGCACTATGGAATTTGTGCTTATCTTGTGACAAGTCAAAAATCAGTGGGTGGCAAGTAAATTGACATATTTGCTTCTTTAGAATTAAGTAATAATAATAAATTTTTATTTATACCCCGCCCTCCCCAGCCAAGACTGGGCTCAGAGCGGCTAACAACCAATAATAAAAACAAGTTGATTAAAATACAATTCAAAAGATTAAGATACAACATTAAAACATTAGGATGCAATCTCTTCATAGGAGGAGAAGGGAAAAAGAAAGAGGGGGAGGGAATCAAACTGGTTCTAAACCAAAGGCCAGGTGGAATAACTCTGTCTTACAGGCCCTGCGAAAAGAGATCAGATCCCGCAGGGCCCTGGTCTCAAGAGACAGAGCGTTCCACCAGGCCGGGGCCAGTGTTGAAAAGGCCCTGGTTCAGGTTGAGGCTAATCTAACTTCCTTAGGGCCCGGGACCTCTAGGGTGTTGCTATATATGGACCTTAAGGTTCTCTGTGGGGCATACCAGGAGACGCAGTCCCGTAGGTACGAGGGTCCTAGGCTGTGAAGTACCAAGGATATTGAGTGGCATTCACATGCATTCAAGTATGAAGAAAAGTTGATTTAAGAAATCTACCCCTTTGGATTAGAGGCTGAGATTTCTTTGTTTCTGGATCTCACTATTTCAGCCCACATAACTAGTCTCGAGTGAAAGCTGTATTCTGGCTTGAAGTTTGTTCTAAAAATGGAATGAGAACTAAGAGCAGTATACTAACGGTTGCCTCACCCTCAGGATACCTACTGGGTTGCATGATCAGTGATCATGGATGATGAGAGCTTCTGTCCACAACATCTGGAGGGCACTACACTGGTTACCTCTGCTATAAGGCATTAAGTTGATTGCCTTATAGCAGTTGCCTGGCCTTATAGGTTGCCTGGCACATCCCCCTGAGTTATTGTTTGAAGCTCTAGACTGGAGCACCTAACCAATATGTTGAGATGGGAGAAGGCAAAACAAAGGAGCCCTTCCTGGAACTGAAATGCATTGGGGAAGCCTGGTTTCTTAGGAACACATACACAAAGCAAGGGCTTCTGCATTTGTTCCAATGTCAGGAGAGTCGCAGGGGTTTCTTTGCTTCTTTTCTTGCCTTATTGTTCATCTGCCACACAAATACTTGCTAAAATAGATGTGAATGCAGGCAACGTGTCAGACATTACTTCCTCCCTATAGCTGTGTAGCTAGCAAAGGCTGGGTCACTCCCATGCAGAAGAACATATTCCTATTTTAGCCCTTTGCTTTAGAGAACTTGCTGCCTGCAACCTGCTGTATATATAGGATGGTGTTCTTCATAGCAAGAAATCTCAGCTTAATAGCAATAATGTGGTTAGAGCTATTTACTGCTCTTTCTTTAAAGAGCTTATAGCTGCTTATATAGGGTTCCCAGGGAGTCTGCCTTCCAGGTAGCTTACGGGATCATACACACTTAGGCTTACTGGTAGAACAGTGCCATTTGCCTTTGGACCATTCTCTAACTTTGGATGATTGGCACAGAGAGTGAGAGAGACTCTCTGAGTAAGTACTAACAGCTTGCTCACATGAGTCCATTGATTTTCAGGTTCTGCCATCATAATCGCATCTCCAGTACAACCTGTGTTGCAAGGAATGGTGGGAATGATTCCTGTATCTTTAATGGGGCAAAATGGACATACATTCTCAGATCCTTCCCGTCAGGTAAAACGCTACTGCTAAATTTCCATACTGTCATTCTTGAGTTGGAAAATCTTGTGAGAAACCTTCATTGTGCTGCTTTCACTTTTTCCAAGGTTCTGCACATGCCAGTACAGACTTCTTTGGGTGGTGGTGTTCCTAAACTACCTCTCCCTCCCAAATCTCAGAGGATCCCAAGAAACAAGACAAATGCAGGTGAGTTAGTGATGTAGCTGAAGGAAGGGAAGTCTATTTCTAGCATGGGAAGAATTCATAGCTTACCAGCTCAAATCTGATTCCTTCCTCAGCAGCCCAAGATACTCAGTTCTGCAGGCAGAAACTATTGTAGCAGACTGTATATAATGTTTGACTTGTCTTTTTCTTCCATATGAACTTATTTGAAACCTAGAGTATGCTTCTTACATGCTGTCAATTTTTTAAAAATCCAGACTTGTTTCTTTTAATTAACAGTTTGATTTTTAAACAAATGTTTTAGGAAAGTTGATACCCGGTGGATCTGAGCCTATAAATCGTCCTGCTTCTCGTGCACAAAGGTCAGTTAAGTTGCATTGCATAAAATGCAGGGGTTTTTTCTCAGTTCTCAACAATTCTGGGAAAGCACTTGCATGATAAAATATATGAGCAGTCCATAGTTATTTCTGCCATTTGCAGTGATAATGTTTAGGCATTGCAATCATGGGAGCTGCTGGCAAACATAATAGTGATCACTAACTTCACAAATTATATTTTTCTCACTTGAGTGGTTTGGACTGTTTTCTACATTGTTCCTTAGTAGCCTTTGAAATTTTGGCTTATAGCAACTGATAGGGAGTAGAAAATTTCTTGCAGCTGTTACTTTCCATTTGTTCAAAGAATTTCATTTTAAAAATAGTGGCAAACATGTATTTTAACATGAATGTTTAAATGAGGGTTCAGAAACTTTATTGGGTAGTTAAATTAAAGTGGGTATCTCTTCTCCCTATTAGTTGCCTCCAGGGCCTTGTTCTTTAGAAGAAAAACTTTTCTGGGATTTGGACAAGGAGGCACCTCCAGAGCTTAGCCTTCCTTTGCAATGAAACGGTCCTAAGTTTTTAAGGCCCGAGGTGGTTTTGTGTACATTCAGCAAATTTTACATGTTTTGTGAAGGGTAAAGTTCACAACAGGAAAACCTTTAAAATTAATTCTGTACTTTTAAATTTATTTATTTTTACCTGCATGAAGGGTGTTCTGCTTCTCTTCACCCTTTTGTTATTTCAGTAAAGCAAAAGTTGAGCTATTCAAGATTTTTAAACTGAAGGTGGGGATGTCCCCTTAAACCAACTTGTTTTGTACTCTCTGCTACTAACATGGCTGAGTTTATAGCCTTCAGCAATAGCTTTAAAAAATATACCAAAATAATTGAAAATAGAAATTTTATAACAAGATTGTCAGATAATCCCTACCCTTTTCCCCCATTCAGAAATGCAAACTCAGACAAAAATGTTTGTGCAGAATTGAAAAAGAAGCTGGAGACAGTTGCTCTCGACACCCTAAGTTCCGCTTCCAAACAGAATGAAAGCCATAGGAGAGTGCTTTGCTTTGACAACACTCTGGCTGCTCCAGCAGGAAGTATTCCAGCATCACAGAAAGAAAGGAGTGAAAACCCTTTATGCTCTGGGAATTCTCCCAGCGCTGTGCTTTCAACTGCTAAAACTCAGTCCTGCAAGAGGGAACGAGAGAGAACTTTGCCTCGGATTTTATGTAAGCCTGATATTACTAGCAGAAACTTGACTGCAAAGGACACCCAATCTGAGAAGAGACATTCAGGTCCAGGGTTGGCATCGGATGTGTTAAGAAAACAGACTGCAAATAAAGAGAACGAATTGGAAAGGACTGTTGACAAACCCCCCAAAAACCAGGAGGTGGCGACTCTCTCAAACGGCCAACAGAACGTTAGCCTTCATAATGAGAAGAACAGCTCCTCTGCTCAGGAACTGAGTAAAAAGCAGGGGCTGCAGCCAAATGCAAATTGCAAAATTTCAGCAGCTTTACCTTCAAAGGAGCCAAAAAAAGACCAGAACAGGTCTGCCAGCCAAGCCCATTGTTTGACCAGTCCATTAACTAAACAAGCTGTGGAAATGCTGCATGACATCCAGAGGCAAAGCCCCGCTAGTAAACTTCCTGAAAATGTGGATTTGCCAGTGCCACGCACACCTTCAGGAACTGGCGATAGACACTCTGAGGATACCTTTGATATAATAAGGACGCCCACGTGTAGACGGTATAGTGAAGACAGTACAACACCAAGGATCATGGTGCCTCCAGCTACTCCTGACTTGCCAGCCTGTAGCCCAGCGAGTGAAACAGGCAGTGAAAACAGTGTTAGTATGGCTGCCCACACTTTAATGATACTTTCACGAGCAGCCATTGCAAGGACTAGTACCACTACACCTCTTAAAGACAATACGCAACAGTTTAGGTCTTTGAGAAGTGCAAAAAAAAGGAAACCAGAAGACATGGTTGAATGTGAGAGGAATGCCCGGACTGCCAGTAAAAAAGATATGCAGAACTTTACAGTGCCAATAAAAAAGAAGAAAGTGAAGGTAAGTAAACTAGTCCTTTCAAACATAATTGCATGGTACTGTTTCTTTTCCAGCACAGTACCTACAGGCAGAAGAAGAGTTAACAGCTTTTAATCCCATTGTCTAGCTAAATGGCCCAGAATGGGAAACATCATAATGTATCCTGTAATATGCCTTTTCTCAAGCTCACATTGGCATTCCTAAACTAATGGAAACGGTTCCTTCATTTTTTACTTGTCACAACTTTTCAGAAGAAATCTTTGGCTGAGGAGACATCTCCCCATCTTTAGAGCTTGTCTTAATGAATCTTTAGGATCACAGTGGCTTGCTTAACCAATGTTTGCAGGCTAGCCTGTATTGGCCTGCTGTAGTTGCAAGAGGCTGCAAGTATTTCAACCTGTATGATTTCTTTTATATAGCTATGAAGTTTTGGTACACTTACCAGTTGACCATTTAAGCCTGTGTCCACTGTTGGACTACATATACTTATATATAGACTTGAGAAGTAAACAAAATTAGATTGGGGAAGAATCTCAATAGGTGTTGATGTAGAACATTTAAATGTCACGGGTCAGGGATGGTTTGTTCCAAAGGTTGATTTTGCCCTTTGGGCAGGACGAGACGTGATCCTGGTTTTTAATTTATTTAATGCCCAAAAAATGGTGGGTGGAAAGCAGCCCAATACTATAAATGTAAAAGGTTAAGGTACCCCTGACCGTTAGGTCCAGTCGCCGACAACTCTGGGGTTGTGGCGCTCATCTCGCTCTATAGGCTGAGGGAGCCGGTGTTTATCCGCAAATAGCTTCCGGGTCATGTGGCCAGCATGACTAAGCCGCTTCTGGCAAACCAGAGCAGCGCATGGAAACACCGTTTACCTTCCCACCGGAGCGGTACCTATTTATCTACTTGCACTTTGATGTGCTTTCGAACTGCTAGGTGGGCAGGAGCTGGGACCGAACAATGGGAGCTCACTCCGTCGCAGGGATTCGAACTGCCGACCTTCTGATCGGCAAGCCCTAGGCTCAGTGGTTTACACCACAGCGCCACCAGTGTCCCTACTATAAGTGTAGGCCTGCATAATCCCAAAGAACTGTACAAGCTACTTTTGAAAAAGACAGGAGATCCCACTCATGGTTACAGTATTGGTTTTTACAGATAAAGATGTTTTTGTGTTGAGTTCTGTGGAACTAAGCAATTTTTAAGCACCTAGATCTTGTTTGCCTAAATAGTTGTGTTTTTTTCCTTTTTCAGCAGAAGAAGCTACCAATCGCATTTCCTGCTGGAATGGATGTGGATAAATTTTTGTTATCTTTGCATTATGATGAATAAAAACTGAACTGTTCATTGGTCTTTTGCAACTTTGAGGTGAAATAACAAAATGGGAGTGCAGTTGATGCATCCAAGTGTCACTGCGTATTTAAAAAGGCACGCTGGTTCTGAAGAAAGTTGCTAGTTTATAAATAACTTGGCAGATCAACTTCTGAGGAAGCACTTAATGTACAACCAGTTAAGTTTGCACAGTTATACTTGTGGGGATAATGTAAATATTGTACAGCTGTTGGAGTTGTAAAACAACAAGGTACTACTTTTTTTAACACTGGGGGTTGGATGTGTTTTGCAAAATGTGCACATTAACTGCTTAGACATTTTCATAGTCATACATTGTTGAGCCAAATTACACTTAGAAGCAGGTTCCGTTGAATTGTGGAACTTGCTTTCCAGTCAATGTGCTTGGGGTTATAGCCCAGGACAGATAGCTGGCTCAAGTTGGAAAACATAAGGTAATGGTTAGCCAAGTCTTAAATTGTATAGCTAGCTAACTTCTAACGATAACAATTCAGCTTGTCTTACAGTGGGAATTTCCCCAACCTGGTTCCCTTGTGCCTGTCTTTCCCTCTAGTTGCAAATATGTTACAATAAAGGCTTTTTCAACTTTCTTACTATATTTACGAATATTAAGAGGCAATTTATTTTTATTCCATTTAACTTTAAAATACACCTGTAAATGACACTAACCCAGTGTGGTGTGTTTTCGAACATTTCCTAAAAGTTGTATTTAACACACACTCTTAATAAGAGTTCCTCTTCCCAAAGAGATGTTTGAAACATGACTGCCATGAATTGGGATTTTTAACCCAAGCCGTTGACCATGGAGGAGGGGGGAATCTGTTGTCTCCTTTATCTGGTACAGCTCCTCAGGAGGACAGGATTTACCTAAAAGGATACCCTATACAACCAACTGCTCTGTTGTAGTGTGGTGCTAAAGTTCAACCACAGTGTTATCAGTTGTGAGAGAGCAGATTACTCACACTAGTGTAGCTTGGGAATCCCTGCAATGTAGCTTTGTTCAATTTTTATATTTTCAGCTGCTTTTTAATGTGGAAGCAAATGATCACAGTTGCTCAAGGTATGCAGCTCTGGCTATTTTTTAGAGAAACTTTATATCAGTCAAGAAAAGTTTGGGAGGTAGTACCTTGCCGGTATATCACTTTTATACACACACTTTCCTCAGTTTTTATGAGGTTCCTGAGCAATCCTTTGTAAAGGTGTAATAGCAAATGTTAGGTGCAACATCCAGTTGTGTCCACTTGCTTGTGCAACAGGATTGACAGCTTATCTTGTCCCACAACCCTTTGCAGATTTGGAAGGATATGCAAACAACTGTTCATGCTATGCTGGATCGCACCCCAGCTTTTGAAAGTTACTTCAAGTATACTTTCTAAATTGTCAATTTAACCCGAGGTACTATTTCTGGGTTAGCGGAGTCTGTAACCTGAAGTATGTAACCTGAGGTACCACTGTATCAGCTTTTGAATACAGCAACCCAGTCCTCACATGCCATTAAGAGCCCTCTGTGAATTCATATTAGAGCTATGCTGGGAGAAACCACACCAGAGAGATAGCATACTATAGCAGGGGTAGGTAACTTTCAGCCAATGGGCATAGTTACAGCTGCTAGGCTATATCCACCTGACAATATATATGGTAGGGGGCAGGTAAAGGAGGGGCTTGGACAAGGGCTGTGCAGGCACTGTCTTATCCAAGCCAAAAGACACAAAAACTTCTTTCATGACTTGGAGGACTGTACGTTCCTTAGGGCACGAGGAAATAGACTGAATGCCAAGGTAAGTTTGAGCAGGGATTTGTGACAGCCATTTAATAAAAAAAACTATAAAACATAATAAAACTTCCACAGTAGCCAGCCACTATACTTAGTCTTTATTGTCTTTGATTGAAATTTAACCCACATTTTATAGTCCCTATGGTATAAAAAAAACCACTTGCACTGGAGGTATAGTAAAAAAAAAATTAGTTGTGTTTTTTTAAAAACAATGATAGACTGAGCTTTTTTTGGGGGGGGGGGGTCTGCGCTGCAATTCCATAAATAGTTGTAACAGCCATTTGACAGTTGAGCCTTAAGGCTTGACATCAGAGTCTACAGTTTCTGGATTAGTATCGCAGATGCGCCGCCACCTCCATTACAGATTCCAGCAAGGCCATACTCTCCTTGCTTCAATGCATGAGCCATGTGAACAACAATTCTTGCTCCAGACATCCTAAAACAGAAAAAGCACCCTAGTTAAGTTTTGAGTTGTATAGATCAGCATAGTGCTAAATAATATCTAGCTGAAGCATAAGACAGTAGCACTAGAGGTAAGTCGTTTGTGACAGACCTGTCTCACACATGTGCTAATCTATGACAACCATGCACCACTGAGCATCCTGGAGGGTGACTTAGGATGGAACTATGCCAAGAGGGAAGGGAGGCAAGAGATGTGGGAAAAGAGGACGTGGGAATGGAATCAATAGGGAAGAAGTATCCAAAATAAACTTTTCTATGGGTCTGTCTAATGCAGAACTGGCCAGTTTAGCAACAACTCTTCATTGTCTTAGGTCTTTCTCAGCCATCCTGTTCCCAAACTAGATGCACTGATCTGTGGTCCCAAGACTCAGAACTTTTTCAGTTATCATGGTTAAAATTTTCCAAATCTATTGTGTCTACTGCATCAATTGATTAAGACACTACCAAACACAATAAACGTTAAGGAGAGTGTTGATGGTTTGAAGTTGGATTTTTTACAGGACTAATACTTCCTCTGCACCATTACATAATCTTATTTCCTAGTGGATTATGAAGCAGGGCACTTAGAATATTGCAAACTATTAATAATTTTAGTTTAAATAAGAGTAGGCATTTTTAAAAGTACCAAGAGCAAGCACTTACAATGCACCATGTCAAATGCTGTTTCAGGGGGCATTTACTTAAGTAAATTTACACATCAGAACTAGGAATGCTTTCTGCTTTCTTACATTTATAGCTTGTTACCAAAGCTATAATAACTATTTGCCTTTGCTGTGGAAGGGAGGGTCAGATACAAATTTCTTCTTGTGCAAACAAATGTATTACTTCACTTACCCAATTGGATGTCCCAAAGAGACAGCTCCTCCATGAATGTTCACCTTTTGTGGATCAACATCTAGCATTTTAATGTTGGCTAGGACAACGACACTGAATGCTTCATTAATTTCCCACATTTTAATATCTTCCTTTTTTAGACCTGTCTGATTAAGTATCTGGAAAAAGACAGAAACACATAGGTAAAAGGTAATATTTATCACCAACAGGGTCTGGAGGGTTCTTGCCCTTCTGTTTTAATTGAGATATAAAATGGGTCACTGGCACAATTGGGACTGTAGTTCAAGAGACATCCAACCATAAAGATAAACATTTCAACTGACTTGAAGCCACATGTCAGGTGAAAAAAAAATTAACAATTATCACTGCCTACAGCAGTCAGGATTCAAGCAAATACTTTCTCTAGAAAAAAATAAACCCAGTCCCTGAATTACGAAATCCATGTGTACCAGTTTCTGATCAAATCTAAGGTGTGAGATACTTGAGAATTCAATATTAACAAACTAATTAGTTCAGTGTTTCACAATGCTAAAATACCAGCATTAACCTAAGCGTGAAATGTAGATTTCAAGCAATAAAGCAACTGGAGTAACACCTACAGTGGTACCCCGCAAGACGAACGCCTCGCGAGACGAAAAACTCGCAAAACGAAAGGTTTTTTCGTTTTCGAGTTGCCTCGCAAGACGAATTTCCCTATGGGCTTGCTTCGCAAAACGAAGCTTGCCCCGGGGACAGCGGGTCTTCTCTTTTGAAGCAAGGGGCGGCGGGGAGAAGCGATCTCCCCGCAGCCCCAGGTCCGGGGACAGCGGGAAGCGCTTCCCGCTGCCCCCGGACCTCTTTTGAAGCAAAGGGCTGCGGGGAGATCGCTTCTCCCCACCGCCCCTTGCTTCAAAAGAGGTCCGGGGGCAGTGGCAAGCGCTTCCCGCTGCCCCGGACCTCTTTTGAAGCAAGGGGCTGCGGGGAGAAGATCGCTTCTCCCCGCCGCCCCTTGCTTCAAAAGAGGTCCGGGGGCAGCGGCAAGCGCTTGCCGCTGCCCCCGGACCTCTTTTGAAGCAAGGGGCTGCGGGGAGATCGCTTCTCCCGGTGCTCCGAAGCGGGGCGGCGGGGTGGGAACACCTTCCCCCGCCGCCCCGCTTCGGAACGGTGCTCCGAAGCGGGGAGGGGGGGTGGGAACACCTTCCCCCACCGCCCCGCTTCGGAACGGTGCTCCGAAGCGGGGAGGGGGGGTGGGAACACCTTCCCCCACCGCCCCGCTTCGGAACGGTGCTCCGAAGCGGGGCGGGGGGGGTGGGAACACCTTCCCCCACCGCCCCGCTTCGGAACGGTGCTCCGAAGCGGGGCGGGGGGGGTGGGAACACCTTCCCCCACCGCCCCGCTTCGGAACGGTGCTCCGAAGCGGGGCGGGGGGGGTGGGAACACCTTCCCCCACCGCCCCGCTTCGGAACGGTGCTCCGAAGCGGGGCGGGGGGCGGGAACACCTTCTGAAGGCTGGCGGGGGGCAAAAGTCTTTGTCCCCCCTGCCTGCCTTCCCAGGGGCTTTTAAATCGCCCCGGACAGCGGAGAAGTCCTCCGCTGTCCCGGGGCGATTTTAAAATGCCGCCCGCCAGCATTTTAAGATTGCCCGGGCAGCGGAGAAGTCCTCCGCTGTCCTGGGGTTTTTAAAAATGCTGGGGGTGGGAAGAAAAGCCCTTGTCCCCCCCCCCAGCCTTCAGAAGAGGTCCGGGGACAGACTGTCCCCGGACCTGGTCTGAAGGCGGTTTCCCTAGGAACGCATTAATTGATTTTCAATGCATTCCTATGGGAAACCGTGCATCGCAAGACGAAAAACTCGCAAGACGAAGAGACTTGCGGAACGAATTAATTTCGTCTTGCGAGGCACCACTGTATTTAATTGTCTACTTAAATTACTTACAGTGCTGCTGAGAAATGTCATCTAACATTTACGTTTTACTCAAATATATTTTGCTTTTCAGGTCCATTTTAAAAAACCACTTTGTTATCAGTAGGTAGTGAACACCAAAAAAGAAAATAAAAGTACAAAGGCCAACAGAAAAAAAAAACTAATGAGAAGATTCAGAGGCAAGTTGCATTATGGTTTTGGCAGAAGCTTTCTAAGAAACCTTCCATGTTTGATTGGCATTAAGTCTTATTATCCAATATTCTGAATACTTCTGAAGTATAAGTATTGCTGTTTGACGTACTGTGATAAATATGAGAGAGCATGCTTTGAGGAAATTTTTAATTTGAAGGTAGGGGAATGCTATAAAATGATTACCTTAGGAACTGCATGTGCTGGTGCAATTGGAAAGTCAATAGGATCAACAGCAGCATCTGCAAAACCTGCAAAAGAGCAAATGTGAAGCAGAAAGGTGAAATGTAATTATTGGTATACATAGCAGCATTTAGAGTACCTGCAATAGATGCTTACAGCCTCTGGCAAAATTCTGGATATTATTGCTTTTAAAAGATGTAAGCATGGCAATGTTAGAGGAACAGCTGAGACATCCCAAAAGCCCCTGAATTCTCTCGAGTTTGGCAAATTGTCAAGCTATGACTGCACCATTCAATTAAAAAGTCCTTTCAACCTAACCTGCTGATAAAAGACAAAGTAAAACAAAGTCGGGGATGCGGGTGGCGCTGTGGGTTAAACCACAGAGCCTAGGACTTGCCGATAGGAGGTCAGCAGTTCGAATCCCCGAGATGGGGTGAGCTCCCACTCCTCAGTCCCAGCTCCTGCCCACCTAGCAGTTTGGAAGCACATCAAAGTGCAAGTAGATAAATAGGTACCGCTCCAGCGGGAAGGTAAATGGCGTTTCCGTGCGCTGCTCTGCTTCGCCAGCTGCATGCCGGCTCCCTCGGCCAATAAAGCGAGATGAGTGCCGCAACCCCAGAGTCGGTCACGACTGGACCTAATGGTCAGGGGTCCCCTTACCTTACCTAAAACAAAGTCAGTCTAACCCATTATCTGTCAGGATCAAGCATTTCTCAACATTTCACTAGAAAGTCAAGAAGATTCTTACCTACTATTTTAGCCAATGGTTTAGCATTCAGCCTTTTGGCTGCTTCTGAAGTCATCAGTACTAATGCAGCTGCTCCATCATTCAATGTACTGGCATTGGCAGCAGTTACTGTTCCTGAAAGAGGCAGCAATGTGAATATAGTGCATTCCTCAGTAACATCCTAAATTCAAGCCTATGTCAATCCATATTCAAAACACTGGCCACAGCAATTCAAATTCAACAACGCTGGCATTATATCAAAGCACACATCCATATAAACCATTTCACTGAAGGAAATGCAGGTATGTTTAAATAAAAAATGCAATCTGGCCAGCTTTTACTACATTAAAAACCAGGCATCACTTTTTTCGAGCTTACCGTTTTCTTTCTGAAAAACGGCCTTCAGTTTTGGAACTTTACTGAAATCAACACGCTTGTACTCCTCGTCTTCTTTAATCTCTGTGTCTGGTTTCCCTAAAATAAGACTTTATTTAGTTAAACAATTTCAGACTTCTTTGTGGCTGGACAGCTGGCACTCCCTAATTTCACAAGGAACAGCAGAACATGCAAAGGCTGCAGTTAAGCATGCTTCAAATCATGGTCTCATTGCTCCATCACTGCCCTAAGCCTCCTGTGAAAGGGAGGAAAGGCTTCCCAGGAGGCCACAAAACCTTTTTTTTGGAGGGGGGAGGGGACACAGAAAGAAAACTCAAACCTCAGCTTGGAAGGTCAAAAAACAAAAAGCTTAATATGGGAATAGGGGTGTAAACAGAAATGGTCTCTATTTTAGCAAAAAGAAACAAAATATGTTCAGTCTTCATTTCATAGACAAGTTATGTTTGCCAGAATGCGAACAACATTTTATACCATTTCAGTACATAGTTTATCATAAAACAGAAGGTAGGGAGGTATTATATATGAAATTATACTACCTTTCTGAGAAATAGTAACTGGGACAATTTCATTTGCAAAAACTCCCGACTCCCAACCTTCCTTGCTTTTGGTGTAAGATTTTATGGCATAGGCATCTTGATCTTCCCGTGATATAGTAAACTTCTTTGCAGTATTCTCTGCGCAATTACCCTGGGGAGGCAGACAGGAAATCACTGAAAGACATTTTAAAAACTGGACAGGTTTGTGTAGATCAGCTGTGCTATCGCCAAAATCCCCACTTTTGAGTTTAATGGACTCGAATATGAATTAATAAATGTAAATCAACTGAAATGAAACTGCCCATTTCGTTTGTGACTGTTAGACATTGGGAACAAACAAAAAAACCATGCAACTCACAAGCTTCCTGGTTTGTTTGCTGCCTGAAACAAGCTGTGCTAGCTTTTCCAATGAAACAGCATGAAGCAAGGCCATTTGCAGTTTCTGAGTGTTAAGCAAAGGTCATGGGATAACTAGGGATGGGTGAGAAATTTGGTTCTATTCACATTTAAAGGTGAACCTACCGTTGCACTAAATGGAAGTTACTTCCAAGTAGGGCTGCAGCCTAAGTGACATAACTGTTCAGGGCTGCAGCCTTAGGAAACCGATCAAATCATTTTGCATGTACATGTGGGGATTCCTGTATCATCCTGTTTTCCCCGACTTCTCACTCTGAATGCAAATGAAACACCAGAGCTGGACCAGGTCATCTCTTAATTTACTAAGACTGCCAGTCGCACTAAATTCAACAGCATTGCTGATATCTTAGGCATAAGATTTTGGTATGTATTCACAATTTCTGAATCCTATTAGATTCAGTAGTGTCATCTCCAGACTATTGGTAGTTTGCAAAAGGGTATTCAACTGCTTACCGGGAAGTTTAGGTTTGCACAACTGAAGTGGATTAAATCTGCTTAAATCTTTTTTTTAAGAAAGAAATAGACCTGAATGAATTTATTATTTCGGTCACAGACTAGTTCCAGTCCACATACAATATCAAGGAAGTCATAAAACAGATAGGGATACATTGGAATTTGCAATTAGGCATAACACCTGCAATTAGACAATACAGTTATAGCAACAGTTAAAATATATATAAATTAAAACTTAGTCACTAAAATATAACCTACAGTTATCATTTAAGGCCTTAATCATTATGATAGGACAGCTTGTTCCCTAGGTTTTATGGCAATCGCACAGAATTTGGCTACCCTTAACGTGAACTCAGGATCCTTGTCCTCTACCAGGGATTTTAGACGGGGTGGGGTGGGGGTGGAGCTCTTATGTTCAGCTCCTGAACTCAACAAATGTAGGCTTTTGATCAGGAAAGTATCTGAACATCCTATTTTCCAAGAGAACCTTTTAAAAAAAAACAACAACAAAAATAGGCTGCCACAAAACTTGCAAGACATTAAAAGCTGTATTTACCATGTGAATTTTGTTGTAAACATCTGTCAAGCCATCTTTGACAATCAAGTCTTCAAGCTTTACTCCTCCATAAGGCGTTGCTCCTCTGACCATTGTGTAGGGTACATTAGACATGCTCTCCATTCCACCAGCTACCATCACGTCCTGTTTCAACAAATTATATACAGCTTTTTCCAACTTACAAGGAGGATGAAAACAAAATACTTAAAAGTGCAATACTATTGTCCCTGGGAGGGCCTAGGATACAACAGATTTCCCCCTCTGTCAATAGAATCGCCATTCTCCCAGAACACCCCCCCAAAAAAAAAATAAGGGGGAATATGCCAGCCCCTTATTTTCCTGCCCACTATGATCTCTACAAGAAAAATAAAAACCCTGAAAAAGGTTCCTTCATCTTTCACTTTCTCTCCCACACCTTTGAATTGCTTGGCTCAGATCTAAATGATGTTCTGAGTCTCCCATTAGGCAAAAAGTTGCAATGCAATTCGTCATACAATCAAAAGGGTACATACACAATTACAAACACTGGAATGGGAAACCTGTAGCCCTTCAAATATTGTTGGACTACAACTCCCATCATTCCTGACCACTGGCCATGCTGCCTGAGCTAATGGGAATTTTAGTCTGACATAATCTGGAGGGCCATGGAGTCTCCTTTCCTTTGAGGTTTTTTTCATATATATACACAAGCAGTGTATAAATTTTATTAAATAAATAAATAAAATAATTTATAAAAATCCTCAGATAGTCACACAGCGTTATTAATCTTCCACCCACTGGTATTGCTAATCTGCATGTTGCATATCCTTTTGATGTCCCCCCCCAAAAAATGTGTAGATTTAATATAAAATGTTAATAGTTTGGTTGGCCCCCGCCTGTATTGGGAGAGAATGCAAGAGTGTGCCTTCGGGGGTGAAGTCAAACTGTTGGAAAGTTGCAGGAAATAACATAGACAAGTCAGATACTGAAGCCGTACCAGCACAATAATCAAAGCAGTGTGGTTTGGTACAGTTGGCAAGAAATCTCTCTGATACACTTCCTTTTTAAAGGAAGAAGATCTTGCAAGAACAGAAGCTCTCGGAGGCACACAGAAGGACTCCAGCAAATTTGCTCTTATAAACAGTTGCTATTGGTCTTTCTAAGAGATTATACATTTCCACATATTTACAAGTCTTCTGAATATACTGACTCTCCTACCTGGCTCCCACATGCCAGACTCTGTGCTGCCAGCATAATAGATTTCATTCCAGAGGCACAAACTTTGTTGACAGTCGTGCAAGGAGTAGAAACTGGTAAACCTGAACCAAATTAAGATAAAAATAAACTTCGAAGAATTGTCAGCCAGCTGCATATATGGAATATATCAAGTTGCTTTAATCAATTAAAAAGGAACTCATGCCAAAGAATCCCACTGACTTTCCTGATACCATGTGTTTTTCAAACCAGTAGTGTCCTCTCATGCTAGTCTCAGTTCTATAAAGATGAAAGACCATTCCTGACATCTCCAGTAGTCCCTTCCATTCGTAACATTTTATCTTTGGGATTCAATCCTTTGACTTCACCACATCAGAAAACTAGCAACATGTTATTAGGCAACATATTACCTCCCCACCACCATATATGCTAAGGACATTAGCTGACGTGAAAGTACAGAAGGAGAAAAAGAGGAAAAGGTAACTCAAAAAATGTTCCAGTTCTGATTATGGCAGTTTGAAGAAAACAGAAGGCCGATTCAGATTAAAATTCAAACTCAGATTAATTTGTTGAGTATTATGTGAATCGTACTCCTCAGTTATTTACCTCTGTTTTATAATTTAGCAGTGAATCTTACTCATTGAGGGTTGTATCCAATGTCATCTCAGTGCTAGTGAAAAAGCCTTCACCTTCTCCCCCACCGTAGCTCCCTACACACCCTCAGAATCTACTCTAGAGGTTTGGGAGACCTACTGAAGCTGATTCAGGGAGCTCTGAAGGAGATGCGGGTGTGGGGAGAAGTCCCACTGCATGAAAGGAAATCTACTCATGCATTGTTGGATTTACGACTTGTGCCCTAAGAAGTCATGAGCCATAAAACAGTTTTGGTACCTGCACCAAGGGTTGCTTGTCTTGCAGGAGCTTGTCCTTGTCCAGCCTGAATAACATTGCCCATGTAGACTTCTTTCACTTCTTGTGCAGGGATACCTAATGGCAAAAATCAGAGAAGGCATTTTCCAAGCATAAAGTGATAATATGCTCATAGAATGAGAGAGAAAAGAAACATCTGGGTAAGAATGAAATAGATGCTGAAGCTGCCACTTAACTTTTGTTTATGGACAAAACTGAGGAGCGAAGTTAAGTCCTTAAAAAGCTCATCTAGATTGCAGCTCTCGCTGCTTTAGCTCAGAACCTCTACGCAAAACCACTTGTAAAGTGGTGCAGAGCAGGTACTTCTTTGCAAGCTTAGCACAATGTTTGCTGTACAAATTTGGTCATCATTGCTTTAGTCCCTGGGTTATTCACTTGAATGCAAATGGCCAAAACTGAAAGTGGGACAGGTTTGCAATAAATCATCCTTGAACCATGTCAGAACTGAGAATAAACCAGGGGAGAGGGTACCAGAGTGATGACAATGGAGGACTAAGAATTGCTCAAAAGCAGACCGAGTGTGACATAGTCTAAAAAGGATGACATACTTTACAAATACACCTTGGGCACATGCATAATTGATTTCTTTAAAGAACAGCATGAATACTTAGTGGCTACCTTGTCCCAGCATAATAGCAAAGTGGCAATGGGTGATTACAACAAACACTAGCTGCTATTTAACCTGGATCAGAAGAGATGGTGAATATTTTCCAAACAATCCATCCCCATCCCACCCTGTTCCACAAAGCCTTCTGAACAGAGTCCAGACTTACCTGCTCTTTCAATTGCGCCTTTAATTGCAATGGAACCAAGTTTAGTGGCTGGCTGTGATGAAAGGGATCCTTGGAAAGAGCCAATGGGTGTCCGGACAGCACTTACAATTACTACTTCCTAACAAACAAAACCATTGCAATGATTATGACAGTTACCCACAGAAAGGTATATTATCAAGTCTTAAGTTCTGTTTGAATTAGGAAGATAAGACTTAGCAGTTATCAAAGTAAGTGTATGCTCCAGAAACATCTGGTTATGCCTGTATGATGGGTTGTGTAGTGGTCAGAGTATCAGACTAGGACCTGGGAGACTAGTCCCCTTAACCATGAAACTTGATGGGTGAACTTGGGCCACAGTCTCTCAGCCTAACCTACTCCACAGGGTTATTGCAAGGATGAAACTGATGGAGAACCACCTTGAACTCATTGGAGGAAAGCTAGGATATAAATGTAAAAATAAATAAATAAATAAATAAGTTAATTTGTATGATAATATGTTGTTATATCATAGCAAGAAGGCTGTACAACTGCTGATAACTAAAGAAAATAAGACATACAGATGGGAGAACTTCCTACTTATTCTTTTTTTGCCAGGGAGTGAGTAGGTGGATCAGACAGCATGATAATATAAATAATATCATCTAGTGGCTGAAAAACATTGAGAGGGGGAAACAACATTGCAAGTTTTGTAACAACCCACGTAGGCCAAATTATAGGCAGTCTACTTAGGCAATTTCAAAAGAGAACACAAGTTATTTGCAGCAGTGAGACAACAAAATTCTATGGCATCCTAGAATCTATTTATTATGGCACACACTTTGACAACAACAACTTTTTGGATAGGAACCCACTTTATCAGATGCATGCAGCAAGGTAACCTTTTCAAGTATGCACATAGATAGACATGTATCATTGTTAGGGCAAGACTAGATAGGATGCTGAATGCACTGCTTTTTAATTCCTAATTGAAGTGAGGAATGGTAGAGTGTTTTGTCAGGCTGTGGTGTGCAGCAAATCCGATTTAACCCTTAGCCTCTAGGCCAGAGCTTTCCAAACTATATGTGGAGACACGTTAGTGGGCTGCAGTGTGTAGGTGTGTCGCACGAATGCTGGGAAGGGGTTGATTTAACCTCTGGATTGCTAGTAAAACTGAATTACTGTGTTGTGAAATGATGCATGTCTAAAAAGTGTGTCACCAACATGAAGTTCGGAAAACTCTGCCCTAGGCTGTGGTCCCAGTGAAAAATTCTCCCTTGGCCACTATCAGCCGCATCAGGAGAGCTGATATTGGTACCAATAGTTCCTCCTAAAACGAAAATGCATCTATGTGGGCAAGGCATCTTTTGTCAGGACCACTGCAGATGAGGAACGAGTTAGAAAACCCTGCACACCATAGTCCTGGCAAAAATCCCCCCTCCCCTAATATATTTCATTTGCAATTTAAAACCAAAGGCACATCAGGAAGTGATATGTTTGGCCTCACACCTACTCTGGCCCTTAATCCACTTAATATATCTCAACTCGCTGTTTGAAAGAACATGGTCTTGTAGAGCTGGGCAAAGTATGGTATTGCCATCGCAAGTACCTGAAGTCCTGTTACAATTGATACTTACATTTAAGCCACGTTGTGATGAGTAGCCTCTGCTTGCATAAGTTAACATCTGAAAAAAAGAGTTTATTTTTCAGTAAGTGCAAAAACATCTGGTTTAGTGATTCAAAAATATTGTGTTTTTCCATTTAACATATTTTAAACAAGCTACTTAATTACACTTGTTTGTTTTTCTTAATACTTTGAAGCTTTAGAATTATTCTTATTCTTATCATCATCATCAGCAGCAGCATTTGCTACTCTATGAAATACTTCCAGAAGTGAATAGGCAGAAAAGAGCAACAACAACTGTCATAACTTTGCAAAGAATTTTCAAGCAATATACCTTTACAAAAATCCTAATGCTTAAAATAACTGTCAGTTAAACAATATTGGAATATTGTACAATCCTATTGCAAAACAAGTCAGTGATGCTGAGCTATGTTATTTGGTAATTTACCCTTTTGATCCTATAACCTTTAGCCCACTGAGGTTAACAAACTCTGACGGACACACTGAGCAGTTTTTAATCTCTGTTTTAGCCTCTCTATTTAGATAACTTTTGCCACAGTAAGCAGTCGCACATAAAGATGAGGATCCAGGTTTATTGTTTTTAGCAGTTTGCATGTGCGCTCCAGAGGAGTGCTGTTTTAAAAGAGGCCATTGCTCCTTGATACAAACATAACTTATGAGTGATATTAGATGCATAAACACCATGAGACAACCACCACAGTAGCAGATTTTGATCATCATTGAGGACAGCAGAATGGAGGGGAGATTTTATCCAAAAAAGGCAAACTCCACCAGGAGGTTCTCCTGTAGATGACCCCTTACACAGGAGATCTTCTGATGGACCATACCTCCTCATGTTCATTTGCAGAAAGAGGAAAGCAGATCTGCTGATTGGCATTTCTGTCTCAAGCAACAAAGTATATTGGGCTGTCTCTGCTCCAGAGAGCTCCTTTACCTTTAAGAGGGGAACCACAGAGCAAGAATTAGGCCCTGCCTACAGATACAGTAGCATGTAAGTTGCAGGTCTAGCTTCATATTATTGGGGGTGCTGGGCAGGCTGTCTTCCGTGGGCCTCCCATCTCCAGCACCTGTGGCCACTTGAGTCCCCATACATTAGCTTCTGCCTTCCACAAGGGAACTTGCAGAGTCTGCTTTTGCAAGGACTGGAGTTGTTGTTGTTGTTTAGTCGTTTAGTCGTGTCCGATTCTTCATGACCCCATGGACCAGAGCACGCCAGGCACTCCTGTCTTTCACTGCCTCCCGCAGTTTGGTCAAACTCGTGCTGGTAGCTTCGAGAACACTATCCAACCATCTCGTCCTCTGTCGTCCCCTTCTCCTTGTGCCCTCCATCTTTCCCAACATTGGGGTCTTTTCCAGGGAGTCTTCTCTTCTCATGATGTGGCCAAAGTATTGTAGCCTCAGCTTCAGGACTGGAAGTGGGCCCTGGCAAATGTCCATGACCCTAGGTGCCAATGCCACCACAGAATAAAACCCTATTTTTTATTTTTTTATTTAAAATGCAACAGTTAACAACATTAAAGATTTAAAGCAGGCAGTCACAGGGGAAGTGGACGGGAAGTGATGTGACCTTGCAGCAACTTGATCCACACTACACTCTGTGTTTGTGTGTGTGTGTTAGAATTCAAAGGTAGCAAGAGTTTGGGAGTACAGTAGTACCTTGGGTTAAGTACTTAATTCATTCCAGAGGTCCTTTCTTAACCTGAAACTGTTCTTAACCTGAAGCACCACTTTAGCTAATGGGGCCTCCTGCTGCTGCCGCAGCACAATTTCTGTTC
Organism: Podarcis bocagei; assembly: GCF_964188305.1. Classification (NCBI taxonomy): domain Eukaryota; kingdom Metazoa; phylum Chordata; class Lepidosauria; order Squamata; family Lacertidae; genus Podarcis; species Podarcis bocagei. Next base: position 85,896,468 of record NC_138130.1, read on the forward strand.
TCATCCTGAAGCAAAGTTCTTAACCCGAGGTACTATTTCTGGGTTAGCGGAGTCTGTAACCTGAAGCGTATGTAACCCGAGGTACCACTGTATACCACTTAAGTATAGGAGAACACAATCACCTTTGGAACATTATGCACAGAGAGACATCCTTAAAAAACATTTTTTTGAAAAAAGGGCAGCAAAACTCGGGGGAGATCAACGTTTCTCAGGAAGCATTTATTAGGAGAGAAAAAATACAGGAGAGCGCTCGAACACGGGGTTCCTCGGCTCATCCAGACAAGCAAGACTCTGCCTCCTCAGGTGGGCTCGTCTTGGCGCATGCGCGCAGGCCCGGCCTAAGAGGCACGCGGCGCTGACGCAGGGAAGGGCGAAAGGAGGCGGGGCTGGCCGCTTAGCCCGCTGCGCCTCAGGGGGGCTCAGCCGTCCCTGAGGGAAAGCGCGGAGGACGAAGGAAGGCGGCCGGGTCGTCCGTCAGGGGAAAGCGGGACCTCCATAACCAAACCCGCCCCCGGCCTGGCCTTGTTTTCCCCCTCCTCACCCGAAGCGTCTTCGGCACCTGCCGCCCGCCCAACATCTTCGCTCTCACGCCGGCCTCCGCAGCACCAGCAGCCGCCCTCAGAACCCCTTCAGCAGCCTCAGCAACGGACCTCCGAGGCAGCGCAAGAGCCGCCGCCGTCACCTTCAGAAGGGCACGCCCACCCCTTGACCTAGCCAATAGGAACCCAAGGGCGGACCCGCCGTTTAATCCCCTGCCCTCGATTCTGTGCCTCCGGTCTGAGGAGGGGAGGGCGCGTCAAAATTGGGAGAAATCCTATTGGAGCCTGAAGAGAAGTGGGCGGAGCTATTAGAGAGCAGTTCTATTGGCGAGGGAGGGGGCGTGGGAATTAATAAGCGGCGCTCATTGGACAAGGGGTAGAGGTTGGGGAAAGGGCAAGGAAGAGACACACTATCCTTGGTTGAGAGGGAGGGGCTTGGCAGTTCCCAGCATCGAAGTGAACCGCTTGAAGGACATTCCTTCCCTCAGAGAATTCTGGGCATTGTAGTTTGTTAAGGGCGCTGGGCATTGTAGGTCTGGGAAGAGTAAACTGCAGTGCCCAGAATTCTTTGAGGGAAGGAATGTGCTTTGAACACAGTAGGCAGGGATGTAGACAGTTTAGGTTAGGATGGAACCGTAGAATTGGAAGGGACCACAAGGGTCATCTAGTCCAACCCCTTGCAACACAGGAATCTTTTGGCCAACGTGGGACTCAAACTCACAACCCTGAAATTAGGAGTCTCATGCTCCACCAACTGAGCTACCTTGTTTGAAGAGGGAGCATTCACTATTGCTCCCCACTGTCACAAATGTGCAATGGCAAAGCAAGTTCTCAGTTCTCAGCACAACATGCACCAAACACACACACAAAAGAGGCACCAAACGAGAAAAACAACTTACACAAAAGTGCACAAACCAAACATGAACTGGCAATAACATTGCTTTGCTTACCACTCTCTCCCCCAACTAGTCTGGTGAAGAGTTCTGGGGAACATATGCAAGCTTGCACACTATTTTGTGACCTTTCTTTGGCCTAAGAAAGGTATTACTCTAATCTGGATTTTTACAATGTGACAGTAAACTGACTTTCAGCCTTATCAGTATACAAGCATACTCTGATGCCACGTGGAGTTTTAGGCATACTTATTTGGGACTTAAATCTCATTAAGTCAAACACACACATCTCACACTGCCTTGGATACCACCGAATTCCTGTTTTGTTTTGTTTTGTTTTGGGAGGGAAAAGATGTTCAGGAGTGTCAGAACCAGCCTTCTGGACCCAGCCTAAAAGCTGTTTTAAAAAACACTGAAATGATCCAATGTTTTATCGACATTTGCTGCAATACAGAAAACAGAAGATTACACTGTGGACTCCAATGAGTCGTAGTACAGGTTGTAAAAGAAGATTAGGCAATAAAACCGAAGTTTTTGTAAACTCTTTTTATATGGCAGGTGTGGAGCTATGTAAATGTTATTTTAGCAAACTTCCAAGAATATAATAATGGAACAGGATGAAACGACCACTTCATGCATAGTAAATCCCTTTATAAAAGTACTTGTGTGTCATATATGCATCATCATGTAAAAAATGGCTGTGATCCAAAGAGCTACTTGTTAAAATAAATTGCTTAAAGGATAAGCCATACATCAGTCTTCCACGTCTTGGTAGACTACAGTACTGCCTCCAAGTGCCTCAACTAGAGCTGGAATTTCTTTCATCTCTTAACATGAAAGGGAATTTTTTCTCAAATTTAAGTGTTCAGTCTACTAGTGCTGTACTGCTCAAATTTCTGAAAAAATAAAATGTCATTGGGTGTCACCAGATCAATTACAAATCCAAACTGTCCATGGAACTGAAGGCAATATAACCAAGTACCAAAGCGACATAAATTGAGTAAGCAGCACTAGATAGCAGTGGGAAAGTATTGATTTTTAATAGTAACTTGCAATCCAAATCTAGTTTAAAATTTCAATTACTTTGCAGTACTGTAAGGTTTACACAGGGAGCTTGTACTAAAAAGGTAGTAAACTTCTGTTACATAGAAAGAACTGATAATTAGGTGCTGTGGATTTGGATCAGATTATATTGCTGCACTGCTGTCTGACAAGGCAGTTGTACGTGCCATGCATATAGCCAATACAAATGCATATCCCTGTAATAATGCTCAGACAGATCCCTTGGAACCTATGTGGTGTTAAATGCTGATGAAAACACTTATTCATACCTTGGACTAGCTTGGGATTTCAAAACAACTGATGGTAGTCTAGGAACACTAATGGACTGTGCTTAATTCCAATTTTCAAAAGGTTCTGAAGATAACACCAAAAATATTTTGTGTTTTTTATAATATTTTATATTACATTTTTATTTTGCAAGAAAATAAATTATACAACTTAAAAAATAAAATCCAAAAATTAAGCAGTACATCAAAATAGTTCAGCCGGACTGCCATACAAGAAGAAACTGCTACCAGTCAAAATTGTACAGCATTATTTCAGTATGTAGTGGCACACATTCAAAACTGTAAATAACCATATGTAGATGGATATTACAACCTAGGAAACTCATGTTTGCGCTGCACTCCAGGCTACATATAGTCTATTAAAACAGGAAAGCTCTTGTGTATTGTTTTATTTCACAAATATGACCTTGAATTTACAAAGATAGGATCCCAGCCAGTTCCATGAAAATAGAAAATAGTTTTGCGCTTAAGATACCAAATCTTTCCATGAAGCTATCAAATATTTCTCTCAGCTGCATTTTTTAAAATTTGTACCTTTTACAACGGATACTATAATGCAAATAAATCCAAAGTATTCAACTACCCGGGCCATGTTACTTTCTTTCCCCCCAAAAGGCCACCACTCAAACTTAAGTTAAACTACACTATGCTCCAACAACAGGTTTAAACAAATGAATAGGTAGAAAACAAGGGACACCAGTAGGATAAAGGGGGGAAATGGAAGACTTCAAAATTAAGTATGAACCTCATATGTTGTGACATATTTTTTTTTAACAACTATGTTTAAAATCAATGCAACCTACATTATTTTTCACATCTAGAGTATTACTTAATACAAACCACAATGGCAGTGCTTGTGGCAACATACATTTTTCAGAAGCAGCACCTCTTTATGCTAGGTCTTTGGAGAAAAATATCCAAAGCTAAAAATCAAGCTTTAAAAGTACCATGTTGCCATATTGCAATGACTGATGATTCAATTCATTCTTAGATTTGGATGTTTTCCTATTTCTGCATACATTTTTAAACCAGTTTGTTTCTCTTCCTGATAACCTTTAGCCTTAAGGGCATCTTGGTGAAAAGTGTCCTGACAAGAGAACGCTAAATGTGATTCTGCAGCTGTAAGGAAATTGCTGGTGTGATTTTTCAGATTCAGTGTTTTACATGACATCCTGATCCAATGTACACAAAAAGAAAAGAAAAAACTGAACAAAGTTATAGGCACATTGTCCATTGTAATTCCCCTGGTCCTAGAAACATTTAGATACCTTGTGTAAGAAATAACCGTAAGAGATGGAGACGCAAGGGCACTGTGAATTTTGCTGCTATGTAAATGAGCAAGACAGACTCTCACTGGCAAGATCCAAACAGCCTCATGTGATCCTTAAAGTGCTTCTGCATGTGGATGGGTTTTCTGAGTTTTTTTCTTTTCTTTTTCTTTTTGGCAATTTTCCTTTTGAAGTACAGGCCACTGTACTGCACTCTTTTTAGGGAGAACAAGGGGCTGATGGGAGGGCTTTATGAATAGTCACAAATGAAGTCCATGGTGGTCATTTACATCCTAGCCACTAATTCCAAAGTTCTAAAGTATTTGCACTGCTAGGAATAAAAAGAGGGAAAGGAGTATTTTTTGACAATCAGGCTGCTAGTGTCTGAACGATACCAAGAAATTAAATATGAAGTTTAAAGCTGGTTTTATATTTAATGTGTCATGCCTACTGCCTCCAATACAAATTAATGGGAAGCATACAATTCAAAAGCACTCTCATCAAAGTATTCAAGAAATATGTACAAATATTTTAAAAAATTACTTGCCCTTTTCTACCCATTTCCAAACCAACTTCCAAACCAAATGCAGTTTTAGAAACCCTGTAGCATGTAGACTTCTGGGGGATCAATTTTAGTTGTCTTTCCCTTTAACAAGGAGTGCATGACAAGTATGTAAAACTTTTTTTTTTTAATTCTTGCCCATAAAATTTTGATGCTGAAATTCAACAATTCTATGTTAACTTGGAAGTTAACTTTATGTCAACTCTATGTTAATTTTTAAAAAATATTATCCTCTGATCCACAATAAAAATGCGCACATTAAGTGCAGAAAGTGAGGTTTTTAAATCACTGCCTGTTTTCATCTGCCACTTTTGCATTTCCATGCAAGTTTGTCAGTCTCTGCCATCCCAAAGCACATACAGTTCCCCCACCCACACTGGTATGTTATTTATGATCACTTAAGGGCGCCAGTACCAACCTCTGTCTGTGGATGGGTAGACTTACCTTTGGAGCCCCATTATAGGTAACATACAGCAACCATTTCCAATTTCACTCTGCCTACACAGCTATCTGTATTTCACTTTCCAACCTGTAAGCATAATCACTAACTTTAAGAAGGAAAGACAATTGCTCTATACTGCTAAAAGTTTAAAGGCTGTTTTGCAACATTGCTTTTCCCAGGCATAACGTTTAGGAATAGGGTATGGTAAAAGCTAAACTGGCGTTAGGTAATTTCCCCCCCACACACTAGTAATGCTGAGGCAGGAAGCTCAACTCTTCATGGACATTTTAAAGCAGCTGGAGACTTGGCAGTTAACTCTGAAAATGACTAGCATCTGCTGTGGTGTGGCAGTTCTCTTGCCCTCAGTAAAGCACTCTTTAGCCCTAAGCCTTAATGTGCATTGCTTTAAGTCTCTGGAAGATTTTTATCAAGGGAAGGGGGGGGGGAATGAGCACATTCCATCAGTGGGGGCTCCTACTCACCGAAACAAATGGAGGCTGGGTGGCAGCATTTTTTTCTTTTTTGTAGAACAGTCAGATTTATGACAATCTGTCAGCTTATATATGTGGAGCTGGTCTAGGAGGTCAAAGAATTATCTTATTCCACACAGTTGATCCCCCCCACCCCCCGCCAGAGTAGAACTGTATTAAAAAAAATGTAACATTTAGAGATTTTCAAATAAATAATCAAGGAAGAAATATATAGGGATTGTCAAAATGTTAATTCCTATTTTGGATAAGTTGTGCACTGGCTATTTTTAATGCATTCAGATTTACGCAAGCATACTATATTAAATGTACAAAGAGATACACTTAATATTTCATTTTGTTTCACCATAAACAGATCCATCCATGAAACACAGTTCTTAAGGGTGAAGCCATAATCAAGAGAAAGCAACACCTCTTATTTTAAAAAGGAGGGGAATGAAGTCATCTGTCCAAGAAACAAATGTTTACCCAAGTTTTATAAAGAAAAGTGACAGACAGGATATATCCTGCTTAACATCACTTGTGTCTCAGTATCCAAATTCAGTTATACTGAAGCACTTTGCTTGAGCCCAAAGATAAATATGTATCTTCAGCTGTGATGCTATTTGTGTCTTGCTCAAATATTGTACATAAAAATGGATCAAAAGGAGGCTGTTGATCCAAAACACAAAGTGTGAACTGCTACATCTAGTCCTACTCGCTGCTTTCTTAAAAATGTGACAACCCTCAGTGCATGGGTTTTGAAGATATTTTCCTTGTGCAAGGTACTGTTCATCTAGAAACCCCGAATCTGTTCTCTTCCAGGTGGGTACAATTGAAATCTAAAAAAATATCACAACGGGCTCTCAATGAATGCAAAGTTTCCCCACAAAAACAGCATGCTGTTAAAAACCTGTGCAACATGAAGGGAACGCCATCATGCTAGCTGAAAAAAAAGGTTGGCAAAACAAAGTCCTCTGGTAAGGTAAGGCAGGGATTTGAATATGTAATGCAAGTCAAACAAGTCCTCTCTCAGCACAGTTCATTTTCTTGTAGTTGTCTGCTCAAGCCATCTCCAATGCACATTTCCTTGGCATCTTCCAGTAAGAGAGTCTTCAAGCTATGCCATGTATATAAAAGTGTTGATATCTGATTCATCTCTTCTGATATATTTGTGTTCTATAAGCCATTCAATCTGCTCTTTTATCATTTTCTTCTGTGGCAAGAACATGTTCTTTAATATCTCTACTAGTTCAGTCTGAAGCTGAGCATTAGTAATTTTCTTCCTCATTTTCATTATTTGGATGATAGCCTCCTAAGCAAGGAAAAAAGGAAAGAAAAAGCACTTTGGGTGTGTGTTGTACAAGGCTAACAAACCAAATCTATTTAACTGGTTGGCAAAGAAGACAGTCAATTTCATAAGCATCACTTTGTAAATCACAGGATTTTGAAGACTAGGGCTACCTATTATATTAACTGAAAAGAACAGCCAACTTAGCTTAAGACACACCCCTCATTTTAGATCTGTACTTACCAGCTTAGTTGCATTCACATGGACTGCTTTAGCAACATAGTTAGCAATTATTTATTTGTTTACCTTTATCTGTTTATATTTAAAAGCATTCCTAATGTTAAGCAAATATTTAAAAATCTCTTAAGCAGTATACAAATATACATAAACGATAAAGGCAACCAAACAATGTAATAGACCTCTTCAGATATTGCCTTCAGAGTTGCTAGACACATAGTCACAGCAACCAAGAAAAGAAAACATTTTGTACTAACACAAGACAAAGTTGCAACTATGCTGGTAAAAGTGAAGGTCAAACAGGGTTCTACCATTTTATTTTAATATCATAAAAGCCTATTGCTTTCGAAAACTGCAGGGGTATGAGCAATGGCAGAGGGCAGTTTGTGAGAATAACACTTAGCCTCTCTAAGCTAACATATTACATATATGCATACTGGAGAGGATCATGTAAGTTGTGAATTTTCACTTAAAAGATTTGGGACTAAGATTATCATTATTAAGCAGGCTCAGACATTCACCCTGAAAGCTAAGTTCTTAGAAGTTGTAGGGCATGGGAATCAGCATCTCATGAATGCTACTGCAAGTGAGCCAGGGGGTTGAAACTACCAATGTATGGTCAAACAGGACAGAAGGAATATAGAAATTAATTAAACAAAGCACACACGTTGCCGCTGGGCAGCAGTGAGTGCACATCCCCAAGGCCCTGGAACACACCACACATAGATTTCTGCTAGGGTGACTCTACAAATCAACCTGTTGTGTCAGTGTGGCACTACCAAGGTTACATAGTTTTGATGACACATTTAGGTATGAATGCTGACTTTGAAATTTCAGAAAGCAAGGATGACACTCTTCCAAGCATATCTTAGAATGACAAGACCGTTTCCTTTTTATTTCTACTAAAACCGAAGTAGCTGAATTCTGCATCCCATATCACCATTTGTGTGCCAATGGAAACGCATAAAGCACACGGTCCTAGAGATCCACAGCAATTTTGCAACTCAGTCCCTGTTCCTATGTTGTGAATAAGAACATTTGCTTCTGTTCATGTTGCCCTTTGGGGCTTTGCACCTGTGTAGCTTGGTGCAAAACAGATTTTCACCTGCCTGCATTGTGGAGCCCTTTTGATCACAAAGTCAGATAGTTAAACATGAATTTCCACATCCTACAGCATACACAGAGATCATACTTGTAGTAGTGTAAAAAAAATAATCACAGAGTTGAATAGTTAGCAAACTGAATCAAAGCCAGAAGGTTATATAGGATTAACGTACCTGCGTCCGTAATATTCTTAACTGGACTATCCCTTCATTTTCCTCTTCTCGCATTCTCTCTGTAGTTAATTGAAGTCTACCAATTAGGTTTATCTTACCTCTCTTTTGAACTTTTGCATTTTTTCTGAAATAATTAAGAATGAGATGAAGCAAAATATATAGGATATGCAAGATGCTTTCACTGCTTAGTCCTAATCCTAAGAGACTCTCCAAGATTTCAGGAAAAGCTATTTCTGAGTGATAATGCTCAACAACCTTTATTATGATTAGGATTATCATCATTACAATTACCTGCCCTTCACCCTAAGATCCCAGGGCAGGTGACAACAATTAAACCACAACACAAATATTAAAACACAATCATTACACAATGCTAAGAACAATTCAAAACAAATTTAAAACTTACAAAAATATGGTGGGTCCTAAAATGGTGCATCTCAAGTGTCAAAAACAAGGGTGAAAAGGTGCATTTAATTGGGGGCACTGGGGACTCAACCAAAGTGTTGTATTCTACCGCTATAAATATAGGTATCTCCCCACTTGCAGGTGTTCAACCCATGCGTATACACATCAGCAACTTGTTGTAACTTGCCGAAATGAAGAATATTTATAACAAAATTCTGACCTCTACAAAAGGACTTGGTTAAACATGTTTCCCAAGTACATCATGAAAAATATCAAGAATGAAAACATTTGAATTTCTTCCTATAAGTAGGATATAAGATATAAGAACATTTCAAACCTGATAGGCCAATGCCAAAACATTCAATCTCAATTAACTGCGAAAAAGTCAACTATTTTAAGTTTTGCTCTGATATGATCCATCTCCGAAATGAAATCTAAGTATTGTTGGACCAAAAATTGTCCTTCATCTTCTACAAAGCACTTAAGGAATAAACCAATTCTACATCTTACATTAAGCTGAACTCCTGGTTCACTGAGAAGAGGGTTCCTTCAGTAAAGTCTTTGGGTGAGTTGACTTGAGGTTCATATGACAAAACCTGACGTTTCAACTTTGGAAATGCTACAAGCGACTGTTGAGAAGAAAGGTGAGAGTGAGTGAGTGAGTGAGTGAGTGAATGATACACACCATGAAAATAAGCTTTCCGGTGAAATTATGGCAAATCCGCAGTATTTGTCATGCTATCTGTTTGCTAGATACAAACAGCAGAGAAATCCTGCTTTATTTTAACAAGCTGCTAAAACGGAACAATTCTTATACACATTCTCATGGCAAGCAAAGCAATTGTGAACAATGGAACGATGAAAGCTAAATAACATACAAATACTTTGAATAAAGCTGTCCCTAACTCTTTGACAATACTCTTAGCAAAAGAAAAGTATAAAAGTCGCTCTTGCACCTAACTGAGTTATTAAAAACTTATGGGTTGTATCCAGCCTTGTTATTTAGCTGATGGCAAGACTTTGATTAAGGCTTGGTTCTGTCACTGAAATGTAGAGGGAATAAATTTATTCACAGAAAAGAGAATTAAGAGTCAGAGCGAATGTAAAAAGTAGGTGATGTCTGCATATCTGGACAACTTTTTCTGGAGCAGTGATTGCATAAGCAACCATAATAGACTGCCCACCCCCAACCATACAAAAAAGCCCTGAAGAAAAGTCCATCTCCAACTGCTGCACAGAGCCAATATTACTTGGCAAGTTGTAATCATGTTTAACTACCAGCAGATGAAATGCACACCTGACCACTTTTTCATCACTATGTTGGAACTGTGAGATATAGCTTCCCTTCCCCTTTACACTGAGAACAACCTGTTTTGATCAAAAACATATGAATCATCATCAATAATTCTAACCATAAAAAGGCAGTATAAAAATAAGACAGGAAGTATGACAACTCTTAAAGTTCAACAACATTCATAGCTACAGTATTCTCTCTCGCCTCTTCATTAACTGTTGCCCAACCAACTTACAAATTCCATACAAGTTGTTTTTTTTTTTTTTTTTGTCTATTCTATTGTGGTTTTAACTTTCTGGGTGTTTTAAGTTATGATTGTAAATATTTTAGTGATAAATTTTATGACATGAACAAACAAACTGTCCTGGAAACAAAAGAGGGAGGGAATCACAGACCTCAGCTGCTCTGTTTCTGTCCTGCCATAGGGCCTACTGACATCAACAGCACTGTTCTGTTATTTGTTCTATTGTGATTTTATTAACGTATTTTGTTTTTACCCCTCAGTCACCTTGGAATGGTGTGTATCCTTAATAGTGAAACATAAATAACAATAAATAAGACTTGACTTAACATTAAGACTACCAAACCAATTTCCCAGAAAATATTGTTCAGGAATTATGCGCAATTATCACCCTCTCAATATTATGATGGTTTACTTTTAGGTGACTTGATTTTACTTAAAAAGCATAACAAATTGAGCTTTGTTTCAAAATTATCCTCCCAACACTCACACCCTTGTCCTATAAATAAAATTAAGTTTAAAAATCTGGGCACATACCCACAAAGTTCTCCTGAGCTCAGCATCAGGGAGTTCTGTTGCCAGTTTAAGGTTTTCAAAGCTGATCTTCTCTCGGGGTCTTTGGTTCCAGGCAAAAAGCACAGCCAGCTGAAACGTTGTTACCTCCAAGTCATACTGGCCAACTTCATTCTTAAAAGTTATCTGTTAAAGGGACCAAAAATTATCCATGAACTGTACTTAAGTACAGACTTGTCTCCAGCTCACCAAGACCAAGTACATATTTACATAAATACAGAACAGAAGTGACTGGCACATGCATACATACAATTCCATTGGACATAAGGTGATGCCAGTGAAGTTTCCTGCCGCTGTGGTTCTTTTTGTAGAACTCTTCCACCTCAGGGATGAGATCTTCTAATTCCGTGGGCAGCGATACAAAAACCTTTTCAGAACTTCTGGACCAGGCCCCAGCATTCAAAATTTTGATATTCACAGAATCCGCTGTACGAACAAACACCCAGATGAATTCCAAATCAGAATGTAAGTCACACATAGCTAACAGCAAAACATCTCTGACAGGTTATCACAATAAAGAAACTGACTCTTTTCATGGTGGAGTTAAGCAGCGTCATTCTATGTAACATAGGAAAACAAGAGTACCTGGTAGGGCCAGCTTATTATTTTTGTGCATTTCCTTGAAAGCCTGGTTCAAATCTTCAGATACTTTGATATCCTGGAACATTCTTGCCAGCTTATTTACATAATCTGCTGGCATACCTACTTCCTGCATAAAGAGATGGCAAATTAAATGTAGGCACAATAGGATCTTTAAAAGGAAGGGGTTGTACTGCACAGTAGCATTCTATTTTTCAAATGTAGTTAATTCAAAAGGTATAACCCGCATAGACAATATACATATACACCCGCGCCCCCCCCCCCGGGTGCTTGACAGCTACATGGGCTTATCAGATAATGGAAAACCAGATGGTCTCAAGTGGGATGAAGCAGCATGTTGATGAATGTAAGTCTGGAAAACACCAGCTAGTATGGCCTTAGTAACTACTACATTTGGCAATGTCCAATGATCAGCTCTGCACATCTAACACATCAAGTCTGAAAATGTCTGTTATGTGAGTTGCATAGCTATATGAGAAACAGTTAGGGCTCTATTTCCCCTCCACCAAGTTTCTTGGGGTTGGATACCATTATGATGCAATTTGTTTACCTACAAATGACTTGGACAGAAACAAGAGTTTAGCCTCCAGTCCCATTATATAGGCAGACATTATTTCTTTCAGGAAATGAGTAACTCTGCAAGCCTCCAGGGAGATTGCCCCCAAAGTTCCTGCATCAGTCAAAAGTCTTCCAAGGGGTTAACTCACTTACTGAAGGAAGGGGTGCCTACTAACTTCTTCAGGGAGGGGAAAACAAACTCTCATATGAGATGCAGCTGCCTAGAAAAGAGAGCCGTGCAATGCTCACAGAGTCCCATGGAGAGGACTGGTAGTGGCTGGAGCTAATGTAAGGGCCACCACTTGGCCATCGTGTATATAAATAGCTGTTATATCATCATGAAGAACTTATATCATCATAAGGAACTTAATCTAATTAAATTATGAGTCCTGTGGCTTATTCTGAGAGATTTTGTTTTACAGAAAATACTGCAAGCCTAAGTCCTATGAAACAAAGCTACTACTAATTTTCAATATTTTAATTTTTTAAAATACTTAATTTTAAACATAAAGGCCTATTCTAAGAAGGGAATTCAATAGCACACATCCAATTTGCAGTGCTGAAAAGATACTAATAGGAAGACCACGGGTAGGCAAACTAAGGCCCGGGGGCCAGATCCAGCCCAATCGCCTTCTAAATGTGGCCCACAGACGGTCCGGGAATCAGCGTGTGTTTACATGAGTAGAATGTGTGCTTTTATTTAAAATGCAACTTTAGGTTATTTGTGGGGCATAGGAATTCGTTCATTTTTTCCCCTTCAAAATATAGTCCGGCCCCCCACAAGGTCTGAAGGACAGTGGACCGGCCTCCCTGCTGAAAAGTTTGCTGACCCCTGAGGTAGACCCTCAATAATTTATATTTAAAACATTGATATTTGCCCTTTTTAATCAACAAACTTGGAGGAATAATAAAAACATTAGGATTTGAGATACTTACTCTCAGCCATTCTACCATATTCTCTTCTATTTCACTATCTGCTGATATATCCAATATAAGACGTCTTGTTAAATGAGCTTTGTGGTATCTCATGAAAACATCTTTGTTCTGCACATACTTGAGCACCAATAGCTGTTTAAAAAAAGCATTAGACTAGTTTCAGTGGTTGCTACTAACATCTATTGCTACTGCATAGCCGAGCCAGAAGGTGGCAAGCTCATACTCCCAAATTGATCTTTCGGCAGTCATGCTCTATGAAATGACTACAGATATAATTATGTTCCTTCTCAAGCTGTCACTGAGGAACAAATGTGGTTTAACAACACAGTTTCACTTTTAATTGAACGTACTGCATTTCTCCCTTTTGATCACAGCAGTATCTGATTCTGCAAAAAGACCACACAGTAGCATTCAGAGATTAGTGTGCAATAAAAAGGTAAAGGACCCCTGACAGTTAAGTCCAGTCGCGAACAACTCTGGGGTTATGGCGCTCATCTCACTTTACTGGCCAATGGAGCTGGCGTTTGTCCGCAGACAGTTTTTCCAGGTCATGTGGCCAACATGACTAAGCCACTTCTGGCAAAACCAGAGCAGCACATGGAAACGCCGTTTACCTTCCCGCCGGAGTGGTACCTATTTATCTACTTGCACTTTGACGTGCTTTCGAACTGCTAGGTTCTTAAATTTTTCTAAAACAAAAGGTGCCAGGGCTCAAACACAACAGTACATGGGGACTCTTTAGCTTCCTTCTCACACTACTCACATTTTAAAAAAATATTATTATTATTATTATAATTTTGTATGCCACCCTTAACGCAAAGATCACAGGACAGTTCACAATATAAAAATTCAAAGTGGGAGGGGGGGAAGTAATAAAACAGAAACAAACTAATAACTCCCCGCCCCCCCGAAATAAAAAGGCAAAGTGTGTTGAAAGGGGTTGTGGGTTGGAGGATGCCAAACTTGCACAGCTGCTCCTGGCCTCACAATCCACATATTAGCATTGACAGTTTTTCTGCAGTAACCTCCACAACTAGAGGCTGCCCTGAGCCCTCAAACTCAGTGCAATCAGAGTTCCAGGGATTTTGTGTGCAAATGCTTCTTTGAACCAATGTCTCTGCTAATGAGAGGATGGCCAAGTGGGAGAAGCTGCTAGCCATTGGGGCAGACCTAAAGGCACAATCCCACACGTTTCCAGTACATTTTGCATCTTCACACAAGTAAAGGTAAAGGGACCCCTGACCATTATTAGGTCCAGTCGTGGCCGACTCTGGGGTTGCGGCACTCATCTCGCTTTATTGTCCAAGGGAGCCGGCGTACAGCTTCTGGGTCATGTGGCCAGCATGACTAAGCCGCTTCTAGTGAACCAGAACAGCGCACGGAAACGTTGATTACCTTCCCGCCGGAGCGGTACCTATTTATCTACTTGCACTTTGACATGCTTTCGAACTGCTAGGTTGGCAGGAGCAGGGACCGAGCAACGGGAGCTCACCCCGTTGTGGGGATTCGAACTGCCAACCTGATCAGCAAGTCCTAGGCTCTGTGGTTTAACCCACAGCGCCACCCACGTCCCTATCTTCACACAAGTAATGCATGAAAAGAGGATTTTGTGAAAGGTCTGAACCCCACATCAGCCAACTTAAATTGCATGCAACTGTCAGACAGATTAAGGAATAATACTTAATTGTGCATAAAAGTAAGATGCTACTCTCTGCACCCAGATAGCAACTAGATTAAGAACTGAACTATTGTGGCATTGAACTCCAGTGACTGTCTCTCTCCCTGTTAATCCTGCTCTTTTTTGGAGTGATCAAAAGAAATTTTGCGGGGGGTCACAATTGTATTTTTTTTTTCTCAGATAGAAACTAGAATCTTCACATACCACTTCTTTAAGCTTTGCTTCAATTTCTTCAGAGGTTAGTTTTTTGCTTAGCGGTGTTTTTCTCAACAACATATCACAATAATTCGCAAGCAGCTCCGGGCACTTGGACTCTGGCTGTGTTTTCAGTCCAACACTAAACGAACATGAGAAGTAGTTATCACAAAATTATACTGAGCAGCCCTCAATTTGAAGTTGCACACCATTATACCAAGTCAGGCTTTGCTAATAATTAAAAAGGGGAGGACACTTCAATAAAAAGGGCAAACGTTTACACACTTTTCTTAAATTCCATTTGCTTCTTTTCCTTCCAAGGGTCCATATTTTATTTCACAGATGTAATTCAAACGGAGAATAGTAATTTGTGTAAATGAGTTAGCAGAAGGGACTGTACTCAGAAAGCCAGTGCAGCACGTATGAGAGAAGATTCTAAGTTCGAAAGAATTATCAAAACAAACAGCTCCTCCTAAGATCATCACAAGCTGTGTGTGACTTAAACTCTGGGCCTGCTATTAAATGAACAATCAGAAGTTACAATAGGGAGAATATACAGTACAAAAACACCACAAGGCAGGCACTTTCATAGGACTCCTCTGAAGGTGGCTTCTTTCAGCTTCTAGATCAGGACAGTGTCAATTATGATGGAAGGATTCAGAAATTTCAAATGTTTCAAGTGTTTAAACATAATGTAGCTTTGCAACTTCTAGTAATTTGATGCTTACGATTATCTGTTTATGGTAAAGGACTGAATATACAATGTCGAGCATGGGAAAGATGAATGTAAGCCCAAGGTGGCCTGGAAAACCAACTTTATATAATGAACTTGCCTAATTAACATCAAACAGAATGCAATTAGATTCAAGCCAATATTCGAACAACTTACCCCTTCTGTTTCAATGGTAATTCAAGTTTAAATATTGTGGCATCATTAACAACAGCTTTATATGCCTAAAATAAAATGAAAACATCCATTCAACTCTCAGCACAGGAACAGATTCCAAAACCGACCATTCAAAATCTTCATCTTTCATTTCAGACATCACACAGGGCTGATTGCAAAGCTATGGTTTGGCCACTAAGAGCTCCCCGAAGGTTCATGCGCTCCCCGCTTTCATTGCAATATTAAGTTTGAAAGCTAAAGAGCATTAGTGGGAGCTGGCACCTATGCTTCGCTAACCAGGAAAGAGAAGGGGAAATGCACATAGGTGGGTGGAGGTTAGGTGTGTGCAAACATGCTGTCATGGAAAGGTTGGACACAGAAGAATGGTAGGAGGAACCAGCTGGAAAGGTAGCAGGAACCAGCTTCCCCAAGGGAAGAAGGCTCAAAGCCTGGGTACTGGAGGTGGGTTGCCGATGGGTGGTCAGAGAGAAGACTGAAAGGAGTAGGTGTCAGAAGCTGAAGAGGTAATAGGGCTTAGTGAGTGGGGGAAGTCTGTGGCAGAGATAAGTCCAGAATCAGAGCCAGAAGCTGCAGCAGGAGAGGGGGGTGAGAGAAGCCAAGAGGCAGAGGTGAGTCAGACTGGTGAAAAAGCACGGGTGTCTCCCTCTCCTGCTGCGACTAGCTCCCCTTCCCGCTGGTCTCCCAAGGACTAGGACTAGGAGAGTCTCCCAAGGACTAGGAGAGGCTTTAGCAAGAGGAGCAAAAGCACAGGCAGTGTCTCAGATTGCTTGAGGAAAACCCTGGAGAAGTGACAGGCAGCTGTGGACCTTCAGTCTCTGCAACTGTCTCCTGGGGCAAGACCTACTGAAGAAGAGATGATGTGCTCATTTAGGCCTGTGCAGACCCTGCTTTTTTCTAATAGAGAGTTCACTTACTCCAGGTGACTTACTGCTAGCTCACTCCTGACACATGCAGGGTAATCCCAATTATTAAATCAGCTGAATATGATGTCTGAACTAGCTAAACTATCCATAGAAATGTAAGAGTTTTGTTGCCTGCATTTAAAAACCTACCATTATATCAGCAGTGCACCTAGTCTTATTATATCATCATACCTTGTAATGGTATTCTCCAACATTTTATATACAGTTTATAGTTATAGGACTTTCAATTCACTACTATTTCTATAATCATCTTAAGAAATCCCCGACTTAGATGTTTGGGGCAATATTGACATATCATGATTAATTAGGCATGTATAGCTGTGACAGCGTCAAATGTAACTGTATTAAGTATATGATTGAAATCTTGCAATTACTTCTATATAGAGAATTATTAAGATGACAGTCAGATGCCTAGTTACTATATTTTTCATTTACATCATGCAAGTCCCATAAGCATCAATAACAAATTGTAGACTTGAAACATGAAGTATGTCATTGTGTTTTAAAACACACAATATTAAAAACTGAAACAAACGGACAACTGAATTAATAACAATCATACCTTATCTCTGGCAGTAAGAAATCTTGGGTCATCTTGAAAAGCTTCTTTAACCAGCTTGCTAAATCGATTAAATAATGTGAGCAATTGTTCTACATACTTTTCAGAATCCTAAAAATTGAAGAAGCAAAGCAACAAAAAATAAAAAGCCAAATCTGTGAGAAAAAATAGCACATTATTATTAATCAGTGGCACTGGTAAACTAAACCAATTTTCTGTGAATTACTTATTTTCATGGAGGGTATTGAGCTCAAAAGTAATTACTTTTGCTAGATTTTATGAAGCACATTACCAATTTTAAGTTCAAACAATTTATATAAAGTTTTCTGAATTATATTCCTAAAACACATTTCTTGGAAGAACCTATATTCTACAGAAATTTCTGCTAAGTACAAACTGTTAGAACAAAGGAACAAGAACTATTCAAAATATATTAAAAATGGAAATTGTTGAGTGTTAGTGGCCAATCTGACAGATATCTGGTTACTGTCAGCTTTTTGATCCATCCCTTTTTATAGACTGGAAAAGTACACCAGGTGCTTCCAATAAAACTGCTTCATTTAAGGAAGATGTCCCAGTTCTTTAGAAGGCAGAGGTGACTTTACAGGCCACCATCAATTTCAGCTACTTTTCCTATTACAAAAAAATACAATTTCACCCCAAGAAGTGATTCAGACGTTCTGCTAAACCAAAGACTGGCATTACGTGAACCACCAGCTAAAGGTTTGGGGCTTGGTGTGACTAGTATGCATGGCAATTCACCTGGTTTGACACTAACCATGGTTTGGATGAAACTTGCTTACTAAGATTGGCCTCAAACAAGAACTGGAGGTAGGGAATTGCTGCACACAAAAGTTGGAGAGAATGAATGTACAAATCTGAGGCTTCTGACTGCTCATTCGTATCACAACTGGGAAGTCCCTCAATGGCATGCTATGTGCTAACTCTAAATGCAAATTGGAAGGCAGAGCCATGGTTAATTTCTCTACCATTAAATCTGGTGCAGGGAATTTATCTTGCCAGTGTGGTGGCAGTTCTTTTAACATCCCCACATTCCAGGGATTTGGCTTGCTCTTCATTGTGCTGATTGCTTTGAAGCAAAGTTTCAATTTGTAATAGGAATCTTTAATTGTTTAATAACGCCAATAAAATTAAAAGCTTGCAGTTTTATTTCATGAAATTTTAAAACCCCAATGATTTTAAGGAAGCAGCAATATTTCCCTACTGTATCTAGTAAACAGCCTGGTTTTCAATTCAATTTCACACATTTATTTCAAGATTTAGTAGAGACTGTGTTCCTGGGCAAGGCAGGGACTGAAGTGGGAAGGAGCATATCATACTGGACGTAGCTGCAAACATTTGGCTGCATGATTTCTTGGGCAGTAGAAAAAGGCAACCAACACTTTGGATACCTACTTCACACCAAACTGAGAATTAGTTTTGCAAAATATTCCTGATATAAAAGGAAAGCATTCTAAGGGTAAGGGATAAAGTCAAGAAACACCTACTTACAGTAGTAATAGTTTCAGCGGCTGCTACCATATCTGCTAATCCAGCACTAACGATATGCTCTTCCAAATCTTTTAACATAGGCTCTATTCCATTAGGAACTTTATCCATCAATGAAAACATTAGATGCAACTCTGAAGACAAAAAAAGTTGAAGAAGTCACAAGTCAATTCATCTGTAGCAAGGCACCTGGAAGCTTTATTCCAGAGAAGCTTTATTCTGTGAACCGCCCTGAGACCTCCAGGCATAGGGCAGTATATAAATTCAAATAATAATGTCTACAAATTGCAAGATGTTTGATTCATGCTCTCTTAATTGCAAAACGCTCCTCCACTTCACAAACTATCAGTGGGAATTCTATGAATAATGACTTGATATTATCCAGTGGGTCTGTTCAGGCTTAACCTGGGCCCTGTACAAACCACAATGTGCAAATTGGAAGCCAGCCTTGAGAATGCACACTTTCTCCTCCATGAACCAATTTTCCCCTTTCCTTTCTA
Organism: Podarcis bocagei; assembly: GCF_964188305.1. Classification (NCBI taxonomy): domain Eukaryota; kingdom Metazoa; phylum Chordata; class Lepidosauria; order Squamata; family Lacertidae; genus Podarcis; species Podarcis bocagei. The sequence goes on from NC_138130.1 coordinate 85,915,671, forward strand.
GCATTAACCATAGTCTTCCATCACATACACACCATGGTTAATCAATACCAGGATCCTTGTAATCTAGGCTTTGAACTATGGTATATGTGTATATAAGCAGTATATAAATGTTGTGAAAATAAAGTAAAATAAAAATAAAGTAAAATGTTGGGAGAAGACAGAAGCACCCTGAGGCTCACAGCAATCAAAGCAGATGTGAAATATTTTTTAAAAATCTGTATGTACTGTATTAATAAAATACACTATAGTAAAGAAAGAATAAAAAGGAATATAGTGCTGATTTTAAATAGCCAAGCTCAACCTCTGACAGAACAGGCAAGTAGGAAGTCTCTCATTATGCTACCACTGACGTGGATAAAGGGAACTTACAGAACAGTAGTAGCCATGGCCCTTTTGAGTGTGTGTGCTAAGATGGGGGTGAGCTGCCTGCAGAAAACAGTAGCCTAGCTCTAGAAGGCTCCAAAATAAGGCTCTGCACAGGCACAGTACCGATAAATGGGACTGCACTGGGACCATGAAAGAGAACTATAGTTAACCCTTGGAAGGGAAGGGAAGAGAAACTACCTTGAGGGTCATAAGGGGGAAAGGCGGGGAAGGAAGGAAGGAAGGAAGGAAGGAAGGAAGGAAGGAAGGAAGGAAGGAAAGAAGGAAAAGGAAGAGAAGGCAGGAGAAAGAATGCATCCTCAAGGAGGACTCCTGATTTGCTGCCTACAGTCAGCCAGGGTCAGAATTACATTTTATGTAAACCACTGAGAGGTTTTTAAGAATAAGCAGTATATAATTCAAATTAAGTATGTAAAACAAATAAATCACTGAATCATTCAGGGAAGGATGCAGAGGAAAGCAAAACTGTGGGAGAAGAACTGGTTTTATGGACCGGTCTTCTCCAGGACTATGCAGTGAAATTCACTGCAATAGCCCAAGTTCACTAATCAATTTCTCAATAGTTGCAAGTTCCCATAAAGTCTCATTCCCCTTGAGGAATGAAAGTTATACTTGTACGACGTTTGCTACCTTGCTATATTCAGCTCTGGACTGGTGCCAAAGAAGTGCTGTCAGGATGAGAAGCCAAGCATATTTTTTAAAGGTCAGATACCTTTTGAATTCCCAGGCCTAACTGCAGATGTTTATACCATGAAAGGTGGAATCATCCATTTTGAACTAATTGCTTTTTAAAAAAAAACAAACACCCACAAATAACATATACCATGTAGTGGGGTAAATTAAACAAAAGGTTATAGTGTGCAGGGTTGTTTGCTTATGCAGTCTCTTTCTTCTGATTTCCACCCATGGATAATAATGTATTGAAAAGCAACTCAGAATGACATCAACATAAACCTTTGCCAAAAAGGCACATAAACTAATAGCATTCCTAGGGCTTAAAGATATGCCTGTTCACCTAAATGATAAAAACTAAGTAGACCCAAAAGACAGACAAGGGTGTTGAAATACAGCTAAAAGCATGCAGCAGCAATCATAATGCAATATGGTGGAGCCAAGTGTGCTTTCAGCTACCACTGGATTAACCCTCATTCAGTTACATGAAATGCATTGAAACTGCAATGGATGAATATAAACATCCCGATGTGCAATATAGTGGTTCAACTACTAGACTATGCAGGAAGAACAGATTTCAGCTCCCACTCAGCTCCCACTCCCACCTCAGACCAGCCACTATTCCTCAGACTCATGGAATTAACAGGGTTGTTTTGAGGATTAAGATGGGGAGAATAAATTTGTACACAGACCCTGAGCTCCTTGGAGAAAGGGTAGGATAAAAGTGCAACAAAGAAACATGTGATAAAATATATTTACAAACTATATAAAAAGCATAGCCATGCAGGGCAGGAAGCAACTCTGAACTGGTTCTACATCAAATTGTATTTCTTGTGTGCTACTCTTTACAAAAGCAGTAAGATAAATCAGATATATATTTTACTCTGTCCATACCAATCTAATGACACAGATTTATGCTACACTTCACTTACTTTCCGTTTCATTTCGTTTGATCATGCCTTGGCATTCAGCTAAAATTGTCTCCTTAAAAGATGTCACCAGAGCATTCACACAGCACTCCATAAGCTGAAAGGTAACAATGCAACCATTAGTGTACTTAGGATGTAGAAACACATCAGCTGAATTGAGATGATCTTGCAATCATGTTTTGGAGGATGAGGAACGTTCCACACACCCCTCTCTCCCTCCCTCATTCATGCCTCAATCAATCACTTCCTCTTTTAATCAAGCCACAATTTGCAGCAGCCATTACATTAGGCAATAATAGTGGAGGAAACAGAAGGAATACAGTCAAGCTCCTCCCTCCATGAATTGTCACCTGATAGCAGCCATTACATTAGGCTACACAGAAGACAGAACAGATGTGGGGCCACTTCATCTGTGCAGCTGAGACACCAAGAACTTATTAACTCCTTAAACTCTTTCCAATCCAGTTTATCATTCAAAGAACTGGTAACTAAGAACTTACACCTGAGTTTGCTTATTTATTCCTCCCTCCCAATCCATTTTCCTTTGGTGTGGAGACTTCTCTGATTGTGAGACTGAGTAATGGGAGGGGGTTGTCTTTTTTTGTGATATGGAAGACATTTTGGGTGAAGTGTTTGGGGGAGATTGAACCCTTCAAACTAGGACAGCACACCAGGATCATTTTGTGCTTTGCAATTCTGGTTTGGAGGGCTTGCTCAAACTATGGTTTGGAGGAGAGCTTTCCAAACTTTTCATGTTGGTGACACACTTTTTAGACATGCATCATTTTGTGACACGACAATTCAGTTTTACTAGCAAACTGCTGGTTAAACTAACCCCTTTCCAGCCCCAGGAGGAGCATGGGGAGTATTCATGTGACACACAGTTTGGGAAGCTCTGGCTTGGAGGATCATCTGAAATCAGCTAGTCTCCAGTTTTGCAAAATACAGAACTCCCCAGTATGAAGCAAATTTAGGACACCCCCTATAGTAGATAAAATTATGTTTATACACATTTTGACTAATGTATTATTTCTTCATCATCATCATCATCATCCACTCTTCACCACGAAGTTCCAGGGTGGGTTACATCAATTTTGAATTACAATATTAAAAACAGTTAATAAAGATTACAATCAAGGGAACAAGGGTCCTAAAACATAGGGATTAAAAAGCAGAAGCATGTACACATTCTACAGGGCAATCCCATACACAAGTTCCACAGAGCTCGTGATGTTTGCACCCACGTAAATGGGTATACAATTGTATATAATTATACCTGCTATATATAGCTAAAACTAACACATACCGCTTCTACAGAGTTACATTCCCGCCTGGTTTCTAAATACCGTAGTGCTCTTTTCTCTTCTTCCTTTAATTTAGCATCTGCCTGTAGAGAGCAGAACAACAATTACTTAGAATATTAAAATTAACAGGACCAACAACTTCATACCAACACCTTTGAACTTACATATTTCATGTAATTCTGAACACCATTTTGTTGCAAATACGAAGGGGCTTGAGTTCTATAAAATCTCTCTGTTGAATCAAGGTATGCTTTTTCAAAATTATCCCGATAAATCTGGAGTTTGTCTTCAGGATTAGAACACAGATTAACTGAAATGAGGAATATAAAGTTAAAGCATTCTTCCTGGGCTTCTATATGATGAAACACACTTACTTCTCCCATTAATGACAATGAATATAACAATAGGCAGAAAAAACATAGTCTAGCTTTCCATTTTTTTAAAAAAAATCCTGATCATCTGGACATAAGACGATGGCAACTTAGAAGTCTAATAAGAGGAATAAAAGTGTGCTTTTTAGGGCAATTTTAGATTGTAAGTTAGCAGGTAAGGGAGCAATCCAAACCCAAGACTTGTCTCATGATGAGCGAATAAAGACCCACAAGATCTCTCGCTTAATCAGCCGACTCCTGGTGCTGCTGGGCTATGCTGGCGTAAGCCCCATATACCAACTTAGGCAAAGATATGCCAGTCTTAACTCCCTCAACCTGTCGGCTCAGTCACCTGAGTCATTACTGAAAGATCTTTCCAGCATAAGACCTGAAAAATGGGCATTCTAGGAGAGGGCAAGGGCTGGGCCAGACAGGGAGGGCTAACTCTGGAACTTACAGCACCAAAAAGGGTAGTGTTTAAAAAATATCGAATTTGACTTCCACCAGCCCATGGGATTTCAGATTCCTCCCCGCCCCCCAAAAAAAAATCCCAGGGCATTTGTCTGTGCAAAAGCAGCAGTAACATGAATCTTAAGATCATAACTGATTGAAATGTCTGAAGAAATTCCTTATTTACTAATCAAGACAAGGGACAAGTTTCAAGCATCAAGAAAAAAAACCTTATAGTTCAAACACCTTTGGAAACTGCTCCTGCTGCTGGACTACAGAGATTACTGGTCTTTTCTGTACACTTGTCATCAATCCTTTTGTCAATGCAAATTGTAGCTGGAGGCAAACTATGATGGTTTGTATATTAATGGGGTTCTGAAGACATGTCCCATAAAACAACACATACCATACGATTCTCTAACACCAATGACAAGTTGAGAGTCAAATGCTTCCCCTAGCCTTTCAGCATGGACCAGCTTCATTGCACTGTCTTGAAGGCGAGTCTTTATATTTGAAAATATGGATTCGTTCCAAGTGTCTAACATGAGCTGCAAAGACAGAATGAAGAAGAAATAACATTAAAAGGTATGTACAAATTCTCAAGAGGCAACCCATTAAAAACTGGTCCTTGAAGGGCCTGTCAAAAGTTCAGTTTCATATTAAAACTTATTTCTCAAATAGTATAGCATGCCCACATGACAGCTATTCAAAAAAACAAATGTTCTGTTACAATTGCCACTCTCTTTACCAAGGACTAACAAAAACAAAAAAAGGTCTCCAGTGAGGTATATAGTCACTTTATAGTGAGCATTGTTAATTGAGTAGAAAGTGTGTTTTAAATAACTCCAGCTAATTATGCACTCACTCCGTCTTATCTTTAAAACTCAGGAAAACATAAACCAACTGCTTTTTTTGGCCACACTCTTCACACTTTCAAAGGAAGAACATATTCATCACCTACCTACAAATTTGTTTAAGAAAAAAGCAGCAGGAATATGCAAAGCTACCACTACACTGGATGAAAAGCACTGCATTATGGAATTGTGTCTGGCAGTGGAAAGAGAAGCAGTTCAGTAAATCATCAGTTCTGACCCCCCACTTTAAAGTGATGCTTCAGTATAACTATAGACGATGCAAGATTTCACTATGCTATGCCATGTATTCGTGCTACAACACACTCTCTTTGTGATGGTGTATATTTACAGCAAAGCACTTACCTTTCGTACAATACTGTCTTCTACATTGGACTTCTTATTGCTGCCTTGTTTGCCCATGAGAGTAATCTCTAACTGACAAAATGGCTTGGGTAAGATATCACACTGAGTGAAGAATTTACGCCACTCTACAATATAGGCTTTCAGTAATGCAGTATCATCTTGGTGGCTCAGCACTCTCTGAAAGAAGAGATGGCTCAAAATATTGTCATCTTCATTTATTAAGTTTCTATACCACCCTTCATCCGAAGATCACAGGTACAGTATAAAGACAGATACAGTATAAAAACACACACGAGTATTTCTAATGCCTACTACCAATGCAGCTATTGATTCTTTTTTTTAAAAAAATTATGCCACACATAACACAGAGAACTCTGATGTTACAAACGCAAACTTGTAAAAAAGCTACAAGATGACAATCGCCCAACATTTGCACAATACACACCGCCCTACTCAGGGAGATTTGGATTAGGTGACCCATCATGTTTGTGGTTATTCTCAGTTCTGTATGCAAAGTTGAGCTGCCTTTGAGAAAATACACTTTTGAGATATCAGGAGAAAAGAATATACTTGTTGACAAGTTGAAAACTTACTGCTTGTGCTTGTTTAATAAAATCAAGGATATCTTCTTTCAAAGCCTGGTGTATTTTTGCTGGGCCTTTATCATCCCACAAGCAAACGCCATGCACATCCCTAGAAAATATATACATTCAGTCAGGTCAAGATAATACTAAACTGTATAGCTGAAATTTCAGTTTAAGTGGCCACTTGATAATAATGTGTCCACAAAACCTATATACAGTCCTCAAGCAACCCCATGTAAATGTCAACAATATAGTGCCTACCCAAAGCTGGGAAAAGTGGGACCACACATTACTTTGTCCATTAGGCTGTCCTAAATAGACATATCAGCATGTACAAATCTGTACATGCAATATTAATGTCTGAAGTCAAATAATTCACAGTAGAAAAAAGAATCTGGCACTTTATCATTCATTTACAAAGTCCACTGTTACAGAGTATGCCTAACCAAAGTTGCCGTCCTGGGAAACAGAACTACTTCCAGGTGGAGGAACAGCATCTCCCCGGAAAAAAATGGAACCGTTTTAATGAGGCACACATAAAGAAAGGGCTGCGCTTAGTGCTAGATCATATACTTTTGTAAGCATCCCAAGTTCAGTGCCTGGCTTCCCCAGTTGAAGGTGTTTTGGTAATGTCTAAGACAGCCCTGACTGAGACCCTGAAGAGCTGCTAATGGTCATAATTAGGTTACCAACCAGCGGTTTTTTAGCAAAAGCTGCTCTCCTGAGATGTTCTGACAATCTCACATACCCCAGGTGCTCATCACCTTCTTCCTTCTGGACTTCCAGCAATATGAGGTAGTGAGATGAAGGCACAGGCAAGCAAATAAAGAAAAGCCCTTCTCTCACTCGCCGAGCCAGCTATCAATCTGGTTTCCCTGCAAAATGGCTTAAAAGTGGACAATATTTGTCTCTGCTCTCACTTAGGAACTCCAGTGTGTCTCTTCCCTGACTTCAAGTATCAGAAAGAAACTGGATTTTCTAACATGTCCCTTTGGGGAGAGGGAGAGGGAGAGGGTTTGGCCACTCTCCCACCTTTAAGATTACCCCACTGATAAAACCAGCCGACAACCATTTATATAGATGCTATAAAAGCCATTGGTATGACTCCATATATATAGAAGCTCTTTATGTCCTTATTCGAAACTATCAGATCTGGAGCTTAGCAAACCTATGAGTTGTATCCAACTAAGGTTTACTCACAGTAGACCTATTGAAATTAATTAACATAAGTTAGACATATCCATTAATTTCAATGTGTGTACTCAGAGTAGGACTACATCTACTTCAACTTAATCTGCCACCCATGTGACTGCCAAATCTTCCATGGAGTCACTTTATGGCAATCTGTCCTGCAAAGATGTCTCATATGATGTTTCACCTTTGCAAGAGCTGGTGATGAAATTCTCAATACTTCTTGCCCCCGATTGCTTGCCCCTTCCCTCTCAAGTTTGCCACACTATTTTAATTCCACTTAGGGAAGGGTCACCTTCATCTGCTCATTCTAAGCACACATCAAGAGAGAGAAATCATATTAGGGCAAGCCCACAAGCTTACCTAAGAGCAGCGAGGCCCTCTGGTCAGCAAGTATGGTGTGTTACACACTCAAGTAAGCTCACTTGCATACAAGGCATGGGTACCATCTCTCCTATGAACATATGATTGCCCATGCATGTGTCTCCATCCTCCAACCTCCCAATCTTCATCTCTCAGCTCAAGGAACATCGGCCGGAGGGGTGGGGTGGGGGAGAGAATGTCAGGAAAAGGCTTAACAGCAACTCCCTTTTTTGGCAAGAGCAACTTGAGGGGGAATTCATAGGTTACTGGAGTGAGCCCTGATAGCCAGGGGCTTGCTAGTTCAAGTGACCATTACAGCCCAGGAAGCAAGCCCCTTCTACTGCTAGAAAAACTCTTTAGAAAGAAAAACCCTGTCAACAAAAAATGAAACAAATGTTCTTTAAAAAAGGGTATGTGTGTTCCATAAATACGTCCTGAGATCCATTTGTGTGTGCGCATATTTTGTAAACGCAGCACTGCTAAAAGCTGCTATTAGCTTCAGAAATTGCTCTTTTCAGCATATTTTCAGCTCTGAGTAAAGCACTGATTAGAATTTAGACTTCTGTTGACAGAATAGCAATAGATTGTGCTATATAAAAATAACTGTCCAATCATTTTATCAGAGAAAAATTACTTGAATGTGGAACCTATGAGCACAGTACATCAATACATAACAGTTTAAGTAAATGATAATCCCAAATAAATCACTTCATTACCATTCTAATTTTCAAAGTCAATTGCTAGCTATCTTGAAAAAAATGAGTATCCTAAGTAAGAAGTCTATTACAGGGTCTTTCCTTAAACAACTGTTTCAACAAGATATTACAAACCATTACCATTGTTCTATTACCCAAGAATTACAAATGATACACACTACTTACGAAAATAGATCAAACCACTGCTGTTTCGTGACAGATTCCTGGCGCAAAAGCTTCAGAACAATGGGGCGCATGAAATCCCATTTGTCTTCAAACTGAAGTGAACCTTTATTCTTCAAGAAAGAAGACAGCATACTTTAAATACAGGTCAAATAAGAATTAATCTTGCAGCCCAATCCTATATATGTTTATTCTGAATCCAGTCCATTTTGCTCGTTGGGGCTTCCAATTACATGTGCACTTGAGTCCACCTGTAGTCAAATAGATCAACTAGACAACCACTTCTTTAAATAACTCATTGCATCTTACCCTGTGAAGTTTCATGATCACACCGTGTTATCTGCAATCCTCAGGGGAACAAACTTAGTAGAATTCACAGCACACATTGGTTTTCCTAGGTTCAGACTTCAAACATATTGAACTAGCCATGTTTTAAAAATGTCCCAATGAGAGATTCATCTCCTATCCCCCTAAGTTGTACATGATACTCCAGCAGGTACATTTAAGTAATAGCCCAGAACTTAAACAAGAAGCTTTTTAAGTCATGAGCCACAAAAAGGGGAGACAATGAAAAACTGACAAAATGCATTTTCATTGTTTTATTTATCTGCATTGTGCTGGAGGTTTTCAAACACCACTGTAACCTTATAGCACTAGGGATATGGACTAACCTTATGCAGCACATTTTAAACTTGGAAGCAGATTCTGAAGTACAAAACTCTTCAGATACATCCAGGTGAGGTACATGCACTCTGTAATCCAACTGACCGCCAACAAGACGGTTTGGGTCCATTTAAACACAACTGAACACAGTGCTCTATTGCTCTCAGTCCAGCATATTCAGTGTGTCAATATTGCTGTTTTGTTGCAAAAAGGTACGGTAGGAGGAAAAATACATGCAAATATACTTGACACTTAAAATGTGCCTGCACTGAACCCTTTTCACAAATTCTAATGTTCTTGCTTCATAAGTCAACAACAAAGCTGATAAAGAAATACACACAAAAATTATTCTCCTTCAAGCGAGAGTGATAGAGACAAAGTGGAAACACCACATCTACCCTGTGATCAGGGAAAGCCTATTGCAGTGGAGACAGTGCATGCAAACTGAGAGGGACAGAAATCCATGTGAGAAAACACTGTATGCAGATCCAAATAACACACTGCACTAACCCATACTGCACTAACCCATACTGCACTAACCCACACTAACCCATGTTGCCATACTAGGAGTTTTTAAGCACTGAAAAATTAAATGCAACGAAATATCATGAGCCTCGGAAATTCAAAGGTCTCTACTGGATCAGAGTGAAGGCTTCTTTCCCACAGTGGCCATCACCAGACGCTCATGGGAAGCCCACAAGGGCAATTGCTCTCTCCCGCTGTTGTTCTCCAGAGACTGGCGTCCAGTTTAAGAGAAGGGTTAAGACATTCACAAATTTTCCATATTTAGATGGGAGAGGAACAGGAAATTGTACGGCATTCATCCAATTTCTGCACCATGCAAGAAGCAAACACATTCTGCATTCAAACATATTGTGCTCACTTACAACTTAGACACTATTTGCCCAAACTTTCCTTTGATCTTTTTACTAAGCATGACTTCATGACTTGCCTTTAACTGGTTACTTACACAGAGACTTTAAAAGATAGTTATCTTTATGAGGATAATGATTTTCACAAAATTGAAATGCCAGACATTTGTAATATAACTTTCTTTACTATTCTAGGTGCATTTAAATGACTGAGAAAAAGCAGACGCTTCATCTCAGGGTCATGGGTAAAAGATTTCAGCATTGCAAGGGGTCCCTTCCAACTCAACAATTATATGATTCTATGGCATCTTACGGGACAGCAAAAATGGCCTCAAATGAAGGGAAATGGAACTGGTGCAACTTAACTGTTCCTCAACAGTTCTCTTCAGATATAGCTAACTTATGGAGCAAGCTAGTTGCATTTAATGTATCAACATGGAGAAAGCCCCTGCTAAATTTCAGACAATTTGAACAAATTGCCTGGATTTTAATAACACAGAGAATGTTCTGCATTTACAATGGTATAAAATTTCATTACCTATCTACCTTAACTGTACTGGCACAATTATGCCTATATAACAAGTTGCCATTGCCTCATTCCACACAGCAGTAATACAAAGGGACAAAAGGGAAGAATTCTAGTCAGTCTTCTAGCACAGCGTGGCAGGCAAAATTTTAGCTTTTTACCTTAAGCAACTGCAGGTAGCCTATTGTGACATGTTGCAGAACCTCAGACTCTGAATACCTTCTGCAAACATCATTTTGTCCCCATCCACTCCAGTCTTCCTCATAGGTAGCTGAGAACAGCAGCCCTCCACCCCACCCCAGGCAAGTTGATTTGCAGTCTTTTCTAGGAAGAGAGACACTAGCACATAAGGCACATCTACACACACACGCTCTCTCTCTATATATATTATTCTATATTATTATTATTATTATTATTAGTAGTAGTAGTAGTATTATATTTTAGAACATGGTTTGTCTCAATGCATTCAGATGCCACTTGAGATATCATCATCAAATTTGATGGAGGAGAGTTTTCGTTTATGTTTGGAAATGGCTGCAGGCCATTTTGAATCAAAATGGTAGGCAGAACCATTCCAACCTGCACCAGTTTGGACACATTTTGGACACATTTGAAGATAGTGGGAGTGGGAGGAGGTGCTATTGTCAGTGGAAGTGGAGATGCCATGACCCGGCAACACAATGAACTGGGACACCCTGGGGGGAAATGATATCGGTGAGGGGTAGGCAGGCATGCCTGGCGCAACAGTCAAGTACATACAGAAGCCGTGCAGGAGCCACCCCTCAAGGGTACAAGTCTGCTGGCTGCAGAGGTTTGCTTCACCAGTGGGTTCCCTGCAAGGAACACGCTGGTGAAGCAGCACTCGCCCACTAGGCTTTAATTCTCTTGCTCTCTGCAGTGTCTGTGGAGTGGGGGGGAGGTACAATGTCTCCATGCCCTGCCCCACTCCTGACTGTAGAGGAATTTTTAAAACCCTAAATAAGCATTAGTCCTGTAGCCAAAATGATTGGGGCTCAGGTCCAGTTTGGGTGTCGCTCAGGTTGGGGCTGACCTGGACGCTCAGATCAGGCCAATGAGGGTGTGTGCGCTCACCTAAAAACAAATGATCTATTTATAAAACTCAGTAATTCTTGGTTTCATAGAATTTCTGAGCAACACTGGTTACTATCAGGTAGTAGTTAACATTTTCATACACATACATATTGCTGGGATGAACGAATTCACTATGTATATTGGCAGAGAATTTAAGAGGAAGTGTTACTCAGATGTTGAGCAGATGCCAGAAGCTACTCTGATACTAAGAAAACATTTTATCTACCCATTTTATATACCCATGACAGCATCATATGCTGTGGTTATTCATGGGAGCCTTGTATACTAAATACTAAGAATTTACTGATGTTATTGGAATCATATATGCTCCATTGACTACTAGGGTTCACATGGCTTTTTTATCACTGTATTTGTTCTAGGAGCCAACATTATAGATGCCTGAAACATGAAAAATAAGTCCAAAGACTGCTTTAATATGGCTTCATTGCAAATCAATGGAATTCTGGTCCTACTGTTACAACACATTAGCATCTGTTTTATTGCTGCATTTTGTTGCCGAAGTCAAAACTTAGGGAGTTTAGCAGGCGGTGGCAGTAGATAGGAAAGTGACAACTGCCTAATTTGCAAGACTGACTTGATGGAGTCAAGAAGCAACGACTGGGCGACATAAGAAATCAGGGGTTATAGAGAGGCTGAGACAAGTGATGATGTACAGACTGCACCAGAGTAAGGACCCTAGGAGAGAGAAAGAAGCCACAATATATTTGTATTGTGGCTTATTCAGACATCACTGCATTGTTGTCAATGAGACATACTCCTACATACTCCAATTCAGCCTATAGCTGTTAGCCATATGAACACTGTCCATAATGCATTCACTTAGGCCTGGGCATCTTAACAAACCCCAGAGATCCAGCACTTGGTAGCCAATCTCAAATACCTGCCTCAGGCCTAAACAAGGAAAGGAGATGGATTTCACCACCAGATGGAGAGGGAGGCAAAGACCAGTGGTAAGGCAGGGAATGAGGGAGGCAAAAGGACAGAAAGCCAAAAGGGAAGTTCATGACTGGGCATATTTGTCCCTTTTGTATACTTTTAGCTTCTGAGTAGGAAGGAAGGGCTGATCTGCACTTGTGAGGCTGGGTGCGTGTTCTCCGTAATAAGGTGAAGAAAGGGGGACTAAATTAGAAAAAGAGCCAATGGTTATTTATTTAACTTCTTGGTTCTCCTGCCCTGGTCAGAGCAAAAGAACGAACTGATCTGACCTGGCTCCTGCAGACTAAGCCAAGAACCTGCCTGCGTTGAATAGAAAGACAAGAAGAAAAAATGGCTCTAGAAAGAGAGCGAGAAGTGCCTGTCTGCTAGTAGAAAGAACGGGAGAACTCCAACTAGATGGTGACGTGTAGGGAGAAACAGTGTATTTACCGTACCTAGTTTAATAGCTCAGCCTATTCCAAAGCCACAGGTAACTGGGAAGCAGTTCAGAGGTTGGGCTTTATTTGCCAAGAATGCTATTGTGCACGGATGGCAAACTTCTGTACTCTCTGGGGCAATTAAAGTTCTTCAGACTTTAAAGAGCCAGTGCCATTAAAGCCTACCATGCATGGTCTGGCTCTATTACTAAGTTGACATCCCCCAGCACATACACTCAGATGGGGTGTCTTCATCATCACTGGTACTACAGATAAACGAATGTGTGTTTCCTGAAATATCTCCTCATGGGGTTAGAGAAGAGTCATCAGGTGGCCAAATAAAGATACCTCCAGGGGAAGATGAGGCCCACAGGCCACTGGTTTGCAACATGCTCTAGAAAAGGGAGTTTGACAGATGGATTACAGCCATCAAGGCCTCGACATTTCAATTTGGTATCACTATATATTTCTTGGAAGACTTCTGAGGTAACTGCCTCTTTCTAAAAGCAGCCTCATATTTCACTTCATAATCCCAGTCCTATCAAAAGTAAGATCAAAAGCATAAATATTTCAACCTGCTTGATCTTAGGTTTGCATGTACTTAATTTTAATGTTGGAGATGTTTTTAGAGTATTGTTTCAAGAAGAAAGCACTGTACTTCTACATGGGCACTATTTTACATCCCTTCTCTTGGTTATACATACCTACAAATTCGGACAAGGGCAAAACTTAAACCTCTTTCATAATTTTCAGAAAACAGTGAAAACTGAAATTTCACCTTCACGAAACAACCTATTCTGGTTATATTTTAACTTCGAAGTATCTGAATTATCTGCTGGATAAATGGCATTCATTTCTCCAGTTATGAATATCTTGATGTGTACAGGAAAAAGGCATAGGTTAACTTTCACAAGAGTATACTTTCTCCTGAAAGTTATTACAATAATTTTACAAATCTATTTATCAACAAGAGGTAGAAAAGTAAGTCTGTTGTCCTCTCTCAACCTATCATTTGACAGCAACATGATCAGGGGACAAGAGTTATCAAATAAGTCACTTAATACAATAACACTTTTTCAATGGTTTGGGCTTGTACATTTTGCATAAAGCAAATAAGTTTTGGCTATTGTATTTTTATTTTGCTATAGCAAAATAGCTTATAACATTCTCACATGTTTTATCTCATATTTAGGAATTTTTTGCTGTATTTTTGTTTTAAACTAGAGATTTAAGTTATATTAGCAGCATAAACATTTAATAAGCAAATAATAAAATATACCTTTATGTTCTACAATCTCTTACAGCAGTGTTTAGCTTAAAACAAGTTCACCAGACATCAATTTTCAAAAAAGCTAGTGCCAACCTGCTTAATGCATAACACCCAAGCCTAGTGATTAAATGACAATTTGTTACAATACCTATCAGGAATGGAAAACATTCTAAATTTCTTTATTTCAGTCTCTGAGTTTGGGGACAAAAATCAAATTTAATGGGTCAGCCACACATAAGATTGGGGGAGGGAAAAATCTGTATTGGAGATTTCTCCAGCCCTACCCTCAATTATTGCCACTTTGCTATATACCAGGAAGGGCTAAGGCTGTATCCTCCAGATGTTGTTGGACTAGAACTCCCACCACTCCAGGCCACTGACTATGCTTGCTGTGGCTGTTGAGAGTTCACAATTTCCAGAGGGTCCCACATTGGCTACCCTCTGCTATTCACAAACACACACAATCTTGCGCACACACAAGCTGCTACATCTGTGCTTCTTAAGAATACTCTCCCCCTACATACTCACTCCCACTACCACCCTTCCTGCACTATTTTGCTTTGACAGCTTTACTCCTTTTGAGATTTTCTTTTTTTCAGCATCTCCAATCCTCAATTACAATACTGAGCACTTGTTTTTCTTTTATGTCCCCAAACACACTCACCCACTCACTGCCTATGCTCCTGATTTGTTATCTAATCTGTTTCCTAGCTCCGGTCCTTCTGTTCCTAGCCTGAGTTTTACCTGCCTTCTACAGCCTACCCATCCTCTGCTTTCAGTTTAATTAATGAAAGGGATGAAAGGATCCCAAACGTGGAGTGTAAGAGCACATTAAAGTTTGTAGTATTTCATCACCCTTCTCAGTCCATGCTTCCAGTTGAAGATGGGATTCATTTACATCAGAACAAACTAGTGTTCAGAAGCAAAAGGCTGGCACTTCTTGTAGGATACATGGAGTTCAAGGGGAAAGGGCAAAAGATAGCAACTGGGAAGCAGATGTTAACTGCCCTTAGATCTTTTGATTAAGGGCAGTGTATAAACCAACCAACCAAACAAACAAACATACATAATAAATGTGCAAAGGCAGGTAAGCACCTCCAGCAGAAAATTTTGGATATGATTAAGGGGAACAAAGTGGCTGACAACAAATCTGATTTGGGGGGGGCAAAATCCAGTGTGAAGTTGTCCTGCATACATCCCACTGAAAACCCTTGATGGTTGGAGGAGGGGGGGGGTGGAGGCTGGGGTGCGGAGAATACATTTAGGACCACCATGTCTTAGAGCACTTGTCATTTTCCTCAAATGCTGTTTCTTCCCCTGCCTTCACCCTGCAGGACACAGGGGCTGAAATCCAGAAAAACCTTGTGAAGGGAATGCAACGCTCCCTTCACCTTATAAGATGCGCACACACAGAGATGTACACAGGTTAAGTCGGATGTGCTCCACCCTAGTTTAGAAAAATGAGACATAGCCCAAAACACGAGTCCGTTGCATTTTCGTTCACTTTCAACCTTTCAGTGCAGGCTTCCAACCTTTAGGCTCTGGCTCTCCGGCTTCCTACCATGTAGCCCTAACCTGGCAGTCGGGTCTCTTTAGGCAGGCACCCAGAAGCCAATATGTTTTGCCTGTGATATATCTGCTTTGTTACAGCGGCGCTGCAATAAGCCAACGGGGGTGTTTAACTGCATCCTCCCGAGATCCAGAGCAAACTTGTCATAAGTGCTCCTCGGTGCTTTGAAAAAAACAAACACCACCACACACACAGCACAGGACAGACAGATATATATATATATATATATATATATCACAGCAAAGCACAGCACATATATATATATATATTATATTATATATATATATATGCTTTAAAAAAAACACCACACACACAGCACAGCAATATATATATATATATATATATATATATATATATATATATATATATATATCACATTATACATACATATACATATATATATATATATATGTATGTGTGTAATGTGCTGTGCTATATATATATATCCCTCCCTCTCCTTATCAGCTAGGCAGCTCCTCCCCACATATCACCCAACCCCCAAAGGTCGGAGGTTCCCTCAGGCAGGCAAGCCGCCCAACCAGGCCGGGGGTTGCCTCTCTCTCACCTTTAACAGATTAGACGTCGCCATGTTCCCCACAAAACACACAACACAGAGAGAGAAACAGGCGCCCTTGCGGGGCCTTCACAAGCCGGCGGCGGCGGCGGCGTCAGCTGCTCCCCCGTCGTCCGGGGCTGGTTCTTCGGGCTGGGGCCGCTTTACATGGTCTCGGCCGCCCCGCGCGGGACGGAACCGTGTGGGGAGCCTCGGCTCGGCGTCCACCCGGCCGCTCGGCCCCCTCAGCCGCTGGGCGACGGGCTCGTGACGGCTCCCCTGCCTCGGGTCTCAGCGCCTCATGGCGGAACCAGCCCAGACAGCGGGAGACTCCGGGCGCTGGAGGAGGAGGCGGCGGCGGTAGCAGCGGCAGCAGCCCGGCTCCTCGCGAGGGGCTGGGCGAGCCCACATGATGCGGCGCCGAGGAGCCGGATGGCCCGCCGCCGAGAGGGGAGAGCGGCTCCGGCCCACAGCGGCCCCTGCAGGGCGGAGGCCGCGCCTGCCTCGCCTCGCTCTCGACGGAGCGCAGGCCTCGGCGGTGTTCCCTCATGGTGTGGCGAAGGCTGCCAGCTCCACGTGTGTGTGTGTGTGTGTGTGTGTGTTGCTGTGGCAGCATCGTTTTTATTCGCACACCGCCTTCCCATGCTCCGAGGCGACTTACCAGCATCGTCATAGTTCAGTGGTACCTTGGTTCTCAAACTTAAATCCGTTCCGGAAGTCCGTGCCAAAACCAAAGCATTCCAAAACCAAGGCACGCTTTCCCATAGGAAGCACTGTAATGCAAAATGGATTGATCCGTTCCAGACTTTTAAAAACAACCCCTAAAACAGCAATTTAACATGAATTTTACTGTTTAATGAGACCATTGATCCATAAAATGAAAGCAATAAACAATGTAGTGCAGTCACGCAATCAATCAGTCAGTAGCTAAGCTGCGATGCACACAGTCACAAAAACAAAAAACCGCAAAAATGCAAAATAAATAGCAAAAACAGACAGACCTCAGTGTAACACTCAAAACGGAAGTGTGGCACTCAGATCAGAAGTGTAACACTCAAAATGGAGCATGTTTGGCTTCTAAAAAAAGTTCGCAAACTGGAACACATATTTCCAGGTTTGCAGTGTTTAGGTTCCAAGTTGTTTGAGTACCAAGGTGTTTGAGAACCAAGGTACCACTGTAGTCATAATCTTATTTGTATGTACCCCCACCCATCTGACTGTTGCCCCCAGCCATTCTGGCTGGCTTCCAGGGACGCGGACTTATAAAAAATATTGGGGGGGCCCGGGAAAGCTCATGAATAATAAATAAGCTCATGAATATGCAAATAAAGTGGCGCCGCCTCCTCGTGAGCGAATAGGGGAGAGCGTGCTGCGCCTATTAATCAGCTCCGAAGGAAATTGATTGGAGCTTTTGCTCGGGAGGGAGGGCAGGAGGCATGCAGCCCGACCCTGTGCATTTTGGGCTGGGGGAGGGGCGGCGATGGCGCTCTGCTGGAGGGGCGCCGGAGATTATTGGGGGGGCGGAGCCCCCCCAAACGAATTTTTGAGGGGGCTCGGGCCCCCTCAAGCCCCATGGAGTCGGCGCCTATGCTGGCTTCCAATATACATAAAATCAAAATAGAACATTACACAAATAATAGTAATAATAATAATAGAAGATTTGCCCACAACTGTGAACGTAGCAAAAAAAAAGAAAAAAAAGAAGGTAGTCATAGAGTTGGAAGGGATCCCAAGGGTCATCTAGTCCAACCCCTTGCAATGCAGGAATCTCAGCTAAATAAAACCATAGAATCTTAGAGTTGGAAAGGACCCCAAGAGTATAGTCAGTTATAAGCAATAAATATAACGCTTCAAAAAGCACACGGCCAAATCAGAACAATTTCCAGTTATATCATCATCAGATCTAGAAAATAAAAATACGAAAGGTTAATGTATATAACAGCAGCAACAATGGTATCTGAAGAGATGTGTATGCACACGAAAGCTCATACCAATAACAAACTTAGTTGGTCTCTAATTCCTCTACTGGAAGGAATTTTTTTATTTTGTAGCCGCAACAATAAAACTCCTAATCAATACTGTTCCGCAGCCTCCGCTTTTGTAGCTGGAGTCAGTCCCAGGCCAGATAGGAAAAGGCCAGCAAGGCAGTGAGCAGGTCTTCCAGGATTCACTGCCACAATGTATACTTGAATCTGATGGTTTTGTTGTGTATTTTAATGACAGGTAGATGTTTCCATGTGCCTTCCTCTGCCCCAGCTGCATCAAAAGATTTCTCTCTGGTATTGGTCTCTACGGCGGGCGCTGCAACCTCCCAACATTTTGGCTTCACCTCCAAAGGCACACTCCTCCATTGTGTCCTGAGACAGACAGATGCCAACAACAACAACATTGTGTAACTGGGTGTAACTGGTCTTTATACACTGGGAACTGGATAGAAACCTATTTTGACATTAAGCAAAATAATTAATGTACGGCGGTACCTACATCACCAACTTGAGCTGGAGTAATTGCCCCTAATGGCCCAAGTGCCCTCTGGCTAGGAGTGCCTTTTACGAAGCATCATCTGGTTTTCCAGCTACGGCCATTCCTGGACAGGGGGAGCCTGACCATTGCATTGTTGGAGCCTTTGAGGCTGGATTGCTGCAATGAGCTCTGTGTGGGGCTGCTCCTGGGCCTGCTTCAGAAGGTCCGTAAGAGCAGATGGAGAGACCTTCTGGATCAGGCCCACCTAGTCCAGCATCCTGTTCTCATAAGTGGGCACAGGGCACATATAGTAAGCCGTTGTGTTATTATGTTATATTTATATTGCATATCTCGTCATGGAAATCAACTCTGTCTACAGGGGTCTGCCATCCAGACCCTGGCCTGATGCAGGCTGGCTTAGCTTTAGCAAGGTGGCCACATCACGTGTCCTTCTTAGACCATGCTCTGGAACTCATTGTCAGTTTGCGTTTCTTGGTGCAGAAAGTATTGGTTTAAAGTGTAGAGATCTTTCTTATTCTAATTGATTCAAGAGGGTTCTGGAAGCTTCTCTGTGTGGTACAAGCTGGTGCAAGCTGGAAGTTTCCTAGCTGACAAGGAAGTTTCTATTCTGCCTAAAAGCAAGCTGAAGATTCCTGGTGTTTGGGTTATTCCTTCAGAGAAGCTGAGTATAGCTAGTTTAAACTGATTCTCTTATCTCCTTCTGTCAATGTTAATGCTGACTATAATAATAAGGTCAGAAGGAGCCAGGGTTTCACTTTCTCTTTCCTTCTGGTGTAGTGTTCTGTATATAGTGTTAAGGTTTTAGTCTTATTGTTAAGTTATTGTAAGTTTAAGTTAAGTCTGCTGCAACTGAATTTCTTATGGACAACGCCAATACAGTGGTACCTCAGGTTAAGTACTTAATTCGTTCCGGAGGTCAGTACTTAACCTGAAACTGTTCTTAACCTGAAGCACCACTTTAGCTAATGGGGCCTACTGCTGCCACCGCGCCGCCGGAGCACGATTTCTGTTCTCATCCTGAAGCAAAGTTCTTAACCTGAAGCACTATTTCTGGGTTAGCGGAGTATGTAACCTGAAGCATATGTAACCTGAAGCGTATGTAACCTGAGGTACCACTGTACTGAAAATGTATGGATTTGTGGCCATTTTGCTCATTTGCCTTCAGCTCTGCTGGATGAAATATTAATTGCCTCTGGTCTATTTTGGGGGGGAATCCTGCAATGTGCTAATTTTTTTTACTCTAACTCACGGGTGTCAAACACAAGGCCCGCGGGCCGAATCCGGCCCGCCAGACCTCGTCATGTGGCCCGTGTAGCCGCCGCCGGCCGCCAGCCTTCACCTTTTATTCTCGCTTTTTTTTTTTTTTTACACAAGAAAGCCGCCTCTTCAGTGCATGCGCGGCAGCCTACAAGCCAGAGAACGTCTGCCCTCTAGCGGCGCCGGCCGTTCTACACAGGAAACCTCCACTTTACATGCATTCAGGAAACCTCCACTTGTTTTTATATTGAGCGCATGCCATCCTGTGATGTGACAGATCCAACGGCTGCCTGAACCCTTCTCTGCTGTACTGTAAGTCCTACAGATACAACCGGCCCTTTGAGGGTGACCAAACTGCTGATGCGGCCCCCGATGAATTTGAGTTTGACACCCCTGCTCTAACTGTATGTTGGAATCTGCTATGGATCAATATATGAGCAGTCTTCTTGACACTCAGTAGGGCATCAGGTGATGTCTCTGCTTTTTAAGATGCTGTCTAGGTTTGTCATTGCTTTTCTCCCAAGAAGCAGGCGTCTTTTAATTTCGTTACTGCTAATTCTACTGCATTCAGTTGGTCTTACTCCCAGGCAAGTGGGTATAGGATTGCAGCCTACGCCATTGCAGTCAGTACTTTTCGGATAATATCCCAAGTATACTTTCATAGGAGTAAGCCCCAGTGAACACCAGTTAGATAGAGAGCTAGTGTGAAGTAGTGGTTAGAGTGTTGGTCAAGGACCTGGGAAACCAGAGTTTGAATCCCCACTTAGCCTGGAAGTTCACTGGGTGACCCTGGGGGCCAGTCACTTACTCTCAGCCTAATCTACTTTACACAATTGTTGTGGGAATTATATATGACAGCTTGAACTGCTTGGGGAAAAAGGTGAACTATAGATATAATAAATAAACAAACACAGCAGGATTTACTGAGTAGACTATACCATCAGAAATTATGCTGGATAAATACAGCAGGAAGTGTGAGCGCTGTCTTATGATTCCCAGCTGAATGCTTCAGTGCAACTTCAGAAATAAAAACTAGTGAATTATGTTTGAGAGACCATGCTGCATAAATTGCTCTACAGTGTTTTACATCCCCATCACCCACAACTTGCGCAGTGTTTGAACTTCATATTGAGAATTGTAAATGCATCCCAGTCTTTTGAGCCATAGCATTCTATAACAATGCAAACTGCATCTTTCTTCCCCACCTCCTTGAAAATGATTGGTGATGGTATGAGTTCTTCTGGTGTTTAAACCTGAAACACAGAAGTATCTCTTGAATATATTTACCTAATTCCACTCACATACAATTGACAGATGCCACTCAAGGAATGCCACACAAGGAAACTTACACCAAAAGCTTTGATGTGGAAATAACATACTCCTGCACATGGATATATGTGTGTGCATGAGTATTCCTGGGAAAGCTGGATGAGGTAGGTGATAGGAAGCACACAGGGGCAAAAAGAGACATCTCTTCTAAGCATTTTGGTGACCGCCCATGCAAGATCATTGGTCCATTTAGTCCAGTGCCAGTTACTTTTGACTGCAGCATCTCAGGGGTGCATGTGGAAATATTTTCCAAGCTAGCTCTGAAAGAACATGCAACTACAGACTGAACTTAGGGCAGGCCTTATGCAGAAGCTGTACTCTTTCCCATAAGTGTAGCACTACTGACTGCTGAGTTCCTCTGATCCAACTGTGATTCACAAGGCATGCTCTTAGAAATTACAAAGGTATAACTAAAGGGAGATGGGAAAGGTTTCTCTCAATATTTTATTCTGTTGCTCTCAAATACTATCTACACATAGTATATTCCTGCACTCTGCTAGGATGGTTAAACAGCCCAAAATTGCAGTGGCTTGCAAAAGTCTAAAACAGACAGGTCAGGAGGTCGTTTTCTGCCTAACCAGCTACTTGAAACTGCTGATGCTAGCTACAGGTCAGAAGGTCGCTTCCTGCCTAGCCAGAAACTGCTGTTAACCGAAAAACCACTAGCAAGATGTTTCCTGCTTTACTTCTGCTTAGTAATGCAAGAATAAGAAGAGATACGAAGGGAATGCTTAGTTAGCAAAAGAAGACACGTGTACAAGGAGGTGGGAGGGAGTGCTTGGCTTAGCAGAAAGACAGGAATGTTTAGCAAGCAATAAAATGTGTTTAGCAAGCAATATTTGCTAGCCGATTGGGGAAGTCTGGGGGTATAAGAAAGTCTGCTGAAGTGTCTTGCTTTACAGCCAGTGTATTTTTAGGAACTATCCAGCAGGCTGTCTCTGAGTACAGACCTCGTCTCTGTGCACAGATCTCAATAAACTCTTTTTCTCCAAAGAAGATTTTGCTTTCCTGGTACTTTTGTTCCCTCCGAGGTCCAGGGGATGGCGTGGCTAATGGATCCCTAGGTAAATAAGGCTTCATCTCTCTGGGGGCTCGTCCGGGATTTGCCCCCTCCCCAAATACGGACCGGAGGGCCAGGCTCAACCAAGGTGAACAGCTCCGATCGGCGTTCGCATTTCCGGTGCACACCCTGCCAGTTTGTAGGGGGAAATTGCCACACCGTCCTGGAGTGGAGACATCTGGTTGAGGGAGAACAAGAGGACAGGACGGCGCCGAGGGGACAGGTCCGCAGCGGAAAAAGGTAAGCCCGAAGGAAAGGGCTAGGGGCCCGAGGGAAAGGGCTAGGGGCCCGAGGGAAAGGGCCAGAGGCCTGATCAGCCTCACCTGGTAGTTGGCAGTAGAGTGCCCGTGCAGTAAGAATGCCACCAGGAAAGGAATTGGTAAGGTTTGGGAAAGGGAATGGGGAAGAGGGAATTGAGTGTTTTGTTGGCATGTTGTGTGTCAGATACTCCAGTGGATGAATTGTTGAATGAGGGCCAAGGCTTAGTGTCCCCTTGGCCGAGCGATTGTAGGGTTGTGCATTTTCTGACAAACTGTAGCATGTGGAGTGTGAGAGAATTTTGAAAACCCAGTTAGGAGCGGTAGTATCTGAAAAATAGGGTCTGGAGCAAGCCAATGTATTCCTCTGGAATGCTTTTTAAATAACTGGAAAACAGCCACGAAGAGTGATGATTCAAATTGAAAAACAGAGACTCAAAACTTTATGTGAGGTGGACTTGCCGACCCAGGGAACTGCGTGGCTTTGATTTGCAATTAATCAACCCCCTGTGGCAAATCAACCCCCTGTGGCAAAATATATTAAATGTCCACCCAGACCAGATCCCCTATATCTCTACATGGAAGACCAATGTAAAAAAAAGAATCTACCATGGCTAAAGTCTTGCTGTGACAGCAACACACAGAACAGGATTTGTACAGTGAAGCCTCTGGTGTTAGAAGACCCAGAAGATGAGGAGGGGGAGTGATTAAGCCACCACCTTACACTCCACCAACAGCCCCTCCAACCCCCCCCCCAGGCCAAGATCA
The DNA here is from genome assembly GCF_964188305.1 of Podarcis bocagei. NCBI lineage: Eukaryota > Metazoa > Chordata > Lepidosauria > Squamata > Lacertidae > Podarcis > Podarcis bocagei. Next base: position 85,939,088 of record NC_138130.1, read on the forward strand.
AGAAGCACAGGGAGGTGCTGGTGTAGGGGGAGGAGGACCTGCGAAGGAGGATAGTGAGACGGAAGAAGAGGAAGATAACGAGGAGTTTAGGAAGACACTAGATGATATGAATCAAGGAAAGAAAATGTGGACAGAAAAACAGAAAGAGAGACTAAAAGGAGTTTGCAAAGCCATTTGAGGGAGAAGTTGGATGTGAGCCCCTTGTTAGTTGAGACAGCAGAATGCTGCACCCCTGAAAAGAGGAAGAGATGGCAACGTAAGTGGGGACAGGCGGCGAAGAGAGTTATGTCTCACAGACAGTATGAGAAAACCAGGAAGGATCAGGCAGCCGGAGAAATGCCCCTTCGGAGGGTTTATGATCCACCAGCCCCTGTCCCAGCTGGACAAACGAAGGCACCACAGACAGCATATACCCTTTTCAAGTGCAGATGTTTGTAATTGGAGAAATCAGAACCCCTCTTTTGAGGAGAACCCAGCGAAGATCATAAAATTGTTTGAAGGGATTTTTTTTTTAAACCTATAATCCCACTTATGATGATGAACAATATCCCCTGGACTCACTACTAACTACAGAAGCATTGTTTGGCCACTGCATGAGTCAGCTAGGGGAATAGAGAAGGATCCTTTTATATGGGGCAGGGAACAGCAGCAGGCTTTTCAGGATCTCAAAGTGACATTACAACAAGCCCCAGTGCTTGGCATCCAAACCCCAAGAAGCCTTTTACCCTGTTCACAGATGAAGACCAGGGGGGTAGCCAAGGGAGTCTCATGCCAGAAACTGGAAAATTGGCAGCAACCCGTCGCATACTTGTCAGAGAAGCTAACCCCAACAGAACAGAGATTGCCCCCCCCCTGTATGAGAGTGATTGTGGCAGTGGCCACCCTACTCACAAAGGCAGATAAATTCACGTTTGGACAGGACACCAGCTGTGTGACTCCAAGAGGAAGTGCCAGATGCTGTTATTACATTCACGCCTGAAGTTTCAGGTTGCCACAGCCCTTAACCTAGCTACCTTATTACAGGTAGGAGAAGGTGAACAAGGGAGCTGCCCACTCAGTCTTACCTGTGCCTGTAACAAAACCCACAAACCAAGTGGTTAATATAATTGGAGCCACAGGTAAATCACAAAAGGCCCCGTTTTTGCAGTCTGTTACCTGCTGCCTAGGTGGCCAAGTAGTCCAGCACAAATTTTTGTATATACCAGAGTGTCCCATTCCCTTATTGGGCCGAGACTTGTTAACAAAATTACAAGCCCAGATTTCCTTCCAACCAATGGGGAAAGTAATGATGACAACTGGACCAGCAGGAGAGTTTTCTTTAGAAATGCCCCTGAGAGACCATTGGTGCTTGATGATGGTAAAAGAAGAGGAGGGAATCCTCCCTGTTAGCCTGCTTCATGATGTTGACCCTGGACTATGGGCGGAAGATAAAAAACCAATACCCCATCCCACGACAGGCAGCTGAAGGAGTGTGGGTGCATTTGAAGCGATTGCTTCAACATGGAATTTTGAAACAATGCCAATCACAGTGAAACACCCCACTGTTGCCAGTGAAGAAGGAGGATGGTGGGTACTGCATATAGGCCCCAAAGTTCTGGAAAAGAGGAAAGGAAGAACAGGACTTTGAAAAACCATTGACCCAAGAAACAGGGTCTAATTGGGTGTTCATGTTGCCCTTGGCTTTGCTTAGAGTCTGTAGCCTCCCATTGAAACGTATTCACTTGTCACCCTTTTGAAGTGATGTTTGGGAGACCGGTTCCTTATGTATGCATGCTTTCACCTATCCCTGCTCAAGATGTGGAATTGAACAATTATGTACAGTGTCTCTCTCGAGATTTTCTCTCTCAACCCAGGCCCGAACTCCTTGCGTGACCAGTTTGAGCCAGGTGACGAGGTGTGGATAAGACTGGTCCCAGGCACCACTGCAACCGTGCTGGAAGGGCCCATCTGCTCTCCACACCCACAGCTGTGAAGATCGCTGGCACCACCCCTTGGGTCCACCACATTCAAGTGGGAAAAGCTGCTTCAGATTGGACTGTGTCTCAGCATCCTGAAGATCCCCTCCAGTGACGACCGCCTTGCTGATATCTCTACGCACGGCTGAATAATTGGATGGGAGGGGCGCCCGCAGGCAGCGCCCCCAACGTAGACATTTGTTCTCCAGCCAATTTAGAGGCACCACCAGGACTTTTGATATTGGTACCAGAACTCACTCCAGACGATGTGGAACCACGTTACACCCTTGATGAACAGCAGTGGACCAGCCAAGAAGGAGCAACGCTCCAGGAAGGACCAGACAGCCGTGTTTTTGTGCCCCAACATCTGGCCAGCACAATTGTAAAGAATTACCACGAGTCCACCCATTTGGGAGGCCCAGCTGCTAAAGCACGCCTTGGGAGAATATTCTACCTCAACTAACTGCTGCTATAACTAACTGCTGCTATATCCCAAAATGTGCCCTGTGCGCCAACCAAGAGACTGAGAACTATCACCCTTTGAACTTCTATATGGCAGGCCAACCCCTTTCGTCCGAGACATCCCCGCCAGTTTGGGGCAGATGGGAGATCACATCACCCAAGAACAAGTGCAATTCCTGTGTTTGTTGTGTGTATTTGCTTCCTTTCCAGGTATTCCCTCGAGCGTACACCTGCAGTCCCGTGGCAGTCCCGCTGAGCCGGTTCACCAGTTCCTCTGAGTGACAGCGTCTGGCGACCCCCTCATCCCCAACTGCAGTGAAAGTAGTCGAGGTGATCCCCTGGGTACATCACACGCATCTGAAGAAGGGTGTCTGGACTTGCAAGAGAAATCCTGCTGACCCTCAGAAGTTGATCATCACCTTGTGTCTGACGCTACCAGGGAAAAAGCGTTAGGCCACGGGCAACGAGATCCTGCGACTAATCATCACAAGGACAGTTACAAAGACTTTCTCTTTTCTCTCTTATTTTCTTTATTGACTTGCTCTATGTCTTATTGCCCTGACCCTACCGAACCATACCAACCCTATTGGCCTGCTGGCCTCTGCTACGACTGGTTCGTCTTGCCGGTGGTAAGAGATGGCGTGCTCTTTGGCTATTGGAAACTGGGGTTTGATGAGATTGCCGTATTGAGACACCCCACTGCCCCGTTGTGGCTCCTCTCCCACACCACTGACCAGCACGCGTGGACAGTGCTCTTACGGGAAGCTGCAGAGACGATCGAAATCTATCTAGTTCTGGACCGCTCTTGCTGTTGTGGGAGGGTAGTCAACTGTTATCTGGAAGGTAGAGCACTGTACCAACCTCATTTGATAGACCAGGTCCTACTCTTAACCCAGGTGATAGATGGGACGGAACCTATCTTAATGCAAGTATTGCAGGGGTGGGAGCCTTAGCCAGGTGTGCATTGAAATTACTAAACAAGTGCCAGTAAGAATTGCCACCCCAGGATTTCAGCTTCCATATGCTCTGGTCACTAGGGAGGCAGCACGAGAGTTCAATCCACCCAACAGGGCTAATAGAAAAATTGACCCACATAGTGGGAGCATCAGCTCACTGGTGGGCTCTCATCCTTGAGGCTCAACAGGTAGTCGGGCACAAATATCAGTGGGCTCTTCAACAATGAGCACACCCCCTGAATATTGGTGGGAGGAACCATGGAGATATTGGGTTTGGTGGGTAGGAGTGATATGTACCGCCCTTGTCATATGGATGCTCTCGTATTTCTGTTGGCATGAACGGTATCGTATTTGTGGGAAGAATAGGCCCAATAATGCTTCTATTGCTTCTTTGCTTCTGTATACCCTGCTTAATGCAATGCTTGCAACATATGATGGGAAGATGATGTCTCGCATGATGAGACCTCGCGTGATTGCTGTAATGAGAGAATATAGACCCCTACCCCAGAACGAATCTAAGTAATAGATTGTTCAAAAGAAGAGGACGGAGTAAAGGGAGATGGGAAAGGTTTCTCTCAATATTTTATTCTGTTGCTCTCAAATACTATCTACACATAGTATATTCCTGCACTCTGCTAGGATGGTTAAACAGCCCAAAATTGCAGTGGCTTGCAAAAGTCTAAAACAGACAGGTCAGGAGGTCGTTTTCTGCCTAACCAGCTACTTGAAACTGCTGATGCTAGCTACAGGTCAGAAGGTCGCTTCCTGCCTAGCCAGAAACTGCTGTTAACCGAAAAACCACTAGCAAGATGTTTCCTGCTTTACTTCTGCTTAGTAATGCAAGAATAAGAAGAGATACGAAGGGAATGCTTAGTTAGCAAAAGAAGACACGTGTACAAGGAGGTGGGAGGGAGTGCTTGGCTTAGCAGAAAGACAGGAATGTTTAGCAAGCAATAAAATGTGTTTAGCAAGCAATATTTGCTAGCCGATTGGGGAAGTCTGGGGGTATAAGAAAGTCTGCTGAAGTGTCTTGCTTTACAGCCAGTGTATTTTTAGGAACTATCCAGCAGGCTGTCTCTGAGTACAGACCTCGTCTCTGTGCACAGATCTCAATAAACTCTTTTTCTCCAAAGAAGATTTTGCTTTCCTGGTACTTTTGTTCCCTCCGAGGTCCAGGGGATGGCGTGGCTAATGGATCCCTAGGTAAATAAGGCTTCATAACTACAACACTTTTTCTGCCAGTAGACAGATGGTCAGAGTTTTTCCTTTAAACTGGCTTCTGGTCCCTCTAGCTTGACCAGTTTTTCCTGCTGTGCTTTGTGCTCTTTCCAAATGTGGCTGAGACAGAGCAGGAGGAAAATATCAGTGTTTCCTAAGAGCAAGGCTTCAGACTGACTCCTCATACTTCCTGTGGCAACTCTTTACTGCTCCTATGGCAATGGTTGCAGTGACCATGCTTTCTTGTCTGTGCCTGCAGACTTTTCCATAATGCACATGTCAGAAATCAAATCTCTGGGATATACAGTACTTGCATGCCAAGGCTGATCAACATAAGGTTGATCAAAGGTGAAATTATACAATGAAAGCACAGTAACGTAAATACAAATTTAAATCCAAAGTGTCTAGTTTTATTTCAGGAGTTGATCCTCTGTATTTAATTAGTGAAGGGATTGGTCACGATTTCCATCATGGCTGGATGACTTTCTCGTACTTTGGATACCACCGGTTCACACAAGAAGAATGTATGACTAATTAGTTTGTTGGTCGTGATCCTTTTATGGGCTTATTTGCGAGGCTGGCTGAAAGGAACTTCTTATACTTGGAATTATGTATTTACCCATTAGGCAAATTAAGTGGTTTATTTACACAGCTGGCAACAGAGAAAACTATTTTGTATCTAAGCCACCAGTAGTTACATAGATCGTTGAGAGAAAATATGTTGTTGTAAACAGTGTTTTTTCCATGCACTTTTAAAGATTCAGAAATATATTGATCTTTATAACATTTTTTTCCATTGCTACAGGAATATCAAAAGTGATGGCGCAACTGTATTCCGTTTACTTCCTATACATTTATTACATGAGCAAAGGAATGCAATAGAAGAGTACATGGCACTGATGCAAAGCCCATATATGCTATGATTTGCACAGGGCTTACCTGTGTGTATAAGCCTTCCCACACATGCATGGAGCTTCCCCACCATTTCAGTCTATGGAGAGGCCCTGGTGGGAAGGAAAACTCAATGTTTGCAGCAAAGTCGCACAAGAGATGACAGAACACGGCAACACTCTTCAACAGGCCGTTTCCCAGAAATAAGGCCAAGTGAATCAAATCTGGGATTCATCAGGCATACAGTACAGTCCATTGTTTTATTTTAACCTCTTTTCAAAATGTGATGTCTTAAAAGCTTGTACATAATAAAAACAGTAATAAGAGCATTGTAGAAAACACCTTGCTGCTAAGCATTTTTTTCTGTGATAAATATCTATATATATTGTTCCCTCGGGTCATAATGAAAGCAGTGGTTTTCAAGTGAAAGAGGAGGCCACTCAAAAATAAGCAAATGGCTTCTGTGAAGTCAGGGGATTCCCTAGGTATGCAGAAATACACAGGTTAAAAAAAATGACATAAAAAAACCTAATCCTGCCATCCTGGCAGGTATCCATGACATTACAAGATGTTGACATCAGCTGGCAGTGGGGAAGAGTGTAAAGAAACCAGTTGATCAGACTGTCTTCCAGTCAAATCTATGGCTGAGAGCAGTTTGAGACAGTCACGGGTCGGCTGAAAAAAAAAAATAAAAGGGTGGAAAGAGGGCAAAGGAAGATCGGGAATAGACTTGTTTAAGCCTATGCACACATTAGTGGCTGAAAACACAAGAGAGCTTGTTTTCCCCACTGAATTTTATTTACATTTGCAGCCATCATGCACATCAGAAAGGAGGCATGTCTTTATCTGATGCACGATAAATGTTTGGCTTCCCCACCAATTCCAAACTCCTATATCATCCGTCATCCGTGCGTGTGCAATGGCAGACTCAAATGTACACACGTTAGCTTAACAGCAAAGTGAATGTGGTTTCAGTTTTCCATTTGGATCAAATCCAGTTTGAGGGAAAACACACCAAACAGCAGTATTGCTCAAGAAATGGCAGGGTAGATATGCATTGTGGCTGAGGTTTCAAAAGCCAGCGGTGGGAGCACACTGGATGCAGAATAAATGTGTCCCTGGCAACTTAAAGTGAGAAAAGTGCCAAATAAATATAATATATAAATGTCTCTTGGAGGAAGGAAATTAGGAGGGATGTCTCTCCCACCTCCTGGAGTCTCGCTGCCTCTGCTTTATAGTTATGAAATACTCGGCTTTGTTGCTGGCAGAATTGTTGCATATATTACAGCAGGGGAAGAATCTAGAGGATATGTATGGGGGTTGCCCAGTATCCCTTCCCCAGTTTTGCAATTACCCGCCCCCCTCCTTGAGGGTTGGACAGCAGTACAAAGCTCTTGGGGGTTGAGAATACACTGCACCATTTTTTTGGAAATCGTATCACGTCCAGGCCAGGCAAATTGATTCACTGTGAAATATAAAGCTCCCTATTATATGACGGTACAAATAAGCAAAACATTTACCGGTAACTTCCGTTCTGTGATTTGGATAGGCCACTACGATCTCAAACAGAGTTGATGATCCCATGTAGGCTTATACAACGTGATCAAAGCATCCTCGAAAAAATACACGAGGAACCAGAGGATTGTTGCAGAACTGCACAACTTTTGCTGCAGATAGTTCATGTAATTTGCGTATCATTTTCATGCACAGAGTGGTCGCCAAACTACAGGGTGGCGGATATGCCACACTTCTCGTGACAAAAACCCATTGTTTCAACATTCTGAAAAACAACTAGCAACAAAGGCTGAAGAAACCTGAGACTGCTTTTTTTTAAAAAAGAAATCTTTGAGATATACTTCGAAAAATCACAAGTGGAAAACAAATCATCCAGACTTTTTTTCCCAACCTGCCTCTTTGTTTTCATTGTCTTTGCCACCCCATATTTAATTACCAGAAATGTACTTTGCTTTTTAATCAAAAGCTGTGAGTCTCAGGATCTTTATAGGAGAGTGCAGGCCACACATAAGTATTGTAGGGGCTGTAAGCAACTCAGTGGATATTGCTTACCCCTGATCTAATGCAACTTCATATATAATATTTTGTATAACCGGGCCTTGTTCTCCAGACACGTGATATACTACGCTTCTTTGGCATGCAAGCGATTTAGCAAGGGCACTGGTCTCCGAGTGAGGTAGCCTCCTCTGAGGAATGTACAACATTTGGAACAAAGCCACTTTTTACCCCTTCCCAACCCTCTTGCATCGAAATGTCTCCTTTTTTCACAAGTTCGTATATGTCTTTAGTGAGAACGGTGAAGGATTCTTCAACATTTGTGGCGTCTTTGGCTGATGTTTCTATGTACTTCATGCCACAGGCGGATGCCAGTTCCTCAGCTTCTTCTCTCGTGACCTGGCGCTGCGTCTCCAAGTCGCATTTGTGTCCCACCAGGATAAACACAATCTGGAAAGGGTGCACATGCATCTTAGCTTCCTGAAGCCAATCGTACACATGCTCAAAAGAAGACCGATTAGTGATGTCAAACACCAGCAAGCCTCCTACCGAATTTCGGTAATAAGAACGCGTGATTGACCTGCAAAATAAAAGGGGAGAAACATGCTCAACAAGAAAGAACATTCCAGCTTGTCTGCGTTTACTTCTTTAAAGACAGGAGTATCCTTGTGAGCTGGAGAAGATCTTAGAACAAAATGAAATCCTGGCATTTTAAAAAAGACAAATTAGAAGAATTGCTCTACAGTGGTGCCCCGCAAGACGAATGCCTCGCAAGACGGAAAACTCGCTAGACGAAAGAGTTTTCCGTTTTGGAGGTGCTTCGCAAAACGAATTTCCTATGGGCTTGCTTCGCAACACGGCAATGTCTTGCGAGTTCCTCTGGTTTTTTTCCCTTCCCCCCCTTTTTCTAAGCCGCTAAGCCGCTTATCAGCTGATCCGATCAGCAGATAAGCCGCTAATAGCGCTAATCCACTAATCCTTCAATGGGCTTGCTTCGCAAGACGAAAAAACCGCTAGACGAAGAGAATCACAGAACGGATTCTTTTCGTCTTGCGAGGCACCACTGTAATTCGGTAGCGGTGGTCAGTCTTTTTTTGCAATTATTCTACAAATTATGTGAAGAGAAAATAGAGAGTCATCTGATGTGAGCTATGGTGCATATCTAACTTTCCCTTACCCTCCTCCCCAGCCATCACCAATAGTTTTTAAGCTAGAACACCCACACACTACAATTCCCAACAAATTATAGTTCCCAGGACTATTTGGGGGGGGGGGGATGTCATGTGCTTTAAATGTATGCTGTGAATGTGACCAAAGGATGCAACAGAAGCAGGATTGCAAGCCTAATTCTCAGCAATGGCCAAGCCAGCTCACGGGATGCGGATAGCGCTGTGGTCTAAACCACTGAGCCTCTTGGGCTTGCCAATCAGAAGGTCAGCAGCTTGAATCCCCACAACAGAGTGAGCTCCTGTTGCTCTGTCCCAGCTCCTGCCAACCTAACAGTTCAAAAGCACGCCAGTGCAAGTAGGTAAATAGGTACCACTGTGGCGGGAAGGTAAACGGCATTTCCGCACGCTCTGGTTTCCGTCACTGTGTTCCGCTGTGCCAGAAGCGGTTTAGTCATGCTGGCCACATGACCTGGAAAGCAGCCTGTGAACTAACGCCGGCTTCCTCAGCCTGAAAGCGAGATGAGCACAGCAACACCATAGTCGCTTTTGACTCGACTTAACCGTCCAGGGGTCCTTTACCTTTATGTATTTAGATAAGGTTTCTTTTCCACCTTTCAGACAGTGTCGTGGGACAACGTTGTGGAGCTGCCCCTCTTCCCACCAGCACTTGGTTGGGGCTGAGCAGGGCAGTGGTTTGACCGGGGCTGGGTAGGTGCACTGGTAGACCGAGCCACTCTGGGACTCCCACCATTGTATGACCTTGCAGTTGCCCTACCCCTGGTCCCATCAAAGTTGCCAACATAGGTTGGCTCCACAGGTCTGCCCACCACACTGGCTACTACTGCATCTGAACGGTCCTCAAGGTCGCTTGTTAAGAGGCTGTGATCACACACACATCCACACACAAACCCCAAACCCATCTAACCCACCAGTCTTAGTCACCTGGGTGACAGAAGGGATCAAAGTAAGTTCATTCCCCTGAACTTCTGAAGTCCCAAAACAAACTGCAGGTGAAACCAAGTGTTTCTGGCAGGGAGGTAGGGAGCAAGCCCCCCTGCATCTGCTGCTCCTCTGGCCAATGGATGGGGCCAAGCTGGTCTCTCTTTTAACACGATGCTCTTCCTGGAAGGCAGAAAGCGCAACCTCCCAGTGAAGCTTGGTCCATTGCTTGGGAGCTCTTTGCTGAAACAAATGAGCCTGTCCAGTATTTTCTTGCTTAATATGAACTTTGATTATAAATTGCTATGTCCTGTTTATACTGCACACTGCTGAGAAAGTGGAAAGAATATAATTAGCTGTCTATTTTTTTAAAACAACTTTATTACAGTGATAGCTTGGTTCTTGAACTGAATACGTTCCGGGAGTCCGTTCGACTTCCAAAACTGTTCAAAAACCAAGGTGCAGCTTAGATTGGGAGCTTCCTGCACTCGAGCGGAAGCTGCGGTGGACGTTGGGCTTCCGAAAAACGTTCACAAACCAGAACACTTACTTCCGGGTTTGCGGCGTTCGGGAGCTGATTTGTTCGGCAACTAAGCCGTTCAAGAACCAAGTTATGACTGTATTCATATCAGAATTTGCAGGTGTCCAGTAAAATGTACCCTCATACATGATCATGCAGAAGAATTGAGCTGTATGATCAGATCCTAAGAGTGCATCTATATCAGATGGTTTTCTTGAGTATATTCTAAGTAGCGCACCCTGCCAGAGAGAATCATTGATTAGAATTGCAATCCCATGTACTCTTAGAAGTCCTATCTAACCCCGCAATAGGATGTGTTTCTGAGCAGTTGTGTGTAGGACTACACTACCTTTAAGGTGCCACAAGACTCTGCTGATGTTCCCTGCAATGTTTCTTTAGGATGTGTGAGATATGGCTAAGAATATGCTTGAAATATAAGCTGTGCCTCATTTGCCCTAATCGACTAACCTCTGCTGTGCTGAGGATTCCTCAGGTACTGACATAGATTTTCAAGCTTTTGGATGAAATCCAGAAGGCCACTTTAGGCAGCCAGCAGCATTTTTATCTCTCCCCCACAACCCCAGAGCAGAAGATTTCCTGTGCTGTATCACATACCATTTCTGAATTTCCTCCAAGGTTCCAAAGCGTTTCCCGTGTAGGACTGAGGTGCTGATGTTTGAGAAAAGCAAGTATCCAAAATCATTCTGGGGGTGCCAAGAGCATTCTTTGGCATAGTTCGCTTGACCATGGCCTACTTGCAGAACTGGAAGAACTAGGAATTATCTTCTTGTTTTTTAAAGGGATTGTGAGGGATCGTAGGATGCTGAAATGAACTTCTGTGTTTGCATGTTCAAGCAGGCAGATGTTAGAGTTCCCAAGACCTATGGTATAAAAAGGCAAAGGGACCCCTGACCATTAGGTCCAGTCGTTTCCAACTCTGGGGTTGCGGCGCTCATCTCGCTTTATTGGCTGAGGGAGCCGGCATATGGCTTCCGGGTCATGTGGCCAGCATGACTAAGCTGCTTCTGGCGAACCAGAGCAGTGCATGAAAACGCTGTTTACCTTCCTGCCGGAGTGGTACCTATTTATCTACTTGCACTTTGACATGCTATCAAACCTATGGTATAGTGCAGAGCAAATGCAGCAGACTGCAGCTCAGAGCAGGAGGGATGGTGTTACCTGGAGGAGCATCGTGGTAACTAACAAATCGCCTTGTTGTGGCAAGTGAATGAGGTGATAATGAGGCTTTCAAGTTTCTTTGCAACAGATTAGCACAGAAGTCAGAGGATGATGATAATAATAATAATCAAACAGAGGGTGGGGGCCTCTTTGATGGGATTCCCATGTCAAGCTAGCAATTTAAATGGCAAACTCTTCATTGCAAAACTGCTTGCTTTTGTAATTAAAAGGCAAAGGTTGCAGTTCAGCCAACTGAAGGTATTTCGTTAATGTTCAGTGAGTTTTACATATTGAACCTATGCAGTCAGAAGTTAAGCATCACTGATTTCAATAGACTTTACACCCTAGAAACTATGTATAGCATTGCTGCAGTTATGAAGATTCTAATAAAGTGGGTATTATGCTATGTCCTGCTGCTCTTCAGTGTGTGCATATAAAATGATGTCTCAAAATGGGTGCCTGAATATTTTTTTTACTTTCCTTTAAAATGTGGCTGTGATGAGGAGCTCCTGAACTTCTAAATTTACCACCAAACCACTGCCTGGGACTGTACCATTTTATAGTTCAGATGGGGAACAGAATGTCTGAATGTAATGTCCTTGCCACAGAAAACTAACATTGGGTAGAAGGTTCTAGTCTAATGTTCTGCCTGAGCTGCTGGCTTTCTGCATGAGAGGAGTCAAGTCTCACTGTTTAACCTAAAGTTCATTGCAGCACAAGCTATCAAATGGGTAAACAAGCAGACAAGAGTGAATAATGATTTCTGGAGGAAACACTGAAAAACAACCCGCTATCTGCAGTCTCAATTGGTATAATCCTAGGAATTGTCCTGTTTGATTTATTTTCACATGTAGATCAGCTGCAAGAAGCTGAGAGTATTTGAATGTGCAAACTTCCAATGTACTGTTTGACTGATCAAGTATGCATATAATTTTCCTTAGCAGATGTTGAAAGCTATACACAATAATTATAATACTGGTCTACGTGATAATTTCAATAAGACTAAATTTGTCATAAACCAACTGCCAAATGCTAGTTAATGAAGCAAAAACAGTTTGGAGCCACATTTCTTCCAACATGTCTCTCTGACTGGTAAGTTAGAAAGCAAACAACACATCTATATGGCTCATTTCAATATAGATCGACCTTGAGCATTGTTATGTTAAATTACTAGCTTACAATTATGTATGAAGTCTATACTGGCCTCTCATTTTATTTACTTTGACTTGGATACAGACGTAGGCTGCAGTCCTAACCACACTTACCAATAGGCTGGCGGGGGCTTGTAGGCCAACAGATTTATTGTGACATGAGCCTTCACGGTCTAGAATCCACTTCATCAGATGCATGAAGTGTTGTTGGCAATTGGCAGAGGAGAAATGAAGCCAAATGGCAATGAAGTACAAAAAGTACTGTCTGTGCCCATTGAATGTAAAGATTAAGATAAGCAAAGTGGGTGTTCATAACATCAATGGTTGTTGATAACACAACCATCCCAACTTTGCTATGTTAACTAACACACCTGGTGGAACAGAAAACCAAGGTTTGCCTTGGCAAACAGAATCAAACTTCCCGATTGTTCACACAGAAGATGGGGAAAAGTGGAGTCAAACTGGCCCCGCAGAAGCAATTCTGCAAAGGAAATTTAGGAGCTGGAATCAGCAGTTCATTTTAACAAGAGTTTGGGAAGCAAAGCAAAGGCACATCCTCCAACTGGGATTTCTTACCCATCCACCTGTCTGGGGGATGGTTGCCCTTGAGTGGTGAATAAAATATCTTCTACTCCTATTCTTATTGCTTCACATGTCCAAAAGCTGGGACTCATTTATAGGCATGAGTCTCATGAGGCCTTTAAAAAACAACAACAACAAAACCTAGGCCTTTTCAAACTTAGCTTCAGTCTGAATATTATTCTGCTGCTGCGTTTTTATGCTTGCATTATTGTCCTGCTGCTCTGTTGCTGTTATTTTCTTGGTTGATTTTAGTAGTTTCACATCACTTTTATTCTTTGTTAGCTGTCCTAGGAGCAGCAACACTTGAAGTTCAGGCCCGGGGAACCAGTGCAAAATACAGTGGTCCCTTGGGTTACATACGCTTCAGGTTACATACGCTTCAGGTTACATACGCTTCAGGTTACAGATGCTTCAGGTTACAGACTCTGCTAACCCAGAAATATTACCTCGGGTTAAGAACTTTGCTTCAGGATGAGAACAGAAATTGTGCAGCAGAGGCGCAGCGGCAGCAGGAGGCCCCATTAGCTAAAGTGGTGCTTCAGGTTAAGAACAGTTTCAGGTTAAGAACAGACCTTCAGAACGAATTCTTCACCCGAGGTACCACTGTACTGTACAAGGATCAAACCAAATGTCTATCGAGTCCAGCTTCCTGTTTCCTAGAGGCGCCTACTTAGATGCCCAGGGAAGCCCACATGGAGGACCTGAGTTAATCTATGGAATTCCCTTCCGCAAGGGATAGTGATTGGCCACCAACTTAAATGGCTTTAAAAGAGGATTGGACAGATTCTTAGGTGATTCATGCAATGGCTGGGTTTTACCATCACTGTTGGGGGCAGCATGTCTCTGAATACACATTGCTGGGAATCACAAATAGGGAGAAAACTGTTGCATGCAGGTCCTGCTTGTTGGTTTAATAATAAAGTTGTTGTTGTTGTTGTTGTTGTTGTTGTTGTTACTGCCAGTAGGCTCTTCTTATGCTCTTAATGAGGACAATATTCCTTTCCTCCTGTTGTTGCCCAGAGAGGCTTTCTGACTCTGATCTTGGAGTTAGTAACAGCCATTATGATTAATAGCCCTTATCCACCATGAATTTGTCTGTTCTCCCTTTAAAGCTGTCCAGTGGCACTGAGTTCCCCAAGTTAACTATGCACTTTATTTGGTCCGCCCTGAAGCCAAATTTGATGGTTCTTATTGTGAGAAAGAGAATGAAACAAACAAACAAAGCCTCACTGAAAATAAGCCTTAGATAGAAAGAGGCCTTGGATGACGGAGGCGCTGGGTGGTTGTGGACACAAGAATGGTTGTCAGAATACAACAGTGACTAATTTCATAGGGGTCTGCCCCATTAGCCTGTTGGAACAAATATAGAAGACTTCCTTGGAGACAAGCAGATTTTGGAGGGTGGCAAAAGCTTTTGTGGTTTAGAACCTGCTTTATGGGATGTGGAAAAGAGATGAGGCCCAAATGCCCTGAAATGTGAGAGGCTCCATTGTTGACATTTCTTCTTCTCTAGTGTGTATGTCCACGTGTGTCTTATATATATCCCCACCAAGAACCACATTTCATGCACCCGATGATGAAGTCAACACTGGTCCACCAAAGCTGATGCCACACTCAACCTGTTTAGGTGCCACAAAGCACATGTATTTTGCTGCCTGAGTCAGAACATCAAGTGGTGTCCACTTCCCAGACAAACTGCATAGTGCCTGTAGATGACCAAGTTATTTAAGCACCTGAGGCAGAAAACCTCACAAGCCTCTTTCCCTAGGGGTAGAAACACAGCCATCCTAAGTTAATTACTGCCTTCAAATGATCCCCCAAATCTGCCGCCTGAGGTGACTGTCTCACTGTGCCTAACCTTAGGGCCAGCCTTGGGGACTCTGCTCTTCTGCAAACCTAATTACACCGGTGTTGCTAGAGATCTGAATCAGCACATTCAAAGCAGCCTTTGTCAACACGATGCCCTCCAGATTTTTTCCTGACTACAACTCCCAACATCCCTGACCAATGACCACACTGGTCGCGGCTGATGGAAGTTGTAGTCCGAAAACTGGGGAGACAGCAGGTTGGCAAAGGATGCCTGCAAAAAGTTAACTACCTTCAAGGGGTTAACACGCACGAACACGCCCTGAGCGGGAAAGGCGGGTGGGGTGGATCCACGGAGCTGCTGATCTGCGGCGAAGAGGAGGCACTCTGCATATACTCAGAAGCCTCTCGTCAGCGTGGGGGGGGGGGAGAGATTCCGGAGACACCCCTTGGTTAAACAGCATGCATATTACTCGGGAGGAGGGCGGGAAGGGGCGCCTGCTATACCTGAATCTCTCTTGGCCCGCCGTGTCCCAGAGCTGCAGCTTGATCCTCTTGCCCGGCTCGATCTCCACCAGGCGGGAGAAGAAATCCACCCCGACGGTGGGATCCGAGTGCATGGGCCCCGGGAAGCGGCCCTCGGTGAAGCGGTGCAAAAGGCACGACTTGCCCACCGTCGAGTCGCCCAGCACGATCAGGCGGAACTGGTAGATCCAGATGGCTGCGTCCATGGCGCTCTCCCCGGAGGAGGAGCAGGCGGCCGGGTGGGCTCCTCCGCCGCCGTCCTCGGCCTTGTTGGGTCG
Source organism: Podarcis bocagei (assembly GCF_964188305.1). Lineage (NCBI taxonomy): Eukaryota > Metazoa > Chordata > Lepidosauria > Squamata > Lacertidae > Podarcis > Podarcis bocagei. The sequence continues at coordinate 85,954,729 of NC_138130.1, forward strand.
CCTCCTCGGGCGGTGCCTGCACCGAGCTCCCACGGCCCCTATCCCAGGCATTGGCGCAGCAGGAAGGGAGGGACGCGCGGAGGAAGGGAAGCACGGAGGGCGGGACGGAGGCGCCTCTGGTCCGAGCGCGGGGACTCGACGAGCAGCGCGGGAAGGAGAGGGGAGCCACGGGCCGGGGCTCTCCCCGTCTGCAAGGCGGATCTGGGTAGGGAAAGGGATGGCGGTCGGGTCTGGGGGGGAAATGGAGCTGCCTTTGCTTACCTCCTGCCCTGCTAACGGAGAGGGGAAAGCGGAGGAGACCAGACGGGGGGCGACGGAGCAGGGAGAGGATTCCAGGCGAGCGGATGGCGCGCCTTTGTTCCCTTTGATTGGGCGGTGGGTGGGCTTATTTTTTCCAGTTTTCCCCCAGTGGTGGCGGTGCTGGAGGAGGAGGAGGAGGAGGAGGGCGGGGACTGCCCACTGCTTTGCTGCCACTGGGATGGGAAAAGAAGGAGGCTTTTAAACCGTCGGGTGGGCGTGGATTGGCAGCTTGGCTCCGCTTCTGCGCGAGGGGCTGCCGGGGCTCGGCGTCGGTTTCCCCTTTTTGCTCTGAGGCTCCCTTTCTGAAATTGAGAGCCCAGCAAGCCCCTTTCGCCTCGTGCCCCGGTCCGTCGCTGCTCCCCCGGGAGAAAAGCACTCTGCACGTGCCCAGAGAGGCGCGTTGATGTTCCCAGGCTTGGCACTGAAAACGGGTTCTTGGGCTCTTTGGGGAGGGTTTAAGTCAGGACATTGTTTCTGGTTACGTCGGAGCAACCAGGCAGGGCTCCTACTTTTTAGAAGGAGGCACGAAACAGGCTTAGCAGCTCAGGGCGGTTTCACATCACCGCATGGTGGCAAAAAACCAAAGCGAATGTGAAGATACCACTGAGGGTATGTTTTAAAAGGGAGCTAGAATCAAATCCTGGCTCACTGACAGGTACACCTGCCCGGCGGGTTTGCAAAACGCTTGCTTGTTTCATTGGCATGTCCGATTTGTCGGCGTATATTTTAAAATACATTACCTGGAAGATATGTATGAAGAAGTAAACATTGGTGCATCAGACCCACGACTTTCTATCCTGACTGCCAGCACCTCCCACTCCAAGGAAGTATTTACCCATCACTTTATTAAACCGTGGAACTCTTTCCCACCAAATGTGATGAAGGGGACCACCTTAGATGGCTTTAAAAAAGGGATTAAAGAAAGTTTGGAAGAATAGCCTCTTGGTGGCTACAAGTTGTTATAGTGACTATATATTACCTCCAGGATCAGAGGTTGCCTAAGTGCATCGTGGGCAGATGCTAACAAAGCAAATAGCTCTGTGCGTCTTAAGCATGTGAACAAAACCACACACTGCCGGCTACAGAGAAGGCAAATTTCTCAAGCTAAAATGCACCTCCACCACACCAAGGGCAATCAAACAGGTGGTTGCCTGGTTCCTCTTGCTGTCTTAGAAGTTAGGCAGCATTTTGACACTACAAAAACATTGCTGTGGATATTTTTAAGATGGGTTGCTGCGCAATGAGATTTTTGAGCTCACTGGCAACCGTGCTGGTCGGTTGGCACGATTCAAAGGCTCAAGCATTCTTTCTCTTGGGCTTTGCTAAGTGGAATAATGTTTGGCTTGGCGCTGGCTGATGGGTGGCACTCTGTGGGTGGCCACCACCCACAGATGGTTGGAAATTGAAAAGATCTCTCAGTGGTGCAGTATAAGGCAGCAGGCTCTTGACATAATGATCATGTGGGTGGGTTGGTCTTTAGATGGAAAAATGCATTACTCCACTGTATGCAAAATGTGAAATGAACTGCTGCGTGTGGGAGACCCTTGCTGAGGAGCCCTGGGCCTCTGCGTCCAAGTCCCGACTCTGAAAGTGGCTCTTCTTCCTTGTTAAATAGACTGAGGATCTCCTGTGGCAAGCAGTTTAGAATAAGGGAGCTGTCCGTTCAGCACCTTTTCGAAACGGAGCACCGAGAGACCTGAGTGCTATATATCAGTGTTCCCCAACCTTGGGCCTCCAGCTGTTTTTGGACTACAACTCCCATCATCCCTCGCTAGCAAGACCAGTGGTCAAGGATGATGGGAATTGTAGTCCAAAAACAGCTGGAGGCCCAAGGTTGGGGAACACTGCTATATATTACCACCAGCAGCAACAAAACACATAGTTTAAAAACTGGAACCAGCTTGTCAAAACACCCCTCTTTAAATAAAACCCATGGAGAAGTGAAGTGAAAGCAAATGTTCAACCTGATGCCCTCCAGATGCTCTTGGAAAACAACTCCCGTTGGATCTCAGGGCACTGGAGAGCAAAGTTGGTTAGAGCACAGTGCCAAGGTTGCAGGTTTGATGCCTATATGGGACAGCTGCATAGGTTAGACTAGCTGATCCTGAAGGCCTTTCCAACTCCATGATTCTATTATTCACTATATTGTTTCCAATGCTATTTAACATCTACATGAACCCATTGGGAGTGAACCTTAATAGTTTGGGAGCAAGCTGTCATCCGTACTCCAATGATACCTAACTCGTATTTTTCTGTAGCATCTGAATCTGGAACGGCTGGTGCAGTTGTGGGCTGGATGCAGGCTAGAAAACCAAGGCTGAATCCTGGTAAGATGGAAGCTTGTGTGTGATAGTGGTTCCTGGATCTGGGATGTCAGTAAGTTACCTGCCCTGGATGGGGTCACACTTTCCCTGAAGGAGCATGGGCATAGTTTGGGGGTGATTCTGGATCCCACTCTGTCACTAGAGACACAGGTGTCTTTGATGAATGGGAGTGCCTTTTTCCGACTTGCTGGGTAAGGCAGCCACGGCAGTTCCTAGATCAGGATAGCTTGACCACAGTTGCCCATGCTTCTCGCTGCTGGATTCCTGCAAATGTGCTCTATGTGGAGCTACCCTTCGGGTTGGTCTGCAGGTGCAGAACACAGTGGCTTGGTTGCTTGTGGGAGCAAGCTACTGCCAGCATAAAACTCCCTGCTTGCTGTATTTCCACAGGCTGCCAATCTGCTACTGGGACAAGTTCAAAGTGTTGGTGCTAACATATAAGCCCCCTATGCAGCTCAGGATCAGGTTACTTGAGAACATAGCCTGTGGTGATCCCGGACACAGCTTAGGACCTGGATAGGGCACATAGCTTTTTGGCTTGTGCAGATGGAAAGGAAAGGCAGACGTCAGAGTGGAACTGCAGTGCAACGTGTGTGCCAAATTGAGAGTATGGGGGAAATCAATGCACTTGGGAGAAATCACTCGCAGGCAAAATGGGGCATAGGGGAAATCCAGTGCCAGCACCACACTTTGTGTGGCTCTGCCCAGAAGAGTTCTGCTGTTGTCTGCTCTGTAAGAAATGTGAGAGACCAGCACAAACCCAGCTGATGACACGTGTGACTGGTAGGGAACATTCAAGCTGAATGAATGAATGTATCTGGAGAAGACTGTGCATTTTTAGTTGATTGGTCATCATCTACCCCTCATCTGATTGATCAATTAGTCTCACATTTGCACGTGATTGTATCTCAGTGTAGGGGGATTTTCAAGACAGCAAAGAAAGTGTAAAATGATTTACAATTTCATTAACGAAATTACTGCTGTTTCTTAGATGGACGCACCGTTTTTCATATTTCATTTTTGCTCCCAATATTGTCTTCATTTCCTATTACAGGAATGAATCAGAATCAAAGTAGCTTTAGGAACAAGAGGTGTGCTGTCAAGGAGGGACATTGAACTTCAGCTTCAATAATAAAATGTGGATCTTGGAACCCCTTTCTTTGGCCTTCAGGACTCTCCTCAGACGAGCTTCCTCTCTCCAGGCCACACCCCTCAATGGCCCTGGGCTGCTGCCCTGACCTCCTTTGGAGGAGGAAAGGCAGGATGTGAAGTTAATTAATAAATAACTTAAAACAGAATGCCTTAGGCATTCAGTTCAGTGCTATACATCAGAGTGGGCAATGTTTTTGAAGGCTGCATCCTCTCCAGATAATCTGTCAAGAGTTGCATTCCAGCCGTGGACAAAGTCTGAGAGAAAAGGTGTTCTGTATTAATGAATCCAGAATAAAGACCAGTTTGCTTCAGTTTTCACCAGAGCTATCTCAGATGAGAATTCCCAACCTGAGAAGTCAGCCCCCTGTGTTTGCTGGGATCTTAACTGTACAGAGGATTTTTTAAACAACAACAAGTACAGCAGTTCAATACAGCTACTGTTCTGGAAAACAAAGTAATTTATGGCTTTAGTTTGCTACACACTCAGTAGAAGCCTACTAATTTGTTCTCCGACAGCTGGGAGGTGGGTGGAACTTCTTTTCTCTAAGCCATGCAACCTGGAAAAGATTTAAAACAACAACAACAACAACAACAACAATAATTATTTCCAACAAATAAAATGCTGCTCATTTCAGCTTGGAAGCTACAACGAAAGAGGAACAGGGTGCATTTAAAAGCCAGGGGAAATAAAGAAGAAATGAACATGAGTTCTGATAGAATGGAAGACGAGGGCAGCTTCAAGAGGTGTTGAAAGTTTCACAACATGAGGCATGAGGCTCCACTGAAGTCAGGGGAAAAAGGCACACAGCAGTGGCTCTCCAGGGTTTCAAACAGTGGACATTTCTAGCCCCACCTGGCAATGCCAGGAATAAAAAATTGGACTTTCTGCGTGCAAGGCTGATGCTTTGCTACTGAGCTTTGGTCCTTCCCAAATTATGAGATAACGTGACTTACTTCTGAGTACATAGAACTGCCTTATACCTATCAGTAGTGTCTACTCTCAGTGTCAGTGTGTTCCAGGGCTTCAGACAAGAGGAATCTTACCAGGAGATGCTGGTGCCTGAATCTGGAACCACCTTCCAGCAAAGCACATCCTGTATCACTGAGCTTTGGCCATACTAATTCTATTGGTATGTCTTTGAGTAGGCATTCATAAGTTCATGCTACAAATCTCTGCACAGACACCCTTGGGAATGGGGTTGGTGGGGAGCATGTGCCTTTGCTGGCATCTGTTTGTGCCTCCCTAGGAATGCCCTCCACCCATCCTCTGAGAACCACAGTGCTCCAAATCTTGCACAGATGCTGGTGAACTCCAGAAATTCGAGTAAGCTAAATGAACAGACTCTACAGCATGTTGGGCTGTTAGAATCCCTTGGCTTCCCTACAATATTTATTCTTCAGCGTGGTAGATTTCTCTCTCTTTTCCTTAAATACAGAGCTGTATTTTCAAAGCCGAATTCCCTTCCTTCATATCTGCTTTCAAAATATTCCCCACAGGCGTATTCCGCAACACATCATTGATGCAGTTATAACGCCTTAGTCGCGGGTTGATACTGGGCCATCGCCACATCCTTCTGCTTTTATTAGTTGTTTCTGTGATGCTTCCCCAGTGTTAGTGAGTTGTTGTCATCTGGAGGGACACTTTTGTCTACGGTGTAGCAAACATGGCGGGGGCGGGGGGACGGACAAAAAAACCAAACCCTCATGGAACATTTGCTGTATGAGAAGTTACAGGATTTCAGCAGGAAGCTACAAGACATGTATCAACTGAAAATGAAGCAGCATGTTCAGCCCAAAACATTTGCAGGCACAAAAAGTATTGAAAGTGGGATTGTGTATAATTGTGCTGATATCACAATGAGCACAAATGATCATTAATGGAGGGGCCCTAAGTTCAGGTTGAAACTTTTGCAGGCTCAAGTAGTATTGATAGCAGGAGCTCATAGAACCACCTGGTACCATGAGCACATTTCTAAGTTTCACAGCTGTGCAAAAATCCAATCTCACCCGCTGAATTGACGCTCGGTTAAGGAAAACCTCTATTTAGATTTCCCATGCATTCAATAAGCTCTGATTCGGCGGGTTGAGATCAGACCTTTGCAAGGCACATCCACGTAACAATGAGAAAAGCTCTTGTACCCCGGGGAAATTAATCTGCACACAATGTGATTAAAATACAGGGCAAGCGAAAGTGTGGATGAGCCCTTACTTGGTTTATCAAAGATAGGCCAAACATTGAAACGAGATTGAGGAAAAAACAGAGCTGTGTTTGAACTGGTTGCTGTGAACAAGTGGCCTCTAGCGGTAGAAATGAAAATTTGCAAGGTATAACTAACTAGCAGGGGGTTTTGTGTTGATGGTGAAATCATACCTTATATCTTCCTCTCTGCTCCTTGCCTCAATGTTCAAATGTTATTTTTATGGTAGCTGTTATGTACTGAGTTGAATAGGATCCAAACTGAAGCAGCCTGATTGGTCCTAGAACAATAGGATCCAAATTGCAGCAGTCTGATTGGTCCTAGAACAATAGGATTCAGAATGCAGCAGTCTGATTGGTCCTAGAACAATGCAGCAGTATGATAGGTTGGCAGGAACCACCCAATCATGCTCCAGATATAAGTGAATCCACAACCTGATTGGCTTACAGTAGAATTCCAGAATTAGCCAATCATGTGCAGCCCATTGTGTAAATAATGTATATAAAGCAGATACTTTGAGGGGACTTTCATTCATTCCTCCTCACCACTATGAGCTGAATAAAGAGCATGAAATCACTTTGCGACTCTGAGTATATATCAGTAGCACCTTTATTTGAACTGATTACCTATCATAGTTATCTATTATAGTTTATTACAGATATGAAATCAGACATTCTCTTCCAAGGCAAAGCTGGTGGCGACCTGCAAAACAGCTTTTTCTATAGTGGTGCGAGGCATTCCACGTTTAGGTTATCTTCCACTTTTTATGTCTTCTGCTAGCATAGCAAATGAAACATTTTCCTTTTGAAACAAGCTTATGAGTCTGTTGCTGCTTAATGTATTGCTAGTGCTGTACTTCCGGGGGTTTTCTCTTTCTTTTCTTTTTGCTGCTGTTTCAAATTTGTATATTTGTGTTTTTAAATGGTTATAATCATTGTTTTAGCTTGCATTGTATTTGTATTTCACTTTCAGAAACTTGTTTGTGGAGCGAGTACAGAGAGAGAGAGAGAAAGAGAGAGAGATTTATAAATTTTATAAACAGCTCTTAATGTACAAATTGCCAGAATGCCCTCCTGGATAACTGCTACAAAGATGCATACACATATATACTTGCCACTATTAAAAATCCAAGTTAGATTACTGCAATGAGTTGTACATGGGGCAGCTCTTGAAGACAGTCCAGAGACTTTGATTGGTGGTTATCCAGAGCTTGCCATTCTAAACATATAGGTCCTTTCTAAGTCCTGTTTTAAAAGGTCTGCATTGGTGTCCTGTGTGTTCCTGGGCTCATATCAATGTGACCTAATTTTTTTAAACCCTAAACAGCTTGGGAAACAGGGAACTGTCTGTTCCCATATGCACTTATCCCAAATCCAAGTTGAGATGAGATGGGTAGCAACTGGAGAGAGGGCCTTTTCAGTGATGGCACCCTGCTTATGGATTGTGATAAGTGAAAGAAGACCAGCTCTTTCATCCTTTCATTATCCAGCCTTTGTATCTCTCCAAAGCATGTGGCATTTAATCATTGTTTTATTGCTTTATTGTTTACTGGTTTGTTCCATTTCTACAGTCAGTTACTTTTTTTAAAAAAGATATTTATTAAAAGTTTAACAATTACAGAAAAAGAGAAAAAAGAAAACAATAAAAAATTACAATACATTACATCAAAAGAAAATAAAAACCAGATTAGAAAGGAAACAATGCAACACAACAATAAAAACAAAAAAACACACAAAAACATTTAAAAACAAAAAAATTTAAAAACACATCCAATATTCCTTATCTTTACCTTTCATTTACCTGTTTCATCGACCTCCTCACACCTCCCTTTTTGTATTCTGGTTCAGTTAACTATTTCAGCAAATTCTTTCCATCTTTCTCAATTTTTGTTCTGTAATTTATCTTAACAGTCTAACTTTAAATTTTTCCATTTTTACCCATTATCAATCAACTTTTACTTAAATCTTTATTACATTTCTGTTAAAATCATATAGCTTCATTCCAACATCCTTCTAACATTCATTAATTTTGCAATGTTTTTCTAAATATACTTTAAATTTTTTCCAATCTTCTTCCACCAACTCTTCTCCCTGGTCTCGGATTCTGCCAGTCATTTCCGCCAGTTCCATGTAGTCCATCAGCTTCATCTGCCGTTCTTCCCTGGTAGGTAGATCTTGTGTCTTCCACTGCTTTGCAATGAGTATTCTTGCTGCTGTTGTGGCATACATAAAGAAAGTTCTATCCTTCTTTGACACCAATTGGCCGACCATGCCCAAGAGAAAGGCCTCTGGTTTCTTCAGGAAGGTATATTTAAATACCTTTTTAATTTCATTATAGATCATCTCCCAGAATGCCTTAATCTTTGGGCATGTCCACCAAAGGTGAAAGAATGTACCTTCAGTCATCTTTGAGAATTCCTGGAGAACAGGCGAAGTCCCGGCAGACTGGAGGAGGGAAAATGTTGTCCCTATTTTCAAAAAGGGGAAAAGAGAGGACCCAAATAATTACCGCCCAGTCAGTCTGACATCAATACCAGGGAAGATTCTGGAGCCAGATCATTAAGCAAACAGTCTGTGAGCACCTAGAAAGGAATGCTGTGATCACCAATAGTCAGCATGGATTTCTGAAAAATAAGTCATGTCAGACTAACCTGATCTCGTTTTTTGACAGAATTACAAGCCTGGTAGATGAAGGGAACGCAGTGGATGTAGCCTACCTTGATTTCAGCAAGGCATTTGACAAGGTGCCCCATGATATTCTTGTAAAGAAGCTGGTAAAATGCGGTCTTGACTATGCTACCACTCAGTGGATTTGTAACTGGCTGACTGACCGAACCCAAAGGGTGCTCATCAATGGTTCCTCTTCATCCTGGAGAAGAGTGACTAGTGGGGTGCCACAGGGTTCTGTCTTGGGCCCGGTCTTATTCAACATCTTTATCAACGACTTGGATGATGGACTCAAGGGGCATCCTGATCAAATTTGCAGATGACACCAAACTGGGAGGGGTGGCTAACACCCCAGAGGACAGGATCACACTTCAAAACGACCTTGACAGATTAGAGAACTGGGCCAAAACAAACAAGATGAACTTTAACAGGGAGAAATGTAAAGTATTGCACTTGGGCAAAAAAAATGAGAGGCACAAATACAAGATGGGTGACACCTGGCTTGAGAGCAGTACATGTGAAAAGGATCTAGGAGTCTTGGTTGACCACAAACTTGACATGAGCCAACAGTGTGATGCGGCAGCTAAAAAAGCCAATGCAATTCTGGGCTGCATCAATAGGAGTATAGCATCTAGATCAAGGGAAGTAATAGTGCCACTGTATTCTGCTCTGGTCAGACCTCACCTGGAGTACTGTGTCCAGTTCTGGGCACCACAATTCAAGAAGGACACTGACAAACTGGAACGTGTCCAGAGGAGGGCAACCAAAATGGTCAAAGGCCTGGAAACGATGCCTTATGAGGAACGGCTAAGGGAGCTGGGCATGTTTAGCCTGGAGAAGAGGAGGTTAAGGGGTGATATGATAGCCATGTTCAAATACATAAAAGGATGCCACATAGAGGAGGGAGAAAGGTTGTTTTCTGCTGCTCCAGAGAAGTGGACACGGAACAATGGATCCAAACTACAAGAGGGAAGATTCCACCTAAACATTAGGAAGAACTTTCTGACAGTAAGAGCTGTTCGACAGTGGAATTTGCTGCCAAGGAGTGTGGTGGAGTCTCCTACTTTGGAGGTCTTTAAGCAGAGGCTTGACAACCATATGTCAGGAGTGCTCTGATGGTGTTTCCTGCTTGGCAGGGGGTTGGACTCGATGGCCCTTGTGGTCTCTTCCAACTCTATGATTCTATTCTATTCTATTCTATTCTATTCTATTCTATTCTATTCTATTCATTACATTTCCAACATTTGTTATCGGGCAAATGATAAATTTTTGCAAGCTTGACTGGTGTTATGTACCACCTATAAATCATTTTCATTAAATTCTCTTTTAAGGCATTACATGCCGTAAACTTCATGCCAGTGGTCCATAACTGTTCCCAGTCAGCCATCATGATATTATGTCCAACATTTTGTGCCCATTTAATCATAGCAGATTTCACCATTTCATTCTACAGTCAGTTACACCCATAGCAACTTACAAAAGATGGAAACCGCAATTGTTTCTCAGTATAAGCTACAACAAACCTTTGAGTATTTATAATTACAATTATTATGATTAAATGCAGCCTAGAAGTGCTTTAAGCAGACAAAATAAATAATGATGCTTGTATTTGTTTGTGCAAAACAGCTAAGAGACCTGGAAACAGGTATAAGTACCTGCAAGAAGAACATACAGTGGAAACGATGGGGGAAACTGCCCAGTCAAATTTAGTGAGATTTTGCTGAAAACCCACTGCACACATCAAAGATTTCAGGGTTATTGCTAATTCCAGTAATGGCTGGCAGGGTGTGGGGGATTGGAAGTGCAATTTGGCTTGGTGCCCAGACTAAATGCAGCCTCTTCCAAGCTGCTTTTCCTACCAGCGATATTTAAGGCCAAGTGACAAATGTTAATGAAAAGAAATTGCAATATATTTCTATACCAATCAAGCATCTTAAATATAAATTCAGGACCACGTTTCCTGGAATCAGACAGAACAAAGTTAGAAAGTACATGTTGTGTGTTGCATTTTAATGCTCAGGGGAAAAGGGGGGGCGTTGGGGAAAACCTTCATATATTCATTCCACGTAGTGGTATTTCTTCGCAGAAAAACAAGAAGGCTGCATGGTCTTTTGTAAGGAAAACAACAGTGGCCCTGAGCCTTCTCTTCGGAGCAGTTTCCCAAACCTCTGAATTAATACCGGAGGCACAACTCTTGCACATGAAATGGCTTGCTTTGAGAGCCTCATACCTGCAGCACAAGTTATGTCAATAACCTTACTTAGCCCAATATAATCTGCTCTCTCCAGCAGAAGCTTTTCAGGGTTGGGTGGACCCCTGTGCATTGCCAAAAAAGGAATGAAAGAGAAAACGCGTCAACAAATAAAGAGGACGAGTAAGGACACTGATTTGCATAGCATTTGCTTATGCCCATGTACACGTATAGCGGCAAATCTAGAAATAATTACTACAATTTAAATAGAAATAAAATAGATCTTACTATGGTTTGGTAGACTGTGGCCAGATTACCTGTCCAGGTGTCAGCTGCTGATGAGCAATTGCAAATCTCCTGCTCTCCCTTCCGGCAGTTCTTTGCCTTTAAATGGCTTACCAGCCCTTCAAACACAGGACAGCTGAAATAGACACTGTCTTCTGTAAGCAGGAAGATGACAATCCTATTCCAGGGTTTTGGGCGGAGGTCTTCCCATCACCTTCTACCTGTCTTCTTCCACCTGAACTTCCCAGCTGGGACCTATGATTTGGGTCTGAAGCAGAAGTAGCATTTAGCAAAATTTTACGCAACAATGAAACTTTTGTGGGCCCAAGGAACCCATAGCAATTCATTCAAATGAGGTTAATTGTCTTGTAGCTTCTTTTTTTAAATAGCTGGGCAAAGAAGAAATGAATGTAGCTGGCAACTTAAAAGCCAGGGGAGAGGTTTGTCTCCCAAATTCTGTTATAATCAATGGGATACTATTTACATAAAAATAAGTAGGCAATACAAGTCATAAGGGTTTGCATGAATTTATAGAGTACATCCTGCTTTTATTCATAAAAAGTGGGTGGTGTTGTAGCAGGAAAAGTGGGGATAGCCCTGGTACCCACTTAATCTAAGCTTTAAATAATGCAAATGAGAACTGATTATCCAGCCATTGCAGAGACTGGAATTTACCGTATGTTTCCAAAAAGCAGAGATGCTTAATGGAACCCCATCCATCTCAGTTTTTTTCCATCTTTACCCACTGTACACCCTTACCTCCAATAATAAGAAAAAAACATATGGCTGAGCTGACATGCATCAAAATGCAAAGTAAGGTTTGGTTCCCTGAATGTTCTCGCATTTTGCGTTTGTACTGAGGCTCCATCTGGTGAACGAATGTAGTTCGTTCAAAAGGACTTTGTGTTCTGCCTCTGCTCTGTATACCTCTCTCCTGTCTGCAATGGGATGCGATGTAGATTTTGGAATGTTTTAACCTTTTTATTTTTAGGATCTTAAGTTTTTGTGTGTTTTCATCCACTTGTTCTGATTTACCATAAAATCTTAACTAAAATGTTGTTACTGTTGTTGTTGAACCCAAAATCTTGAACACTATTTTGTGGAATTTTGTTTGGCCTAGTAAAGGCATTGGCTTTGTCATATGAATGATGAAGTTTTTCTTATGGGCAAAAAACTACTTTTCCTTTTCGTGTCACAAGAATCATCATAATGTAAGAATGGGGGTTAATGGGATCAGGATGATTGAGTGTGTTCCTTAATAATCCTTGACACAGGCCACTTGCAGACTGTTAGGGTAGGATTCGCTTACATTCCACCAAATTTCGGCTGTGCAAACAATTTGGTGCTCTTGTGTAACAAACAAGGAGAGCCAATGCAGGGTAGGATAGTGGCTAAAGTGTCAGAGTAGGACCTGGGAGCCCAGGTTTCTAGTCCACACTTGACCACAAAGTTCACTGGGTGACATTGGGCCAGCCACAGTCTCTCAGCCTAACCCACCTAAATTCACTGGCGGAGGAAGAGGGGGGTGGAGGGATTGCACTGCCCCCGGCACCACGATCCCGGTGAGGTGCCATCGCGGCTGCCTCTCCCGCGCTGGGCGCCACGCCCCAGGACGTGCGCCACACCCCTGCAGGCAGTGCGTCATGCCCCTGGGATGCGCGCCACACCCCTGCGGGCGGCATGACATGCCCACGGGATGCACACCACACACCCCGGGACGCACGCCAGTCACGCCCCCACCTGCTCTCTGACCCCAGTGCCGGAGCATGAAGCTCCACCACTGCCTAAGTTACCTTACAGGGTTGTGAGGATTAAATGGAGGCAAGAGAAATATATACAGTGGATGCTCAGGTTGCGAACGTGATCCGTGCGGGATGCACGTTCGCAACCAGCTCGTGCGCAGACGCTTCTGCGCATGTGCAAAGTGTGATTTAGTGCTTCTGCGCATGTGCGACTGCCGAAATCCGGAAGCAACCCGTTCTGGTACTTTTGGGTTTTGGCGGGTGCGTAACCTGAAAAAACGCAACCTGAAGCGGCTGTAACCCGAGGAATGACTGTATATGCTACCTTGAGTTCCTTGAAGGAAAGTTGGGATATATAATAATAATAAAAAACAAAAAAACCTGCTTGCCTCCTGAAATAGAACTTTTTGGAGTAAAGAAAATGACAGGAAAATGCACTGCAAAGCATGGAGTGGCGGCAAAAGAGTTGGCAGGTAGCTGGGCTTAGAGAGCAGAGTGATCAGGGGGCCCCAGTTAAAGCAATACATAAATAAAATAGGAGATACAGCCCAGGATCTTACCAAGGATGCTGGTCCAACATTCTGCAGATGCCAACAAGAACACGCCTGTATAACTTCCTTGTTCTCACACTAAGGACCAGAGCCCAAATTTCCCCTTTTAATTAGCTGGTTTTAATTAATTAATTAATCAACCAACACATTGTAACTCTCTACTGTGTGCATCATTTCTTTACACAGCAACAGCCTCTCTTCTGAGGACTGAAGAGCCAAAAAGGTATTTGCTCTTGGGTTAAACTTAGCCTAGAAAAACAACAACATAATTGCCTACGATAGGATATCAGAAGTTAAACATTCAACAGCTGTGCACAGACTACGTGGGCTTGCATTTATGCTCCTGTCAAGGTATACCCTCCCTGAGATTGTAATAATTACTTATTTTTATATAAAAAAAGAAATATTCCCTGTCTTCCTTCAAGACAGGTAGCTGGATATCACTGGATCACATTCATCCAGTGCTTTACCAGCTGCACTGGCTCCCTGTGGAGTATAGGGTCAGGTTTAAGGTGCTGGTTTTGACCTTTAAAACCCTATGTGGCCTAGGACCCACGTACCTACGGGACCGCCTCTCCTGGTATGCCCTGCGGAGGACCTTAAGGTCCACAAATGACAACATTTTGGAGGTCCCAAGTCGCAAGGTGGTTAGATTGGTCTCAACTAGGGCCAGGGCCTTTTCAGTACTGGCCCCGACTTGGTGGAATGCTCTGTCACAAGAGACTAGAGCCCTGCAGGACTTGACATCTTTCCGCAGGGCCTGCAAGACAGAGCTGTTCCACCTGGCCTTTGGTTTGGACTCAGCCTGACCCTTATGTTTCCCTCCCCTTATGGTTTTGATCTATGGGCTACTTTTAAAATGAGGCTGCATTTTAAATTGTATTTTAACCTGTATTTTAAATTGGTTCCCCCCCACCCCCATTATGTTTTTACTGTAATTTTACTGGTGTTAGCTGCCCTGAGCCTGGCTCTGGCCGGGGAGGGTGGGATATAAATAATAATAATAATAATAATAATAATAATAATAATAATAATAATAATATCTAAGAACATGAGGAGAGTCTACTGAGTCAGGCTGATGGTCCATCTAGTACCCTAGGGGAAGCACTAAAGCAAGACCTGAACATAGCTGCACTCTCCCCGCTTGTGATTCTCAGCAACTGCCATTCAGAGGCTTGGTGCATTCAGAAGAAGAACATAGCCATTGACTAACCCTGTCCTCCAGGAGGCTCCACACTGACTGGCAGCAGTTCTCCAGGCTCCCCAGGTCCTACCTGGCGATGCCAGGGATTGAACCTGTGACTTTCTGCATGCCAGGCAGGTGCTCTACAACTGAGCCATGGCCGTACTTGATGCAGGAGTCTGCCTGAAACCTGGGGGCGAGCCAGCAGCAAATCACACCATGCAAGTTGGAATTAACTCTTTAGTAGGAAGAACACGATCTGCACAGACTTGGTGGAATATCAGGCCTAATGAGCAGCTCTTCCCTGATAGGTCTTGCCCCATGGATCAGTTGCCTGCCTCCCAACAGCTGTCTAAGTCCCTTCCTCTCTAGGGTTTTTTCCAAGCAATCGGAGACTGTGCCTGGTTGCAGCCTGTTGCTGCACCGTCCATTTCAGCCCTCTTCTGGTTCTGGGAGACAGGAGCGGAGGGGAGCTTGTTGCAGCAGCAGGAGGAGACACTGGCCTCTTCGCCTCCCTCCTCCCTTCTTCAGCTTCTGCCTCTGATTCTGGATTTCTGTCTACCACAGACTCACTAAATCCTGTTACCTCTTCAGCTTCCAACATCTCCTCTTCCCAGTCTTCAGCTTCCAACATCTCCTCTTCCCAGTCTTCTCCCTCTGACCACTCATTGTCATCCCACCACCAGTCCCTGGGCTCTGAGCCTTCTTCATTCGGTGGTACCCCACCTGGTTCCACCTCTGTGTCCATGACATGGGAGTGCATGGAAATAAATCTAGAATTAGAGTTTGAATGAAATTCAGAGGTCACCCAGTCCAACCTTTGTGAAACTGGTGCCCTCCAGACTACAACTCCCATCAGCCTCAGCTAGGGAGTTGTAGTCCAAAACCAGTTTGGTGAAGGGTGCAACACAGGACACAACTACAGCTTAGGCACCTTCAGTGAAGGAGAACTCATCATCACCTCCCAAAGGCAGTTTGTCCCATTGTTGAGCTCCTCATACAATTAGAGTCTTGCTGCTCGTGTTGAGCCAAATTCTGCTTCCCTGCAAAGTCTAACCATTGATCCCAGTGCTGCCCCAAGGAACAACACAGGAAAAGTCTGTTCCAGCTTCTGCCAAACAGACCTTCAGATGTTTGAAGAGGGCTCTCACATCCCCCTTTAATCTTCTCTTCTCCAGACTAAACAACTTGCCCAACTTTTTCAAGTGATCTTTAAGCAGCTCAGAACAACAACATTTTAATCAGGCATTCTCCAGAGGCCTTTGTTTGTTAGTGATTTTAACGAACTTTGGTCTATGTTCTATTTTTCAGGAGGGGGGTGTTGGTTTTTTTGTTTTTGCTGAGGCTGCATCTTCTCTGGACGAATACTGAGCAAGGGTTTTGTTGTATTTTGACTCTTTGTTGTATTCTTAACCTCTCTCTATAGGGTTTTTTTTAGGGGGTTGTTAGCCTCCCTGACTCTTTCGGAAAGGTGGGGTGCAAATGTTTTAAATAATTAACAGGGACCAGAAAAAAGAGGGACTCTTGTCACGATTACCGGTAGATTGCATTTTGTATTTTGGTTTTAGTAATTTGGCAACCCTAATAAAGCAGAAGCACTGGGGCTAATTTTTGTATTTGGCAACCTAGGAAGCTAATATTTGTTAGAGACATTTATTTCAAAAAGTAAAAACCAGGACTCCCCGAAAGTTGTTGAGCTTTTTTCAGACAAACCTCAAAGTTAGACAAAGCACTGCCTTTTGGAAATTCCCCCCACCTTTGAAATCCTGGTAATGTCCAGGAAAATCCAGATGTATGACAGCCTTACATTTATGCTTGTGTCATATTCATTCTTTACTTATAATTCTTTTAAAAACATGTATCACACCTCTTCATTCCATTATTTCCTTTCCTTTACCAAGTTTCTTTTAAAAGTTTGTATAATAAAGCCTTGCAGTTTCACTATCTGTAACCTCAGAGTCAAGCCGGAACAGAGCAGTTACATTTGAGCAGTGTTTGTTTGTGATTTGTTCTTTCCGCTTTGGATGCGAGGTGCGAAGAAGATCGCCCACTCTGGGCTTTGCTACTTTAATATGCAGATGTGAGACGAGAAGAATCAAGCTGGCAATCTGGACTTTGCTACTACATTTCCACACATGTGAGAAGGACGAATCTCAAGGAAACACAAAGCACAGCTTTGGGCAAGGAATAATGCTGTTTTCATCACCCACTGTCATTCAGAATCCTATGGGACAGGGTCTTATGCTTTGCCATCCCATGTGTATACAAGGCAATTTTGTCCTCTCTTGACCTCTCACAAACACACCTGGTAGCAGAGGTGCTACCAAGGATTGAGGGCCCCCAATGCAATGTCCTGAACATTGAGGGGGCCTGGCCCCCCTCAAAAAAAGAGATTGGGGGCCCCCACAGTGTCTCAGCTCCCATGAACCGGGTGCCCTTGCTTGGTAGAGACATAGGAGAGGGTCTTCTAAGTGGCTGCTCCCGGACTCTGGAACTCCCTTCTAGTGAGTTGCTAACACCTGGGGCTCTGCGGACAGGTAGGTGGGAGGGAGAACGCATGCGCATTCAACTGCTTAAGGGCATTTATGTCACCCAGGAAATCTCAGCGGAGATAAGAGGAGTCATTCTGTTGTCTGGAGAAGTCACTTCCTGACTTGCATGGAGAGGCCATTTTCAACAGAGCTCAGCCTCAGAAGTGTGCAGCTGTTCTGAGGAAGCACCGGGGGTTGAAATTTTGCACCCCCAAACAATTTTGGGCCCAGGACAACTGTTTATGTGCCCCCTCCCCACTATGCCACTGTTCCCTCGCTACAGAAGCTAGACTGGCTCCCTTGGCAGGTGAAGACCTTTTTTCAACAGGCTTAGGGATAGCATTAAAAGCAGTCAGTTTCCCCAATGTTTTTAATAGCCCTTAGAGACCGACAGAGTTTAATTCTATTAATGCTTAAAAAAAAAATTAATTCGGCTGCTCTGATTTTATCTGTAAACCGCCTGGAGTACCTATGAGCGAAAAGGGTACAAACGCATAACAGGAAGCTCTCAACAAGGCCACACATAGCTGTCAACCTTCCCTTTTTTGCGGGAAATTCCCTTATTTCAGCGCCATTTCCCGCTACTATCCCGGATTGTTAGATATCCCGTAGACTGTCTCCGGGACAGGTGAGGCTGCTGATCCCTTCTTTTCGAGGCTGCTGATCCCTTCTTTTCAAATCTGAAAATTGACAGCTATGGTCTTCTTAACAGCAGGTGCTATGAAGCCTGGAGCAACTAAAAGCGGGAGGACCTGGGAGGTTGTTTTGACTCCCGCTGCCTGGCACCCTTTGGCGCAGGTGCCCAAGCAACCAGGCAGCGGGCGCTGTGCGTGTTTGATCCGGGCTTGTGCGATCTGCTGACTGCTAATCGTTTGCTGCAGGAGACGAGCGAGGAACAGCGGCGGCAGCATCACCCAGCAGCAAATCCGAGGAGGTCGGCGGAGAAGCAGTAGCGGCGGCCCCGCCTCCTTTCCCCTCCCTTTCCTCCTGCGCGCCGCTTTCTGCCGCCCGCGCCTCCTCTCCAGAGCGGATCTGCGCTCCGGCTGCCGCTTGCGATGGAAGGTTTGCCTTCGACCTCCTTGGAGCTGAAGAATGGAAACCCCGCCGCGCCGGCAGTTGCAGCAACAGCAACAGCGGCGGCACCATCATCATCACCACCACCAACATCAGCAGCCGTTTCCCCACGATCCTTCCGCAGCAGCTTTCTGACACGTGTCCGGGACAAGCTCTGCTCTTGGTGAGCACAAAAGGGCGAGCGAGCGAGGCGCTGGCACCCGATCAATTCCCTTCCAGGGTTTACAACCCGATTTTGAGCAGACTTTTGTTATCTTTACGCTTCCGGACTGCGCCTTCCGTGGCGCACGTGCTTCTCTGAAGCGGCACGCGGTCGGAGCGCTTTCTGCTTTTGTGTGGGTGTGTGTGTATGGGGGGGGGGATAAGGAAATGTTCACGTGGGAAGCAAGTTTGTTCGATTTCTGGCGGAGGAATCCTTCCTCTTGAGTAGGGTGGGTTGGGGTTGGCTGGCTGAGGTTGTGCCCTCTGCACATGCTCAAGGCGTACTTTGTGTTTTTTTGTGGTTAGTTCGTGAGCGCCACGGGGTATTCGGACAAGAGCCTTCGTGCATCCGCTTAAGTCTTAGTGGTTTATGGCTAACTAATACAGATTAAAGAAATTTATTTATTTGGGGAGCGGTGAAGCAAGGCAGAATGTTCCCGGCTGATTATTATTATTTTGTGTATGCTGCTGGCTGAGGCTCTGGAAAGTAGACAGCGGGGAAGGGCCTTGGCTGACTGGAGGAGCATCTCCTCCGCATGCCTGCTTGAAACCGTCCAGAGCTGCTGCCAGTCAGTGTGGACAGTACTAAGTGGGTCAATCATCTGACTCCATCTAAGGTAGCTTATGTTCCTAACATTAGATGATAGCCTGACCTGGCATAAGTCAGCTTTCTACACCCTACAAATGTCTGAAGGGACCTAGGAGCAGCCTGTAGACTTCTAGAGGCCCATATGATGGCAGATCAGTTTCTTTAGGGTGTGGGCAGGGGCAAACCTAGGGACTGGTTAGGTTGACCCTCAGCCCAAGGGCACAAAAATCGCCACAAAATACATCTCCTTGCCAAGGGTGCAAGGGAGCATAGGTATGTAGCCTCTGTGTGTGGGCGGAGACGTGGGTGCCAAACAAAATGCTTGCAGCTAGGTACTTGCATGCCCCAACACCTGAGTGGCTGTTGGGTGGAGTAGCCAGAAAGGTGTTGCAACAAAAGTATTGGGAGGCTGATGCAGTAGGTGGTTGGCGATTCATTGATTCAGTATCGGATGGCTGTTTTGAATTCCAGGTTTTCTTTGCTCTGTAAGCCTTGCTCCTTTAAGTTGCAGACAGAATAATGGAATATTGGTTGTTATTGTAAAAGAGTATCAAAGGAGAGCCCAGCAGAAAAGTTGGCATCTATTTGCTTTTGCAAGAAACAGGCGGAAACTTAATGTTTTTACATTGGAATTGATTTAGTAGTGGGGGGGGGGGTATCTGAATAGGAAATTCAATTTTTGTGGTGGGGGAGGAACTAGCTGCTGTGAAAATGATTGGAGGATCTGGGGAAAATAAATCTTGGCTGGAATGAATATTTGAAGCATTAATTTGGATGGTAAACTGCGTGAGAAGACAGAAGTGCCTGGCGTGCTCTGGTTCATGGGGTCACAAAGAGTCGGACACGACTAAACGACTAAACAACAACAACAACAAAACTGTGTGAACTTTGTAAAAAACCCAAAAAGCTGAGGGATTGATTTGGGGCATCTGGGTAGGGAATTAATTGAAGAAGAAATGATTAGTGGATTAGCTTTGCCCACCCACCCTGCCTCCATTTGTGGTTATGGTCAAGTCACCTACCTTTCCGTCTTACTTGTTTGTCGTTGTTGAAATGGGTTGTAGGTGCAGGAAACATAGGTTCAGTCCACATCTCTCTCTGCCTGGTACTCCGAGATCATGGTCTTGAGAAACTGACTTGCTCCATCTTGTTGGCCAGATGTGTCTGGGAAGGTTGAAGCATGATGGCAGTAGCATCCTCTTGGTCTTAAAAGGTATAATCGCAGGTCTGTGCACAGCACTTGGCAGGGCCTAGACAATCAGTTGATCAGAGGCTTCCCTGCAAACAGAGCTCACCTGAGGCAAAAGTGGCTGTTTGGGTGGGGCAGAACTGCTATGCTTTTGGCAGGTAGGTCCCTGCTGCTTATTGGGGGCATAGCTGTCAACGTTTCCCTTTTTTAAAGGGAAATTCCCTTATTCTGAATAGGATTCCTCACAAGAAAAGGGAAAAATTGACAGCTATGATTGGGGTAGGGCAAGACAATGGGGAAGTTGATCTCAAGACTGGTATGGCAATGTGTTTTATTGGATCAGTTTGGTGACTATGCTTTTAGGACTGGAAATTGCTTTGTTGTTAAAGTTGTACGGAGGGCTCAGTTCCAGCACCTCTCAGGTGGGTGCCATTGCCTTTATAAGAGAACAAGGGAGGTGTTCATGATGAGGTCTGGCACCTTTTTCTAGAAAAACAGCACTGGTTGTATGCTTGTATGACAATGGAAGTTGGCCTAATGTTTCTACCTGAACTGTTACCGCCCCTCTCATTATAAACAGACAATGTCATAGCTAGATATTGCTGTGCTTTGTTCAAAGCTAATGATTTGTTGCAGCCCTTCTGTGAAGTGAAGAAGGGTTAAGCTCTTATGCCTATACTGGGACTTGACTAGATTGGACTTCAGACCTGTCTTCCGCTTCTATATCCTTTTTTTTATAGAATTCCAAACAATTAAACTAATGAATCTTACGGGGAGGGGGGTTGTCTCAGGCAGTCCTCTCCTCTCTTTCAGAGCCAAGCGATATAGGACATTGATAAAACTGCTTGCTTGAGACCTTTTGATGGAAATTATTGCTCTGTAAGGTTTAAGGTCCAGGTTGCAGAGCAGATTGCAAAGGAATTTCTGCTTCTTAAACTGGCAGCCAAGTTTTTTCTCGTATTATTCTAAACGAAGAACCTTGCATTGCCTCCTGGAAGAAAGGTCAAGTGATATATTTTTGCAGAATGGCGGGCCCTTGCGTCAAAAGGCCTTCAGACTGCAACATGTCATTGCTGTAAGGGGAGGGAGTACATGATACAACAGTTTCAACTGGTGTTGAAGACTGAGGGCTGTGAATATAGTGGCTACAGGTTGAAGAACAATTAACCACAACTGAGTAGTTGTTGCTTAGATTCTGTTCTTCAATCTGAAGATTCCAAATTACTGAGGTTCTGAAATGCCTTGGCTAAAGTGGATGTACTTTTAATCCTGGCTAATGTTGCTTGGAAATTTAAACCCCATGTTAAACCCCTTCTTTCTTAAATTAGTGGTCCTTTAAGATTGTCCCCCATTGTTCTTACAGCCCCCGTGACCAAAAAAAAAAGTTAATTTAGGCCTTACAGTGACTAAAAGCATGGTGAAGGACAGGGAATTTTCTTGCACCACTCTTTTAGGACAGTGGGGGTACCTAGGACCTAATTTTGGCCTATTTTTAAAGGCATTCTGCAAGGGATCAGCTCACTTCTCAGGCAAGAGTGATCTGACACTCTCCTGTTGTTGTGGAGAGAAAAAGAGAAAAAAGATTGCCCACCACTTTCTTATGACAACATAAGAATTGCCTTACCAGAACAAGACAGAGGCCAGTTTAAGGCCTACACTAAAACTTAGGGCCACAGCAACTTTCTAAAGTCTCTTTGGGAAAAGGGAATTCAAAGTAGAGAAATGGCAGGAGGGCTTCCCACCATTTTGTGACTCTTAAACAAACGACACCCCCATACC
Organism: Podarcis bocagei; assembly: GCF_964188305.1. NCBI lineage: Eukaryota > Metazoa > Chordata > Lepidosauria > Squamata > Lacertidae > Podarcis > Podarcis bocagei. Next base: position 85,976,684 of record NC_138130.1, read on the forward strand.
CCTGCAGCTTTTCCTCCCATGGCGGTTACTATTATTATTATTATTATTATTAATTGAATTAGTTCATTGCTTTATCTTGCCCCAAGCAAGTGGAGATGCCTGGGCACTGAGAGGGTGCCTGACATTTCCACCATCTCTGTAGGTATCTGCCCAGGGATCATTGGGTCTTGACTGTTTTCACACACTAACAACCACATTCTGTAGAATTCTATTGGTTATATTTTATCCTCACAATTGGAAAGAATTTCAGGAGCCAGAATGCATTTTCTGTGCAGCCTGAGCAGGGGCAGTTAACAACATCATAGTTCATTGTGGAATGAATGTCCGCCATTAAGAAAAAGAAGGTCGGAATAGGCGAGTAGATATGTGGACAGTCCCTGGATCAAGTGACTTTTCTTATTTAATTTCTCAAAAGTTCTTAACCTAGCTCCAAGTAGTCATCTGAACCAGCCAGGTGTTGAACAGAGAATCAATCAAAGTCAGACTGTTATTGGAAAAACAAGAGTTTAGATCTTGCCTTACCCCAAAATGGCAACTAGTCGTTCCATTTTGGCCACTGTAACATTGGTTTAAGGAGCCATTTGGCGCCTATTTAACGTATCTGAGTTTCTAACACTGTTCTTGTTCTTGACGTCTCATCAGCTCTTTGTCCCATTGACCATGATCCAATCCTGGACCAGAGAATAACATTGGGAGAGTGCTTTTCAATGCTCTGGAGATTACATAATGGGGTACTGCAGGGCACTATCTTATATTCAATGCTACTTAATGTCAATACGAAACTGCTGAGAGTGGTCATTAGGAGTTTTAGGGAAAGGTGCCATCAGTATGTTGATGACACTCAGCTCTATTTCTCCATAGCATCTGAATCGGGAGAGGCCAGGCAGTCCCTTGGACTGGTGCCAGTGATGAGATGAAGGAGAGGAAAATAAGCTGAGCTTGAATCCTAGCAAGTCAGGGCTCTGTGGCCAAGTGCCCGAGAAACTGGTCAATTGCCTCCCCTAGATAGGGTTGCATTCTCCTTTTTTGGAGGAGCAGGTTTGCAGTCCAGGGATGCTTCTGGATCCGACTTTGTCACTGGAGGCCCAAGTCGCCTCAGTGGCTAGAAGTGCCATTAGTGCAGCAGCTACAGCTGTTCCTGGATTGGCCACACTGGTTTATGCAATGGTTTCTTCAAGATTGGGCTACTGCAGTGCACCCTATGTGGGGCTTCCCTTGCAGTTCACGCAGAATGCTGTGGCATGGTTGCAAACAGGAGTGAGAGCCTGTCAGCGCATAACACATTGCTCAGATAGGTTGCTGATTTGCTCCCAGACTGTTCAAGGTGTTGCTGTTAGTCATTTGTGTTGAATGGTTTTTAATATTGAATTTTAAATTATTGTGCCATACCTTGGGATTGGATGGTGAAGGGTGGGTACAACAAAAATGTGAGACTGTTGAACTTCCATTTAGCACTTATCGCAGTTCTGATCGTAATAAACAGCTTAATTATATATCCTCTCACTTTGATCAGGTAGGAGGAGTTCTTCAACAGAATCCAGTGCAAATACAGTGGTGCCTCGCAAGACGAAAAGAATCCGTTCTGCGAGTCTCTTCATCTTGCGGTTTTTTCGTCTTGCGAAGCAAGCCCATTAGCGGCTTAGCGGCTTAGCGCTATTAGCGGCTTAGCAGGCTTAGCGGATCAGCTGATAAGCGGTTTAGCGGTTTAGTGGATCAGCTGATTAGCGGCTTAGCGGATCAGCTGTTAAGCGGCTTAGCGGATCAGCTGATAAGCGGCTTAGCGGATCAGCTGTTAAGCGGTTTAGCGGCTTAGGATCAGCTGATAAGCGGCTTAGCGGCTTGGGAAAAAGGGGGGGGAGGAAAAAACCCCCGCAGGAACTCGCAAGACATTTTTGTCTTGCAAAGCAAGCCCATAGGAAATTCGTTTTGCGAAGCACAGACGTCCGGGTTGGTGCGATCTAGGAATGGCGGATTCCCTCCGAGCTGCGGAGGGAATCGGCTCAACCGAGGACGGGTCTTGCCGCGCCGGCGACGCGGGGACCCTTAAAAACCGCAGGCGCTGAAGCCTGCGGACTGAAGACTCGGCGGGTGCCTTAAGCGCCCCCCCGATCCACGAAGAGCCTTTTTAAAGGCTGCGGAGAGGATACGGAGGGCGGCGTGGCACTGAGAGTCGATCGCTACCTCGGCGGAGCGAAGCCGCGAGCCATGACTGGAGAGCGCTGACTTTCTTCCTTGAAATTTGGACTGAAAACAACAACCCGTGAGTAAGACGGAATTGGACTTTAAGAATATTATCCCGCGAATTTGAGACGACCGGGGGGTGTGCTAAAAGGAAGTCCGCACCCCCCCTTCTTGCAGACGATCTAAAGCAACGATATAAGAGCTAAGCTGGAGAGCCTACCCTTTGTGGGGTGAGTTGAAAAAGACATTAACTTCCAAGATTTGGTAAAGAAATTTTGAACTGGAGAGTGGAGTGTTGGAAGTTTTCTTTTTGTTGTAAACAACCCCCCCCTCCCGGGCCCGGGAGTGCCCTGCTTTTGAGCTTGTGGAAGAGGTGCGGAGTTTGACAGCTGTCAAAGCTGTCAAACGGACAGTTCAATTGGAAAAATCGTTATTTAAGATCCCTCTGGACTAAAATGAGTTACAATTGAGTTAAAATTGTTGGAAACAAAGTAATAATAACAAGTTGGAGGATTGTTGGAGAAAGATTACCAAGTAACCAGATTCCCTCTAGGGGGAAGTCTGTGAAACTACAATGGCTGTGGATGGAAAGTTACTAGTGGAAATCGAAAGAATGTTTCATCTGGTGGGAGTCTTGCAAGAGCAGAGTTTGGCCATGAATAAACAACTTATGACCTTGACTTCCGGAACAGGCAGCTCTGCTGAATGTATTGACGACCTGGATGAGAAAGAATCCACAGCTGAATTCGAAATGATATCTAAAGAAATGGAAGAGACTAAACAAGAAAAAGAGAAAGCAAAGTTGGGAAGCACCAACCAGAAGCTGCCATCTGTGGAATATAAACAAGGAGACCTTTGGATTACATTCACCACAAACCTGCGAAAGATACAGAAGATGAAGGAGGAGGCCCCGGGAGCTTATGGAATACAGGAACTTAAAATAAAGAAATATGATGGGGGCCTCCACTTTGACTTTGACTCGGAAGAGGCAGACTTTGTGGAAATTTTCCAGCAGCTACTTCCAAATGTACTTGTGGGAAGAGAATATGGTTGGATGGTGACAGAATTTTTTCGAGATTCGATGACCGACATAAAGGATTACCAACAAGACCGGCGGAGAGGGACTGAAAGAGACTTGAAAGCCTCGGACGTGAGGAACCCAGGCTAAGAACTGACACTTTGGACATGTATTGGGAAGGGACGAAAACCGGGGATGGGAGGGAGGGAAGAACAGAATTGTAAAAACACTCAAGACTTTTGGGCTTAGTTAATATGACTTTTATTTAAGACAAATTGGGAAATCAATGGAAGAGAACTGGAGTCCAACTTAGGAAAAATTTATTTTTCTTTATAGAAGAGGTAACTTTAAGATGATTAAGAAGAGAAATACCAATTTGCTGACACAATTCTGGGAATTGGGATGCATGAAGGGGGGTGGGGGGAAGTCAGGGAATAAGGTTAGGAAAGTAAGATTTTCTGAAATTGTACATGTTCTTGTCTTTTGTCTTTTTTGTGTGTATATGTCTCTATAAAAGGTGAAAAACCAATAAAAATTTCTATAAAAAAAAAAGGAAATTCGTTTTGCGAAGCACCTCCAAAACGGAAAACCCTTTCGTCTAGTGGGTTTTCCGTCTTGCGAGGCATTCGTCTTGCGGGGCACCACTGTATTAGCAGGTACATGGGAAAATCACCTGTCATCAGCTTCCGTCCAAAATATATTGAACTTATTGCAACTCCACAAGTTCTCTTGCCATTTGTACATGCGGCACTTCTGGAGTAAAAGCAACTCTTAAGTTAATTTAGGCTTCAGGCGCAACAGTTGAGCGCCCTCTTAATTTATAAACGCCTGCCTGGATTGCCATTAACGTAACGGTTAAAACATTTACCTGCAGTCACACTTTCATGTCTCGCGGTGTGAGTTAATAAACTCACTTAGTTGCTTTGTGAGCTAGAAGAGTGAACTGATTGCCTTTTTGGCAATGTTTCTGAAACGTCGCTGTGGCTTACTCATTACTTCTTAATTTTCTTTAAAATCAAGCAGACTAAAGCTCTCTTAAACAGAAGAGCAGCCTGAAAACTTGAATTTCATAGAGTTTGAGCCTGATTGGGATTGCTTCCCAAAGTGACAGCAGAGTGATAAACAGGCAATTCATTGGAAAGCGGATGATGCTTCTAAACCGCAGGAGATGCTTTACTTGGTGTGATCCAAAGCTGCTGCAGTATATAAAATAATAATAATAATAATAATAATAATAATAATAATAATAATAATAATAATAATAATAATAAATTATTTATACCCGGCCCATGTGGCTGAGTTTCCCCAGCCACTCTGGGCGGCTCCCAATCAAGTGTTAAAAACAGTACAGCGTTAAATATTAAAAACTTCCCTGAACAGGGCTGCCTAAGGGGTCTTCTGAATGTCAGGTAGTTGTTTATCTCTTTGACATCTGATGGGAGGGCGTTCCACAGGGCGGGCGCCACTACCGAGAAGGCCCTCCGTCTGGTTCCCTGTAGCCTCACTTCTCGCAATGAGGGAACCGCCAGAAGGCCCTCGGCACTGGATCTCAGTGTCCATATGAGTGTCATATATGAGTGAATATCTGAAAAATGCAGGTAGGTCAGGCTTCATTGGACTTTCCCACCTGTTCACCATCTGGCCAGCAGTTGGAAGGGAGAGAAATGGAGGACCCATCTGATTAGCCTGCCTGATTTTTATACATACTGCAGCAGTGTGGAATAAAACTGTGCTGGAATGTGGCCTGTGCCACTGGAGTGTGTATTTTCAGAATGGACGGTGGTGTCATTGGTAAGGAGGGCATTCAGACATTGAGGCGGAGCCAAGGAGGTGAAACCCATATCCATTTATTTATTTATTTAGCAAAGATTTATATACCACCATTAAGGAGGGTGGGGGATACCATGGCAGTGAGTGAACAAAGCATAAATTTGTCAAAAAAATTGCATTTGTAAGACAAGTACAAAATGCCTCACAAATCAGTAGATCAGATTAATACATCAACATGTATTATCCCTCAGGGAAAGCCTGGATGAGTTTTCAGCAGGCGCCCAAGTGCCAAATCCGCAGGAGCCTGCCTGACATTCATTCATTGGGAGCGCATTCCAAGGGGCAGTGCCTGACATTCATTCATTGGGAAGCGCATTCCAAGGGGCAGGTTCTGCCACACTGAAAGGACATAAATCAAACCATTGGATCACAAGCCACCACTAACAGTGTCTCTCCCGAGGAATGCAATGACTGGGCAGGAGTATACTATACATGAGACAACTAATGAGCGGGACAAGCTTTTGTGGTCTATGGCCGGCGGAATAAATCAAAGCCATGCGTTGTAGAACTAAATGTCTGCCTGAGATCACTGCCATTACCTCATCCCAGAAAGGAGCCAAAGCAATTAATCTTTACTGTCTTCGTAAAGCGGCCAGAGAGATGCATCCAAGTGCTTGGGAGGGCAAGGTTATTTTTCTTTTATTTATAGGCTGATAAATAATAGATAAGAACAGTGGTAATCAATAGGCATCCCAGTAGCACAATTAGGGGAATTAGTGGAGAGGGAGATGCTGGTTACGCGTGTGTGTTTTCTGTTCTTTCCATGTGGAAAACTAAAGTTTTTGCCATCGGTGTTCTGCAACGTGCTTCTAAAACCCTATAGAAGGTTATTTAATTCCACACATTTGCCTTTAATAACTTGTGTTCTCATTATTAATAATTTATCCAGCCCCTCAGATAGTCATCATTTTATTATCTATTAATCTCGCTATTGATTGTTTTCTGCAGGCGATGACAAGTTTGTGCTGCGAAATGTCTTTTACATGGCCTAGCAATACATGCAAAACCTGAACCCGCACCTTAATTATGGTTAAGAAACCACCGCTGCCCCCAAAGCTACACAACTGCGAGTGATTAACACTCGGCTGCTCTCTCTGGTGATTTTAACTCTTCTCTGATGCAGTAAACAAAGGCTTAAGTGATTGTGAATCAGGCACCTGAAGTTTTACTATGGTTAACATTAAATCATGATTTTACTAGGACCTTGGGAAGCCAGGGTTGAGATCCCCACTCAACCATGAAGTTCATGTTCTCTAAACTAACCTACCTAACTACCTCACAGGGTTGTTGGAAGGATAGCATTGAGAGGGAGAGAACCGAAAGGTGGCATAGAGATGTGGTGATGATGCTTATGTGGTGTTAAAGAAAATGTATTTGGCCCTGTGACTTTCATTTCACTGCTGAATTTCCTGGCCTACAACCTACCAAATAAAAAGCAGCACATTGTTGGATGAATTGTGGGCCTGTTGAGTGCTTCAGCAGACATACGCAGTGTTAGAAACTCAGATATTTAAGCTAGGCACCAAATGGCTCCTTAACCAAGGTTACAGTTGCCAGAACAGAATGCCTGGCTGCCATTTTGGGGCCAGCTGGCTCGAAAATTGTATTTTTGCAATGCGACTTTTTGGTTCCTGAAATTCATTCTGATTGTACAGATAAAATGTAACACATAGAATTCCAGAGGATGTGTTGCTACTGTGTGAAAACAGTCAAGATCCCCAGATGGTGGAGATGTCAGGAGCTATCCTGGTGCCTGGGCATCATCACTTGGGTTCAAAATGTGCCTGGTGAATTGTGAATACTGAACACACTCACGGTCTCTCTCTTTTGCAAAAGGAGATGCTTGTGCTACCATACATGGTTGATAGGCTGAGAACATTTTGACAGGACATATTGCACAGGCTTGCAGTTTGCGTCTTGTATAATGTGTGTTTGTTTACCTCTTTATCGGTTTCTTTATACCTTTTGAAGCTTTGACATGTCATAATTATAGTGTCACAGTCCGCCTTTTGAACTTTCGACTGAAATAACCCCTGTCATTTCAATGACTGTATAAATTTCTCTGGCAGCTTCCTAGGAATGATTTAGAAATATGTATGCTACATAAATAAGTTTAAATAGCAGCTCTTGAGTTTAAAGTAATGAATTTGCAGGCCGGTTTGCAGTGACTCCGTAGTTCGCTATACACAATAAAAAGCATAAGGAATCTGCTGGAGCAGCTCTTGAACCTGTGAGGTGCTGAGCAATGTGATGTGGAAAAATTTTCTGTGGAAAAAAAATTGGTTTCTAAAGTAACAGTGGGTGGATGCCAAGTGCAAATACAGTATTAGGCAAGCTTGGTGGATTCAAAGTGTTTAGCTTTGCTTAACGCAATGCGAATAAAATAAATTGTGACTGTGAGCTGATGGGTTTGTTTTAGTTCTGTGGTGGTTTGTCTTTTCCCATTCTTTATGTCTCCCCCCTTTATTTTCCACCTTTAATACATTTGCAGTATAAAAATAAAAATAAATAAAAAATGCTAAACCAGACCATTCTGTTGGGCAGGGGTGGGGAAACCGTGGGCCTTCAGATGTGGCCAGCTTGGTCAATGGTCAGCGATGGTGCCGCTAACATCTAACAAAATTTAGAGGGTCACAGGCATGATTTTTCTTGGTACAGTTTTGCTTCACTTGCTGACGTGAGGTAACAGAAGCAGCTCCCAATTATTGGCATGTGATTAATAATAATAAAAATGCATGAAGAAGAATAATGGTCCTCTAAACTTTTCTCATTTGCAGGCATATTGTGAAAACGCTTTTCCTTGGTCAGATACTTTCGCTGTTCATATGTGGGACTGCGGTTACAAGCCAGTACTTGGCCGACAAGTACCAGGTCAACACTCCAATGCTGCAGAGTTTCATCAACTATTGCCTGCTTTTCCTCGTGTACACAATGATTCTGGCCTTCAGAAAAGGTACAAGTGGGACCCACCACAAAATTGTGGAGTACAGTGGGATCTTGGTTCTCAAACTTAATCCGTTCCGGAAGTCCGTTCCAAAACCAAGGCACGCTTTCCCACTGAAAGTAATGCAAAAGGGATTAATCCGTTCCAGACTTTTAAAAACAACCCCTAAAACAGCAATTTAACATGAATTTTACTATCTAACGAGACCATTGATCCATAAAATGAAAGCATTAAACAATGTACTGCAGTCACACAATCAATCAGTAGCTGAACTGGGTTCCATACAGTCACAAAAACAAAACAAAAAGAGCTGCAAAAACTCAAAATAAATAGCAAAAACAGCGTAACACTCAGCATAACACTCAAAACGGAAGTGTGGCACTCAAATCGGAAGCATAACACTCAAATTGGAGCACATTTGGCTTCTGAAAAAAGTTCACAAACCGGAACACTTACTTCCGGGTTTGCAGTGTTTGGCTTCCAAGTTGAGTACCAAGGTGTTTGAGAACCAAGGTACCACTGCATTCTTGTTCCAGTCAGTCAGCCCATGTCCAGGATTCTCCGTGCCGTTTAAAAAAACCCCTATGCTTAGATTTTATTTATTTACCGTATTTTTCGCCCTATAAGACGCACTTTTCCCCCTCCAAAAATGAAGGGGAAATCTGGGTGCGTCCTATGGGGCGAATGCAGGCTTTCGCTGAAGCCTGGAGAGCGAGAGGGGTCCGTGCGCACCGACCCCTCTCTCTCTCCAGGCTTCAGGAAGCTATCCCAAGTCTTGCAAGCCCGGCGGGATGTCCCGCGGGCTCGCAAGGCTTGCGGGCAGCAGCCTGCACCCAAAAGCTGGGGACAGCGGGGAGGCGCAGAGCCGCCACCCCGCTATTCCCCGACCTGAACTGGAGGCTGGCGGGGGGAGAAGCAAGCCTGCTTCTCCCCCCGCCAGCCCCACAAGCTCGGGGGATAGGGGGATGGCGGAGCGCCACCATCCCGCTATTCCCCGACCTGATCTGAAGGCTGGGGGTGGGAGAAGCAAGCCTGCTTCTCCCCCCCGCCAGCCCCACAACCTCCAGATCAGGTCGGGGAATAGCGGGATGGCGGCGCTCCGCCATCCCCCTATTCCCCGACCTGATCTGGAGGCTGGGGGTGGGAGAAGCAAGCCTGCTTCCCCTCCCCCGCCAGCCCCACAAGCTCGGGGGATTGGGGGATGGCGAAGCGCCGCCATCCCCCTATTCCCCGACCTGATCTGGAGGCTGGCGGGGGGAGAAGCAAGCCTGCTTCTCCCCCCCGCCAGCCCCACAAGCTCGGGGGATAGCGGGCCAAGCTGTCCCTGAAGGCAGAAGAGGGAGACGGAGCACTCCATCTCCCTCTTCTAGCTTGGGGATGGCTGCGCAAACCTGGGGGGAAATCAAATTTTTTCCTTTGATTTCCCCCCCCAAAAAATAGGTGCGTCCTATGGGCCGGTGCGTCCTATAGGGCGAAAAATACGGTATATAGCAAGATTTATACACCGCATCATTTTTTCAAAATTCTCGTAAGAAGTTTACATAAAATAGTGTAAGAGAAATACTCATAAGGAAAAAAAGGAAAAAAATGAACAGGCTATAAACAAGTATACATAATATAGGTTATCACAGTATGGATAAAATAAATTTTAGAAGTAATGTTTCAAAACATTTGTGGATTGGTCATTTTTTATTATGATTTTTACTGTTAGTCAGGTTGGGTGGAGTTTGTTCTTTTTCCAGTGGAAAGGTGAACTGTAAACACAACAGCTAAATAAATTTTATTTTTTATCATTTTGTATCGGTAGAAAATATTGGTACTCCACTTTTCCCTTAGTAAAACTAGAGAATAAAAGCACTGTATTCTAAAATAAAAACAAACGACAAATAGAAATGAGTGGCGGCTAATAAAAAAACACCTTAATATTATTAATTATTATTATTAATTTATTATTTATACCCCACCTGTCTGGCTTGGTTTCCCCAGCCACTCTAGGTGGGGAAAATATCAAAACTTGTCTGGTCAAACGCTTGTCAAAAAGAAAAGTTTTCACATGGTGATGCAAAGCTGTCGGAGAATGGGTGAGGCAGGCCTCTCTGAGGAGCTTTGGAGCATGGTACAGCCCTTGAGAAGGATGCCTTCTTGGTCAAATTGAGACACATGTGATGTAGCATTTAGAGTGTCAGACCAGGGTTCAAATCTCCATTTGGCCACAAAGCTCGCTCGGTGACCTTGGACCAGTCGCCAGCTCTCTGCCAAACTTACCTCACAGGCCCAAAGATGGAGAGGGGGCAAAGCGCATATGTCACTGTGGGTTCCTTGGAGGAAATAATAATAAAACTATCAAATGTAACTTGGATTTTTTGGGGGACACAGTGGGAGCTTCTGCAGAAGAGATGGACCAGAGAGCAGACCCATGCCTAAATGTTGACATGCGTGTTTTGCTTTCTCTCCAGATGACGACAACCTCTGGCAGATCCTGCGAAGGAAATGGTGGAAGTACATTTTGCTTGGATTAGTTGACGTTGAAGCCAACTACTCCATCGTCAAAGCCTACCAGTATACCACCCTGACAAGTGTCCAGGTAGAATAGAGAGCAAAGAGTCTTGTGACACTTTAAAAATGAGTGTGTGTGTGTGTGTGTGTGTGTGTGTGTGTGCAAGAGCCACCGATAAACGAGTGTGATGTATTGGTCAGAGTGATGGGCTAGGCCTAGGGAGACTTGATGCTTTAAATCGCCACCCAGCCTCTTGAAGTTGACTGGGTGACCTTGGGCCAGTCAAGTTCTCTCTCAGCCTAACCTACCTCATGGGGTTGTGGTGGGGATAAAATGGAGGTGGGGAGAAGCTCCTTCAAGGAAAGATAGGGGTGTAAATAGAACGAGTGGACAGTGAAGAGGCTCAGTGTCATCACATAATCTCGAGACTGTGTAGGACTGTTTTACACGGGAGAGATGTAAAAACCCCCCACAAATGAGCATAAGTGGGGATTTGAAATGTGGCCTTCCAAGACCCTACTCCAGCATTGTTTCAATGTTTGAGGGTAAACATCCAACAGAGTCCTGTCTAAAATCAGGACAGCAGTGATTACCCAATTCATCCGTTAGAAACCTTTTGGTAGATTAAAAAGGCGTCCCCTAGTTAACGGGGCAGCAGATGCATTTTCTGAAAACTGGCTAATGACTTTTAATACAAATACTTAGAAAACATCCTCTCCAGCTCAAAACATCCTCTCCATGGGAGTCTTCCAGCTGCTTTCTCTGGATAAAAGATACCTTTTTGCTTCGTCTGGTTGTTTTCAATTTGAGGAAGTATTTTTGTAGATTTTGAGGCTTGATAATGGTGAGATGCTCGCTGCTGTTTCCTGGTAATTAAGGCTACAGCAATTCTTGGTAGGCCCCACTGGGAGTGAGCACCATTGAACTCAGTGGGACTTACTTCTGAGTAAACATGTGTAGGGCCAGGCTGTAGATGAAACATAATGCAAACATTGCAACTTCTGTCGACTTAGATAGAGATCCATGGGGGTTGGCCCCTGTGGAACAAGCTGACGCCAGCAGATTGTTTAAAGGCAATGTTGTATGTCACCAACCTGGCTGTCTATGTTAAAAATAGCTACAGTGCCACCCCTATTGCTGTCTCTCCTTGAACAGGGTGGACGGATCAAGCAGCGAATGCCAGATATAATTCTGTGGGTCAGTGATACTACAGGAAGGAGACATATTTCAGTGTATGTGTGTGTGCAGGGGAGGGGGGGTAGAGCAGGGCTGGTTTAACTATCAACACCCCTGTTGTTCTATCAACAATACTGTTTTTCTAAATATATGCTAAGCATGAGAGGTACCTTATGCATCAGGAATAAGTGTTGCTGCCCCATCATCTAAACTGCTTGGCTAGTTTCGACCTTGTTTAATATGCTGATGTCTTCCCATGGATTGGAAACTTCTTAGAGACTTTTTGCATTTAAAAGAAAATGAAGTTATGATATCTGGGCTTGAAGAATGAAGATAATGTTGGTTTACAGAAGGTGGATTTGTTGGGTGTTATCTTGGAGTGCATGCGTTGAATAATTCTGTATTATTACTGCTGACAGATGAAGAATTGGAAGTTCCTCTTTCTTTTTCTTTCCCTCTTCCCCCATTTTTCCTTTCTTTCTTATTTTCTTCTTCTCCCTCTTACTCAGGCATAGGCAAACTTGGCCCTCCAGATGTTTTGGGACTCTACAACTCCCCTCATTCCTAGCTGAATGGTCAGGGATGATGGGAGTTGTAGTCCCAAAACGTCTGGAGGGCTGAGTTTGCCTATGCCTGCTCTTACTGCTCTGTGTTTTTATTTAGATCATTTAGACTAGCTTTTTAGTCTTGATACAAAGATATCCGATATGAATCTTTTGTATTTCTTTCCAAATTTCATTTTTTAAAACTTTGAATATTTGCTACCTGGAGGAGTTATTAGTCCTCATGTGCCTTCCTTTTTATGACCGGACTGTATGCCTTTCTGTACATGGCAGCTCCTAGACTGCTTTGGGATTCCTGTGCTGATGGCTTTATCGTGGTTCATCCTCCGCGCAAGATACAAACTGATCCATTTCATTGCGGTTGCTGTCTGCCTGTTGGGAGTAGGCACCATGGTTGGTGCGGACGTGTTAGCTGAGAGGCACAATGGGGAAGGTAAGGGCTGGAGAAAATGTCATGGTGAAATGCAAAAAACATTGTGTCCATGGGAGAGTCCTCTCTGAGTGTTCAAATCCTTCCTCTGAAAGAGATTTTCAGTAATTCCAGAATACGTCAAGTATTTCTGCTTCAAGGAAATAATAACCTTGTTATTGTTTCGATGGGGAAATATACGGGCGGGATTCAGGTAAGCTGTTGAATGCACAGAATGAGGCCCTCTTACGCAATGGCATTCCTCCTTCCCCCTGTGAATCGCCTCACACCCCCTAAGTCTGCTCTTGGAGGGTTGGGGAGGGGGGGACCCAGAAAAGGTTTGGGGCAGGAGGGGGGTCTTGCACACCTACAACATTTAGTACTGTGTTGAATTCCAATCAATGTTCTTTGCTGCTCTGTGCTTAGTTGAGAAAGCCTGAATTCTGAAATGCTAGGGCTTTGGGTGTCACTGGCTGAAAAATAAAAAGATGCATGGAATCAGAATGCCTGAAAATGTGTTGCTGACTACTGCACGGTTCTGAAATGTATATTCTGGCTTGGATGCTAAGGTAAGGAAGTTCACAGAGGAAAAGGTTTCTGTCTCTCTCCCCTGGGAAGTGCCTCTGGGAGACTTCCTGAAAAATGTAGGGGGCTGAGGGGGTGGGAGACGGTAGGAAACCTTCCACAAACTTTCTTGAGTTAACTTACGTACATCTCTCTCCATCGTTATATTCTTTTAGATTCCATGTAAAACACCACCTTTTTTGTTGGACTTTCAGAGTCTGAAAGGATAAGTAATTTTTTATTATTACTAATTATGCAGTTCATGAGAACTGGTGTAATCTTTCTGTTTTGTTAGGGTTTCATGTTACCCTGTTTTTGTTAACTGCCCTGTGAGTATTTTTTGGCAAAGGACAGAAATCTCTAAAGAAATAATCCTAAAATCCAATTTAATTAATATACATACACACACACACACAATTTATGTTCTGCTTAATCAACAAAACATCTAGGCCGTTTGCACTTTAAAATCCCCGGTAAGATCAGATGTTAAAGACAAGCTTTCCTAAAAAACAGTTATTTAGCAGGATATACCACCGCCCCTCCCTGCACCTGCTGTGTGGCCATGGGTGGGACATTGCTAGCTTTTTTCTTATTTTATAGGGCAGGAAATTACATTTCAGATCTGTTGCGGGGTCCAGTCTCCCAGAGTTATTTCCATTATCTTGGGTCTTCAAACAAAGACTGTTGTGTTCTGTTCTGTTCTGAGGGAGAACTTCCTGTCTCCTACCTTGTGGTAGGACAGGCAGGTATTATAAATGAAATACTTCAATAAATGAATGTCTGAAGCTACCTTATGCAGAGTCGGGATTGGCCTGGTATCCGATGCAGTGCTGACAATACCTCAAAGAACTATTTCCTTGTTGAATGGAAATGTACTGAGCATGCTTTCATAATGAGGGCATCTCCTTTTATGGATTTGGGCGAAGGCTTCCTCTCTACCACAGTACCTGCAACCTAGCTATGATCTCTGTCAGATCTTTCTCACCTGCCATTCAGGCTCCACAGGTTTGCTCCAGTTGGAGAGTCTATCCTAGATTTGAAGCCACTCTGCTCAGAAAGGCCCAGAGTTGCCTGGCAAATCTCCAGAGCCTCTCAACAGCAGCGTGAGAGGCAGAAATCCACAACCCAGCCATGCCAATAGGAAAAAACTTCACTTGCATCAAATTCTGCTGGCTAAAGCAACAGGAGCCCTGCCAGGATGAAAAAGCTTGCGGCTCTAATAAGAGCAGCATTTTTTAAGCATTGATTCGATATTGAGCAAGATCCCACAACTGGATCATGTTACAGCTAGTAAAACAGTTCTAAATCCCGGGGCCTCCAAAAGCAAACCGAAAAAGGGTCTGTCATACTCTTAGCATCCATTTAGGAATTTACTGAGAACTTGTGGAGATCGATGTATTGATTTTTTTTTACAAAAGGGCTAAATTAGGCTGTTAATGTAAGGGGGGGGGGGACTTAAGGTCCTGTTCTTCCCTTAGCTACATTTTGCTTGGTTTCCTAAAGTGCCCAACTAACAGGTAGTACATATTGGTCTGAAAATCAGTTGCCCACAAATGTAGGCTGCACCGTGAAACAGAGATCTTTTTCAAAGGCAGCAAAACAAGATATCCTGACCCACAATTAAGCGTAAACATAGGCTTACACCCCAAGCCAGGGGTGGGGTGGGGTGGAGTCCAGTCTATATCCAGACCAATACAGTACTTAAACATTCCATAAAACCATGTTTCATAAAAGGTTTTGTTTAGAATTCAGATTTCCCCAAAGAACTGATGGTCAGCAGCGGACGAAGACTTGTTTGAAACAGGCCGACTTCAAACCACGATATATAATTAACCATAGTGTAGAGTTCTTCACGGTGAGACCTTTGGGTACAGGGTGGTATAGAAATTAAATAAATAATAATAATAAAAGTTCGGACACAAATGTGGGCGTTAAGTAGAGAGTTGTATTCAGTTGTATTCAGTGCTATGTGCATAGAGTTCCACCAGAGCAGTGGGACTTCTTCTCCCCACCCCAAATCTGCTCCAGCCCCCCCCCCCCCGTTGGAGCAGATTTTGATGGTGTGTGGAGGCTGGAGAAAGGAGGAGGATGTTCCATTGCAAAAGCAGAAGTCTGCTGTTGCTCAAGCAGAACGACAGCATTGGATATAACAAAGAAACTTCTTATCTCCTTGTGGCAGGTTTTTTTTTTTTACCATGATAAACTATGGTTTATGAACTATGGTTTATCATGATGTCCAAACACAGTCATGTCTTCTGAGCTGAAAAGAGAAAATAGATTCTGTGGCAAGTACCCGACACACTTTTTTAAATACTCCAGTAGTTGCCAATGTGGTGTAGTAGTTAGACCATTGCACTAGGACCTGGGAGACCAGGGTTCAAATCACCATTTAGCCATGACGCTCACAGGGTGGTCACAATCGCTCACTCTCAGCCTAAGCTACCTCACGGCATTGCTGTGAATATAGAAAATGGAGGAGGAGAACTTGAGCTCCTTGGAAGAAAGAATAAATAGTTGGAAAAATGATCTGTGTGCTTATACCTGATTTTGCCATTAAAAATGCCTGCAAGTTGGATTTTACAGCAGCCTCCCTCTTTTTGTGCGTGTCAATTTATATTTTCTGTGCAGGTACCGACGTGGTGATCGGCGATGTCTTAGTCCTCCTTGGTGCTTCCTTATATGCCATTTCGAATGTGAGTGAGGAATACATTGTGAAAAATCTGAGCAGAGTGGAGTTTCTAGGAATGGTGGGCTTGTTTGGGACTATTATCAGCGGTCTGCAGCTGTAAGGATCTATTATACATACTTTAATTCTAATTAAGAAAACAAAAAACCTTCTGCATCACAGAATGATTTCTTCCTTTCCATGAATTGGTGGGTGTGTTGTTAGTAATCCATTGCTAGCATTGCCATTAACCTGTTCAAGATCAAAGGCGTCTTGTGGGGTTGCCAGGATGCAACCTGGAGAAGTCCTTTACATTTAAATTTTCTTCCAAATTGGGAGACTAGGCAGACATCGCTTCTCTTACTCATCTCCCCACCTCGCTCCACCATCTCTTTCATTTGCTTACCTCTTCTATCTTCTGTATCAAAATGTGACCTGCACCCTTAGGCATCAAAGTATTTACCTGATTTGTTCTTCTCGTACCCGGTGTGTCTTTAACTTTCTTTTTGCGGCTTACGTGCTGTCCATGCTGTCCCTTGAAATGCCAAATTCTGTAAATGATTATTCATGCAAATTATCTCCTTGACTTTCAATGAACTAGATGTAGGATTAAAGACAATTTTGGGATTAATCATTTCTGGGCCGGGATCTTGTTTTTCTGGGTCACGTTGCCATCTTTTTAGAGACAAGAGTTTTTGCGTCTTTTACTGTTGAGTGGTAAGCACAAACCCAACACTTCTTCCCGTTGCTTCATCTCTCCATGCTGAGATCGGTTCACCCTATTGACTCATTATAGTAGTGTTGAAAGGTACCATTGTCCATAGAAAAAGTGACCATCCTATTTTGGAAATTCATCTTTCTAGTGAAACTTGAAGCTACGGTGTTGATGGTTAGCAAAGAGCCCTTAATTGTGTTTCAAAAGTAATCCCATATGCTGATGGTGAACTCATTCTACAAGTATAGATCCTTATATGGCTGAAAACGCACTATCCATGCTCGATAGAGCAGTATTATCGGCTCTAGGAAGGACCAAGGTTTGCATAAGTACATAGGAGTGGAAACCCTTCCCCCTGCCCCAAAAATATCCAGTGAAGACCAAGCATGCTCAGTGGGCACAGTTTGCTTAACTGACAGTGGTGGGGGTGGAAACGGGATGGAAAATTTGAGCAGAATGAAATTGAGTTTCCTGGAAGAAGGCGTCACTGTTTTAACTGGAACACTGGACAGGAGAAGTCCTCACACTGAGATAGCTCAGTCGGTAGAGCATGAGACTCTTTAATCTCAGGATCGTGGGTTTGAGCCCCATGTTGGGCTAAAGATTTCTTCATTGCAACGGCGGTTGGACTTGATGATCCTGGTGGCCCCTTCTAACTCTGCCATTCTATGACACTGCAACATTCTGCTGTGGGTCCCATTTTGTATAACCATCTAGGCATTAAATGCACCTTTAAAAAAATAAGTGTTTATCTACAGCAGATAATGAATTAGTTCCAGCCAAGAAGAATATTATGCAAACATGCCTTTGAATGAGGCAGTATTGATTCTCCCAAGGGAGTGATTCAATTACCATTTTAATCCCACAGAGTTAACTAAGGCCAAATATGACCTGGTAGTTGTTAATGGATCAACAAGAAAAAACATGTTTCAATTATTAAACTCTGCTTCTTGATCAGCCAAACACTGCAGTCGCTAGAAACAAGTGGCCGTAGGCCTGTGCGCTGAGTGCAGCCTTGGGGCTATTTTATGGGTTTATATTAAAATCCTGAAGATATTCTTAGCAGGATCCTAATACTGCTGGTCACTGCCAGCAGGTCACTGGAGATCAGCACTGGCCCTTAAGATTCAGCAAGGAGATAGCCTGCTTCAGCTTTTCTTGGATTGCTAATGTTGGTTTTTGGGATTATTATGCTGTCTTTTGATTGTTTTACTGAAGTGTATTAGCTGCTTCTGCGGCTCCATCAAGCAGACAAAAGGTGGAATATAATAATTTTAATAAAATAAATAGCCAATAAAGTGGGCTTCAGTCAACACAATTTTAGGTGGCACATTTCCTCTCGTTCCAGTCACTACTTGCGTAGCCCAAATGGTGTCACCCATACATAAGAGGGAGATATCACTGGACTTGTGCAACCCAGAGATTTGCAGAAGTACCAAAAACCATTAGGGGGAAAAACCCAAAGTGGGAAGAAGCCCCAAATCAGTCCAGTGTAGCCAGTAGCCATGAAATTCTGATGCTTGGCCCAGGGGAATGGAATAGGGTTGCTGAAATAAAAAACAAGGAGCAACCTTGTGTTGCTGCTCACCTGCACCATAATAAACCTCTTCATCATTTAAGGTGCCAGAAGTTTACTCTTGTGTGTGTTGTCCACAGAGACTGTAATCCAATGCCCACTGCCTTAGGAGTAAGTCTCCCTAATTCAGGGGGGCTTGCTTCAAAGAAAGCCTTCATAGGATTGAGCCATAACCTAAATGCCTGTTATAATTAACTGTTGATCGTTATGAAAACCACACCCCCATATTTTAATGCCGGTGTTTTTTCTTTCCTTCCCTTTCTCCCACCTTTCCTATAGAGCCATTGTGGAACATAAAGACATTGCTTCTATTCAGTGGAACTGGAAAGTCGGTATGTGTGCTCTGAAACACCGAAGCAAATAACCTTGCACGTAGCTGTGGGGGTGGGACTCCATGCTGCTCCCGGAAAGCTGCTCAGACCCTGGTCAATCCCTAATAGGGCGATACTTGTAATTAGTAAAAGAGGCCCCAGGTTCTCCTATTCACTTCCAAAAGCTGTGTGGGTGTCTTGTAAAGAGCCTTTTTGGTTAAGGAAATCGGCAACTTGGGGTGTGGGGTAAGGAATCATGATGCACGTATAAAATCATGTTTGGAGGAACTGGATAGAGGTAACCTTCCGTCCTCCCCATTCCTGGTCCATAATCCGAGAACTTGGCGTCACCTTGCCAGTTTGATTGACACAACAGACATAAAGAGAACACGGTTCAGAGAGGATAAGTGTATCAGTGGCCATTTGTCACAATGGCCTGCCCGGAACTTGGAGATTCAGAGCCAGTGTACCTCTCTGAATAGTAGTTGCCGAATAATAACAAGAGTGGAAGGGAACTATTGCTAATACTACTACTACTACTACTAATAATAATAATTTATTTATACCCCGCCCATCTGGCTGGGTTTCCCCAGCCACTCTGAGCGGCTTCCAACAAAATATTAAAAATACAATAAAACATCAAACGTTAAAAACTTCCCTAAACAGCGCTGCCTTCAGATGTCTTCTAAAAGTCAAATAGTAGTTCATTTCCTTGACATCTGATGGGAGGGTGTTCCACAGGGCGGGTGCCACAACCAAGAAGGCCCTCTGCCTGGTTCCCTGTAACCTCACTTCTCGCAGGGAGGGAACCGCCAGAAGGCCCTTGGAGCTGGACCTCAGTGTCTGGGCTGAATGATGGGGGTGGAGACCAACACTTTCTTAATTTCTGTGTTGGGGCTTCCCAAAGCAGGCATCTAGTTGGCCATGCACGGGATGCTGGCATAGTTCGGCTTTTGGTCCAACCATGGAAGGCTCCTCTCTTATCGTCTTATCTCACTGTAGCTGCACGGGTTTAATGCTCCTGAGAATACACTGTCCTCCTCTTTCCCACTTTTATGCTATTAGCAGCGTTTGGTGCCTTAAATGTTAAGCCCTTGCCTTGCCTTGCAGTGCTGCTCTTCCTGGCCTTTGCACTGTGCATGTTCGGACTGTACAGCTTCATGCCAGTCGTGATCAAAGTAACCAGCGCTACATCCGTCAACTTGGGCATTCTGACCGCTGACCTCTACAGCCTCTTCTTTGGGCTCTTTCTCTTCGACTACAAGGTGAGCAAGTTTTTCAGATCAATGACATTTGGGGCTAAGCTATGTTCGAGAATTATTGCTGTGGCTTAGCATCTAAACTAGGGCTGTCCACACTCTGTGCTAAAAATAATTAACATTCTGCACCCACCCCAGCAAAATTCTGTCACAGGTATAAATTGGCATAATTTCTCTAACTTTGCATAATTTATCTGGCCATCTGCATTGTTTTGCCTGGTGGTGGTAGTTGAGGGGAGTGACTAGGATCTTTGCAGAACATAGAAACCTTGTCTCGTGCCTCCTCTGGCTAATAATAATAATAATAATAATAATAATAATAATAATAATAAATTTATTATTTATACCCCGCCCATCTGGCTTGGCTGGGTTTCCCCAGCCACTCTGGGCAGCTTCCAACAAAAAACTAAAATACAATAACCTATTAAACATTAAAAGCTTCCCTAAACATGGCCGCCTTCAGATGTCTTCTAAAAACTTGGTAGTTATTTTTCTCTTTGACATCTGGTGGGAGGGCGTTCCACAGGGCAGGTGCCACTACCGAGAAGGCCCTCTGCCTGATTCCCTGTAACTTGGCTTCTCGCAGCGAGGGAACCGCCAGAAGGCCCTCGGCGCTGGACCTCAGTATGTCATATCAATAGGCATTGGCCACTTATTTCAAGTATATCGTTGCAGGTATGAGGTCTAGGAACTTGCTTCTAAAACAACACACACACACACACACACAAGCTGTACTTTTGGGGCAGAATTTTGTGCTCAATGTTACAGTGGCATTTTCTTTCAACACTCTTACAGAATTGTGGCAGGCACATGCAAGCATGACTTTAATTGGCCCTAATAGTCTTGCTATAGATGTGAATTTGGGGACAAAGTGCACCATGCAATTATCTATGACAGGATGAAAGTTAATTATACTCAGGTCTGCTGCGTATGTAGGTTAATAATTGCATGCAATATGGTTAACATGCTCTTTCCTCCCTGACTTCACGGACTGAGCTGCTTGATGGAAGGCAAACCCTTCTGAAATAAGCGAATCCATGGGAAACGCATTAAGTTAATTAGTGCCGGAACATTCAGACCTGGCCAAGTCAGCCAGCAGCAGCCTTTGCTTCTAAGACCAATAAGTTTCTGTGAGGATTAGGGCATACTTTCCACACTTCTAAAGCTTCAGTCAGTCACCTGCCCATCAGGCTGCAGGACAGCTCAGTCAGTCGAGCATGAAACTCTTAATCGCAGGGTTGCTGGTTTGAGCCCCACGCTGGGCAAAAAGATTTCCTGCATTTCAGGGGGTTGGAGCAAATGACCTCCTTGGTCCCTTCCAACTCTGTGATTCTATGATGCTGATGAATTTTCATGCCTCTGCCTGGCAAGCGCATGCTTTGTATGCCTAAGGTCCTAGGTTCAGCCCCCAACATTTTCAGGGAGGGTTGGGAAGGCTCGTGCCACAAGCCCTGGAGAACAGGCTGCCCAGTAGCACAGACCAGCCTTTCCCAGCTGGTGCCGCCAGATATTTTGGGCTACAACTCCCATCTTCCCTAATCATGGCCATGGTGGCTGGAGCAGATACAGACTGTAGTCTGAAACATCCGGGAGGCCTCTGTCAACAATACTGGACCAGTGGTATAAGGGAAGCTTCCAGTGTTTCTATTTATTGAATGATGGGTTCATTCTAGCAGGCAAGTCCTCAGTGAGCAGTGAACCCACATGTGTTACTAATATGCATTAGGTGTTCCTTATAGCTCTTTAGCAACCCTGCTGCACGCAGGATTATTTTATTTATTCATTTGTTTATTTATTCACTTGTTTATTAAATTTGAATACCGTCCTTCTCCCCCCCCCCCCAAGATCTCAGGGACGTTCACAGCATAAAAATGCAAAATAAAAATATGTAATGAAACAAAGTCAAAACACATAATTAAAGCCAAAGGATTTTGTTTTTGCACATTGTGCCCTTCTGCACAAATGGCGATTGTGACCTCTGGTAGCGGCGATGGGGATCTAAATCTACAAGAGCCAGTCCTCAGCACTTTCCCAGCACTCTGTCACACTCTAACACGACCAAGAGACAGAAGCCAGGCCTAAGGGGACGGGGAGACTGGCTTAATTCTAAACGGCTGCGTTCATCAGGAACACGGAATAAATTTGTGTAGGTTTTCCTGAAGTGCATCTTTTTACTTTTAGCAGGAGAAATTGTGGCCCCCTAGATGTAGGGGACCCCGTGATGTGAGCTGTACTCCAAAATCGCAGGAGGGCACTACCCTCCCAATCCCCGCATTGCATTCTCCTGTGTAAATAGATGGCTGGGATTCTAAAGAAGAATAGTTGCTATGGCCCCAGACCATCCATTAGCCGATCACTTTGGCAAGGGATACCTTAGCTTCTCCCCTAATTTGGGTGGGTTCCAGCTGGATGCTACACAACATGGTGGGATGATGATAAAGTGCCACCTCCATCTTTTGGGTTTGGTGCAGTGGTGCTACTACAGCCATTTCCTTATTATTATTATTATCATCATCATCATTATTTATTACTTACACTCCTCACATCTGACAGGGTTGCCCCAGCCACTCTGGGCAGCTTCCAGCACAATATAAAAGAACACAATGAAACATCAGATATGCCATGGAGACCTTGCCCGTTATCTCAGAAGTCCCAGATAACTGGGCGCTGCTTCTGCTGTGCTTGTTCCTACAGTCAGAGAGAAAGAAAAGGAGGTCGGGTGGAGTTTTGCATCAAATCTCTGCAAAGGCTAAAGGCTGGCACCAGCAGATTGACTGTGGGGTATCCCCTAGTTTAAAAATAACGCCCAGGAGCTATGATGATGATAATTGATTATATTTGCACCCTTAGGAGCCCAGAGCAGCATACAGAGAAAAGAGCCAAATTATAGCCTTGAAAATATGCAACATAATATCAATAAAATAATTTAGAACACAGAATTCATGGCACAACACACAGGGAACAACCGGCCATCAGCCACATTCAGCCTTCTCCAAAGACCTGGACAAACAAGAGGGTCTTTTGCAATCGACAGAATACAGGGCCTCCTGGGAAGGGAGATGTGTTCCTCATCTCCTGGAGGCCATGCCCTGTTTCGAGGGAGCAGTGGGTTGGGCCAAGTGTTGAAAATAGAGGCCCTGTTTTCCTCTTCCCACCTCCCTCCCTGCCCTCCCTTCCCCTTGCTCAGACACTGGTCATTGCATCAGTGATGAATTTTCCGTCTCTCCCTTTCCACCAAATCTCACAGGCCTTTTGGGTTAAGTGGAAAAGGTGCAAGTGAAAAGGTGTTGCGATGTTGTGGCATGGTTGTGTTTTACTATTTTTTTTTGGAAGCCTGGCAGCCCAGTCAGATGGGTGGCATATAAATAATAAAATCATTATTAATACTAGGATTATTATTATGCCGCTGAATCCCGCCACCCTTGGGCAATTTAAAGAGGTGTCCAGGCTAAAGGCAATTTTTAAAAAGTATATAAACAGGCACCACTGAAACAATTCTGAAATGCAAACGTACAATAAAAATACTTTAAAAAGTATACTTTAAAAAATACACGGTAGAAAGCAGCAGAAAACAATGCCAAGCAGATAAAAGAGAAGAAGAGTTTGGATTTGATATCCCGCTTTATCACTACCCGAAGGAGTCTCAAAGCGGCTAACATTCTCCTTTCCCTTCCTCCCCCACAACAAACGCTCTGTGAGGTGAGTGGGGCTGAGAGACTTCAAAGAAGTGTGACTGGCCCAAGGTCACCCAGCAGCTGCATGTGGAGGAGCGGAGACACGAACCCGGTTCCCCAGATTACGAGACTACCGCTCTTAACCACTACACCACACTGGCTCTCAAAAGTCCTGTATTACTGCTCAGTTCAAAGCCACAGCAAATAAAATTGAGTTTTAAGGTGGTTTTTGTGGCCGCAAGGCATTTGTCTATACAGGCACCCTGATTCTTCATCTCTTTTCTTATTTTATCAGTTTTCAGCACTGTATATCCTGTCCTTTGCTGTCATAATGGTGGGATTCATCATGTATTGCTCAACGCCGACCCGCAGTGCAGAGGCCGCCTCGACCAGCTTGCCTCTGGGATCCAGTACTGGGTTTGACAATCTTGCCTTAAAAATTGAAGAGAACCACCTGAATGTGTCCATCGTCTCACCTGCACAACACAGCAAGGAAGGGAGTCAGACAGAGGAAGTGCTAGACACAAAACTAACCGTCTTGTGAAGCACACAGCCTCTCAGCTGCTGGAATTACTTTGCAAATGTCAGTAAACAAGAGATAATGAATGTAATTCTGCGCTAGGTTGGATTAAACTGGAGAGATGCCTACGGTGGAGTTTGTGGTCATGCCAAAGTCTAGAAGTTCACCGCGAGATAACGAGGGCCGGATCTTTAGTCGAACCACCTGTACCAAGTTATGTTCCCTGAAGATCTGTCCTTGGAGCTGACAGGGAAATAAAAAGGTAGGGACAACTAAGGGAAGGACTAACAATGCTCTCTGTAGAGAGAGAGAGAGAGAAATCAACACTAAAGAAACCAAATTGCACTCATGGCTCATTTTGAGTAATTTATCTAATGTCCAAGGTTTGCACTTTGAAAGACTGTGGAATATTTTTGGCAAGAACAAGACTGGCAAAAGGAAAAAGAGAGGGAAGAGAGACTTGAAACAGGTTAGATGGCCAGTACTGAAAGACAAGCTGGAAACTGTAAAGGGAGAGACAGAAAGGCGTCTGTGAAGAGCTGTGAATCCCTGTCTTTAGATCACTAGACCATGAGGGCCAGAAACCACCTTTAAATATTAAGTGATGAGGGCTAGAAACATTTTTATATATATAAAAAACTGAATTGTTTAACCATTTCCTACACAGTTAAAATTCAGAGTTTGTTCATCATCTTTGCAATAATTTAATTGAACCTTAACACTTGGAGACTGGGAAATTACACTTGGTTGCACTGGCAACTGATTGAAGCAACCTGGGATGAACCCATCTGAATTAAAGGATGCACTGAGCCTGCCTCCCTATTGGCGCTGTTTCTGTCTTCATTAAATTGTCTCGTCCTTTTGGATCTCAGATATACTTTAGAGTAGACCATGCGCCTTCTGGTGGCAGAGAGCTCAGCAGGTAAACACTCGGTGTGTGTTAAGTTTGAGGAATGCAAAATCCCCTGTGTGTAAATCAGCTTTTTGGAAATGTGAAGGTGGTCTTTTTCACCACAATAAATAATATATTGAGCCACACACATATATATATTTAAATCCATTCACTGACAATTTGCCTAATGGTGTACACCTCTGCAGCTATAAGATATGCTTTCAGGACCAATTGTACATGACCTATGCACATTTTGTAACCATGTATATTGTCGAAGCATAATCAATATTTGGGCCCCTATTAGGGATTAATCTATTAGAGATTAGGATGCACAGATCTATATCCGTGTATCCCTACTTGGATGAGTCACGGGCCCAAAACTGTGTCCATTGTTTCCAAATCCAATCCAGCTGCCAGTTCTAGGAAAAACAGGTTGAATACTTCCGGGGAGAAGGTATTTGATTTAGGCCTCCTTGCTTTCCCTTCCCAGTCGAACAACTTACTGGTCCTGTTTAAAGTATTCAACTGGTCTGCGTGTTGTGCCTAAAGGATCAGCACTGTAGTATTGGCAGCTTTTTCACACACTCCAGTGCTGTTCAACAGAAAGCCACATGCCTGCATCAGATCATCAGCTCTGACACCAGTTGTTAAGAGGAAGGGGGTGCCAGGACTGAGGGCAGAGGTCTTATCCCCATGTTCCCCATCACCACCACCGATTGGCTCTAATGGAGCTGGCCGCAGGTGTTTGGTGACATGTGATACTCCCGGTTCCTGGATATGGTGTTCATGCTCTCTCCCACTTAACTTCTCTGCAACAGCACTCTCTTCTGTTTGTGGGTGTTACCTTGCTTTTTCTGGATCAGTGCTAACGTTTCTCCAGCTGTGCCATAATATTATTGTTATAAATAGCTTTTGAACAATAGTTCAAGCCCAACGCCGTTGAATAATAATACTGGAAGCTGATCCTGCAACACTGTGATAAATTTGCTTTTTAGGCTGGGTCCTTATGGAGATGGTTATTATCCCTGTTTGACTAGAATCTGAGGAGAGTTGCTCATTTCATCAACTAAATATTTAGGGCTGCAATCTGCTGCATTGAAACTATTAATTCAGAGGAGTTTGTGCCAGTGCTGCTATTCTCCTTTTTGAGCCGCACTCCTAGCCATTATTAAGTATTAAGTGCCATTAGCCTCTCAGTTCAACTTGTTTAGGACCACAGTGTAACCCTGTTCTTTTGATATACATGGGTGTGTCCCCCTGCGAAGTATCAATATATTATATAAAGATTTACGCTGTTTAATAAACAGTGAGGTGATTTTGGATCCTTTTTTGTACAGTTCCATGGCAGCATGTTTAAAATGGGAACGAAATTCATATTAAAGTTTCGTTTAAAGGATGGAAAATAAATAGATGTTCAGTATATCTCTGACTGGCCTTTTTATTACATTTCTATTCCACCCTTCCTCAAAAGAGCATTTATTGGCTTAATGGTGTCCCCCCTTTATAAGTCACAACAACCTTGTGAGGTAGATTAAGCTCAGAGAGAACGATTTTGAGCTTCCTGCCCCTCTGTTTGCCTTAGTAAAGTAAAGGTAAAGGTACCCCTGCCCGTACAGGCCAGTCGTGACCAACTCTAGGGTTGCGCGCTCATCTCGCTCAAGAGGCCGGGAGCTGGCGCCGTCCGAAGACACTTCCGGGTCACGTGGCCAGCGTGACGAAGCTGCACTGGCGAGCCGGCACCAGTGCCGCACACAGAAACGCCGTTTACCTTCCCGCTATAAAGTGGTACCTATTTATCCACTTGCACTTAAGGGTGCTTTCGAACTGCTAGGTGGGCAGGAGCTGGGACTGAACGACGGGAGCTCACCCTGCCGCGGGGATTCGAACCACCGACCTTACGATCAGCAAGTCCTAGACACTGAGGTTTTACCCACAGCGCCACCCGCGTCCCCCCTCTTTGCCTTACAATATATCAAAAGTTATCCAAGCAAATTCACAAGAATACACTCCACCAGTGCATCAGAAATACACAAAGCAATCAGTTATGGTTGCTCCCCTCTTCAGTGAGCTTGTAATTCAGAATTTGTGCTTGCCTGTCATGCGTGGGGAAACTCTGGCCCTCCAAATTTTGGGCTACAGCTCTCATCATCCCTTATCATTTGCCATGCTGGCTGGTACTGAGAGGGGAGTTTGAGTCATAACAATATCTGGAGGGGCCGTTGGTTCCTCATAATAAGAATGGTAATATTTTTATTTACTTATACCCCACCCATCTGGCTGAGTTGCCCCATCCCTGTTGTGTGTCACTAGTGAATCTTTTGCCCCTCCAGAAACATGCTCTCCAAAAGTTGTAGAAACTAAAAAGTGTGCCTTAATGTGGAGCCGAGCCAGAAATTACATGTTAGATGGGTGCTCAGTATTTTGTAAGAGTATCTTCTGGCCACCAGATGGCACCCAGAGAACCATTTTCCCTTAGCAAAGTGCCTGGTTGTCAGGAGAGGGTGTGCGTTTGCTGAGCCGGAAAGGTAAGCATGAGCTGTAGCAAAGCAAGGCAGGTCCAGCTTTGCTGTAGAGAAATTTCCTGAGATAATTAGGCTGGGTTCAGGTGCAGTTGTCCTGTACATTCTGTATGCAACGCTTAACAACTGAAATGGGGAACTGTGTGTGCTGGGTAGATTCCAGGGAAAGACTTTCCATGGGAAACCTGCCCAATTTCTCATATGCCACAGCCTCTCAATTGAGCTATAAGAACAGCAGGTGCCTCTCTTGCTGGACTCTTCCACTTGAAACTGCAGGGAGGTGAAATTGCATCTTTGACTTCCTGTAGGAATTTTTTTTTTTATAAAAGGAACACCTTGCGTGTATAAAAGCATATTATTTTTATTATTATTTATCAGCGAAGAAGATCATAGATGGCAGCTTATTTGCCATATGGATATATATATATAGGCTTACAAAAAAAAAGTATGGCACACAGATCTGCAATCTGAAGTGGTACGGTCCAGGAAGAGCTTTTTCATGCAGTTATATTGATTGTGTATTTCTGCCTTTAAGAAAATAACATAAGGAGAGCCCTGCTGGATCAGACCAAAGGTAGCATCCTGTTTCCTGTAGCCACCAAACAGATGCCTCTGGGAAGCCTTCAAGCAGAAAATTTCCTCTGTATCAGTTGGTACCCGAGTTGTCTCGGCTGTGTTGGAACTAGAGGTTCCATTTAGACATAACTGGCAGTTGTTGATTTGCCCTATCGTCCCTGGATTTATTCAACCCTCTCTTAAAGTCACCTGACCTAGTGCCCATTAACACACTTGCGGCTCCCCTATGAGGAAAGGTTGCAACATTTTGGGTGTTTTAGAGAAAATGTGAGTAAGAGGAGACATGGCAGAGGTCTATGAAATTACTCTGTGGAGAAAGCAGATAGAGAAAAGTGTTTCTACCACTCTCATAAGCAGTAGAACTCAAAAGTGCAGAGAAGAGCACAGTACAAGATATACTTATGATGATGACTGGGAATATTACTTCCAAGGAAGTTGAATGTTGGAAATTTCCGGACAGACAGAAGGAGGTACTTTTCTAACAGCAAATAGTTATAATAATAGTTTTAATAATTTTATTATTTATACCCTGCCCATCTGGCTGGGTTTCCCACATGGAATACACTCCCACAAAAGGTATGTATGTATGTATGTATGTATGTATGTATGTATGTATGTATGTAATTTGTATACCACCCTTCATCATATGATCTCGGGGCAGTTCATAGAATAAAATACAGGATAAAGGTAAAGGGACCCCTGACCATTAGGTCCAGTTGCAGATGACTCTGGAGTTGCGGCCCTCATCTCGCTTTATTGGCCGAGGGAGCCAATGTTTGTCCGCAGACAGCTTCTGGGTCATGTGGCGAACCAGAGCAGTGCCTGGAGACGCCATTTACCTTCCCGCCGGAGCGGAACCTATGTATCTACTTGCACTTTGACGTGCTTTCGAACTGCTAGGTTGGCAGGAGCAGAGACCGAGCAACGGGAGCTCACCCTGTCATGGGGATTCGAACCGCCAACCTTCTGATCGGCAAGTTCTAGGCTCTGTGGTTTAACCCACAGCGCCACTCGCATCCCTAAAATACAGGATAAAAACAAGTAAATAAGTAAAACAAAACAGCAAAACTGTCATGGCTTGCATTTTTGAAGCACAGAAAGTATTGGTTTAAATTGTAGAAATCTATCGATTCAAGAAGATTCTGGAACTTTCTCTTTGTGATACAAGCCGGAAGTTTCTGACTGACAAGTAAGTTTCCATTCTGCTTGGAAACAAGCAGAAGGTTCCTGATGTTTGGGTTATTTCTTCAGAGAGGCTGATTGCAGCTGTTCACTCTGGCCCAGTTATCTCTCTCAAGGTCATGCTGCCTATAATGACAGGCCAGAAGGAGCCTGGTCTCACTTTCTCCCTTTCTTTCTTGGTTCTCTCTACTTTGTTCCTGTCTGGTGATCTGTACATAGTATGCTTAGGTGCTAAGTTTTAGTCTTATTAAGTTAAGGTTTTGCTGCAACTGGATTATTAAGATTCCAATCTGGAAGAGTTGGATTTTTGACTGTTATTCTAATTTGCCTTCAGTAAATAATACTGGATGAATCTGATTGCGTCCTGAGTTATTTTGGGGGACCCGGCATTGTTTTTCGTTGTGACTTGCTCTGGATCATTATGGAGCAAAGCCACGATGAGGTATGAGTCAATTACCGTCATTAAGTACTGAATTTCTTTAACATCTGACCCGAATTGGGCCAATTTGGGTGGAACTAGGGTTTAATCAAGTTGGGCTGAGAGAGCCTCAGATTGCTGCCAAAGAGGAAGTCCTCTGGCTCACTCCTCTGTTTAAATGGCCCTGGCAACGCCCCCCCCCCCGGCCAGCGAGTTGGCTGGCCGGGCTCTGACGTGGCCGGGGTCCCCCAGGCAACGGGGGACAGAGTCCCCCGCTCCTGGTGGGGAGTGGGTGGCCATGTGGTCCACCGCAACTCCTCCCCACTGGGAAGTGGAGCGGATCTGTCAGAAGCAGGCAGCAGATGCAGGTTGCAAGCTGGGGTGGGCTGTTTGCAAAAAGGCTTTTAAACAGCCCCACACTGTACTTTTGCAGAGATAGTGATGGTCACCACCTTGGAAGGCTTTAGAAGGGGGTTAGACATATTCATGGAGAATGAATGGCTAGCAGCCATTCTGGCTGTGTTGTACCGCCTCTGTTGGAGGCAGTATGCTTCTGACTACCAGTTGCTGACTCCTGTGAGAACAGGATGCTGGACTAGATGAGCCATTGGCCTGATTAAGCAAGTTCTTATGTCCATATTGAGACACTTCTTGCCAGAGGTGTGTCTAGCTAGAGAAACCTTGAATACACATGAATTTTGTTGAAGCTTGGATTCCTGCAGAATGCTGCAAAAACAAGGGCCTTGCCAGTTCCCAACTGCTACTACACACAGCTCATGATCTCTGCACCGTCCCCGATTCTAAAACATGCAATCTTATTGATGGGATTCTGTAATAAACATAAGTTATTATGTATTTTGAAGCTATCCCGGCAGTTTATGAATCAATTTATAAAAGGAACTTTATCTTTACCATGCAATGTACAGAAGCTCACAGTTCCATCAACACAGAAGCATTCACTTCTGAAGCCATTAGAACTTTTATTGCTAGTGCATGAAATACAGCTGCAATGGGTTTAATTGATGTTGGGGACATTCCAGTGGAGTGGTCTCCCCTGAGTTAGGAGCTTTATTAAAAGTCCTGAGTGTAAAATAACAATAAAGCTAAAAGCAGCAGCAACAGTGTCAAAGTTGCTCACCATTTCAAAATATTTTATTGCAGATTTCAAATATTAAAAATGGAAATGATAAATCCCAGAATGGGCCAGTCAACTCAAATATATCACTTCTAATGCAACAAATGAACCAGATCTGAATTGATTCCAGTATTGTATGAATGGAGTCTAGAGAGCCAGTGTGATGTAGTGGTTAAGAGCGGTAGTCTCATAATCTGGAGAACCGGGTTCGCTTCCCCGCTCCTCCACATGCAGCTGCTGGGTGACCTTGGGCCAGTCACACTTCTCTGAAGTCTCTCAGCCCCATTCACCTCACAGAGTGTTTGTTGTGGGGGAGGAAGGGAAAAGGAGATTGTTAGCCGCTTTGAGACTCCTGAAGGGGAGTGAAAGGTGGGATATCAAATCCAAACTCTTCTTCTTCTTCTTCTTCTTCTTCTTCTTCTTCTTCTTCTTCTTCTTCTTCTTCTTCTTCTTCTTCTTCTTCTTCTAGTTTTTAAACTGTTAAGTTTTTCCTTCTCATAAATGTTTAAAAGCATAAAGCTCTACATTTTTCAAATTTACATAAATGTAAATTGACCTGTTCTTCATAGTCTTTAAAAAATAAAATAGATCTGTATATATTTACAGTGGTACCTCGGGTTACATACGCTTCAGATTACATACACTTCAGGTTACAGACTCCGCTAACCCAGAAATAGTGCTTCAGGTTAAGAACAGTTTCAGGTTAAGTATGGACCTCCAGAACGAATTAAGTACTTAACCCGAGGTACCACTGTATATACATGGGATTGTGCTCACATTCCATCTATATATGTAGCCCAAGCTTCCATGAGAAAGACTGTGTAGTAGCTAACAAAATAAATAACCACCATTATATGTACTTTTCTCACTTGACCTTTGACACAATCCAGAAGGACCATTATTTCTGAATATTTTGCTGTTGTCCACCCCCATTACAAACTGTTGGCAATAGCTTCACAACAGCAGACAGAGTCTTGGGTTTGAGCCCCACATTGGGCAAAAGATCCCTGCATTGCAGGGGGTTGGACTAGATGACCCTCGTAGTCCCTTCCAGCTCTACAATTCCATGAGTCTAAAGCAGGGACTTCCATGGCTGTGGAAACCTCCTTAGAGTGGAGGGCCATTTCTGCCAAACCCTAACCTTCAGCAGATACACCAGGGGTTAGGATTGTTCCCAGACAGATTTCTATCACTACCATCCTGCTTCCAATATTGTTTGGGCCTGCAAAAGCTTTGGTCGTGCTTCAACTCCAGTTCACATCCTGGTTCATATCCAATTGGTGCTTGTCCCATAAGCCTCTTGGTGAAATCCTGTCACACTGGATACCACAAACGTTCCTGTTTATCTTTTGCCCATTTTTTGTTACACTGTAGTGCAAGAGTGACTCTCCACATGGCACTAACACAGTAAAGCATACTTACCTGGGAGTAAGCACCATCGGACCAAGTGGGACTTGTTTCTAAGTAAATGTGGACAGGACTGTGCTGCCTAGTATTTAAAAATCCACTGTAATAATGGAGCTCACTAAGGTTCTTAAATTAACCAGACTTGGCAGGCCATCTTCTCAGATAAAATCATGGGACGGAAGTACCGCAGATGCATTGTGTCATCATAAACATGCCACAGACCTGTGACTGTCTTGGCTGACAATTCTGCTTTACCTAACAATGACAAATCATTCTAGAGCTAGTAAGATGATATTTTTATGGTGTCGGCTAATGCTTCACTTACACTCTGTTTTTCTTCTGACCTTCACAAATAAAAAGAAAATTTACAAGTCTATGCTCCCTGAAGTCCAGTGCCATTCTTTGTAAAGAAGGTCCCTTGTCCCTGCAGAGGTGTGCATACTTTCCTCCCGTGGTGTGATCCCCAGCTGGGGTGTATGGCATGTTAGGGGAATAGTAGTACCTCTGGTGGGGGACGCATTGTACTCTTGGGTAGTTTGTCCCCCTTTGGTTCCAGAAGCTGTTGACATGCGATAGTAGCCACATACTGGGAACAGCCTTGACTGGCTGCCTAAGCAGGTGAGGGTAGCTGATGGGGCCCAAACCCTTGGTGAATTAGGGACTTCCCCTGCAAGTGAAGTCAAGTTCTGGCAAATTGAGCAGATGAGACCAATAGTGGATCCAACAGCCAAGAAGGTGGTTTCTGCACATGCTATAGAGGGAAGTGAGGGGCAGATGGGGCTCGTCCACCTGGGAACGTAGCCCATCTAGGAGAAGGAAAACTCTGACCCTACACCTCCATTGCCTTGTGGGTTATCTTTGAGAGAAGAAAAGGCGAAGAAGCAACAAATCACACTAATCTGAACTGGTTGGGCAACACCTTGTACGCCGCCTCCTGGCAACTCCTGCAGCCAAGCTGGGGCCAAGCGTATTGCGTTGCTCTCCTTTGGACCACATCAGCAAAGCCAAGGAGGAGGTCTTGTCATCTGGGCAGCCCAGAACCTCCATACACACTGCCCAGGCTTGTCCCCAACCCCCAGGGTGGTCACTTTGGTGCTGCTAACACAGTGGTTTGACTTCACGCCTGGAGGCACACTCCATTCTCTCTCTCTCGACAAATGGATGCCAACAAGATCCCATCCTGCTAGGGTGCAAGTGTGGTTCTTTTCCATTTGATCACAGTCCTTTCCCCAAGCAAGATGCCCACTGGGTGGGGAAGACCCACATTACTTCCAAAACAATAGGAGGGACAGCAGCAGATTCCAAAAGGGACATATTCACAAGGAAGGGGCAGCCGAGTAAGTGGGCTTTAAGCAAGGAACTACAGGACCCTCATAAATATTCAACAGGTTTAGTGGTGGGTGAAACTAAATGCCACTGCTAAGAAACCTGATGTTAAGAGGAGTCCCAGAACTCCTAAATTAAGGAGTTCTTAAGCCTGGTAGCGCAGTTGGCTCTGGCTGGTTTCAGGAGCTGCTCGCTGCCGTGGCGCCCGCCATTTTTCCTCTCCAGAAGTCCCCATATGATGTGTTGCACACAAGACACATCATATGGGGACTTCCAGTCAGGAAAGATGGCGGGCAGAGGGCAGCGAGCAGCTCCTGAAGCCAGCCAGAGCCAATTGCACTACCAGGCTGGCTCTGGGATGCTGAGGCTGCCGCTGCCACATTTTCAAGGAACAGATTTGCAAATCTGGGGACATTCCGGGGAACAAGGGACATCTGGTAACCCTAAGTTACATGACATCCGACAGACAGGCATAAGGAGCAGGGTCTTCCCTGCTCAGAATATTACAATATAATTGACTTGACAAAATTCCCTGGGGAGGAAATTTTCTAATGTGGGTGCCACTTGCAAGAAGGCACTATGTGCTGTGTGGAGAAGTACTTTATATTTTTGGTTCCGAATCTTCCAACATTCAGTTTCCTTGGAAGTAACATTCCCTAGTAATCAGTATCATTCTAAACCAAAATAACTGTGTCTTCTGCTATGCACTTCTCTGCACTTCAAAAGAGCTCGCATCTACTCTTCCCCATCTCTCCTGCCTCCAGTAGGAGATGATTTAAAATTCAAATCTTATCCTTCAAAGTATCTGCGGCCTCTCTTAGATTTATATCATGTGTAAATAAAAGGCCATCAAAATAAGTGAATGCTGATAAACCCGATAGGCCCTGAGGGATGGGGTCCTTGGCAGTTTCTTGGCAAGCCTTTTAGATTAATCCGATTTATGTTTTCCAGCTCAGAGATGGGTTTATTAAACAGGGTGCCTTGTCTCGCTCTAACGCAAAGCTGCACATATTAAAGTATGAATTTCTCGTATGTGGCTGAAATGAATTTAAAAGATTGCATCTCTCTGTGTTTGCATTGCTCCTGGAATTTGAAGAAGGAAACAAGTTAATGGCTATTTTAATGCTGACCTTTACTCATATTACACATGTTAGTTCTACGTGGCATGAAGTTCAGGACAAACGCCTCCATTCTCATCAGGCTTGCGGCAGAGTTCGCAATGTTCTCTTCTGCCTGGCAAATATACAAACACAATCAATTCAAAGCACTTGACAAAGTTATTATGGTAACCCTACATTGCTGATCTACAATCAGTCAGAAATACATTTGTTTTGTATTTAAAAATACTAAGAATCTAAACTAGGCATTCTACAATATTATCAGAATATCAGTCATTTTATTCAATCATTTCCAGTGTGGCTGAAATGCCTTTTCTTATATAAAAAAGTAACAGATGCTAGGAACAAATGCCAAAGGATCACTACTGGGTCTCTCCTTGCAAGTTTCCCAACGATTCTGGATGGTCATTTTTGGAAATGGGCATAAGTGTGAGTCACCAAAGTGAATCTTACACGGTTGCCACCAGCTGAGGTGGCTCACTCTCTCCGTCTTCCCCCTCTCCTCCTCCTCCTCCTCCTCCTATGTAACCCCACAGCTCTACCCCATCATCCTTTTTCTCATCGTCCGCCCGTCCGCCCCCGCCTCCTACTCCCTGTCTGTTGACTTGGCACATGCGTTCATCTCACTATATTACCTCCACACCAGTGAGCGTCACATGGCTCTTGTAGATTTGAGAGCAAAAGGCCCAATTCACCTGAGAGGTCTTTTAAAAAAATCTCCTCCCCCCGAGTTATTTTTAAAGTTATATATTTTTCTTTTAAGTAGGGTTAAAGTACCTATTTATTTAAGTGTGGTTAAGTGTAATTATGCCTATGAAATGAAAACAAAAAGAAGTAACACGTGTGTAGATTTGAAGTGTTTAATCACTAAAACAACCATGTTGCTGGAAATGGCAGTGACTGAAAAGGTGGCAATGCTTTTCTTTTTAATATAATAAATTATTAGTGCGATTACACCTTTTCATCTAAGCACTAACGCGATATACATACAGTGCTTTTTTATCTAAAGAAATGTTTAGGGGTACTCTCATTTTCCTACTCATATTGAAATACTGCCCTTCAATGAGAAGAAGAAGAAGATTTTGGATTTGATATCCCGCCTTTCACTCCCTTTTAGGAGTCTCAAAGCAGCTAACAATCTCCTTTCCCTTCCTCCCCCACAACAAACACTCTGTGAGGTGAGTGGGGCTGAGAGACTTCAGAGAAGTGTGACTGGCCCAAGGTCACCCAGCAGCTGCATGTGGAGGAGCGGGGAAGCGAACCCGGTTCCCCAGATTACGAGTCTACCGCTCTTAACCACTACACCACACTAGCTCTCAATGAGGCCAAACTTAGATTCACAAAATGTTTAGGGGTATGTGTACCCCTGCGCCCCCCCAGAAAAAAGCAGTGTGTGTGTGTGTAAATGTAATGTAATGGTGTAATGTAAAAAAAGCCAGAAAAGTTTTTCTCACTAAACAAAATACTGATTTAAAGATAAATGGGGTGATAAAGGGATACCTACCAAAATCTTATAGTGAAGCTATGTACAGTAATGATAGGCTTACTTTACTGGCTTGAGACACCACTGTGCATGTTGAAACCACCCTTCCTAGGAAGATGGGAGAGGAGCATTGAGAACGTTCTACACCTGTAGAGATTGCACCATCCTTTCAAATAAAGCCACCTTTTCTGCTGTCTGAGAAAAGATGGAAGAAGTATCTGTAAAATTCAGCAAGACATTGGCTTTATTATGCCTTGGCGTGCATGCCCCGTGACAAAAATGAGTGAACCAAGTGTAGTATTTCAACTCTATGCTTCTAGTTTTGCAGCGCTCCAAGCAAGCCTGCCTTATCTGTGTGTGTGTGTTTGAGAAAGCTGCTGTGCTACAAACAATTAAAAATATAGATAGAGTCTTCTGCCCGATTAACCAAGGGCACCTTTTAAAATTTATCAAATTACTCTCGCAGCTCTGCTAAAAATATAGCTACATACACAAGCCCACTGCAAAGAAAGCTGAACTGTCAGCGCTGCTGTGCAGCTGTATTCTGTTGACAGTGGACAGGGCTGCAGTATGACAGTACTTTCAACACAGAGAATCTCTAGACCCTGCCAGATTCCCTCTGTCTTAAAGGGGCTTCCTGAAGCCATGTTGAGGCATATGATCAAGGCCTGTATTTTAAAATGAGCTTAAAAATATATTTGCAAATGTTTGTATGTTTCATGCCAGGCAGAAAAGCAGCTGGCTAAGTACTCTGGCAGTTGTTTATCTTCCTGCTCTCCTGGACAAGGGCCCCACTGATTTATAGCAGTAACAGGAGACAAGTTTCTCAAAGTTGTAAAAGGGAATTACAGGCTGGGAGCAAAGGTTATACTGACCCTACATATTACAGAATACAATCAAGCTGCAAAAACACTAATTAAGAGTTGGTAAATAGTAAGATCTCTGTTTAGATAGAATTTAATACCATGAGCCATTTGTTTTAGCCATTTGTTTTGGAATGCAGGGGCAACAGGGGCAAAAGGTGATCTGGTAATTAAGGTGCCTTGTCGAGGCAAATGTAAGATATATGGCTACTTGTCTGCCATTTATGGATAGAAGGAAATATAGCACTTTGTCT
Organism: Podarcis bocagei; assembly: GCF_964188305.1. Lineage (NCBI taxonomy): Eukaryota > Metazoa > Chordata > Lepidosauria > Squamata > Lacertidae > Podarcis > Podarcis bocagei. Next base: position 86,013,759 of record NC_138130.1, read on the forward strand.
CCCATAAAAGGTAATAGGAAATGGGAGTATCTTTTATGATTGGTTCTAGCAAACAGCCAATAGGAATTTCCACCAGGCTGATTGGACAGAGGCAGCCAAAGGAGGAGCAAGGGGGCTGGGCTGAGGAAATATAAGTGCTGGCCATCAGGGCTGGAGTGGGCAGAGCTTTGGTAACCATATACCACTGTGTCTCTCATTTATTTGTCTGACAAATAAATTATTATTTTAATTTCTCTATTGCTGCGTTGAATATTTCATTCCAGCTAAGCGTTAACCACAAGCAGGGTGCTACAATGTGGACATTATTTCTAAATCAGGAAGACCTGATAAAGAGGATATGGACATTAGCGAGTCATGAACAGCTGTGTCACGTGCTGAGAATATATAGCATGTTAAATTCCAGTGAAGCAAAGAAGTAAAAATGACTAGTTTAAGGTTTAAAAGTAAAATGTGGAATGAGTTCCAAGTCTTTGTGAGCTGATGCTGTATGTTTTGATCTTTCGTTGTTAAGGCTGCAGTCCTGCAAAGTAGGCCTGCAACTTATGAGTGATTTACTTACATGGTCGCAGTTTTGGGTAGGATGGTGGGATATTGTATAAATGAATGGAAAGCCAGAGGGGGCGAGGAACAGTCAGAAAGGGCTGCCTGAGATCTGGTGTGATCTTCCCAGAGCCTGGTAAGGTAAATATAAGCACATGGAAGTGGTTTGGAGGGGGGTGTCTTCCTTATTTTGCATTATTTTGCCTTTGTGCACAGACCTCCCCAGATCGTAGCCCCTGCATATGTTGCAAGCCCACTGGACACAGCTACCTGGGAGTAGGCTCCCCTGAACAAGTGTTGGAAGATGGGCTTCCAAATGTTTGGGAAACTTTCAATTTTAGACCTACCCTTCCCCTCTCCACATCTTTGCTGCGTTGCTTATATGTGAACCAAGAGCAGCCATTATCCGCAGTCAAGAGCTTTGGAAGACGATAAACAAACCAGAAACTATAAACAAACCGCATGAATATTTAACTGTGCTGCGCTTCAATTATTTACGACCCTGCTTAAGGGCATCCTTTTCAACACAACGTAAGATTTAACAAGAAATCCCAGGATGTTTTCTTCATATAGACTGGTACTGGGGACAGCTTTTACTTATCAATGATCGCCCACAACATTTCACTTCCCAAACAACTGCTGTCAATAATTCTTGAAATGTCATGAGCTACACCATGGGAAGGCAAACTAAGGCCCGGGGGCCGGATCTGGCCCAATTGCCTTCTAAATCCGGCCCACAGACGGTCCGGGAATCAGCATGTTTTTACATGAGTAGAATGTGTCTTTTTATTTAAAATGCATCTCTGGGTTATTTGTGGGGTCTGCCTGGTGTTTGTACATGAGTAGAATATGTGCTTTTATTTAAAATGCATCTCTGGGTTATTTGTGGGGCATAGGAATTCGTCCCCCCAAAAAATATAGTCCGGCCCCCCACAAGGTCTGAGGGACAGTGGCACGGCCCCCTTCTGAAAAAGTTTGCTGACCCCTGCTATACCATAATTTTACTTGATGCCTGCTCAAGTTTTCCTTCTGCAAACTTCCAAAAGCTAGTTTAGGATTGAAGCTTGATATCAGGCAATTCCCACACACCCCCAGCAGCAGCACCCTCCCATCTCACATTGTTTAGGAGGCATGGATGGCCCTACCATTAGGTAGGTGGTGGTGGTCACCTGAGGAAGCAGATGCTGATGGGCATGGATGGGCAGCGAGGTGCTGGAGGACAGAGCTGCATGTGCCACATGACCAACCCAGCACCCCATATGCTAGCCTGTTACCCTCAGGTGCAGTGAAGGACGGGTGCTGAGGTAAGTTTCAAATGCCTGAGTCAAGAGCTCCCCAGCCTTGTTGGGATGAGGCTTGTCTTGGCAACTCCTGACCCAGGAGAAGGAGGAAGAAACAGAGGAGGACACTGGATGGTGGGAAGCCAAGTGGGTGGAGGGAGGAAATCTCCCCTTTCCACTTTGACTTCAGTCACTTTGGAAGAGGAGCAATGATTCCAGTTCCACCCTCTGACCTTCCTGCCGAATGAAGAATCTCAGCAAAGGCAGGGATCCACCTAGCTCAACAGTAGCCAAAATTCTACTCAAGAAACTTCATTATTTAGAAGGCATTTGACCTTCTGGGGTCTCCATTGTCAAAACTAAGTTGGAACGTCTTTAAGTGACAAAAGCTGCAAAGTCTCCAAGTTATAGGACAACGAACTGTAGACAAGCTACACGCCAATGAAAATTGCAACCAGTTTACTTTGTTTTTTAAAAATGGTTTTGAAGGGCAATCTTTCCTGCTTTGATGCCTCAAAGAATGACTGCTGTAACTGGAGTATAAAGACAGAAGACATGTTTTGATTGCACATGGCTGGGGTTTATTGCTCCGAGTTAATCGCTTTATTAACATCAAGTCAATACTGGCAGAATCATCTGTGGAGATCAAGCAGATCATCTTAAGCTCACGGACTTTATTTAATCCTATCCAGCAGGTGCTGCATGAGAGTCTAGTTAAATTTTGCCTAATCTGTGGACTCCAGGCTAAACCAAGCCACTTGCATAGTTGCTTTCTTGCTCAGGCTGGGAAATAGATGGGTTTGCGGTGCAAGTCTCTCAGTGTAATACATGTCATTAGCTTAAATATCAGATTTGAGAACCAACTTTTGTAAATGGCTAAAAGAAAAACACCCTGCAGGTGTGAAAACAGGTTTTAGAAGTACTGTATGTTATGAAGCTGCCCAGAGTGGCTGGGGAAACCCAGTTAGTTGGGTGGGGTATAGGAAATAAATAAATATATAATATAATATAATATAATATAATATAATATAATATAATATAATATAATATAATATAATATAATATAATAATATAATATATTATCATATAATATAATAATAATTTATTTGTACCCCACCCATCTGGCTGGGTTTCCCCAGCCACTCTGGGCGGCTTCCACAGAGACCAAAAATACACTAAAATGTCACACATTAAAAACTTCCCTGAACAGGCTGCCTTAAGATGTCTTCTGAATGTCAGGTAGCTGTTTATCTCTTTGACATCTGATGGGAGGACGTTCCACAGGGAGGGCGCCACTACCGAGAAGGCCCTCTGCCTGGTTCCCGGTAGCTTTGTTTCTCGCAATGAGGGAACCGGCAGAAGGCCCTCGGCGCTGGACCTCAGCGTCCGGGCAGAACGTTGGGGGTGGAGACGCTCCTTCAGGTATAGTAGGAGTAGTAGTATGTAGTAGTAGTATGATTGCCAATTTCTTTTCCCCTGGACTGTTCCTCTGCTCTTAATACAGTGTGTGTGTGTGTGTACCTCTGACCTGTGCGCTTAAGGGTTTAGGAAGTGCCTCAAATATGCTCCTAGTTATGCATTGGCAAGAGAAAGCAGACTTTGATTAAGTTGATGGTCGGTTGAGCTGCAGCCTCCTGGATTGACTGTGCTAGTGAGTTCTCAGGGGCTTCTGAGAACCACGACACGCAGAAACACAATGAAGTTTCCCTGTCATAGAAGTAAGTGATGGCAAAAGCGTTGCCTCCTGAATTTACACTACTAACCCAGGCATATTGAAAGCTTCTCCCAGAACTCAGCCTAAAAAGGCATCTTCTTGCTTTATGGTTGGGGAAATCTCAGTGGGTTATTCTCTTCTCATGGGTGCTATTTTTTGCTCAGAGAGCAGGCATTGCATCTGCCAAACTTATTCCTGCCACACAGCTCTGAAAAACAATAAGGAGCCCTAAAGATTTACAAGAAGCTAAGGTTAGCAAGTCTTAAAGGTACAGCCTAAATTTTTTGGCTTGGGAATTTGCATGCTCTGGACGGGGACAGGGAGAGGCTATAAAGAAAACATGACAAATTAAAGTTTGCCCGATTCTCTGACAGGTTATGGCAGGGATGGCTGCCTTGTAGTCTGCTGGCTACTTCTGGTCCCCCAATAGATTTTTTGTGACCTCAAAAACCTCACTCATTTGCCTTTTTTTAAAAAAAAACATTGGAAAGGAACTTTTTAAAGGGCATTTTGGAACTCACTTTGAAGGGCACACGTTTTAAAGGTATAACAGCCTTTATTTCCACATACTGTCACATACTATTTTGTGGAAATGTAGTCACATATTTTGTGACTTTCAACCTCTGCTGAGATTCTCTCAGCAAAGAGTACTTAGCATCCAGGAATTCTCTCATATATATATATATGTGTGTGTGTATATATATATATATATGCAGGTTTTGGTGTTTTCGGGTATCTTCCCGTGTAAGAGTTGGGGTGTCTAGGCGACGTTTCGACGAGGTCTCACTCGTCATCTTCAGGCTGGTGCTTTCGGCTTCTTGTTACTAGAACAGAGCAGGATCTCAGTGTTTGAGTTCCTATAAATACTGTTGAGGGGGTGTGGTGTATAGCCTCCAACGTTCTGGGCAGAGAGGAAGTTCCCAGGTTATTGTGCCTTTTCTTCTTTTGTTCATTAATTACTTGAGGGATATCTTGAGTGATTTCTTGAGTGATATTCTGAGTACCACTTAGGAGGGTCATTAGGTGTGGATTAGTTGCTAAAGCTTTCGTGTCTTGACCTCTTGAGCTTGTAAAGAGTTTTTCTGAGTTTTTCTGAGAAGAGTTTTTCTGAGAAGATGGCTGTACTCTTCTCAGAAAAAGCCTGAAGATGACGAGTGAGACCTCGTCGAAACGTCGCCTAGACACCCCAACTCTTACACGGGAAGATACCCGAAAACACCAAAACCTGCATTCCTGTACCCGTGAAAATCTACGAAAGCAAATATATATATATATATATATATATCTCCAGGTATTATTTATTTATTTATTTTAAAAAATGGTGAAACCAATTTTTACACTTCAGCCAATCTGACACACACACGTGACCCCAGACAGTTGCCTATGGGTCAATGTGACCCTCAGCCTGAAAAAGGTTACCCCCCCCCCAGTTCCATGTTACAACAGTTTGGGAATTGGCCTGTCTTATTCAGCTGCTAAAACTCTCCTAGAACTCAGTTATCAGCTATGTAGGGTAACTTTGCCAAAAAAAAAGGAAACCTGTCACCATCAAGAGAGTAAAGGAGGACAGAGATCTGCATACAATCTGCCTAGAAATAATGGCTGTAATTTAAACAGAAACCAAGGCCATCTCACCATAGTGAGGAATAGTGTGACCAGGTAGGTGATCTGAGTGCCTCACCCAATCTGATGTCCAGGTTTTCAGTGTTGATGGGCAACCTCAAGACCCCAGCTCCCCGTTATTATGGTTTAAACAAGTCTAACCCAACAGACCTTTGGATAGAAAACACCTCCAACTAGAGCTTCAACTAGAATAGGGTTTCTCAAACTTGGCCCTCCAGCTGTTGTTGGACTACAACTCCCATCATCCCTAGCTAGCAGGACCAGGGGTCAGGGATGATGGGGATTGTAGTCCCAAAACAGGTGGAGACCCAAGTTTGGGACACCCTGAACTAGAAGATTGCCCTCTGTAAAGTCAGACTCACGGCCACCAGACTCATGGCAAAAGCAAACCTGGCCTGGATGTGATGTAGCCCTTCTGTCCCTCTGTGATTGACCTCTGTGGCATGGGCTGGTGGCATCCCCAGGCTATGGTTGATGAATGTAGCAATGCTTAGCAGAGTCAGAGTCTGCTTTTTACTCCTTGCTGAAAGGCAGAACAAGGCTGCTGAGTGTCACAAGACAACACTTGATCATTTGAAGCCAAAGAACCAAAATAAGCCTAAAGGTGATATGTATGTCAGGGGAAGCAGCCATGGAAAACATGGACTCCTTCTCATGTTACCATTTCAAGTTGGGAGCATCTGCCAGGTGGCTGCACTTGCCTGTGCACTGCCAGAAGTGTGCGTACAATGCCCTGTACACAGGAGAACTGCGACATACATCCAGTGGAGCTGTGTGCACGCTTAGCAGAGATATGCAGGAAGCGAGGCTGTGTAGGCATGTGGCATCACGAAATTTATTAATCTGCAGCAAATCAAAACAACAAAACATGGCTGGTGTGAGCAGTGTCTCTCACACCTCTTTTCTGTATGAGAGCACAGAACAAAGAGCAGGAAAACAAAAGCACAAACAACGGAAGTTCTCTTGTCTGAGTTTCCGTTCCCACACTCCAGCAGTATGGAGTGTAAATAAGGATCACATGATCCAGCAATGAGAGAATGAATTACTGACAAGAAGTCCCAGGCCTTGTGGGAGAAGCCCACCCAAAAGCTCCTCCCCATCCCAGAAGGACTGGCATTGGTGTGGGGGAAATGGCATAGTGCAGGACTTTTTGGGTCTTCTGATGTGATCCAAAGTAGTGCAGGGGGAAGCTCCGATGTAGCAGCTTTCATGCACAAACATGCGAAGGGGTATTGCAATATAGCCATTCCACTTGCGAGAACTGTTAAGCGTAGTGATTTACCGTATTTTTTGCTCTATAAGACTCACTTTTTCCCTCCTAAAAAGTAAGGGGAAATGTGTGTGCGTCTTATGGAGCAAATGCAGGCTTCGCACCTATCCCAGAAGCCAGAACAGCAAGAGAGATTGCTGCTTTCACTGCGCAGCGATCCCTCTTGCTGTTCTGGCTTCTGAGATTCAGAATATGTTTTTTCTTGTTTTCCTCTTCCAAAAACTAGGTGTGTCTTGTGGTCTGGTGCGTCATATAGAGCGAAAAATACGGTAATTTACTGAAACTGGGAATGCTTAAATGCATTATTGTGGCAGACACAATTGTACTCGCAATGGATATTGGTCATAATATCAAGACAGAGGTGTGGGAACGATTGTGGAATAATGATATAAAGTTTACAGCCTGTTATAACCTGAGAGAAAATTATATGAAAATGATGTATAGATGGTACTTGACACCTAATAGTTGCGATCCTATGATGCTACTTGTGTGAACGATGCGTTTGAATGGCTGGAGTCAACCTGTGCGGTTCTTTACCATTGGATCAGCACCTGGTCTAATGGCGGATGGAAAACAGCAGCACGATTAGCCTTGCCTATGTAGCGGTGCAGTTCCCATGCGGCATGCAGCTGCTTGGGAATTGCACCGGGCGGGAAAGCGGCTCCCACACTGGGGCTTTTGTCAGTCTGTTTCTAGACAGCAGATACCACTTTTAATTAATTATTTTTCCGTGCCAAGATCTGAAACCCAAAACAGGAGAATGGGAGATTCACTCACAGATCCCTGTAAATAGCACCACTGTTCCCCTCCACCTTGGAAAGTGCATGGGATTTTGCTCTCTTAAACTGTTGGAAATCCTGGAACATGGCAAGAAGCCTGGAATGCTCTATTCTTAGAGCTAGAAAATATAAGTAGGTCAAGTTAAAATAGTTCCTGTAAACATTGCCTCTCTGTTCAGAATCGTCTCTGTTCTGTCTTAAGACCAAAGTGCCTCTTATCATTCTTTCCTTCCCAGATTTGGTTTGTTGTCACTTTCTAAACCCCTGTCAGATTTGTGCTGATGATGCAAAGTACAAGTAACACTGCAGATCCATACAAGGAAACCGCAATGGCCACTGCTCAGTGTCTTCAGGAGGGGATGTGTGATGAAATGGGAACAAACAGTTGGCTATTTCTTTAACTTCCCAGTTCTTTTCTGGAGAGTTGCAGATTTCTCAAACTTATGAAAACCTCAGCAAGATACCACCATCTCAGTTATCTGAACCAATAACTGGTTTGAGGATGGCTGTATATGCCCATAGAAAAGAGCAGAAAATGTTTGTGGTAGCATCAACGAGCCAAGAGACTGGATCCAGACTAAATTAGCTGAAGTTGGGTAAATCAACAGGGTAAGTCAGTCATTGATTTCAAAGTGTACCAAGTTAAACTAATTTAGGTTGCAGTCCTAATCCCACTCACCTGGGAGTTAGCCCCATTGAATTTAACAGTACTTACAGTGTTTCTGAGTAGACATGGCTAAGATGGTGCTGCTGACCTGGATCCAACCCACGCCCTTGTGGTGATGCTGGGGAAACAATTGTCAGCATGCTGATTATTCCAGCAGGGCTATCAGAAACTTTGGAGGTGAGGACATTTAGATCAGAAAGCGGGTTTGGAGAGAAGCACGACAGCCCCCAGCACTACTGCTCTGACCCAATTAGCTCTCACACCCCTAGGGTTGCTTTTAAGTGATAATAAATATATCAGGAGATACAACCACAGCTCTGCCACTTAACATATGGCTTGGCCCTTATTTGCCTTCTATTCCTAAATTAGAAAGCCCCCTTTGTTCCAGCGAAAAGTTACTTGGATCATCATGTTGGTTGTCCTTTCTTACACTATGCCCAGCTTTACTGACACTGGCTCAGGATTAATTTCTCCCTATATCACCATTGGAAGAGTAGTAGATCATTATGGGTCTGCAATCAGCGCAGCACAAACATTATGTCTCTGCAAGCAACGCAGACAATTCCAGCACTGCAAATAAAGAAGATTGATGCTGTTGCTCAGTTCTTCTGTTACTATCACAGCTCAGAGTGTCAGTCACAGGCACCAACTTCCGGGAAAGATAGTGGGGGCCCGACACAAAGTTCTGACATCACAAGCACAATGCTGCACGTTGTTTTGATGTCACATGCGTGACGTTGCGAGGAGCCAGGGGCAGAGCCAAATGCAGTGGCAGCACAGGCTTAGCGGTTGGTGGTCTCCATCTCCCCCCCCCCCCGGGAAGACGGGGAAAGCCACCCTTGGCCAGTGGCAGCAGCAGGAGGAGGAGGAAGAGAAGGAGCCACCAACCACAGATCCATGCCACGCTTGACTCCAGTATCGTCCTCGTCCTCGCACTGCGCCACCAACTGGGGGCTGCTTCCCCTGTCCCTCCTCCATGTGTCAGAAGAAGGGGGAGCTGCCGGGCACCGAAGCTGCGCTGCGCCCGGTCTGCATGCAGCCTCCTCCACCCTCTGAATATTGGGGGAACCCCAAAGTGACTTGGCGCCTATATGGAGTCAGCGCCAGTTTTGCCAGAGGGGGGGGGGTAGGCACTTGGGCTTGAGTGCACCTCCTCACAGAGGCGTAGGAAGGTCAGGTGGTAGCTAGTGAGGAAAATTTATTGCCACCCTCCCACACACATTGATTTTTTAATTTTTATTTTTGCCTGCAAAAATGGTTTTACGTTATTTCATATTTTCTTACAAAGGAATGTGGATTCTGGGCTTCTGATAACAAGTAGGCGACTGTGGACAGATTCATAAATCCACAGGATGGATTGTGTTTTGGCTTGTGTCATTTTATTTATATTTATTGTTTGTTTATTTAATAAAATTTATTTTAAAAAAACCTGCAAAGTGGTTTACCAAAACAAAAAAACAAAGCACCACAGCAGTAAAATCAAGAAAAATTAACAATCCTACTTTAAAACACACAAAAGCTAAAATATTAAGATAAAAATTACATCAGCTTCCTAAGCATCTAGGTATGCTTGCCTAAAGAAGAATGCTTTTAGCAGGTGCCTGAAAAGAGTCTAGCAAAGTGTAGGTGCTGTCACAGTAAATGCAGTACAGATATTATGTGGAACCTGTAGTAGTGCTTGAAACTACTAAAGGGGAGGTTTTATTTACTGTGATTTCACCATGCTCTGTACTATCCGAAAAGAAAAACATTTATTTAAAAAACAGGACTGTGCAGCAGCAATCTAGTCTCACCATGATCAGTGGGACTTATTGTCATGGTCTGGTTTATGGGCGGTCGAGGTCCTGGTGGAGGACGTCGGGACCGGGGGCAAGACGTCGGGACCTGAAATTTCATATACAATGGTACCTCGGGTTACATACATTTCAGGTTACATACGCTTCAGGTTACAGACTCCGCTAACCCAGAAATAGTGCTTCAGGTTAAGAACTTTGCTTCAGGATGAGAACAGAAATCGTGCTCCGGCGGCGCGGCAGCAGCAGGAGGCCCCATTAGCTAAAGTGGTGCTTCAGGTTAAGAACAGTTTCAGGTTAAGTACAGACCTCTGGAATGAATTAAGTACTTAAACCGAGGTACCACTGTATATAATCCCTAGTGTAGTAAGATAAGACCTTTGGAGCAGGCATTTTTTTTTAAAAAAAGTTTTTTTTATGAACCGCCCTAGTAGGGCAGTAATTGTTCCTTGATAATTTGTCACCCCCCTCCATGATGGCAACTGGGGCAGACCGCCCCCCCTTCCTACACCCCTGCCTCCTCACAGCCGTCACCTCAGCTGATTCGTTTGCTCTCTTCTTCTGGTCCCAGTCCACAGAAGCGCCCCCAGTGATTGTGCAAGGACAAATGGCGCTCCATCTGCTCAAGCTTGTCATTAAATAACTGCGTGGTTGGAGAGGGCAAGTGAACAGCCAGAGCAGCTGGGCCAGGAAGCTCTGCACATCAACGGTGAAACACCTGCAGGGGTGCGAGGCTTGGCTGAGCCTGGCAGCGCCAACTCCTGACGCCAGTCTTGTCAGCTTTCCTAGAGATTCTGCCGCCTTTATCGTCAGGGTATCACTTCTTTTTCCCTCCCTCCCTCTGTATACACTGGACATTTAAGCACATTTCCCACCTCAGAGCATCCTGGAAACTGCAGTTTGTTAAGGGTTCTGGGAGATGTAACTCTGTGAGGAGCAAACTACAGTTCCCATGATCCTTTGGGGGCAAAGCGTGCTTTGAATGTCTGCTGCATACACAGCCCAACTCGCTCCATGACTTTTATTTTCCACTATGGTGGGGACAGCTGCTTTGGGAAGGTGGACTTTCATCTGCTTGATGCTGCTTGAGGGGAAACACCCCTCAGGTAGAAGCTGCATGAATGCTGAGATGAAGGGAATTAATTGTGTCACCATTTGGGGCTTGCTTCTTACAGTATTGATGTCATATTAGAACAGCTGGAAACACTAATTCTGGCCTAGACAGGGACTTTGGTTCTGATGCAACAAGGCTACTCTTGTGTTATTTTGATACTGAACGAGGGGCACTCAAGCTTGTGTCTGGACTTTCCGTCTAAGCAAGGGCAAGGCATCTATGATTTTGTTACATTTTATGTACTTAACATAAAGCCTGAGGAAGAGTTCTGAAGAATTTTTAAGAGTGTTCACTTACATTGTACCTAGTCACTCTGATGGGAGCTGAGATACGAGATTGATCATATGAACTGTTGATTACACAATGGCGTGGGTGGCTGGGGTTTGCTATGTCTACACTTTAACGGCAAATGGGGGTATTTGCCCACTTGCTACAAGCCCACTGTTATTTTTTATTCATTTCTATACCACAAACTCCTTAAGAACATATATATGTGGTGTACAAGATCCCAGTTAAAACAACCACCACATGAATGAAAATCAGAGCAAACTAGATTAAAGGACCAGAAGTGCAGAATGAGTCACCTGACAAAAAGGTTGTTAAAACAGGGAATTGTTTTCATAGGAAGCATTTTGGAAATAGCCAAGTCTTAAGTGGGTGCCTAAAACTCATTACAGCTGGTGCTAGCTGGATTTCATTAGGTACTGTTCCATAGAACTCAAAATAAAGTCCTATTCATGCATTCTCTGAACACATGCGAACATAACATCGGCTGGCAAACATTCCCATCCCAAACTGCTTGACTCCCCAGCCTTCCTGCACTGGGTGGGAAGATCTGAAGGAGGGTTCAAAGCACGTTCAGATGAATACTAGACCACGTCACTTTTGCACATAGAAAGGTTTCCTTTTGGAGTGTGAAAAAGCAGTACTGTAATTGCTCACCATTGGAGGAGCCCTGTGGCTTTCAGTGTAACTGAGTTCCCCCTGTGTGGAAAGAGGCAAGCCCAGCAAAGCCATTCATGCTGCGATGCAATTATATTTTTGAACCAGACATCTGGAATCAACTCTCTAGCACTTACACATGGATTAAATAGCTCTGCTGTCCCATTGTCAAGTTCATGTCCAGTATCCTTGCATTGGGGGGGGGGAGAGTCTGTTTTGGTTCTACACAGTTTGGTTGCATTGACAGGTTTGCCACTAAAACAGCCAGAGAGAGTTACGGTAAGTTCCACTCCAGAAATACTCAACTTCTGAATAGCAGTTTATTTTCAGAACCAAGGGCAGCACCTACTAATTTATGCCAAATAATAATAATAATAATAATAATAATAATAATAATAATAATAATAATAATAATTTATTATTTCTACCCCGCCCATCTGGCTAGGTTTCCCCAAAATTAATCTAGGCAAGAGTTCCAAAAGCAACAGCAGCAAAGCCAAATTCTGCATACCTAAAGGGACTTGGGACTTGAGTTCTGAAAATAGCAGCTGTCCATGCCACATGGAAACAAGTTTTCGAAAATGAACTTGCAATTTGTGATATGGCACAGGGGTCTGCTGTTCAAAAGGGGAAGAAGAGCATTTTAAAACCCCTCAAAAACCACAGATCATGCATGAATTCAGTGGATGTATGTAGCAGCTGCTTGCATTCTGCCCCTAGTTTTTTGGGTGCAAAACATTAAGTTAAGGAGAGCATCCAAAATAGCAAGAAACACAAGTTGCTGCAAAGAGGAAGGTCACTGTAGCACGCTCTAGTGAAGTGAGGGGCATTTTACCTGTTCTCTAATGTTAATCGAAATGTGCTGGGGGTCTCCTGATAAATGTATAGTTTGGCCCTTACATACCATATGTGGAAGAAATCAGCAGCAGCAGCAGCAGCAGCAGCAGTATCTATTACATTTATACCACCACTTTTATCTTCCAAAGAGCTCAAGGATTCTCCTCCTCCCCATCTCATCCTCACAACATCCCTGTGAGGTAGGTTAGGCTGCAAGATGGTGACTGGCCCAAGGTCACCCAGTGAGCTTCATGGCTCAGTGAGGATTCGAACCCTGGTCTCCCAGGTCGTAGCCCAACACTCTCACCATTGCACCCCACAGGCTCTCATGGCATTGGTGAATGAGTGGAAGCCATTCAACCGAGTGACTCAAACAGAATAATACGATAATGCAGAGAAGAAAGGGCTGGGGAACGGTCACCCAGAGCTGTGCTCTGAATCTTAGTTCCTTCTCTGCAATAAGGAGGTTCAGTTTGCCTCCTTTTACCCTCTGACTTTGCTGCTGTCACTATTTCCAGTGTGGCCTGCAGTTGCCTAGCAACCGGGGTATGCTTGACTATATGGCTCCTGTATACAAGAAAACATGCCATCTGCTCACAGGCCTCTCGTTTCAACTGTGGCAACACGATCCGACGATCGGCGCGCAGTAGTGGAGAAGTGAGAAACACAGCTGCGACATTTGGCAGAGATGCTCTTGGCATCTCCCTGTCCTGTGCCCAACAGTGAATCAGATTAGGAAAGTGTCCACTGTAGATTAAAGATATGTATACACTGTGTAATGCAAGATCACTGTCCCGTTAGCATCGTCAAGATGCTGGTCTGAAACTGCAAGCTCCCTTGTCTTGGAGGACAAAGATGGCAGCTTCGTGCGTCTATCCCAAACGCCTGAAACGTTATCAACAATTCTGTGAGGGGGGGGGAATGTGGGGCTCAGACAGCATAACAGCAGTCAAGGAGACAAAAAAAGAAAGAAAGAAGAAAGCGGAACGTTATTACAAATTAAAATGCTCTGGAAAATAAACAGGCCAATATCCTGAACAGCTCTCTTTACTTAACACTGTGTGCAGGCTTGCCAGAGGGGGTAGATATTAGGGTGAGGCTTGGGGTTCAATCCTGCTCCTCTTCTCAGGTGAAAGCTTGTTGTATGTGAAGTATGCATTGTGTGGCAAAGTTCTGAACCCCCCCCCCCGAGGTTGAATAAAGACACTTGACAACAGTATTTTAGGTTAATGGGCTAAAAAAGCCACAACTTTATTGGTTACAGATTGTGAGCGGTATTGGCTTAGGCATTGGACCTAACCGACAATATTTGACTCCCGCCTGTCTGCGCGGAGTCCAGGAAGGGTTAACCACCAGTAGGGGGAGTCCTGCTGATGCACATCAACTAGGAGCTCCCCCGGGGCCACCGATAGGGGTCGTGCCTTAACCCCCCTAGCCTCCCCAGGCTTCGGACTGGGCCATGCCCCCGGAGTCCTCTAACGGAACACCCTTCAATGTGTGGGGGAGGTGATGGCGCTACCTCTCCTCTCTTCTCCAGCAATATTCCAATGCATAACCACCAAACCTGTAGGGTAGGGTCAGGGATGTAATCCTGTTCCTCTTCTTACTTGTTAAGTAACATATGAAGGGAGGTTGCATGTAAAGCCCTAATGCGTTCGCAGCTAAGGATTTCCAGGCTCACAGCTCATCTTCTCATCTGCTCTGGATTTCACTTAATTCTCACATTTCACTTCTGGCACAGGCTCATGAAGTGGCTTTCACAATAATTTGTGAAGATAAGCTTCTAGAAATTGCATCTGTGCTGCAGTGCCTCTGTAATAATTAGGGTCTCGCCTGCAGGTTTCCCCACCCCCCACCCTTTTCTCCCACATACAGGAAGCAATACTTATTTTTAAGATGGCATCTGCTTGTAATAAGTGCTCATAATAAAAATAAGAAGTTTTTCAAAAATTAAAAATACCCAATGAATCAGGGGACCTCTTAGCCAACCACATTGTTTGCAATTAATTGATCCAACCAATATACAGTGGTACCTCGGGTTACAGATGCTTCAGGTTACAGACGCTTCAGGTTACAGACTCCGCTAACCCAGAAATATTACCTCGGGTTAAGAACTTTGCTTCAGGATGAGAACAGAAATCGTGCAGCGGTGGCAGCGGGAGGCCCCACTAGCTAAAGTGGTACCTCAGGTTAAGAACAGTTTCAGGTTAACAATAGACCTCCAAAACGAATTAAGTACTTAACCCGAGGTACCACTGTATTGATTAAATTGCCAAACTCTCTCTTCCACCATGGAATCCTACCTCTCAAAGGAGCTGGTTCAAAGGAACCAGAATGTTAAAAGAGTTCAATTGAACCAAATAAAAACATATTTTTTAAAAAATCAAAAGCAATAAAATGCCTCCCAAAAGCACATAGAACATCTAAAAACATTTTTAACAACAACAATCACATACCCTCACAGTTCTTAATTTTACAGTTGCCATGGTCAGTATATTTCAGTCATCGAATGGCTGGGTAAACAGGAATGTCAGCACCAGAAGCTAGTTGTGCAGAGGGGTGATTGGCTAGCACTTGTGTCATCACAGGTCGACTTCTAGTCCCTCATCACCCCCTGCAACGTTTGAAAATTCATGCCTTAAAATATATATGCAACAACATGTGAATGTTAAATTCAATATATGTACACTGGGTGCTTTATAATTTCTTTTAAAAAAATAAACAGGCCACTTAGCGCAAGAGGGGTGGGAGTGGTGCAAGACTGAGAACTGAGTCACAATTTGAATTGCTGGCATATGTCCCTGTCAATTACACTGCAAATATCTTAATAAATTATGAAGGAGGGAGGGTGCTGACTCACCCAATGGGAGAAAAGTTCATGGCTACTCCTAAAACCAGCTGATGTTTCTGTTGACTAAGATGTCTGTTAATATTAGGCCTTTGCTTCCTCCAGTGTTTAACCTTGTAAATGCTATCCATGAGCTTGATTTCCCTCAAGGCAGCTGAGTCAGCTCCTTCTCCCCAAGGATCAAGCAGTGTGCATGCCTTTCCCATTCCTGTTAAATAGGAAGCGGTCTGCTGAAGTGTGCCAGAAAATACCACAGAGGTTGCACCTCACAGGCGAATCACTTCACTGATGTTGCTACTAGGCCTGGGGAGAAATCCAGCTTAAAATGCAGACCTGCCTAAGTCACGGTCCCTGAAACAATATTCAAACTGAAACACAGCTCTTTGAAATTTGCACTTCTCCAAATTTTGCAATTCACATCTCCAAAGGAAAAATGTGTACACAAAATGCATGCATTAGGGGAAAGTGTGCATAGAAGTCAGTGTGTAAGTGAAAATAACATACAAAAATGCATATAGTGGCACCTCGGGTTAAGTACTTAATTCGTTCCGGAGGTCCGTTCTTAACCTGAAACTGTTCTTAACCTGAAGCACCACTTTAGCTAATGGGGCCTCCTGCTGCCGCCGCGCCGCTGGAGCACGATTTCTGTTCTCATCCTGAAGCAAAGTTCTTAACCTGAAGCACTATTTCTGGGTTAGCGGAGTCTGTAACCTGAAGAGTATGTAACCTGAAGCATATGTAACCCGAGGTACCACTGTCTTGGGAAAGATGTGTATATGCTCCCAAGTTGTGGAATTTCCTCCCCAACAGAGGTGCTTCTGAATTCTTCGCTATTATGCAGCTTTTGATGAATGCTGAAGACACTTCTTTTCCCTGGCCTTTGACATCTGAGATGTGTGTTTTCAGGGCACACCCTATTCCTGTGATTGCAATCTGTTGTAACTGTTTTTTTAAGTGCTGAATGGCTGTAACCTGCCATGGGACTTAGTGAAGGGTGGATAATAAATTTAATGATGATGGTGATGATGATGATGATATATTGGGCAAAAATGCCACCTTGT